>NC_091506.1:16596280-17196280 GCF_947461875.1 Haliaeetus albicilla
AACACAAGATTTGATCCTGCAAATAATCATGAGGGCTGTCAACAGATGAGAGGACAATATTGTTATTTTGTTTTGGTTTTAGTTCTTCTGCTCCCATGTGTACATCCAAGCTTTTGAGCCCATTAAGAAAAAGCAGAGGTAAACAACAGAATCTGATAAATAAAATGCAACTGCACATAAGAACTGTGGTTTATTTCTCATCTTAATTTCTTGTACTCCAACTTTTGTTAGAGAACATCTGAAAACTAATCCCGTGTGAGCAGCAGACACTGAAATTGTATTTTCCTGTCATTTTTATGTGCATTTTAGTTCCTTTTTAAAATGAACAGACAATCTGCTTAGTTTATTATCATCACATTAAACAATTATGACTGTTCCCAATTTTAATTTAGAAAACGATTGCAGTAACACTGGGAAGCTATAGAGTTGCTCAAGAATAACACTGCTGCTTTAAAGTTAACTCTGTATTCAAGTAAGGAATCTGAGATCATCCGACACTAAACTGTTATATTAATCTCAGGATTTCTCTGAAGGAAAGAATTCAAGGTTATTGCCTTAAAACTACCACAACAGATATATGCACCACCTGGTAGCTATCAACTATGCAAGTATTTCCTTCCTACTATAAAACCTATATTGAAAGTGAGAACAGGGAGGTTGGACATAAAAGGTTTCACTATATTAGCCGTTTGTTCCCAGTTAATATTTAAACGGATTAGTTAACTAGAAAGGAGTTTTATCATTGTATTTGCACTGCAGTGGTTGAAAATATCTCCCTTAGAGATAGCTCTAATAGCATGTATTATGCCATGAGGATATGCCTGCAAATCTGAGGAAACAGGACACAGGAAGGGAACAAGTGATGGCATTATCTTGTGCAAGCTACACTTGCTGAGGGTTATTCCCTATTCAACTTTCATATGCAGACACTCCTATATCGCCATAGCATTAGTATGTCAGTATAAAGCACTGGTCCTTGTTTTCCTTGTAGTTAACTGTCCCCAAAGATACTGGCCCAAGAAAAAGTTCATTATAATTTGCAAAGTCCCACAGCACACCCTGGAGCAACAGTTACGATCTTACTGGATTGATTCTAAACTTTTCTTTGCAGTTCACATACACACATTGTATTTCTAATGTAAAACTCTTAAGTTGAAAGAGAGTTTATATAACATAAATGTTATATAGTGTTATACATTTGTAAAGCCAGTAAATTCTACAAGTGTCTGTAAGTATGTGCTCCTCAAAACATGCATGCCCCTCATTAGTCCCAAACTGCTTCTGATAAATGAGAGTTTTGAGAACACACCTGCTGGCAAAATAATTTACACAGCTTCCTCATAACCATCTCTTCAGAGGGACATGTCAGAAGCTGTGCAGGTTTGCAACCAAAAAGAATTAAAATATTAATTAATTATTCTTATGATTGCAATCCATTCTCACATACCAAATTTTCAGGATTACTTTGACCTTTCCTCTGTCACACTGCAGAGGCAACTGTAGCCCTGTAAATACAGTATTACCAATGATAGGCTCCATACTCTGTGCTGGGTCTCAGGACCAAGGCTTGCTGGACAGACTTTGTCTGAACTTGTCTCAACCACCTAAGGCTTCCTTTTCACTTGGTTTAGCTGTAATGGCAAGCCTTTCTAACGGCCAGGTAGCTATGCCTGATTTGTTCTACTTTTGCTTATTTTCATATAGCATAACCATAGCTGTATATAGACAGAAGTAACAAGCAGCTATTTTGTGTAGAATGAAACATTTATGATGAGTGTGGAGGAATACATGCCTCGTATGATAGCAGAGGCCTTGAAAAGTAGAAAGACAAGCTGCAGCATAGAGGTATATGGGCATGGGATGAGAGAGTGAGCATAAGCTGACAGTGGAGGCTACGAACAGCTCACCAGTGTTGTGTTGAAGAAATGCAGACTTGGAGTGGGGCAAACCAATTTGGGAGTAACAAAGAGAACAAAGAAGTACATAACCTGTGTAAAACACACCATATATACTAAACTCTGACATAACTTGCAGACCACTGCAGAAAGAGCAAGATGTAAAAGTTTAAGCAAGCGTATAAAAATGATCCCCAAGCAGATCCTAAAATGAGAAAGAAAAAAAACATCAAACAGCCCCCAGGTCACACGTGCAACACCATATAAGCTTTAGCTCTGCCATCATAGGACAGAACTGCCTATGCATTGCCAGTCAGCAAAAGTTTCAGGAGCATAAACACAAAAGGCAGGTGCCTAAAGCCAGACTTTCATGCTACATCAGTATCTGTGTTTCAAATGTAATAAAATATTTACCTAACACAAAGGGACAGGAAGAGTACTCAGTAAGATCCAATTATGCAACATATTTAAAAGATCCCTGGTAACACATTCCAACTTTAAGCACCTTGCTTACACATCTAAGCAAGACTAAAACCACATTGTGTGAATGCACTCCTCCATTCTCCTGGCACTGCTGTAGTGCACCAGCAAAATTAATAGCTCTTCATACAGGGGTAGATATTGGTATGCCCAGATCTGCTTGCAGGACCATAAATATATAATTTTGGTAGTGTTGCAGAAAGGCTGTGTTTTACTTCCAAATTAAGGGCACTCATATTAAGTTTAAAAAAAAACCTCTGTACCTAAGATGTAGTACTGACCAGAGAGTACTGTGCCGAACTAGAACTTCTTTTGATCACCAAAACCACTCTTACAAGAACTGTTACTGCTACTATATCACTTTGAAGTAAGATCTGACAAGAAACAGATTATTACACAGTAACTTAAGGTCATATGTGCCTCCTGTAATTATGAATTAGCATTTTAATTAAAAACAAAGGTCTTGTCCTGTTTTTTCCTAAACCTATTTAATTAAATACCCCAGGACAATGAAAAAGCTCTTCTGGTTTACTGTTGAACCACTTAGAAATTTGTTAGGCCAAAACAGACTGTAGTGACAATTTCACATGGGGGGGGGGGGGGGTGTCAGGGGGTGGAGGCAGGAGATGTAATTCAGTTTTTTATGCTTTTTATAAAAGATACATAGCATATTCATTTCTGGTAGACTACTACTAACAGTGCTTTCACTGGTACAGGAACACCCTTTAGGTTCCTTTTCCTCCAGAAGGATAAGCAAAATGTGCCCAGGAAAGTCCATTGCTGTTTGATTTGCTATGGCCACAGCTTTGCTGCATCAGCAGAGTGTCACTAAGACAATACAGTAACAGCAACTGGTGATGACATACCCTTTCTCTGCTGCATCTGGCGACACAAGGGGCTGTATTCGGATCACCTACATTACACCTTGGTTTCCTACCCATTATCCTTAGTAGCTTGTTCTGATGTCATCTAAGCTCTTGTAATCATTCTTCAGCAATACCCAACACTGCCAGCTTTGGTGGGATACGATACAATCTTTCTGAGCACAGATCTCTATTTCCAAGATCCAACTTTCAGAAGATAAGCTACATAGTTGAGGATATTATCCTGATGGTCAAAGAAGTTACATTCACCAGAAGTGGGCCTGACAACATCTTTTATATTTTATAATCAGATTGAAATACTAGAAGCTTCTCACATCTCAGAGAGCATAGTAAAATCAATGCGCAAATACATGTAAGGAAACTAAAAACAGTACTGTTTTTTATAATCAGACACATCAATGATGGTGGTGGAGGCACACACAACTCACAAAACATGTTAGAAACAGAAAAGCTTTACCCTGCTCTTTGCTAAGTATACAGTAGATCATAATACCATTACTGACCTCAGCCTCTGACAATGTCAACAGAGAGCAGATGCTCTGTTCCTGGCAAAGCACACTGTTCCTTAAGATAATGGCAGCTTGACACAACATGCTTTAAATTATATCCACACTTTTCACATGTATGTAGACTGTTAGAGGCATTTGTCCACTTACCTTACAAAATATGAAAAGACAACCTGCTCCTAACTGAAAACTGTACATATTAATAATGCAGAAATAAAAAAAAAATTAAACTCCCAGGAGCAGACTTGAGCTCACTTCATTGCATGTATGCATCACAAGAGAACTTCTCACTACAGACTAAGTTAAAGGCAATAATTAAATCATCTGTTTGAATTGGTACCTGAAAAAAGCACTAATTATTTTTCAGATACTATGTTTGTTTTTTTCCCCCCAAAGCCAGGACTAAAATCAGATATAATTCTAGAATTGCAGAATTATAGTCAACATCAGTATAACTAAAACAAGAACTTGGCAACATGTCTCTTCATGCCTTGTATAGCATTAAAGGTACCATCTGTGTGCTTAACAAATTTATAATAATGTCTCGTTACCAAATGTTGCATGCTCATGTATGTATTAAAGCTTCTACACTGCATATGCATTGAAGCATAAAAAAAAAGACATTAATTCTGAATTACCTGAACTAGTACAATTAACATTTTAGCCATGTGCTAATTTAAGTACCATTTATCCGCAAAACAGAAATGGTCCACAGAGAGCAAAACCAAAACAAACAAAAAACCCTAGGTTTCCATTCCCAGAATTTCAGTTCTTTTTCTTCACTGATGCTGAAATTGCATCCCTCCACAAACAAGGCAAGCCTCACAGCATTCAAATGCTGCTGTAGAATTACTCAAAGAAGACTATAGACTGTAATCCATCATAGGCAATTTCATGCAACCCCCTTGCTCAAGCACTTCTGCCTGCTTTGGTCCAACCATTGCTGCTGTGTAAGAACAGAAAGTTCTCAACCTCTGTCACCTCCTGAGCTTCCAATAAAAGGAGGGAGATTCTGTTTGCAGAATGCCTTACAGAGGAGAAGACTTTTCAACTAAAGATTATGTATCAAACTTGGAAATGAAACTGTGGGCAAACATCTTCCAGATCCAGCTGTAGAGCAGAAAGAACCCTTTCAGTCTATTCGTAGCTGTTCATTACTGCTTAGTTTGGAAAAAAAGTGAGGCTTATTGTTTAAACTGTTTTAGTTAACTCACTTTGAAACATTAGGGTAGGGAACAAGCACAGCAACACTTTGGGTGGCAGATATGAGACAATGGTTTCCTCTGGCAGAGGAGAGACCGGAGCTAATGATGAATCTGGATTTTAATACATTCCAATATATTTTTAAAACTACTCATAACATCTTTTATATGTATAATTGTACTTGACTTCAAATTTGAACATCAGTCTTTACATAGTATTTAACATGTTTCTAAAACCTGTCCACAAGGGTTTATACAAAATATATTTATCCGACCTTTGCCAATGTATTCTATCTTTCAAGCTAAAGGTCATGTTAAATTTTAAAAGCGCTTGGATTTAAGAAAAGAAGTAAGGCTTTTCATAAGACAGGTCTTCTGAATATGCAATCATAAATGCTTTATATAATCTTTGTATTTATAATATTCATGATGCAAATAAGTCCTATCTAACCTTTTTGACAATTCTGAATGTTTTGGAAATGCTTAGAATTTTCTAAAATTTAATATTTTCTTCTTTCTCTCTCTTTCCCTCCTTGCTCCTCAGCCCCACAAAAATAATCGAATCAAGATATAGTCATCTAGCTTGCCAAAATCAAAATTGAAGCCAGGAATTAAATAACTAGTGTACACTACTAAACAAAATCCTCTTCCACTTCTCTGGTTTCTCATTATTTCATTTTATAACACAATTTATCTAAAAAGCTAGATTTTTGCCCAAAGATTTTATACTTTTTTTCATCATTTATCCTTCAAGCTATATATTACACTGCAAAAATCAGCATGTAAAAGGCAGATTTCTATAGTCTTAACATACACCATAAGCAAACTTTTAGCCTCCTTCCACCTTGAAAAGTAGCTTGACACAAATGTAAAGAAACCTATTACTCTGAAAATAATTTTTTAGTTTGTTTTTTCTGAAGAGTACCTAAGACTTCATTCCATCAGAGAACACTACCAGGCATTCTAGCAGGAAAAAAGAATAAAGCTAGCATCCAAGACTACAAAACATCATTCACCTACATAATTCTTACTAAAATGAGAAAGTCATGTTAAGCCCATCATTTCTGCTTAGGTAAACCAGACTTCAAAGAATATTTTGTTTGTTGGTAACAGTTGCTCATCAGGTACTGATAAAACAAAGGAGATCAAGATACAAAATTCTGATATTCAACAGCACTATACTCCTTTATAGAAGCATACTCTGTTTCAGCTTTTAGTTACCAATGGTTATACATGCAGAAAAACATTACAACTATCAAACTCTTCAGACTGCATTCCTGAATCATCCATGTATGGAAACTTTAATGGTATAGAGTATCCATTTACTCTCCTGAAGGGTAACCACCCTCCTTGTCATTAGAGTAACTAACTTCACATCAACAAATGAGGTCAGAAGACTTACTGCACTGTCATCATGAACACTTAATAGCTCAAATGTGATAGTTATACAAAATAATCCAACTCCAATGCTAGCATATCTGGACATTTTAAGTTGAATTACAATGATTCATAATGCCAATAACACCAAAGATTTAGTTTAGACAAGTGGAAAATATTTTTGTACGTGTACACCTTAGAAATAAATTCCTAGTTTATGTGACTAAAAAATGGAATTAATCCAGTTCTTTCAACTTTTAAAGAAACAACCTTTTGTCATATCAAAGTAACAAAGTTTACTTGAGAACATAGCTAATTCCCTCTACATGCCATATTCCTGATTAATACTTAAATGCCATCAATATTAAGACTTCTGCTGTGGCTTTCAACACTATTCATTCTAAACACTTTCTTGTTTCAACAGCATCATAAACTGGGACATTGCCCAGTATCTGAACAAAATATTCAAGTTTATTAAATACTTGACTTTCAAACAAGAATATTAAACACAGACAATTCTCACCAAGTATCTTGACACAAATTTAGTTTTAGTATGAAAATTAGGTCTGAACTAATACATTGTTTGCTCTGAATTCACTTCCAAATAACTGCATTAGCCTTGCCTCCATCACCCCTTAATTTCCTTATCATCATTTATATGCTCTGATCTCTGTTCTGCAAGGAAACTTAACGTGGATCAATTTTAACTATAATATATGTCCTTGAGCTTCTGTGTGTTAAATTCCCTAGCTGCATGGGTAAATGAAGGCACCTAGAGTTCTGCTGCTGGTCCTTCTTAATCCCAACCTCTGAACTCTTTGTCAGAAGTTTTAACCTCTCTCCAAAGCCATAGAAAGGGCTCCCATCCTTCCATCTTTGATCTGTTAGCAAGAGACCTGACAAATTCAGTCAAGCAATCATTACTAGTTTCAAGTTCTAAGAGAGGAGCACCATAATTAGTATAAATAATACCAACCAGAAGGAAAAGCAAATATCAGACAATCCACCAAGTGTCAGATAGTTAGGAAATTGCCCAAGTCTCACAATGAATGGACAGGAGGTATACAAACAAGTTCACTGTCCTAAATTTTACTGTTTATCCAAGACATTGAGGAAACTAAATTGGAAGCTGACACTTAAGAAGAGTTAGAAAAATGAACTAAATGTTTCAGGGGGCATCAGCCATGATGAACAAAAGTGATTTTTGAAAGTTTGTATTTACCTTCCAGATTTTTTTTTTGCCATTTTAGCCGTTCATTCTTACAATTCCTAACATTTAATTCTTTTTTTCTTAAAATCTTATAATGAATAACCAACTCAAAAAAAAAAAAGAAATTATAAGAGTGACAAAATCTTAAAAAAAAAAAATAAATGTTTTCTCAGAAGACTATTCAGGTTCCACTGCAATACATGTGTGCTCTTTGAAAAATCTTAAAAGATACTGTGAATAAGTCTGGGGTTTTCAAGAAATATTAAAATGAGTTTAACGTTAGTTTGATTTCAGATATGCCAAAGCCTTATGTTTAAGGAAGAAATAATTATTGCTACAATAAAGAAAGTTTGGAAGGTTTGGTGTTTCCGCCCCCCCCCCCCCCCGAAATGTATATATAAGGAACTTATAGGCTTCAAGTTTATTGGTAGTTAAAAAAAAATTGGTAAACAGAGTAATTATAAAGCAAATACAGTGTGAGACTGTTTGTCATTTAAAAAAATTATAGACATTTTTAAGTAAAACAGGAACTGAGGACCACAACTCACATGCATGTAAGTTTACATTACATGGCACAGTTTGACACCTGAAATCTAAAGAATTAAATGATCTTGAAATCCCCCCAAAAATTCCAAAAGCAAATTCAACAGTATAATTAGAAGGCAACCACACCTCAATTCTGGCAACATTCTGAATAAAAGACAAATATAATGATACAACATCATTCCTGTGCATTGTCTCTCCTGTCAATCAAAGTACCCACATTCCAATACCCTTCTATCCCCCTCTCCACCATAATTGAAGGCTCAGGTATTGAAAACCACTGAAAAACTTGTAGGTCATTGACACTTCAACTGTTAAAAGGTGATGGACCACATTCTTATCACAGCTGGATATCTGAAATCACATTGCAAATTGAAGACTATACTGCTAAGACATAAATTAATATTTCAGATATGCATTCGCTATGACCTTTTTAATCCTCAATCATGTAATTAATTTTAGAATGAAGACTAAAATACAAAAGCACTTGCTTTATGAACTTTTAGTCATGAGCTCCCCTTTGCTAACTGCTAAATCTTGTGTTAAATGAAACATATTATTGCCTTAATTTTCTATATATTGTCACCACTTAAAATGTGGGAAAAAAAATTACTTTCAGCATACCACAGCACATTTTTGCCTAAAAACGTTCCATAAAGCAACTGATGAAGCAAGCAAGCTCTGTAATACTAGTGTTGATTAAATGTGATATTAGGAATCTCATTTTAGAAAAAGACCCAAAGAGAGAATCACAGATTACACATAAGCATCTTAACTTTGTATAACCTGGCATTTAATAGGTTTTGACACTGCAAAACAGACATCTGGCTATAGAAACTCAGCATTTCTTTACAAGCTATCCAGAAAAATCTTCACATAGGCCAAAGTTTTGACACAAACTAAAATTTTAAAAGTGTTCTGGTCCAAGCAAAAAGCTTCTAGACTATAATTTCCAATAACTGAATTTTATATTCACTGCATTTCTTACTGCATATGACCTTGATATTAATTCCATGCAGTTTCCAGTAAGGACTTTGCTGTTTCTTCCCCCCTCCACCTCCCAAACAAAAATGCACAGAGTTCAAGTTGCAAGCTCACTGTGTAAGATGCTGTTTGCAAGGGATGCTGATGAGGGATAAAACGACATTATAATAGCTGAGAATAATGCTAAAAAACTGCAGGCTTACTCTTCCAGAGGTAGTTGGCAGATTTGTAACAGATAACGTTAATGCTTACGAGACACACAAAATCTTCTACATTTTCATGGAAGGATAGACAACAAAGCAGGATTTTTCCTCAGCATGGAAGAACCTTCTCTTTAATGATTTTTGAAGTATTTATCAGCAATGGAAGCAACCCAGAGCATGCCTCTCCCAGCTGTTGTCTACATCTGAAGATAAAAATGAAAGTTACAGCTGACTGATAAGCTAAATGAAAAGGCTTTTCTCACAAGTACAAGAATTTTTACAGACATCAGCCTTCAGCACAGAACAACTTTCCACTTTTTAAAAAATAGCAAGTTGTACTATATAAAAATTATGGTAACAACTTCAAAAGAGGCACTAACCTGCATTCTGGGGAATGACAGAAAACAGACAAAAAAACAGAATACAATTGTAAAAGTACTATAAAATGCACTAATTTATAAAGACTGGAAAATGATATATGTGTTCCAGAGTGCATTTCCCCATTTTCTAGTAACTTCATAGTTTCTGGTCAAGAGGAGATACCATCATTAATAATACATCCTGCTGTGTAAGTCACGTCGGTTATTTTGCAAAATTTTTATTGTTCTCAGGAACTATACCATCATTGTAGACTGCCAGCACAAATGTAGCAGGACAGTGACTAGAGTTCCCTTAGGCCTCATTTAGCACCTGAGCCCAACTTTGTCTTATCCCCACATCACGAGGACATAACACATTAGACATGAGGACATACTGATGGAGAAGAACACGCTATGCAGGTTCCCACTTCCGCATCCCACCAGAAGCACATGCCTGTAGCCAGAGTAGAAGGATGGGAAGACAGTGACCAGGTGCTCCCATGTGCCCTATGGGCAGGTCAGCTCGGGGTCTTTCCTAGATAGACCCCCAACAGCGTATGCAGCAAGGGAAACTGAAATTTGTAGGCAACCTGCATGGAAACTTTCTTTTAAACTGTGGCATGCCAATACTAAGTTACCAAAGTCCTGTACCCATGTAGTGTGGGTACACGAAACAGACCCTGTTAACTCATTGATTCCTGTCTAGCCTCCTAAAAGATGTAAATTTATAGACAAAGGCACAAAGCTCAGCTGAGACAAATAATCCACGAGATCCGTCACTGAGTCTGCTGACCTTAGACAAGCAATGTAGTTGCTTATGAGACAGCTCCTTACTTAGTAATTTTTACCACTTAGAGACAAAGTCTTCTTTAAGGACTCATAGAAGCTATTATCAGCAATCCAAAAGCATTTGATGGAAAAGGGAATTTCTGTAACAGTTTCATCATTACTGTACTGATTACTACATACTTCAGTCCAGCAGTAGCTGGGGGGGGGGGGGGGAAGCGCGTAAGAGAGAAATTCTGGTTATTCTACCAGCAGGTCTACCCCCCAAAAAGAAATTAGGAAAATGAGTGACCATTTTGACTGGTCTAGTTGTTTAAAAAATTTCCACATATCAACTGGTCTGTTTTCTCATACAGAGGAATCACTCTGGACTGATGTGGTATCATATATATATTCTTAGAAATTTATAGTATATATGTATACTTATGCACATGTGTGTGTACACACACACAGATACTCTACTGAAACAATATCAACTTCAGCAGCAACAATTTCCTGAATAAAAGTGGCAGACTTCCAAAGCAGTAGTTCTGAAGCTCTTATCCACCGAGGACTTTCTACACTGTACGTTAAATTACAAACCAGTGAATGTAAACCAGGATCCATTTATTTTATCTGCAAGCAACCAGAGATGCTCCTAGCAAATAAGGAATTTAGAAATATTAGGAATCTTTCTTTACTATTCCTATAAAATAAAGGGATTTTTCTGACCTTGTTTACCTGGGTTCTCATTTTCATTTCTTACTTTTATCCAGTATTAAGACTTATCATTTCCCCTAAATTACAGTGCAATATCCCTATATAAATGGGAAACATTTACTTTATTCTGGAGGCTTTCTGATTTGTTTGTGGCAGTTAAAAGTCAGAGAACCTTCCATAAACCAGGCAATTTTTAAATTACTTTTAAATGTGTTTCATTGATGAAACAATGGACAGAGAAAAAAATGGCAGAGAAAGAGATGTGTAGGCATAACTTTGTTGGGGAACGGCAGTAAGTATGCAGGCATGAAACCTGTACACCAACCGCCAAACAAAAACCCATGGTTTTAGCTTTTAGAGTTTGGAAGTCTTTGAAGTTAATAATTTTACAGATGAGGCATGTTCGCTGGGATGACTGTATCCCTTGCTTCTTATTCATCTTCTCTGCTTTATTGTAGCTACCTTTCTCAATGAGATAATTAAAAGATTCTGCATAATGGAGAAATCTCAGGAGAAATACACAGTCCACACCTCCTTAATACCTAGTTTAATGAAGGCTAGGATAGCTGAAGGGTAATACCAACTGCTTGACAAGCTAGGAAAAGTTTGAGTGGAATGATATATATTTACTAAGAGAGCAATGCATCTTTTCATATCTTGGCTGGGCATTCATTTATTAGAACCACTGCAATACTGAAGGCAGACAACACTTGGTCTGTAGGCCAAAAGAAGGACCTGATAATGAAGGTTGCGCCCCAGGAGCATTCCCATTTCTCCTTCCTGAACAGTGTCTCTAGCAGCAAATTAGGCACCACAGTCATGAAAAGCATGTCTGAACAGGATCCCAAAGCTCTTCCAATGAATAATTAGGAAGATTCTATCGATTTGGGCCTCATATAGAGACTTTGGTCAATCTTACTGGAAAACAAAAAAGTGATGGGATTGCCCATCTCTTACACGACTGGGAGAAAACAGGTTCATGAATCAGAGTTGGAGTACTGTCCCCTTCAGGCCTTCAACACTTCTACAAAGATTCTTATTTTTAGAAAGCAAAGAGGGAGGGTAGGTTTCTAAACAAAACAGAAGCAAACACAGTTTGGCACAACTTAATTCTAACTTGAGCTTCTGTGTTCTACTGTTTAACTACAGTGTCTTATTTTCTCCTAGATGCTTCCATGCTGACTGCTTGTTGAACTAATTCACTATTCATCAGGTAATGAAGATAGTGTAAGTGGGCTGAAAACAGAACAGTTGATTTTGTTTTAACAGCTGCTGCCTATTGTTGACCAATTTCAGTCCAACTGTATTTTCTTCCTCCTGCTTAAGCTGAAATGACCACCTTCTTTCATTATCTTTTAAGAATATGTTATTGGCTTATTGTATAAATATGTTAATTTGGTAATCTGGTAATAGAAAATTGGTTTTAGGAAAACTACAAAATAATCAGTAACAAAAGATACAAATTAGACTAAAATCGTGGAACAAGAAAATAAAGCAAGAAATAAGTGTTAAATTGTATCCACCACACATTTCAAATCACAGCCAAATGTTTCAATATTCTGTAGCTTACTTCATCACTACTGGCTGCCGCTTTTACAAAAAACACCAGAGAATATGAACATTTATGGTGGCATGATAAGGAATATGTTTCTATTTACTAACAAGTAAGCTAGGAAGATATTTCATAATACTACAATATACTTTTATGAGAAATACTACAAGCACAGTATACTCAGGAAGTCTTCTGAGCCATCATTATATGTAGGTATATGTAATGCAGTATCATTACCAATAACGTGCAGAAACTTTATTTAAATATCTGGAAATAATCTGATTCAGCTAAAGTCATTACTAGAATTTGGCGAGGACCTACTGGCTTTAACTTCTACCAATAAAATTACTCAAAAGTGCTACAGTGAAATGATACAATTAAAATTAAAAACTTGTGACAGTGCAAAATCTGATGAAAGGCATAGCTGACACAGCCCTAAATGATGTAGTAAGTTCCACATGCATATTCTGTTTACTTGTGGTATAAAAGCAGCAGATATATTATGATCACAGCTGCTACTTTCTCAAAATGCACTTTTCTTACTATCCCTTCCATTACACAAGAAATACTGCTACAATTCAGAATCTCAGAAACACAGAAAATCAGATGTTGGGGGGTACTTGCAGTATGCAAACAGTAACTCTTAAATTGCAAGGGTGGCTGAAGGGGGAAATTAGACCCATATAGGTATCAACTTTGCTGTTGGATTCTATTTGACATTTGACAAAGAAAATGCTTCAACTACTTTTGAATTTCAAAGTTTATGCATGCCAAAATAAGCATTAGGTTAATAACAACAAACAAGATACTATTAAATGCAGGTTTTAAAAGACATCTGCTTTATTTTAACAGAAAATACTTTTATTCCTCCATAAATAGTATCTGTTCCTAAATAAATAGTACCTATATATTACATGCTAAATGAGACCAAAAGCCTTCAAAGGCAGGAAAATCAAACCCAGAATATTCTAGTAACCCAGATCACTACTTAGTAAATACTGGGTCAGAATCTATCTGATACAATACTGAACTATGACACACTATACATGACAGCATCTTGGATCGTCTTTCCAAGGAATCCAAATGTCATCATGTCATGAACAGTTCTGGTTCAAAACATTATTTCTGAAGAATACCTCTGCAGCAATCACCACATTCTTAAGTTTTACTTCCTTACAGGTGCAGAAAGAAAAGCAAAAATATCTACTGCAGTGACATAAAAGGATGAAATAGCTTGTAAAAGGAGCAATGGAAAGAGTAACAAAAAAATGGCAGGTGAGTGAGAGATTGCTCCATAATGGAAGTTTGGGTTTGTTATGGGGAAGATATTAGAAAATTTGCCTCAGCTGAAACATCTTTAGGAAAAAAAATTGAGAACAATTAATAAGAAAGCACAATGACCAGATGATGTTCTCTCAAAACATTTAAAGACAGTATGGCATGAAACTAGTGAATTATTAACTGTGATGTGTACTGTCTCATTTAAAACCATTAAACACAAAGACCTTACCTCTGGCTCAGAAAGTTCTTGAGATGATGACTGCCGGATCCAATACTCTGCATTTATTCTGTTCCCTAGATATCCCCTATTGGTCAGTGTTAGAGCTAGGATGGGGAATTTGATGCTGTAACCCAGTACAGCTGTTATAATTTGCTGTTCCTACATCAAGGAAATCTTGCTAAAACATAGAGTTGCTTCTAGCATGACCAAGTTAATTTTGGGGCACATCTAAACTGAAAGAAAAATCTTGACATTTAAATTCCAACTAACTACGATGCTTAAATTATTGAGAAAAATAACCTTCTAGTCCTTTTAAGAGGCATGAACGCTTTTCAAATTTACATTAAAAAAATGTATCCAGACTAGAAATCTATAGTTCAGGACAAACATATTGCTCTATTTTAGGCTGATATATATATATACAGCATTGTAAAATAAAAACAAATCTGAGTGCTTTGATTCTGCCCTTTGGAAGATCTGTGTCTGTCCAAGCTGAAAAGGTCTCCAATCACTATGCACAATTAGGACAGCAGAATACAGGCCAGATTTAGCCCTCCAAACAAAGAGTTTCTAAGCATGTCTTTGATTTTTTTTTTCTTACAGTTATTCTCAGCAATGAAGGTCACTGCAAACCACGTAGCGTACATTTTACTGCTTGTTACTGCTTATACAAAATCACAGCTAGCAACTATAAGCTAAAATATGTGATATTTTTCTTAACTCACACATAGCATGCTTGAATAGATATAGCACCAAATTATCAAGTAATCATTGCATGTATTAGTGGAAAATATAGCAGCATCCAACTATTACTGAAGTTGAGGGAAACCATTCACCAATTCTAACATATTTTGAAGTGTTATTATTTTCATCACTGAAATCTCCCTATTTATAAAAATCTCTTAGTATGGGAAGGAAAAACTGTATTAGGAAAAGCTATAGAATAAAATGCGCCAGAATCCAAATATTTTGGTAGAGTGAATATACATGCAACACATGGATAACTTATAAATTAGGGAATCAATTCTCATAAATTTTTATCAACCTAACAGTTACTGACAGAGGAAATTCCATCATGAAGACATGACATTTATCAAAAATTAATCCACTCTGATTTTTTCAACAGTTTTGCTGTAACATGTACTCATCTATAGGTTTTCAAAGGTGAGTGAATTGTTCAATCTTCTTCTGGGGAGTACAGCCTTTGGTATTTAGCCTTGGGAAAGAGTTAACTAGATGCAAAGTATACATAACAGAGTTAATATCACAAATGGCAAAATATAAACTTAAACCTAGATAAGCTTCTTCTGATTTGAAAACAGGTACAGTAGTTGAATTATGAAGCTAGTTATTTAGAAAGGCAAGTTCTATGTACAATATCCACACTCTAGGCTTGACTTAAAAAAGTACAATCCCTTAAGACTCTATATCCTACTCAGAGTTATAAGAATTCTAACATTTAATTAATTACAATCTGAAAGTTGAAAACTTGTCTGTTCCATGGGAGTCAGGTATTTTTTTGTGATCATAAGACCACAGCAGTTTATCACTCATTAGCTAAGTCATTATACTTTAAGTGTTCGTGTTTAACACGTCTTAATCAGAAGTAAAATGCATTTATTTAAAACATGGGTATCCATCAAAAAGGTGGCATAAGATGATTCACTCTGCAACTGGGGTTGCCTAAGAGCACTACCCAATCATTTCTAATCAAGTCAATGCAAGAAGAGATACAAATACTGATTCATATTTAATTTAAGGATAAACAATAATTTTATAATAAAAATTTCAGTCTCAGTTTTACTTTCTAGACAGAATGATAATATTCTTTAATATTTTCATACAATTCATGAAATTTCTTTTTTCACCTACAAACCAAAGCTATAAAATCCATTTCCAGTGAAGCATCTACCACCATTACTACTGCTAAGCTATCAGATTGTTAAAATGCAGAAGAGACTCCAATCTTCAAGCAATGTAGCTTCATCTGTAACACACACAGAAGTCCAGAACCTCTGACTTCTTCAAAAGAGAATTACATACCAAAACAGAATAAGCCCTTTTAACTTCCCAAAGTCCAGATGAACACCTATAGCTACCCCTTTTTCATTTTTAGAGAAACAAATGTTCCACCACAAACTTAAAAAATTAATATAGTAACATCCAAATTCAAGGATTCAACTTCAAGGATTTTCTTTCATTCCAGTAGGACTTTAATATGCACTATTACTTGCTGTTACTCCAATCATGAAAAGCGAGGAAGCATTTACAACTTCGCAAGTCTTTGCTAAAATACTGATCACAGCTTTGTCGGGCGTGTGCTGAAATGCCCCTGCATACAGTAAACCCATGGACTTTAAACTCATGGACTTTTTACTGCTGGTTACTCCTGCAAAGCTTTAGAGGGGAAAGGATAGGAAAACTTGTGCTCTTATACCCTAAGATTTCCCTGCCTTGTCTTCACATACTGAGAAGGGGTTACAAATTGTCCAACACAGAAACTGCTGATGTTTCACAGTCACCTTACGTGGTGAGTGCTGACCCTGTGTGGCAGTGTCTGGCACACTGAATGCTGCTTGTCAGTTAAGGAAATGCCTCCTCCAGACAAACATGAGCCCACATATCTGCCCCTTGCCCAGTAAACTACAGTATCTATGTACTCAGTGACCTCCCTAATAGTCTAGTAAAGAGCAGGCATCAGCCCTACACTCTCTAATTACGCAGACTATGAGTGTGCAGACAATGACTATGAAGAGATGCCCAAATCCTGTAAGTTCATTCATAGCTGATGAGGTTACCTATCAGTTCATATCCTTCAAGATTTAGTTCACAGAAGAACAGATGAGTGTCCACTACTTGCCAAGACAAGAACTATGTTATTACGGTGGAAACACCAGCTTGGATCCTCCACTACCAGCTTTCTTCTCATGAAGAATGAGGAAAAAGTGGAAAAAGGAAATGAGTAAACAACTAAGTAGAAAATAGCCTGAGTATCTGGACCTCTAGCACTGTAATCTGTCCTTCACATTTGCCAGGGACTTATTTTGAGATTATTGGCTAATAATAGGACAGGTCGTATATCTCAAACACAAACTTATCGAAATGCCATACTGGAAACAAGAGTCTAATACAAAATATTAAAGTTTTGTGGTATAAAATGGCTATACTTACTTGCATTTGTAATAGTTTGAAGAAGATTTAAAGAAGATTTTTGTGGGTTTACACTTTTTTTTCCACATTCAGCAAAAATGTGGTTTACACATTTGGTAGAAAAGTTTGATGACTCTTCTAAAAAGTAAATCCTCTTCACATGACTTGGATCTTCTGGCATGCACTTGGGCACAATAGGTTTGTTTCTTTCTTTCTTTTCCCTGACTTATAAACAAAATTAAAAGTGCAAACATTCCATCTTACAAAAATAAATAAATTCTGCACCCCAAAGATCCCAAATCCAAATAATGAACTATCAACATGTAAAATTTGTTTTAGTAGTATTTCACAAACTCACATAGCAAAGAAAGTAACATTATTGTTTATGCCCCATCCCTGGCAGTGTTCAAGGCCAGGTTGGATGGGGCTTTGAGCAACCTGGTCTAGTGGAAGGTGTCCCTGCCCATGACAGGGGGGTTGGAACTACATGGTCTTTAAGGTCCCTTCCAACACAAACCACTCTGTGATTCTATCTTTTTATACTAAGTGATGGAATATGGAATTTAAACTAACACTTCTGAACACAGAATCTTGCTATCTAAAAAGACTGCATTGGTCTTGCAACTTGAGGCTGACACATGGGTCAATTAAGCCTTTTTCGGCATCACCACCTCGACTTAAAGATACCATCTTTATAGGCAAAATAGGTGTTTTCAAAGTACGCTTTTACGAGGTAATCTAGCTTCAAAATAATGCATCTACTTTTCTTACATGTGTAACCATATACTTTCGAAATACACTTATATTGATAAATGTCGTATGAAGGATATTGATGCATCCTTGACAATTTATCACTTCTCTAACCATTAGAAAACAGCTGTTGCACAAGACTCCTTAAGCACAGAGCTTTAATCCATCTCTTTAAGTACTTCCAGTATCCTCAGCCCAGAAATCTATAGTTTCCTTAACTCAGTCATTGTGATCAATTTGCCTGAAGGTTATCTGCCAGCACATTTGTATTTTGTTGCCTCTACACTTGTTTAAAGGCAAGAAAAAGACAATTCTAATTTGCTTACAGTCCAGGTTACTTAACCCTTCACTGGAAACCCTCCATTCACTGAACACTCGCTTGTGTAAATCTTCACCCTATTTTCACCGGAACAGAACAATGCAACCATGCAACGCCTCAGCCCTAGCACCATTAAGTAAAATGCATACTAAGGTCCTGCATTTGAGCTTTCATACATATATTTAAAATAATTATTTGGGGCCAAGAAGTATGTAGTATTTGGATCAATAGTAACATTGCTGCAAGGGTTTCTAAAAATACCCTTGTCATCCACATGTCACATGATCATGCTAAAAACACATTCAGTGGTACCATTCCCACCAGCTGGACAGTTCACATGAGCATATTTATGAACAATCAAAATATCATGCTTTCTTTTGCTATGTGCCATTTCTGCTGAATGGGGTGTTGCCTGCCTTGGTTTCATTCACAGATCACCTGTTCAAGGAAGTCACTGAACTTCCCAACCAAACAAACATTGAGGGGTGCTTGTGCTACTAATGTAACAAATAGAAGCTTAACATTAGCATTTTCAGATACACATGAAACACTGTATGGAAGCTTACTGTATCTTCTGAGACATCTAACATTAACTCCCCCAAATTTCCTTTCCTACTGCTGTTTACCTAAATGTCACTGCTTTTGCTGTATCACTATGGTAACAGTGGCTGTTCCTTCTGTTCCTATATTGCCACTACCAATCACTTTTTCTTCGCCAAAATTTGCTGCCAAAACATTCTACATTCTGAAACTTAAAATATAGCCTCTGACAACAAAATTCACCACAAAGTGTTCACCAGAAAGTCAGCCAAACCATTTCCAAATAAAGATAAGAAACTGTTTTAAGAGAACTCCCTAGATCTCATTTTACTGTTCATATGTACCCTATTCACCATATCTGAATGTTTCACAGCCTCAAACTTACTTTTCCTTTTGATATCCTTTTAAAGCAGAAAACTATTTTATTGGTGGGAAACTAAAATACTGAAAAGATAAATAGCCTGTCCAAGAATGCACAAGAAGTTAGGGGCAAGCTAAAAAATTCCTTCATTCCTGAAGTTCTTGGCTAGCATCTTACCTACATTCTCTTGCCCTTTCTGCTATGGCCCCAAACCATTTTATTTCCTTAACCCACATAATTCAGTGTTCCTTTTACAGGAGACAAGCAGTTCTGTAATCATGAAAATTAATAAAGTCTCATCCCTACAGCCTGGCATTGGTGGATGAGTTTTGGTATGACATGTGGGCTCCTGCTGCAGCCTGCCTTTGGGAGAAAGAGGGAACACAAAGTTTCTCTCTTCCTGTTCTCAAAAAACATGTAAAAATAACTTTGAAATCTTTATTTCTGCTGTATTTGCTTGAAATCAGATGCTCTCAGAAGTTAGAGCTACATCACAACTTGTGGCCCATGTATTTTTCATCCACATTGATAAACGCTCTCAGCCTTACAGTGCTTAGGGAAAAATATAGATGTGAGAAGCAGTTGATAGTCTTTTACTACAGGAGACAAAGTCCTTTAAAAAAGTCACAAATCTAACCTATGCTGACAGACCAGTCTGTGCGTGCTCAGTCTACCTATGCTCAATCTGCATTAACTATGGGTGTTAAGCTTGCAAAGCCTCCAGCGAGTTTCAGAGTTCAGGGTAAGGTCTTATTGTATTAAGAATACAGATGGCATGCATGTCTGGTCTTAAGATAGGCTTACACCAACAACCCCATGACAATACCAACATCAAACTGAATCATTAGCGAGTAAAATAACATGGCCTCTGCTGAAACCATGTTTTAGGGAATTTCATTTAAATGTGATAGTTTCATTAGATTTAAGACAAAATGTAAAAAATTTTAAGTACCATTCAATTTGGTATTAGAATGTAGAGAAAATTTCTGTTCTATACTATGCCTCAAGAATTACGGCAGCTGAAGCACCTCAACAGGAGGCAGAGCTAGCTGCCTTGCACTACTAATGCGGGCCAGTCACAGAGACTTTGTAGCTAGAAGTATTCATCTTTGCTCTAGCAGTCAATCGGAGCACAAACTATAGTAAGCATCATTTAATACCGTGAGACTTTTAGGTACAGTTGGGTTAAACACTGTTGCTTTTTATCACTGATTTGTTTTCATTTAGTTTTTCTGATGTCAGTGGTGTCAAGAGATTTTGAGAACTTATTTTAATAAATGTACAAAATCTATATAATCTGGTAGGTTGTCTTCTTTCAGCTTTTTCCTTTGCTATAGCAAGAAATAAATTATTAAACAATAAAAGCTACCTGAACTCAGAACTAGTAAATCTTCTTGGGATGAAGATAAGCATATAATTACTTAAATATCATTTTGTGATGAATAACTGACTTATGCCACACATCATTGGTATGTGTTTTAAAGGATTCTGGATGAGTATTTGAAAAAAATCAGTAATAGCATCATAAGAAATCCATCAGAATGAAAACTGCACTAACAAAATGTCTGATAAACATAATACAGCTTTGGGGTATTTCCTACTCAGTACCTTGGAAGGACTGCATTCTTCTGATTAGCTGAGTGGCATAAGATGCGATCTTGCTGGAGGCTGCTGCACTGCTGCAGCCACCATCAGCCAACCCAGAAAAGTATAATTATTAAACTACTGAACGTTATTAATGAACATTTTTTACATTTATGTTCTTACATTGTAAAGAACTTTCCAGCCTTCATGCCATACAAATGTAGCTGGCTCTGTATGCTCCTTTGTGCCACTGCATCTTCCACAAAATTTTACTGAAATGCAACCTGGTAGTTCAGTACAACATATTTAAGCTGTCAAGCATGATAAAATTCAACATACCACCTTTTTTGTACCATATGAGAAGAGGACCACTAAAACAACTGGCCAAATGAATCTTTGGGCTGAACTACTTTTCTCAATTAAGATACATCAAATATTAGTTTCTTAGCAAATATGCAATAAAAATAAATTTGAAGATTAAGTTCTGATCTTTTGCAAGTTCTTTGTCTAGCATCATCCCTTCTGCTATACTGACCAGCACTGATCAGTTTGTATTATGTGATTTACCACAGTAACAAATGGGAAGATTCAGATCCTTAATAATGACATTATCAAAAGGTATAATTCTACAAGATTTCAAATCTGTAAGCAGCTGTCCACCCACATAAATAGTGACCATTGTGAAAACCATCACATAATGGCAACAGAGTTCGACACTGCCAAAACTTTTAGCCATGCAACTAAACTGAAAATGTACTGCCATAATACCTTTTAATATTAAATAAGAGGGAAAAAAAATCTTGATTCATAACTATATAAATAAATCTATGCAAATCTATCTGCTCATCATTTCAAAGTTTTATATTACTATTAGTCACTACAGTATTACTCTAGAATAATATTCCCTACTAACATTGAACAGGCAAATGATGTATCCTGGTCAGCTGTGTTGATTTCATTGAAAATGTTATTTTCATAGTTAAATTTTGAGCATAATTCTCAAATATTTATTTAAAGTTTGGTTTCAAATGCTGAAGTCAAGCACGTAGATTTCTAAGAATCACACTCTGTTTAATCAAGGCATTCTTCAAGAAGAATGGAACTCTATAAGCACTTTTCTTCATAAAAACAACTACGAAAAAACACGAACAACAGTAAGCTGCTAATTGGTGCTACCAAGTGAATTTTATACAAGCAGGAACCAAGCGCATGCTCTCAATCTCCTCTGAAGGGAGAAGGGAAGATGATATTCTATTTGCAATTCATTAAACGCAAATTTTATTGCGGAGGATTACACAATAACAAAAAAACCCTAACACTGAAAAGCAAATCCATCCTAATTAACATCCTCCCACTATCACTATATATTCATTTAACCTTTCTTCATGGCCCTGTCCTTCCAGATGGCCCAGCAAAAGAAAGGTTTTTGTGCATGGCAGCAGGGTAAAAACATCTGAATTCTTGCAAAAATTAATGGTAAACAAAATCACACATTCAATTAACCATCACTGAAAATGGCTTGTCATTAAAGCTCAGCAGATTAGAAAATATATTTTAATTGATCTTAACAGCTACACGAATCTTCTGAAGTAGCCAGGGACCAGCTTTTCCAAAGCACCCAGAACTTCTCCACTTCTGCTCAATTTAAGCAAGCAAACCTTGACCAGTACCTTCAAAAGCCATGGATCCCAACACCGTGGTATTTCAAGACACAGTGCTCACACACACCGACCATATTAAAAAAAAAAAACAAACACCAAAACAACAACAACAAACACAACCAAACCACAGTTCTCAATGCATAATATGCTTCTTATATGAAACATATGTTTAAAAGAAAGTAAACACCCATATTCTGCATAATCTAGAGTTTTAAAACAGTTTTTTTTTTAAAGCAAATCCAAGTAATATTTATGGCAATAAATACTTTTGGTGTGGCACTGATACATGGCAACATGTAAAGATTGTCAATTCTATGTGTCATTTTTGGAGTAAAAATTTCAGAAACAATTTTCAGGGTTTCCTTTAGCATAGCAGCTATTATCAAGGAATAAAGCCATAGATTAGTGTTTTGTTAAATTTACATGCTCAATATTGGAGTAAATTAGTAAGTCACATAGTTTACACACAAGTCAGTAAACTGGTTTTATAACCTAGGTTTGCTCATGTTTTTTCAGAGCATTTAAAAATCAACTTTTGCTCTATTCCAATAGTTTGCATGAAAAGTACAAACTTCTCCCACTTATCTTAAATGCTCGCTTTAGATTTGAATTACAACAATTTTAATGGCAAATCTAACTACTTTTCCACTGACCATTCAACTGATATAGCAGCTAGTAAGATTATTCTGTGTATTTGGAAGTACACAGATTTACTTTTATTGTCACCAGTCTATACTTCAAAGTTTTGCAGGCATACCTTCATCAAGCGGGGAGTAAGGGAAAAGAAGGGCAGGGAATCACTGCTCTTCACAGCACATTTAAACCAGAAGAAAAAACCCTTCTACCAATGTAGCACTATTCTGTTTGGGAGACTGACTTTAGGCTATAATAGAAAAAGAACTCTTTCTGGTGTATGCTGTATCACCCTAGGCAGTTTGCCAGTAATGAACTACCAGCAAATCTTTTTAAGAGACAAGCCCTTAGTAGGAATTCCCCACAGGAACAAGCTTGCAACTTTGAGCACAGAAAAAACATTTCCTTTCAAATGGGAACGATTAAGTACATCTTTTTGTAAGGCCTTCTGGTTTGGATAACTGAGAAGCCATCTCCTGCATTAAAAAAAATAAAAATTATTTTTGTAGCGTCATTAACTGAAACCTGTAAAACTAAGTTGTGGGCCTTCTCCTCATACCCCCGCACTCCAAACAGCCATTTTTGTCTGTGCTGAAGTAGCTAGATCCTAAGTTGTATTGGGGCACACAAAATAAAATAAAGAACAACAAGGATTAGCCTATGTTATTCCCAAACTTCTACAAACCCAAGTGACTTTTCTATCAGTTGGAAATTTCCAGTCATCTTGGTCATATCTTCCTTTCAGGAATATCCCTTTTCCTAAGCCAGACTGAAATAAAATTTCTGTTTCATTCACCACCAAAGATGGACTTGACACAAGCAATTATGTTTACCAAGAAAACTGAAGAGCTATTTCATGCTACTGGTACAGTGCAGAGCAGACAGAATAGGCCTAGGAACTGGCTGTAGGACAAAGTGGGTGTGAAACACTACCAACTCAGAATTTTCATCTATTTTGCAGAGGTGTGCCTTACAACACAAAGGAAAAAAGTTTTCTAAATACATGATATGCACTGATAAAAGTCAAAGCAATCCACAATAATTAGCTAATGCATACTACTGAAAGTTTGGGGCTGCCAGTAATATAAAAAAATTGAAATATGAAGATAGGGCTGAGTACAGCATTATAATATTTTTTAATAATCCCCTTGCAGAAATGTCATCTATTAAGGAATTCTTGCAATTGTGCAAAGGTTACTTACTGATGCATACTGTCTCACCTAATAACCATCAAAGAGCTTTACTATTAATTTTCAGAAAGTTAAGTCAGGCCGCTCCAGTAGTTAAATAGTTACTTCACGTTTTTTTTCAGTGAGAAAATAGATGTCAGGGTAATCGATGTACATTAAAAATAGCAGAAAAAAAAGTATCAAAACTGTTCCTGAGAGCATTTACATATGCACATAGACACAAAAACTTAGGAGGAGAGAATTCAAGCCTCTTCATTTTTAAGCCTGTGTGAAAAGAAAAAGGACAGCTCCTAACACTTGTTTTTTTCAAAATTATTCTCGCAAGCCCTCCTGATTACTCATATACAGAATTATAAATACATTTCACTGACTTGAATCGATATGAAACATAAGGATCCTGTGGTATATTGGTTACAATTAGATCAAATATTTTTTAATGACATTTTCCCTAGTCCCTTTAGTACCAGTAGTTAGGTGCTTGGCTAAATACACACAAAACATTGTAACATCTCCATGGTGTTTTCCCATATGCAAAATGGAGTGTTTTCAGTACAGTCCAAATTACCTTGCATCTTTCAGCTAACTTTTATGCCAGCTAGCAGAGACATCAGGAGAGAACATTAGCTAAGAATCTAAAGGCAGAAAAAGTTTGGAAACACAGTATCAAAAAGTTATTTAGATTGGAAGATGTTCTAAGTGAGGGGAGAGGGAGCGGGGCCTCAAAGACCCCTGAACTGAAAAAGTAAACACAGTAAGAACAGTGCATATATGTAAAAGTCATTCTAAAATACATCACAGAACATTTAGCAATTAAACAAAAGTCTTTAGAATTATTTACCAAACGTCGTTAAAATTAATAACATTCTAAAGCAATATTTTCAGATAAGCTACGTATAGCAGATAACTGTGTACAGGGTAAAAACCAACAACCTTTTCAATGGATGGATTAATTAGTCACATGGCCTTAGAACTGTATGAGTCATAGGGTTGCTAATGAGATAAGGACAGGAAGCCTGACACCTCTAAGTCAAGAGTTCAGCTGGTTCTTCTCAGAGTACTCTCCTGCTGTGCCCTAGATTGAAGGCACAACTAACAGTTCAGGGACAGCACTGGCTTTCCTATTGCTGGAGGCACTGAAAGATCCACCTAAATCTACTTACAGAGGAAATCTTTGCCTGAAACATAGGACACAAACATTACCTTTCTGCAGCAGTGTCCCCCGCTATGGGTCTCCCCATCCCAACTGCCTGGGAGAAAGAAGACAAGGTGTCCAGGACCACCACTTGACCCGCTCCGTTAGCACAGACTGGAGAGACCTTCTTTTAATGCAGAACCTCACTTTTTGAGAGGGTTCCCCACTGACAACGGTAGTCAGAAACAAGGCTGAAGAATCCTGCTATCAGGGGCATAGAGTCATTAATTATCGTTAGGTTCCAGCCCTTTATGCACTAGGGTCAAGCCCTTTACTCACATGAATTTACACTTGCCAATTTGCTGTAATTTATGCAAATAAGTCTCCCAAAACACACAGGCTGTCTCAAGTAGAACAGTGACACCAGTGAAAACCTTCAGGGTCTAGTCACAAGAGATGCAGTACACCCAAAGCAGACAACTCAGACTTCAGGGGTGCAGTTTTCATAGACTCTATATGGATGGATGCCTTCTTATTGTTCACGTTTACTTTTTTTTTAAAAAGAAAGAAGGAAAGAAAAAGAATAACCAAAAATGTCTTGATCACAGCCAAAATCCAGACTTGTATTGTGCCAGTCTGCCTGTACATTGTAAAACAGCCCAGTGCTAGTCAGACCAATGGGAAAGTCAGCAGGAGGCAAAGCACAGAAGAACAGAACATGGTACAGCCAGATAATACAAGAAAGAAAAATTGAGGTGGGAGAGCAAGACAGAGAAAAGCATGCTGCAGAAGAGGACAAACAGAAGAGTAAACACAGAGGGAAGCCAGAGGGCAGAGACAAAAGATAACAAGAAAGAAAGAAATGAGCAGGACATTAACAAAGACAAAAAGACATGAGGGGAAATAACATACCACAGATGGTGAAAAAAAAAACCGACAGAAAAGACAGAAGCAGAAGATAGATGTATACAGGAAACCCTTCCTGCCAGAAACTGCTTCTTATCAAGCTAAGACAAGAAACACTGCCAAAAGAAGAGATGAATCAAGCATGAAAAGTTCAGATCACCTGAAACTTCTTAAGGCAGATGAAAGAAACTACACTAAAATATGAAGTAGTGAGTTTATGAGGATTTCATGCCAGAGTACACTGCCCCTGTTCTGCTGTAAGAGAAAAATAACTTATCTGGTTCAATAATAGTTTCACCAATCTACTTGCAGAAGAACTGGGCCCACTTGTGAAAGAACATTAACTGATTAGGGACTAATTATTAATTAAGTAGAATTCAGGATCAAGGTCAATAACTGTTTTTAAAGTACATTAGTCTGTATTACACTCTATGCAGTATAGAAAAGCATGAGAGAACTCTCCATTCAAAGTATAGAAAAGAAGATCCCTTCCTCCTGCCTCTCCTGGCACACACCAGAGACACACATCAAGGTGTTTTAGACAAAGGATTAGAAAAACTTTCCTACAGAACACAGGACTAACACTCAGCAAGTGGTCAAGCACAGTCCAGTCTGAATTTAACTCTGCACTTCTGCTTTGTTTGAAATGCATTGTTTTGTATCACCCAGTACTGGCACATCATTCTTGAGACAGAATAAGGATGACCATGAATCCACTGTGCAAGATAACTGTAGTGCACCCTCTAGTCTAAGAACGGCAAAAAGGCAAAATAGAAATCTAAGCTTGTCTACTCAGAAGATAAACAGACAAAAGAAATTAATAATGAAAGTGACTCTTATCCTACAACATCAGTGATTACCATCTGCTTAATTTAATCAACTGATATCACAAAGAAACCTTTTCTTGCTTCCTTAAGTTATCATAAGCATCTCGTATCTCACAGCATGCTGCTGGCTCTATCACAAAAACTTCAATAATCGCAACTTGCATATCAGCAAAGATGAGTGACCAACACAGAAACATACAACTGTCCCATCCTTACACTTGGCTTGCACTGTCAATTTTCCATGAACAGCCTACTGTTCCAAAAACAAGGGTGTGGAACCTTCTCACAGACATCGATCTTAAGATATTTAAGATTAAAAGTTGACTTATATTCAAGAATAACAGATATCCAAGATACATCCTATTTTTAAAAAATACATAAATACACATACATTTGATTTGCTATATCTCTTAAGACTCATCTACCTGTTCCTTAAAATGTTTGTTATATTTTTGGTTAATTTGTACTAAAATTTCTTTTGCCATTGCTACTGCAATGTATAACTGACTTTGTGTTGATTAGACACCACATGTTGAAACATTCATGAGAAAGTTAAAACAGGGCTCACTCACAACTAAACCAGCAGTTGGGTGGTTGACATTCAGTGTTTCACTGGCTCAGTCACAGATGAAGACAGACTCAGAAATCGTATCTCAGGTTTCCCTTACAAGTCTTGGAAATTACACCATACAGAAGCTGTCTTCTAACATCCCATCACAAAGAAGAATGGATACCTGTTCTGCATGTACACCCTTGGATTGAGGTTGCCATTACAGACTTCCTGAAGTCATAAAGAATGAACACTTCAACTGCTCAAATTCTCATATATGCAAACAGTCTTCTCCCTAGCCCAAGCAAAACTGAAAAGGTTTCCATTTCTAGTTCCCACTTAACAGTGTTCCACTGTTTTTTGCCTTGCTGTTCCATTGCTTCCTCTTTCCATGGCTGGTTACAAATTAGGTATATTTTGATTCGCAAAAAAAAAAAAAATCCACATGCATAAATATTTAATTCTTCTGTTTACAAATTAAAAAAATATGAGCCAGTTCAGCTAGCTGATGGAAAGCAATTAATCTATTCAATTCAATGAAGCAACATTGATTTATTCCCTAAGAACGAATGCCTAGATATAATATCCATATGCAAACTAAAATTTATAAAGCTGAACTTTTGGTGTTTACATAATGAGTAAGTGAAGGCACTGGAGGAAGACCATATTCCTGTTCCTCACTGGTCTCTCCCCCACAAGGCTCTAAATGATACAAGTGCTGCAATCCATACAGTGTCAATGGATACCTCTGTCCAGAGAATGGAAATGGGGGAGAAGAGGCTGTTGGGGTTGATAAGACCAAACACCTGGTCTGGAAGGAGAGAGGAGATTATCTTATTCTCCTCAACTTTTGAATTTGAATTAAAGCCGCAGTGGTGTACAGCCTCCTAGCAAGATCAAACTGGCAGTGTAGGGCCCATGGAAGACAAGCATGTCTAAATCCAGGGGGCTAAAATCCTACCAAACTTATGAATAAGATTTAACACTGATTTTTAAGATTTGGTCTGGTTTTTAGATCAGTATCACAAAAGATCTGAACATTATTCAACAGAACAATCTCTACTTCCACTGTAAGACAACTGACAGCCCTCTCTCTCAAATATCTATCTATACATACACCTCATGCATCAGGAAATGCGTGCTCAAGCAGGTTCCCAAGCAAGACTGAAGATTTCTAACTCAGCTCTTCTATGACATTCCCTCACAGTACACTTGAATCCACACTAAGAGTTTAACAAAGGAAGTAGGTCTACACTAGGAAAAATGTCCGTGAAATACCAGAGGAAGAGACATGAACCCAGACCACTGGTTAGTGTATTTCATTATGTAGAACCTTAGTCACAAGAAAAGCCAATGCCACTCATTCCAGAATTATTTATTTTATTAGATCAGGTACACAAGATGTGCCTGTGTGTTCCCTTATTGGGCTTAAATCTGTCCCAGCACCTGAAAGTACATTGTCAGGATAAATTCTGTTCTTTGAGCAAACTTAGTGGAATTACTCAACACCAATATAAACAGGATGCAAATTTAAATGGGAATTTGAGAGAATTTAAATGGCCAAGTAAACTTTACATACATATAATTGGGGGTGTTCAAGACCCTTTCTACTTAAAATGGATAAGTATCTCTTGCTAAAAAAAGATAATTTATTTTTGCTTAGACTAACCTGGCCACATTAGATTAAAAAAAAAAAAGAAAAACCATTAGGGATGAAAATGTCCATTTCTTTCTAAATACTAGCACACTGTAGAATTAGGTCAGAAATACCAGACGTTAACTTAAACCTAATGCTAAAAACATTTATTTCAAAATGATTAGCCTCTGACACAAGTAACTGCTTTACCCTTTTCATGTAATGCTTTATGAAATTAGTTATTAGCAGATCTCCTGGTGGATTGACAGCTATGGAGATTTGTGCCCTGAATTTCTCAGGAGGGGGGTGGGAGGAAAGGAGAGAAAGACTGTTGGTTGGCTAGATACACAGCTGCATAAATTGTTCTTTACATTGACCTGAATTATTCTGCCTTTCACCAGCATTTTTTATTGTCCATATTTGCTTAATCTTGGTAAACAAAAAAGTATATAAAATGGTCATATGCACAGAATAATTACTTTTAGGAAAATAAACAAGCTTACACACCACAAATTACACAAACATGTTCATAAAGAGAAGACCTCGTATCAACCTAAATTTTCCATCCAAAATTACCTACTTACTGGTATCCAATTCTTTACTTTGTGAACAAACCTGCCCTCCCCGCCCAAAAGAAATCACATGCAGATTTTGAGCACACGGGACCACTGAACTCCACTATTTCAAAATGGTGTTTAGTATAAACAATGAAATTATTGCAGTGTAATTCAATACTACCCTTTAGTGTGATAGCCTTTATATTTTTTAATAGAGAATTAAAACAAAATTAGTTTTCATTATAAGTTTTCAAGCACAACGCTAGTACACTATTTTCAACGGAACAAATACATCTCTACACACTACTTACTGCAGTACCATCCTTTTTTGAAAGATCACTTACACCAGCAGTGACTGCTTTTAAAATTCACATTGATGTTCCAATCACTTTAAAATGTACTAATGTAAAATTTCCCACCATCCTCTCATTAAAAACTAAAATATCTAGTAAAATATACATCTAAATAACACCATTAAAAATTGAAAACAGACTAGACAAGTATACTAGGAAAGGCAGTAAAACTTCAGAAGACTGAAACAAGTGTCTGAAACACAACAAGAGCTAGTAAATACATTTAATCAATATAAGTGATAGAAATTCAAATTAAAGTTTTTATACCACACAAATATACTTATAGATGCAGCATAATATTAATGTACATTCCCCTCCAAAGAATATCACTGCTGAAAAATCTTATTATAAACATGTAACATAAGGGAGCACATATTAAAACTGGAAAAAAAACCCAAAGCATTTCCACATACATTTTATTTTAAAGTATCACTATATACCAATTATTTTTTTTTTTACTAGAATTTTCTGTATTTAATACAGTCTTAAATACTAGCAGGTAATTATGACCATCAACTTGAAAGTACAGCAAACAAATATAAAATAAAAACTCCAGAGTACTTACCAAATTATGATTAGTTGAATTAGAATCATCTTCTGGGAATGGGATGTAAACAGCTAAGGCCACACAATTGGCAAAAATAGACAGTAGTATAAATATGTCAAATGGTCTGAAAAATCTTGTTAAGGAATTCAGGAATTATGAGTGTCTACAAACTTTTAAGTCTAGTTCTCCTTTCAGCATCAACACTCGTAAAACAAGTCTTACTTTTAAGGCAATCTTTTGACTGGTAACTGTGACAAACACTTCATCTCCTGTAGTTATATTGCTATACCATATCATTTTCCATCACAATTATCTTTCAACATCCTCTTATTTTTGAAAAAAGAGAAAACTATTACTCTTGCTGCCACAGAGCACTTTAGAGTAAATTCCAGAGATTAATATAATTTTATGCTCTTAAATCAATATGTGGGTCATCACGATGGGTAAGGAATACTTGCTGAGCTCTTCTGTCTCATAGGCTCACATAAGTCTCATTAATGTTAACAGAAATGTGTTTGTCCAAAGAAAGAAAATCATTTGGGATCTAGTTCATAGTAGGATATGAGAAAGATTCCCAGCAAATCACAACTGTTCTCCTGTATGAGAGCTGGAAAGCTGTACAGTGGACACAGAAAAATTCTGAGCCCCTCTTCATGTCTCTGACAGCTGGACTCCTGAACAATTTTGCTTTGGCCAGGACAGATGAAAGTTTAGGTGAGCAGACTGGGGAATAGACTATTATTACTGGTTTGACAGCCACGCATACTGAGAGGCTATAGGCTTTCAAACTGACAATAGCAGGAATTCAGCTACACTTTTTATACCATATCTGGATGACAGCAGTTGAAACCTGGAGACACGTTTTGCCTTTCAGAACAAAAACTATTTCTTAAAATTCATGCCTATAAAGTTCATCCTTCAGTTTATCATTAATTTGCCTTTCCCCCAAAGTATTTCGTTATTTTCTTGTAACTACAAACATGGAGGTACCCAGAGGAACCTATTCATGCAAGTTTGGAACGGGAGTATTTTGGGCTTTAGCTATGATTTTTGACACCCCTTCCTCAATTCAATGCACAACTTCCTGATAGGTGTCCATAACAGTCCTATAAAAGACTGAGGGAAGAGTACTGAATATATTCGAAAGCATATTTTTGTCAGTTTAAAATATTTTTCCTGAAAAACACTCCTACAAAGCCCATGTGCCCCTTAAGATCTGTTAAATTTTGTTTGTTGGCCTACAGAAAGTTTGTCACCTCAAGGGCTGAGTTTATGTTCACAAAGCCTATCAACACCAACAGCTGCTATGTTGTGTACAAAATGAAGTTACAACACAAACCTTAACATGCAGCATTCTCCAGACTGAAATGAGCAAACGATACCAGCACAAGACTGACAACTTTGTTTTATGATGCAGTGCTACTGGGACAAATTCTGCCCTGAGTTATTCCACTCTAGATCCATAGTAATTTCATTTAACTGACCTTAGCCAAGGAGAGACCAATTTAATGAAATTAGTTGGACTTCTACCAGTTTAAATGAAAGCAGAATCTTTAATTTGCAATTGAATTGTGTTCAAATAACTGAAAAAACCAAGTCCTATAAATGAGTAACAGTTCCTATTGCCAGGTCGGCTGTTCTGTTTAGAGTAACAAAATGAGTTTTACTTCAGTAATCTGCTCTCCTGAACAGCTGTTTCCCATTACAGGGATGTTGCCATGGCTAACAGGCAAACATTTTCCTCCTCATACCTCAACAAAATTATTTTCTATTTCAAACCTTTTCTTGAGAATTAAATCATGTACCAAATGAACATGCTAGCAGTTCTGCCAAAGAAATCCACATACTTCCACATCACAGCCACTGAACTAAAGATAAAGCAATCCTTCCCAGCATACAAGCTATCACGAATGCAGGCCAGTATATCTGACCTCCTATCTACAGATGTACATGCTTCCAAATATGTTTGGTGGTAGACCTATGTTGTAAAAGTTCAGAAGATTAATGTCTTTCAGACACTTGTATGTACTTAGAGTGAGTCACTGACTTAACTAAAAATCTTCCTTTCTTCTAGTACTTGGAAAAATAATCTTTTATTAAAAGATTCCTATATCTGACTCATTTGCCCTAATGGCAATACACCAAACTGCAATATGGAAGATAAAGTTTTGACATCTTGGGTTATCTCCCAATTAACACTGCTAGATGCACTCCTATCCATTCAACCTTATTTGCAGTGTAAGCTAGTAACTTCAAAAAAGTTCTGAAAATGTTGCCCCATCTCCTCCAAGAAAAAAGCAACAGGTATGAGCTGTTCTCTGACATTGAGCTACTTACTTCAGTAAAATTATATTCTGTGTCATCATGACACAAAGAGGCTATCTTTAACAGCAATTTAGGCAAAATTAACTACCATCAGCGTTAATGAGTTACCCACACGTGCAAGTGAACTAATGTGTTAGCTGCAATGCTATAAGAGATGTTGTGAAACAATCCCCTTCATACATTCAGAAAATGCAAGGAACAGATTGTAAAAAAAGAAACTGCATCAAAGGATACTTCCATTCTACTAGACTAATGCAGGCTCTTCGTATTGGGTTATTGAGGGATAAACAGAAAAGGGCACGGGGTGGCCGACTGTTAGATGTATTACCCTGTTTTTTGCTCTTGGCATATTGCTGGCGTTTTCTTTGGGACAGAGATCCTACAGGCTGGGCTGTGGTGGTACTCATGTTTTGGGCAGCCTTTGCTTGTCTAGCAGCATCAATTGCAGCTTGCCAAGATAGAACAGTTTGCTTGGATGGTCCTGAACTGTTTGACTGAATAGCTGGTCCGTCACCAGGGAGAGGAATTCTGGTGCTACTTGCATAGTTCGCCTCTGTGGGACAAAAGAAAAGAGTACCTGGTTATAATTTTTTATGCTAAAATGTGTCATAATATTTCTGACAAAGAGGTTATTTTAAGACCTCTTGGCAGTGTGATGCTAGATGTTACATCTACTACGGAGCACAACTGTATGCATATATATATATATAATGTAACTGAACAGTAGCAAAAAATGCTCAGGAATCAGCATTATAACTTCAGGTTTGATCCAAGTGTCAAGACGAGTGCTACACAAACACTTCATATTTTGATTCTTCTACTCACTACATTTTTTCCTGACTGGATGGCAGCTTTTCTGTCACCATGCTTATCCAATAAAACATAGCTACTCCTTAAGATCAATTTTGCTGTAGTACCTTAGCATTTACTACTCCCTCACTTCATTTTGGTCAAAAAAGTAGTTGTTTAAAATACTTACACATTGTGCAATTAAGAATGACCAACACTATGAGGGGAAGTCCTGTAAGCAAGTTAAATCTCGCCCTAATCTGCATTTTCAAAGAAAAACGTGTGGATGGCTCCCACAAGTGAAAAACCCAATATTGTCTGCTGATACACATGTTCATAAAGCACTGGTATCTTTCACACTAGAAATTACAACTGTGAAACCACTGTAAAGGGATGGGATTTGGGTTTGCTTTTTCACAAGGATTTACAAAATAAACCGCACCTCCGAAACAATAATAAAGTCCTCTTTATCCAGATGACAGCAAAGAAGGCAAAACACTACCTCCTCGCAAGCTCTTTGACTAGAGCAACAGAGTCTACTCCTACATGCACCTGTAGGAAGGAAAGACTCCCAAGTGAAATTCAAAACTTGAAGATGCCTGGGTGGGAAAAAAAATAATATGGAGGAACGGCACAATATACGTGCTGGAAATTAGGGCTGGCAGGAGGGATGACTGAAATGGATCTACCCAGGCAAGAGAGTAAAATAGCTCCCCAGCGATCGCTGCTCGTCAAACAGAGGAGAGCCGCAAAAAGCACACCCCTCCTTTTCTAGACGGGGCGGGGTGGGGGGGAACAGACAAGGAGAAAGACGCGAGAGCCGCGAACACGCGTGGATGCGGACGAGCCCGGCCCCAGCCGCCGCTTTCCCGCCGCCCCGCTCCGCTCGCGCCCCTGCCCCTGCCCGCGCGAGGGGCGGCAGCGCGCGGCGGGGGCGAGGGGACGCGGGAGCACTAAGATGGCTCCCCGGGATGGCGGCGGGGACGAGGGGGGGGGGGGGGCTGGTCACTTCGGGGCCCGCGCCCGTCGCCCACGGAGGCGGCCGAGCCGCCGCGGGGAGCCGGCAGCGGGGGAGCCGGCAGCGGGGGAGCCGAGCGCTGGCCAGCGGCGAGCGGGCGGCGCATCAACAGCTGGGTGACCCGGGGGCAGTGCCGCCTCGGCGGCGGGCGGACACCGGGGGCTAAGGTGTGGATTTTATCTCCAACGTTTTTCCAAACCACGCCGATCTCCTTGCCTCCCCCCGCCCCCCGCCGCCTTTTTTTTTTTTTTTAAATAAAAAAGCAATGGCACAGCCATCTCCCCCGCCTTCCGCCTGCCCTTTGGGATGCCATGAAACGTGGCTCGGCGCAAATAAACCACCCACCCACCCACCCATCCATCCATCCATCTATCTATCCATCGTCTTTTTAAATCAATACTTGAACGGGAGACAAAGCCCGGGTGCCTGCGTTCCCCGGGGGAGCCCCCGTCCCCCGGCAGGGGCAAAAACACAAAGTTACTGCTAATTGAGGAGCGAGGAATCATTTAAAAACAACAGCGGGGGATGTGGCGGCGCCGGAGCCGGTCGGCGGAGGGGATGAACGCGGAGGAGCCCCGCGTCTCGCCCCCGTGCGCCCCGGCGGGGCAGGGGGCCGAGCACATCGCACCCACCGCCCTGCCCTCAGCCCTCGCCGCCCTCCCGCCCCGGGTTATCCACAACCACACGAATAAGAGGGAAAGGTAGACCGAGCCGTGTCCTCCCCCAGCGCAGGCTGCCGATATTAATGGCCCCAGGACGGCAGACGCGCATAAACCCGCTCCCATGTTGGTCACAGGCCGAGGGCAGCACCTTATCCCGCCTTCACCTCATCCCCTGCCCTTCCCGGTCCCTGCTCGAACACTGCCGCTCATCCCTTCCCCATCCCAAACCTACCCCATCCTCAACCCCTTCCCTAATCCCCCCCAATCCCCGACTCCCAAATCCCTCATAAATCCTCCCCCGCTCCCCCCTCCCTCCCCTCAGCCCCGGGCAACGCCGCTGCCCTTGGTGGGCGCCCCGGCTCTTACCTTCTGGGTGCTGCTCCGGCTGCTGCTGCTGGTGCATTATTCCCACTTTCTCCAGTGCGTGAGAGGAAAATGAAAAAAAAAAAAAACAAAAACCCCAAAACCGGGCAGAGACGCCCCCCACCCCACCCCGAGCCAGGTGTGCGCTGCCCCCTGCGCTCCCCGCTACCCGACCCCCATGGTAGTGACTAGCGACGTGCGAGGGGCTGCTGCTCCTCCTCCTCCTCCTGCTGCTGCTGCTTCGCCGCTGCCAAATCCCTCAGAGTTTGGGCCAACATGACACTCACATCCGGGTGACACGGGATCTCTCCATCCCTAGCAACCCGGCTGCTGCTGCCGCTGCCGCCGCCTGCTCCTCAGTCCCCCTCCTGCCGCCTGCTCCTCAATCCCCCTCCTCCTGCTGCTGCCGCCTGCTCCTCAATCCCCCTCCTCCTCCTCAGTCCCCCTCCTCCTGCTGCTGCTGCTGCTGCTGCTGCTTGCCGCCGCCACAGGGTTAACTCCCTCGCTGCTGCTGCCACCGCCACCTGCTGCTCCCGCGGCCGGGCCGGGCGGGGGCGCGGAGCCGCTCTCTAATCGCCCGGAGCTCCGGCAGCCGCAAATAGAGCTGCCGCCGCCTTAACCCCTCTGCCGCCGCCTTAACCCCTTCGCCGCCGCGCAGCGGCTCCCGCCGCCCGGGCTCCCGCCCCACCCGCTTCCCGCCCCCCCTCAGCCCTCCCCCGGGCGCCGCTGCCCCCTCAGCCGCGCCCGTCCCCGCCGCCAGCCGTCCCGCCCCGCGGCCGCCGCCGTCCCGGCCGAGGCCCCGTTCCCCTCAGGCCGCCCGGGGCCGCGCAGCGCCCCGCGTACCCCCCCCCCCACACGCCCTCAGCCCTTTTCCCCTCCCGCCCGACCGGCGCTGCCCCACACGGGAGCGGGAGGCCGCCGAGGCGCCAGCGGCTTTAGCGTCTCCCTCTCCGCGCCCTCCGGCGACCGCCTCCCTCGCCGTTGACAGCTCGGAGCTCGCCGGCCCGCTGCCACCTTCCCCGCCCGCCCCTGCCTGCCGCCGTGGCCGCGCTCTTCCCGCGCCTCTCCTCACGCCGCGGGGGCTCCGCTCGGCCGCTGCCCTCGGCTCCGGGGGAAACGCAGCCCCCCCCGGTCCAGCCCTGCGCTCCCCGCGCCGACCTGTTGCAACGCCGTCGCTCTGACGGCAGGCTAACCCCGACATCTTCGACGTTTACCCAAACGAGCCATTTGAATAAATCTGGCTTTGACAAAAAGGGGATTTGGGGGGCTACCTTTCACTGCAGAACCCTGAAACTTTCATTTGGGTTTCGGTTTTGTTTCGCTGGTCTTGAAACTACCGCAGAAATCCCATGGCTGGAGGGGCCACGAGGTGCACCGCACAGGAGGAACTCGGGACAGCGGCAAGGCCGTATTTCAATCACAACAAAAAGTAATTGACGAAATAAAGCAAGGATTATAGACGTACAAATTCAAAACGGAACTGATGCTTCAAAATTAAAGTTTGCTTTCTCTGCAATGAATGTTTTTCCAGGATTTTTTAAAGAGTATTTCAGGATGACTTTTTTAACAAGCCATAATCAAACCCGATGGGTTTGAACCTTTGTCTTTGGCAAAGATGGTATTTTGTTAAGAAAACCCTTCAGTGAAACTACTTCTGCCATCCCTTTCCTCTACCACTTCCTTACTCATGTCCCCATCTGCTCTTTTAGCCATCCTTCATCCACCATTATCTCTATCTAATAAATAACAACTACAGACAGTAATTAGAAGAAGAGCAATAAAACCTTAACACTACTGATGTTATTCTCGAGGGACCCGGTGAAAAATGCCCATCCTCTGGCTTTATAAAAAGCTCTCTGTCAGGTGGAGCCTATCCCTTTTGGTGTTACCTTTGTAAGTTAAAGACTTAAAAAAAAAAACATTAACAACAAGGCCAATTTAGGAAGAAGTCTTTTAAGCAGAGAAAATCCCAATACCACTTCCTGACCTCAGTTTCAGCACTTCCTTTTTTATAGTCTTCTGACCTGATGGATTCAGCTGTTGCAGTCGTGAGTCAATCTGTTGGTTTGGTTTAATTGGGAAGGTACCACACCCACTTGACAAGTTTCTATCATTGCAGTGCATGTTTTTTCCCAGTTAAAACAGTCTACTACGTACTTAGGTATTTGCCTTAAATGTCCATGAAAGCCACTAGAACTTCTTTTCTCAACAGTCAGATATTTAGGTGTCAAAAACGCTTGGTACATTTTCAAGAGGATCTAAATCAAGACTAGTTGCCTAACAACCACTGCAGGCACTGGAAGTAGGCACCTAGTGTGCTTAGCAGGAGTTAGTGCCTAACATGCTAAGGCACTCTAGTACCTTTACAAATCTAGACTCAGGTATTCAAATCGTTTTCTTAAATGAGGCTTATGAAGTTAAGCACTGAGGCACTATTGAGAAATTCGTAACTAATAAGGCCTGGATCTAACATAAGCAAAAACCATCCCATAGAAAAGGACTGCTTCCCTTGCAAATGTTTTCATGAAATTCCTGGATTCTGGCCTCACCAATGCCTATTTTCTAACCCCCAGTCCTTATAATGGACCATGGTAATATGTACTGGAAGCTGCCAAATGCTCCTCAAAACCTAACTTCGTGACCCTCCCAATAAAACCATGAAACAGAGGGAAAAATTTTCTTCACAGTTGGTCCAAACCTGTAAGCATATAGCTTTGCATATTTCAAAAGCTAAGTGGCCCTTTATTGCTAGATCAAAATATCTACAATATTTTCAAAATTATAGTTAAAAAAGAAATGCAAGTCCTTTTAGAAAGTTTTGAGAAATTATTCAAGAACACTGACACTGTTTAGTCACAAAAGTGCCAATTACTGAAGCCATCAATTCTTCTCTAAACAGCTGTTTTCCCTTCTTCTAGAAACTTGTCTCTAATTCTTTCACTAAGATTGCTTCACTTTTATGTCACTTTGATATTAGTTACTATTCCTGAATGAAAGGGCCAGCACTGTATGGATGTTTTAGAATGGGTACCAGCTACCATAATAAGTGATGACATTTGAATGGAAACAACCACTGTTTAGAGAAAAAAGAAATATGGGTGTCCTCATCTATCATGCACTGTGCTATACCATATTCAGTGTATTTCCTTTATACGTTAAGGAATGGTAGAACAGGGAACAAATACATTTAATATTATCATACATTTATTGCAGATTTGCAACTAAATTACTATCATTTCCCCCTTGATAACCTTTATTGCTTGTCAGGGATTTATTCTCTGTAAGGAAAGGAGGCAGCCAAAGAAGCAGCCTCTTACGGACATCATAGGAGTGGAAGCCTGGTAAGAATTTAGGAGTGTTGTGCAGAAGGATAAACCTACTTAACCAAAACTTCAGCCACCATGAACTTGGGGAGTGGTGCACAGCAATACGGTGCAGCAGTTCACTGCAGGAAGAAACAAATCCAATTGCAATGCATGTGGGAGGATCTTGCATAACAAATACATAATTGTATAAAAAATGGAAAGCAACAGGACTAGCCTAGTCCTTAACAAGGCAGGGATTCTCACTTATGCAGGTTAATCCATTATTAATTCTAATAGTCCAGCTGAAGTTATTAGTATGGTAATATATACTAAACTATTACTATCCTTATACATGGGAGGAATATTTTAATGAAAGATGGCTATGTTGCAAACAAGGACTTGCAGGATTCATTCTTGTCCGTGTTATACACTTCCTTTTAATTTTGCACATATTTTCAGGTGCATCCTCTTCTTCTTGCCTAAAGACTTCTTTTTTCATTCTTCTTGTCTGCAGTATGGTAGAGCTACAGTTTGAGTTTGAAGATGTTGTTTGAATTTTTATCTGAAAAAGGCCATGGTGAAATTTAAATATATCTGTATATTGGTTATGTCAGATCAGTGAATATCATCTTTCTGATGTCAGTACGAGTAATGGTGACTCTCTAAAGAACTTAAAGTAGCACTTCATTATTATGAATGTAGTTTATATGGACAACTATAAAAAGTGCATACTTCTGAAAATCCATTAACTGGGATCTCAAAAATAGATACAAATGTGCATAAATGGATTTTTAAATATATTAATCCACTATAGAATAAAGATGATGAGAGGGAGCTTTAGTTGTCCATGTTATTGACCTTATCCATGCTTGAGATTTAATAGGTAAAAAAACTTCCAAGAGAATATAATGCTGAATCTTTATTTGCCCTCTGCAAGAATAGTCTTTTATGTATTTGCATAATTGTTTTTTATTAATTTGTGTGAGCAGAGTATCCTAACCCTAAGCATAATTTTGATTTTCTTCTCTCCTGTTTAGTGTTTGAAGAAAACATTCAAGATACAAGAAATCTACCACACTGAGGTCTTACCATGTAATCATTTGCATATAAGCTCACCAAAAATACAAATTTTTGAAAGCTAAATGTAAATGAAGTGAGTAACACTACTTCAGTCTAGCTGGAGATCTAGCTGTACATTTTGTGAAAAAAATCTCATTGTGAAAACTTGTACAGAAACAGTAAGGGAGAAAGGGAGGGAGGGAGGGAAGGAGAAGGAAGGAGAGAAGGAGTGAAGGCAGTGGGGTGCACAGACAATGCTCTTTTCATTTGTTTGGCTGAGCTACAGTTTCAAGTACATCTCAGATTGCCTGTGGATTAAAGAAATGGGTGATGGTCTCCAGTAATGCTTACCAACTCAACAAAAGTCCTAATTTATTTTTTCCATCCTCGCAGCAGAGCTTTATGTAATGGTACCCAGATAGTAAGGGACAACTGTAAACAAAATTTTGAATTAAACACTTTCTTGTATATGTCTCTGAAACTGTATTTGTCATTATCTCTATATGCAAGTGTAAACAGTGTAATCTGCTCTGAACATACTGAAAATCTGTTAAATTTAAAATCCAGTTGGATTTTTTCAAAACAAATTACTAAGAATGTAATGAAATGTGTTTTCCTGACTAATTAGATTCTCTGGCTTTCTGTGGCTTCAATTAGGATGCTATTACTCAGCAACACAGTTTATATTCTTCCAGCAGTTCCCTCTCCTAGCTATAGTTCTTCACCATTTTCAGTGTTTACCATATCTTTTCACTAACTTGCTTTGATTATTTGACTGAAAATACAGCAACTTAGAAGTTACTGGATATTCTGTTCTTTATCTCAAAGCTTCATTTCCTAGTAGCCGTCTTTTTCATCTTCTCCCTGTTCCCCTCTGATCTACAGTCACAGATTGCCTCCACATTTTTCTCCAGAGATCCCCCGTTATTAATAAATACTTTCCACCCTGTGTGTTATCCACCTTCCAGAACTCCTACATGCCTATGCCAGTCCTAGTCATTTGAGGCCCAAGTGAATTGGCTTTGGTGGGCACCAGACTGGGTTCCTAGCCAGAAATTATTTCCAACTATATCACTGTGTTAGCAAGGTGAACTGAAGTGGTGACAGCAGGACTACATCACCTTAAATTTAGACTCTCCATATTTAGGATAGAAAATATTTAAACTGTTGACTGCAGGAACACATTTCAAACTGTCATTTAAGTAGATTCAAAATTTTCTCTGAAGAGTTTCATGTCTATTTTTAGTGCTCGGTAGAATGATGATTTCACAGATGGGCAACATAGCCAGCTACCAAAAAAATTCCACTACACATAATTGTGCTTGAAAATGTCACAGTAAAATGGAAGGATGACTCACAGTATCAGCACATGTGTCTCATGCAAACAAATAATTTTTATAAATACAAGCCACACTCCAGCTCCTGCAGGATATTCTGACGGTGGCTTGTGATGGAGTTTCAAAACCCCGCACCGGAGGCTGGAAGACTACTAAAAACTGCACAGATTTTAGACAGAAGCAAACACGTTTGTGTGTGGGCTCTCCCACGGCGACTGCAGGAGACAACAGCCAGGCAGCACCAGCCCTCGGCGGGTGCCGTGGGAGGCAACGGGAGAGGGGGCGGCCGGGTCCGACAGCGTCAAGTGGGAATTCCAGCCCTGGGAGCTTCTCCCACCACACCCCGTGGGAGCCACCCAAGGCGCTGCCCAAGCAGCCCTCCCCAGTGGAGCCCAGCCCAAACGAAAATACGCTTTTGGGCAAGAGTCCTTGCTCTTCCTACGAAGTGCTTTGCTTTCTCCCATGAAAGCACAAATGTATCCTTTCAAATGTAAACTTACTTTGCACTTTTAAACCAACTTTTTCTGCTGTGGTATCTGGAATTCTTTTTGCCAGAACAAGTGAAATTCATTAGCTCTGTATTAAATATTAAGAAACTGACACTTAGAGAGATTAGGGAATAAGAAAAAATTCATGGGGTTTAACATATAGCAGAGTATAGAGTGAAATCAAATTCTCAGGTTTACCTGTCTCTGCTCCAGTTACTAAACACAACACATTACCTGAGGTTCAAAAAATGTTTCTCTCTTGCCAGATACAGGAAACATGAATTTAGCAAATTTCTCTGCAGAATCTTTCCCAAATAGATTTTTAAAATTACTTTGAGAGACATTCCTTGTCAAAAGCAGCTCTTGAAGAAGACTACAGCTGCACCGTTGAGCACACCAAGGTCAAGGAATGTCCTACGTCATTCTGGGGCTGTATCATGACACCATTTCACATGACCCATTCTTCCTTTTACAGCTCTGGGGCCCCCAACATAAGAAGGACATGGACTTGTTGGAGTGAGTCCAGAGGAGGGCCACGAAGATGGCCAGAGGGGGCTGGAGCACCTCTCCTATGAAGACAGGCTGAGAGAGTTGGGGTTGTTCAGCCTGCAGAAGAGCGGACTCCGGGGAGAACTTGTAGCAGCCTTCCAGTCCCTAAAGGGGACCTACAAGAAAGCCGGAGAGCGACTTTTTACAAGGGCATGTAGTGATAGGACAGGGGGTAATGGCTTTAATCTGGAAGAGGGTAGATTTAGATTAGATGTAAGGAAGAAGTTCTTCACTGTGAGGACGGTGAGGCACTGGAACAGGTTGCCCAGAGAGTTTATGGATGCCCCATCCCTGGCAGTGTTTAAGGCCAGGTTGGACGGGGCTTTGAGCAACCCGGTCTAGTGGAAGGTGTCCCTGCCCATGGTGGAGGGGTTGGAACTAGATGATCTCTGAAGGTCCCTTCCAACCCAAACCATTCTATGATTCTATGAATACACACTACGCAGTGTGTGAGACAGACTACACTTACAGCAAGAAACTGACAGTAAATATTTATACTTATCTTCTCATTCAATTAATTAATTTATGTTTTCAGCAATGGATATGACACAAAATGTATTCCAAACTTATTTTGTTGGAAGGCAGATTTCTACTGCAGCAAAGGCATGCAGGATTTCCCCATACCTGTTTCACAATAAGTAGGGCTAGCAGTAAGCACAAACAAGTTTTAGAGTAAGTAGGAGATAACAATAACTGTAAAAGAAAGCTTTCTATCTGTGCTAATTGCTACCTACTGAAGAAAATGTAGTCATGTCTCTTTGTTGGTGTTGGCACCCCACACTGAAACAGGAACCACAGATAATAAGAAAATCACAGCCCTATAGAATGAGGGAGGAGTTGCAGTAACTGCATTAGAGAATGGGGAAAAAAAGTATAAAATGCTACTGAAGTAAAACGCAAGTCTAGATTTTCAGATCTGGAGCAAGCTTTTAAGGTCTTTTTTCTTTATAATTTGATGTTCTTACAAGTAGATCCAATGAGCTGCATTACTCACAGAAGTAAAGCATTACAGTTATTAAATATTTTAGAAAGTGTGGTATAATGTCAACATTAAATGATATGACAATCGTTTTTAAAGTGCCTTACTAGGTAGAACAGAGACTGTCACATAAAGATCCCATCTTTGGCTTTAACATTAATATCTCATATATATGTTCAGTCTTTGGTTTTGTGGGTACCTAAACACATTTATGGGTTGCATACTGCTCAAAAAATCCTTTTCCTGTCTCTCTGAATTCTGTAGGATATAAAGATTGCTACCCCACAAAAAATTTTTCTTCATGGCTTTATGGTGACATTCAACAAAACGCGGAACCATGTTAGGTCAAACGTCTGACAACTGTGCTTTCACTGGAGTTCAAAGAGTTTGAAAGGACAAAAGCATAATAAGAAAGCAAAGTAAATAACCTTTCATATCATAAGGCTTCACTGTGTAGCTCTTGACAACACAAAGACCAGCTTAATAGACTAGGGAAACAAATCCCTATAGAAAAGCGCTGAGGGATCATGCTAGTAGTAGGCAAGGCAACAGAGGAGCTTTCAATCAATAAAAGAGTAGCTGCAAATAACAAAATTCCTTTAGGACACAATGGACTCTCTCTTTATGTTTTTCAGCTAGCAGGTGCAATTATCAAAAGGTGTTTGTGGGGTACAGTTTGTTACTTAGAGGGTTTGGGGATTCTTTTTTGTTCATCAGAGACACCACTGCCCAAGCACATCAAATTAGGATGTGCTATGATGTGTTTAATTTAATGGAAATATTCCAGTTTTTCATGATCTTAATATTTCTAAAACAACTAAGAAATTCTGTCACTTTTGCTTTCTTCTGCATGCCCTTGAAACGACTTGAAAATCAGTGAGTGCAGCCAAATCTCAATATTTTATAATCACCTGCCTCACACAGTTGGCTTGTTGATGCAGTTCACTTACAGCTTTGAACTTCTGTGTAAAGCTCCTTTCAATGACCATGGAACTGGCATCTCAAAGTAGGGTGCCATTCCCTGATGAAGGGGGTGTATCCCATTATGGATATCTACTTGAGACAGCTGACAGACCTGTCAACATACTCTGCAATTTCAAACACAATAAAGCTCTATTATGCATGCAAAATAAAACTTAGGCTCAGGTGGATTATGTCTTGGGGCTTTTCCAGTTTGCTATTGTAGAGCAATTCTCCAAGCATTTCTCTATGCAGAAACCTAGCTATGAAAACATTGGACACTAATATCTTCAGTCATTTAATATGCATGCTGCTTTTTTTTTTGCCTGGGGTCTTTATTTCCTGTCAACTAAAAGGATTATTCCTGAAAATGACTCTCACTAGACTCGGCAAGATTTTTATCCATTTCTGCATCTGAAAGGTTTGCATCATCAAATAAGAAACTAGAGATTATGGCTATGAAAATATGTGAATAAAAGCAAAGGGACAGATGCCGAAGCCATAAAAATTACTAAGGCATAATCTGTGTTTGCTGTTCCATATAAATACACAGTTTAAAAAAAAAAAAACAAAAACAAAAACCAACAGACAACAACATGGAGTACAATCTCAAAATTTATTTTCAGCTTCTAGCTGATTTAGTATATGGGGGGGGGGGGTGTTTTGTTCTGTACAAAGGCCAGTGATTGAGCTTATTTACGGGCATATTTTAATTCTCTAAAGATACAGATTGCTTCCTCTTGTCTCATACTGAATTTAGAAAATTGTAAACAAACCAAATGGTGAATTTCACTTAGAAGTTCAATTTAGATTAAGTTGATTTAGGTTTAAGGGCTCTGCTTAGCTGTAGCACATTTTGACCTACTTTGTGTACTATACAGTGGGTAAAACAACACTTGATGAGACAGAAATGATTTTTAGTATGTCCCCTGAGAGCTAATATAGCTAATATAGGTACCTAGCAATATAAAACACATTTGAGTGCCCTACACACACAAAATCCTGTTCTAGAGTTACAAAACATGGGCATGTTACAGCCGTACCTTGAATGTTACACAGTGTCTCATAAATTCCAGCACAATTTTGATAAAAAAATTCAAGGTTTAAACAAAGTTGAGACAAACACAATTATTTAAAAAATGCTAGCAAGACTTTGTCTCGACCATCACTATTTTTGAAGTTTTGATGTCTCAGAGGAACCTCAGAACTGTTTTAGCCCTCAGTACATGGTGTTCTCAATGGAAATACAAATGATTGTGACCTCTGCCAAGGAGATCCCTGGCTAACGATACAGTTTCTTAGCGTCTTGCAATCAGGCATATACTTGAAGAGTCTCCAAGGTAAATTAATGTGTATCGGATATTAAACTAGCCCCTAGATGTAGTCCTGGATTGCCAGAATGTAAAGACATCTGCAAAGTACCTCTTTCCATCAGTGCCATCTCTCCACAGAGCAGTTATAATTGGAGAACAAATTGTAGTTGAATAGTTTCTTTCAGAGTGGAAAGGAGAAAAAAGACCTCAAATATTTCAGGCAGTTTTGACAACAACAAGAAAAAGAAAGACAGCAGATCTTTTATTGCTTTTAGTATCTGACACAGGAAAAGAAGGTTAATGCTGACTTCCCATATTCTTGAAGAGCAGATCTCACCTGGAAGCGCACTGCAGGCAGGTACTGAGGTACACACAACATACATATGCCCACACATGAACACTCACTCTAGTTAGGGAGCAGCTTATGATAATGAGGCATTAAAATGTTCCTCACTGATGGCAGTGAGGCATGGTGCTGAGCTGCCTGGGAGGTACAGCTTCAGAACTATGGAGAAAGCAAATGCAATAGAGACTTCAAAAAGGGGTTGTTGTGAACCTATTTTTTAGAATAATAAGCTGTTAAACTACTTAGAAAACATGGGGAATCAAGCTATATAAAAATAGACAGGAATGCCTCTTCAGTAGGTTGGATTTTTTGTCAAATAGTCTACACTGTAAACCCATGTAAAATATTCTTTTTCTCCATCCTTCTATTCTAATTCTGTCTTCAGATATGATATTTCAATGTTATAACTTCATCAGAAACACTACTTAAATTATATTCAAATATGAAGGTTTGGAGTTGGAGTACGCGTCTAGAAAATGGATTTGATCTTGCCTCTGATGCACAGGTGCCCACTGTAAAACCAGATGCAATGTATGCATAGTGCATTAGCTGATACACTCTACAGAAGGACTTTTTCTGGCTTCCTAGAAATTCAGCACATTATTTGACAAACACAGCAATTTAAGTTTATTTTTCACCTCTGCCTAAGCATCCCACTTACATACAGATTTACCTTTTGGCAAGCAAAATCGGTGTCTATTCAGTCTGTGCCTGTTGCATCACCAAGCACCACCTCCTCTGCTGTTCAAATGAGCCAGCAATGCGACAGTGGCCTGGGGGCAAAGGCTGACTCAGAACCACTGAAGCTAAACATCAATGCTTCCCCTAAATAGGCAGACACTTCAATATCATTGACTTCCATGAGATCTGGTATTTCTTTCACTCCAGCCACATTCAGTGCTAAATAATGAACAAACCAGAAGTTGGGGCAAGGGAGGGAGGTCAAGGGATTGTGAGAGCATGAGCAAGATCAGCTATTCTGAGCATAAAAGAAGGATAAGACTGATGTGGATGACTAAGAATGTCAGAAGAGCTCTTGAGGAAAAATAGGGGGTATATGACATATATAAGAACATGAAATCTGAAGAGGATTAAGAGAATTACGAACTGAAACTGAAAGGCTGTAAAAAAACCCCAACCCCAACAACAGCACTGTTTAAGGTTGCCAGAATTGAGAAAGTGAGACGATTGCTCAGAAAGGGAAGAAAAACAATAAAGGATCTCAAAATATTTAAGTGATGTGAAGATCAACAAGGAATTAGCTACTGAGCTGTTAACAGAACCTGTGCCTGAAAGGACTTCACATAATGACAAGATAAACCTAGAAATGTAAATGCACACTTTATTCAATATCCATGCAGTAAAGAAAAGTGAAATGCCAGAAAAGAGAACACAGCTTCCAGAGGAGGATACTGTAAAAATAAGATTTTAAGAGCAATAAAATAAGAACTAACCTTTGTACCATCTAGAATAAATAATAATACAGAGAAGCAGTGAGGCTAAATTATTTGTGACAAATATACTTGAAAGAGAATTTCAAACAACAGTGACCCTTTAACCATGATTTTGCAGAAAGAGCTCAAGATGAACACCAAAATAAGTGAATGTTACTCCAGCCTTCAGAAACCAAATCTGAAAGAGCTAGGAAAGCAGAGATGACTCACTATAACCTGAGTGACCAGACTGATCCTACCAACATTAAAGCACGAGATCAGTAACCATGTATAGCAGTAAGAAGAAATAAAAAGTATTCCATAGCAATCCACAATGGGACAACCTTTGCAGATGTAACATGTTTGCAACTTCATTTTCCATTACCTTGAAGTGAAGTCAATCTGATACAACAGTCTGCAACTAGAAACACAGAAACTAGTGTCTCACTACTTAGCCAGAACCATCAGAGAGCTGCAGCACCCATATTCACAATGTCTGGGAAACCTTAAGATTGATTCTATTAAAATCTGATGGTGGATCTGAAAGAAAGGGTATTTCAGGATCAGTCATGAGCCCTATATCAGCACCATAAAATAACCCCAAAGCTGGAAGACCTTCACACCAGAGTATTTACCTTATGTTCTACCTCTTCTCTACCTCTGTGGGTCAGCAGGCCCATTCTGCATCAAATCACTGGCCCTAGATTTAGCAGCATGAAGTAAGGAACTCACTGACCCTCTTAGATTCAAAAGATAGACAGTATCAAAAAGTATCAGACAAAATTGAAGAACGTAATATTTTGTTGTAACTTTAAGTTAGCTTAATTAAGCCTTTTGTATCAAGTCATTTAGTCAACCACAGAAAAAGAGAGAAGCTAGTGCCTTCTTGGCTTCTCTACAACCGAGAATGCAGTAACGTTGTTTACTTTCTTTGATTAATTAACACTTTTTCTGCTGTGAAGAGGTTATTGAACTGATGTCTGAAGCCTAAGAACTGCCAAAATAGGCTGCAAAATACATTTTATCCAGCTATTCTCTTCATCAAATTCAGAACGCTTCTGCCCAGATTTTGCACACTAAATAAACTCACCACTATGCAATTTGCATTTATTTTTCTCTGTAGATACCTGTCTTTCTGAATGCACATTCAAACAACCTTGTGGTTTTTTTCACCCTTAAGTCATTGAATGCTGCTTAATTTAAATGTCCGTGGGTATGCTTCTTACCTGCTTACCGACCTTTGCCTAACAGCCTACACGATCCTGTGTTTCAGGCTGTATTGAAACTACTATGGATGCTCTATTTGATGACATTACATTAAAGACATTCATGCCAAAACTCTTTGGCCACCACCATCACTGCTGATGTCAGCACAGCTTTAAGAACAAGGCTAGTTAGCTAATTGCTTTACAGAGCAATCACAGGCAACACAGAACTTGGAGCCAAGTGTTTTGCTGGAGCAAGCAGGCAAAATGCCACTGAAGACATCTATTACATCAGGCCAAAATTCACCCTTGCAATGACAGCCAGCTCAAAGGTTTATGTATGTGCTTATGAAATCAAGGAGTAAGGTTTCAGTAGGCTTGCGTCCCACATAAGAGCAACTCTAATTGTCTGTATCAGACTGAATTTTAATTACCATCAATCTGATGATTTGTGGACACCCCAAAACAGTAGTCTTCATTGCTTTATATTGATTTTATCAATATCAGGAAAGGTTATGCATTTAGGATAAAACCATGGAATACTGAAACCAGAGGGAGCTCTGCTGTTAATTTCAATAGTGTTAGGACTTAACTTTCTGCTGCAGAAACTATTCCAGCAATGTAATGAAGATTAAATGGAAGAAAACTCACTGATGTTAGATAGCAAGCCAGCGACAATGCAGTGTACAAGAAGGCAGAATTCAAATCCATATTTTTAATAGTCTTATTTATATCAAAGAACCTGTTACATAAGATTTATCATAATAGATTCTACACACTATAAAATACACATTGATCCCATGGTTTGCAATAGAATCACTACTAAAACTAATTGTGAATAAAATAAACCATGGCAAAATTTATTATCTAAAAAGGTGAAAATGGCACATTTTATTATTAAATAATTTTTCATGGAAAAGGAAAAGGAAAAAGTTAAATACCTCTATAATAGAGTAAAACTGTGAAAAAAAATTGTCTAATACTGTTGAAGTAACTTACAATAATTTAAAGGCATTAAAATGGGCACTGAAGTAGAATAGACATATATAGAATCAAATGTGTAAAGATAAACCAACAAATCTTCAGGAAAGTACATTGTATTGAATAGCATAATACTTTTTAATGGAAAAACAGCCTTCAAATCATGGTATTTTGGCAATGAAGTTGCAGCCAGCAGAAACATTAGAACTTAGTTTTAATCATCATCTACTATTTAGTATGGGACGTAAAGTATTTAAGTAGTAAATCTGTGGAAGTCTACAGAGAAATCTAAGACACTAGCATATTAATTTTAAAAAGTTTCCTAAACAATTTTTTTCCTTTTTGTTTTACAGAGCTTTAGTAACATAAAGACTTTACTCACTTTCCATGATGATAGAGTTACTTTAAGCACTACTAAAATTAACATTTGATTTTGTTTGTGTGTCTGTAACAAAGAAAGAATGAATGTGGCCATTCCAGAAAAGCCCTCAAGTGTTTTACTTTTATATTTTAAAATGTAGTGCAGTACTTTTGTAAACTGGTATGCTCTCTTGAAGGACATGCACACTGAGTTCCTAATCAACCCATGATGGTTTTGAGTTCTGAAGATTAATTTGCTCTTGCAAATTACTTAATACATAGCAAGATGGTCCTTCTCTGTTTTAAGTTGTCATCATTTGACCTCTATTATAAGTCTTTAAGTAGTAATAGAAACTATTATCCCAACTTGCACTTCTGTGTGCAGAAATTCCCACACTGCATAGTCAACCTATGCCCACTGACCACTGAACTAAACACTTTAAGAGAATAAGTATTCAAATTCTTACTCCAGCAAAGCTAATTCTTTAAAAAAAGTATCATATTTTAAGTTGCTCTCCACTACTGGGGAGGGGGGGTAGATATAAAGCTTAATTATTTAGAAAACAGTTTTATATCTCAATGACATATGCTTGTGGTTTCATGATGTGAACAGTACAGTGTCAATTATTATTTTTAAAATTTCCAAGGACAATTTCCTAACTTGGAAGGAGAATTCAATACTAAAATTCAGCTTGACAGAAAAAAAAGCTAAATCGTGCCAAATTTGAACAGAGTAAATGGAAGGACCAGGGTAATTATAGGTCTGTCAGCCTGACAGCAGTCCTGGGCAAAATAATAGAAAAGCCAGCACTGGAATTTTTAAGTAACAAAATTTTGAAGGAAGGTAATATAATTCATGCAAGTCAGCATAGGACAATGGAAAATAAATCTTTCAGACCACCTTGCCACTTTTTTTTCTTTTGACACTAAGAGGTGTTTTGATAAAATAACTTCATTAATGTATTATATTTAGATGTCTCTGTGGTATTTGACCTGTTCTTTTGATTACTAAGATGGGTTGGTAACATCAGTGTGGCATACAATGTATTAAAAATTTTCTGATGTACCTTATGAAGAAGGTGTATACTGTGGGCCTGCAAAGGACCTTGCATCAGTGAAAATCTTCAAATCAAAGTTGGATATTTTTCTAAAAGCTCAGTTCTCTTTGAGTCGCAGCTGTTGGACATGATACAATGATTCATTCATAAAATTACATAGATTGAAATAGACAGTCACAATGGTCTCTTATGGTTTTAAAATCTACAGCTCTGTACTTTATATATTGTCAGGTAGAATCACTGTTAGGTAAAGATCATTCTTTCAACATCTTTCCAAGGCACAAATTAATGGTTCATGTATCTCCACACATTCAAAAGCTATTGCTAAAACCAGGAAAGACTATTAGTGGGTAGGTGGGATTGTGGCATTTTTATAAAAGACACTGAAATTTCTTCTTTAAACTGAACATGAATTTCTTTGATTTGTATTTTGAGTTTCCAAAAAAAAAAAAAAACTCAGTAATGTCATGAATTGAAGCAGAAAAATTAGAATTCTTTTTTTTTTTATAGATCAGTATAGGAAATACAATAAGTTTGATAGACATATAAACCTTCCTTTGCATTATATTAATGCATCAGTATCTCAGCAGAAACCTTATGGTTCATTACAAGCAGATATATTTTTCTTCCAGAAAGTACAAATCCTGGATTTTATAAGATTTTATGCAAAGTATTCGCAAATTTCTAGGGAGAAAAGGAAGTCAACTCTTAACCAGAGCTCCTCCTAGAAAGATGCAATAAAATTTTTCACCTTTACATTTAATCATTTCATTTCAGCTAAGCAACCAAATATTTGTCTCAGTCTGTGAAACTTTAGTATAACAACAGTTATGTATTAAGAAAGCCAAGCATATAAGACAGCATAAGAAACTATTCAAAGTAATTTAAAAGTATATAGAAGCTCACAGTGTGAGGAACTACAGGAAGCACAGGTCTCAGACAGACGTCATTTCATTCAGCTAAGCTAGTAGAAGGCAGAACAGGTACAAAGCATCAGAGGAAAGAAGCAAAAGAATTAGCAGTTTTAGCATAAATAAACCCAACTGTGAATGACAAAATACGTGTATCTGTGCACTCTCATAGGTTAAAGTAATTTGTGAAAAGATAATAAGAGCTTTGCTGTGAGATGGTATTTCTCTCATGTTGAATTACCACTGTTGGAGAGGTTTCCATCTACAAGGCGTAGACATTCTTCAGAGCTTTCTCTCTGATTCCTCAGTTAGGTAAGCTTTCCTTCTTAATAGGTTGGCAGCCTGTTCCAAAATCCTGTTTGACATTGGTAGGTTTGCAAGTTTTGTACTTTAGTCATGCATTAATTATTTATAGAGTATCTGTACTTCATTGTACTTTATTTACTCTTTGTCTCCTTTTTAAAAAAATATTTTCTTTAAAGTTCTTCTAAATTTACTGTGATGATCGCCTAATCCATCTGGGGCAAGTGCCTCAGAAGTAACTTGTTCTCAGCTCTGGAAGTCAGGATATGAATGGGATTTTTGCAGGTGCCTGCAGCTAAAGGTATGGCTAATGGCTTTGCTGGAGACTGCCTGCATCAGCAATTCAGAGGCAGCAGGATTTACAATTAAAAAATGTATTGAAAGAGAAGGAAAGATATCATATGGCGGTGGGCTGGGACATTCTATTAACGTGCTTAAATTGGACACTTCACTTACAATGCTGAAGATACAAACGAGTACATCTGTGCACATTCATGCTGAGCTAAGTTAAAATGATTTCTAAAAGATTACACACTACGTATTATACATGTTATACTTTTCTTAAAATAATGCTCAAACATAATTTTTACCAAAATTAGGACCACGCATTGAGTGCAAAACTGACTAGAAACAGCTTCTTCATCTATGACTGTAACATGCCTTTAATTCCCTTTACTCCTGAAAGCTACAACAGTCAGAAGAATACAGTGATCAGACTTCCAAAAAGTAGTGGATTGTTGCTTTGTGATCACATCTTTTTCCAGTTCCCAAAACAGCGGTAATGGTACTTCATCTGCTACTGTCTACTCTCATTTCCAAACTCACATTGTAGTGGTCATAGCAATATGCATTTGCAGAGGAAGTAAAAGACATTTTCCTGAAGGCATCTTTTAGAAAAACCTTTTCCCTGCACAAACACATTAAAAATCTGGAAGAAGAAGCAACTATTGAACTTTTCATCATTTCTTCATAAATGTTATTTAGTACTGAAAAACTGAAGTAATAAAACCTTCAAAATAGGCTTAGACAGAAAGTAGTTAAATATAGTACAGGAAGAATAAAATTTTACTGAACCATTCCTTTAGTTCTTTAAGAGTCTCTTTCTGTCAATTTAAAACACAATGAACACTCCTTTCTCCGAAAAGTAGTTTCATTTATGTTAGGGAGTTGGTCAGTGTGAATAGGGTTAATGAAGTGGATGTCAAAATAAGGCTGATCAGTCCTCTGTGCCTTTAATTTCTGAATTGTTGTGGCTGCATTATTCACTTTTTTCAAACACAGAAATGTCCCACCAAGCAATCCCTTTCATCTGGACACATCATCAGTTGTTTCCCCTTAACTGCAGTTCCTTAAATCTGGAATTAACTCAAAATTGCAGGGTTTAAATTCTCCATCAGCTGTTAATTAGTATCTATTGTGAGTAGCTAATAATTTTAGAGTATTTTTTAAATGGATGCTGTCTACGTGTTTTCCCTCCTCTTTTTCTACTTTTTCTGATACTAAACAAGATTCTCATTCAGTTTACATGCATTTGACGTAACTGAGTGTACAGGACAATGAGGGAGATAATAATAATCCAGATTATTGTGTAGCTAAATCTCAACAGAAGAATGTCTCCCAGCTAAAGGCACATAGATGGATGAACTTTTGTTAGCAATCATTTCAGAAATGTTAAATAACTATTTCTTTATTTTTCCTGCCCCTCAACTCCTCTCTAGTCATTGTGGCTCTTTGTTAAATCACTCCTCAAATTGCTTTCACAACAGCAGGTACAATTTGCATCTCAGTGTGTGTGTGTGTGTGATTTTGATGCTTAGTTATCCCAAGAAAATAATTTCTTCCATTTGATTCTCTGAACATTGCTTCATGCCCATAAAGAGAAAGCTTTACTGAAGAAACTAAACATTCTTGCTTAGTACAGTCCCTACCAGGTTTCATCTCAACTAGGAATTCACGCAGAAAGTTACGATTAGCTCTGACACCAGTGAAGCCAGTTGCAGAATTGGCCATTTTCATGTATCCTCATTCTGAGCTGGGTTAAGAACTAAGCTTAGAATTTCAGTGGACATTTGACTTCAGGCTTACCCTGCACATTAGTCTGAAATGGAAATACAATGTGCAAAGCTGCGCAGCAGTCATAAGAATGAAACTTTTCTTGACTGCCTTAAAGGAATGTTTTAAAATGCTCCCTGAGATGTTTTTTGAGCTCAGCTGATGAAATTATTGCCTGACCTGAATAAAGCTGTTGTTTATAATCAAGAAACTGGTAGATTCTTAAAGAATTGTATCTTCCAGGAGACTAATTGACTCTCACTTCAGTAGCAGAGTGACCACAACCCATCACTATAAACAATGGCACTGAACAGTCCACTGCGTGTAAGAAATAAATGTATAAAATAATCTTTTTTTGTTACTGGCTACTTACGGAATGTATTTATATGTCCACCCATTAACACACCATAGTAAAGCAAAGTTCCACAGAGAAATTACAGAGATATTTGTCAATAGATATTTGTAAGTTGGCTAGATGTATAGCTTGAATGGCGTTGTCAAAATACATTTTCACTCTTACAGCCCAGGAGCAGAAGAGTGACTTGAAAGCTGAACCATCATGTTCTATGAGGTTTTCAGTCAGTATACTACAAAATCGGTGTAAAAGATATAACCAGAGTTTAAGTGTTTACATTTTCTCAAGCATAAAGCACTAAGCTTTTTATATTAAAGTATGGCAGCATTAGGAAAATTATGTGGGTTTATTCCTTCAAACTTGAGAAAAAAATTACATACCATTTGTGTGAACACAACAGAGTGTTCCGAACTCTTTTGCACGCTGCATACAGTGCGTGGAACAACAGTGGATCTGATAGTTTTAAGAGCAGACAAGGTCAACAAATAATTTATTAAATGACCTTCTAAACACAAAACTAGAGGGATTATATTTCAGAAGACAAATAGGTGTGTGAAGATTTACCTCTATAAAGTTACTAAAGTACCTTCATCTGACTATATCATCTGGGAAGTGTATGCATCTGTAAATACACTAGCTGTCACAATGTCACAAGGCTTTGTGCAGAAAAAAAAAAGTGTAAGCTAGGTTGGGTTTAAAACCAAAGCAAATAATAGAATATGTATAAGACTGATTCTCATAAACCAGAAAAAGATCCTGAAAACAAAATTTGCCATACAACTGTATTTAACTTTAGAACATTTGGGGTAACTTTCATGTATTTAATTTCAAGCTATACAGAAGAAAAACATAGCTTGTTTCTCACATATCAAATATATATTTGTTGAAATTAAATGTTCTGAACAATAGGACTGTCCTTCTGCACTGAAATCTGTGGAGAAAAGGACAGGATGGCTCTTCCTTGGAAGAAATACTTCTAAGCAGAAAGATATCAGGTCTTCACTGGAGAGACAGAATAGTCTCAAACTCTTCAGGGAGAGGAAAATATGTATTTAAGTGGTGGTTGTCCCAGTTTCCACCTATGCCACCAGAATAATCTGGAAACTCAGTGTCACTGGTTTCCACCACTCCATCACAAGCACATCTTTCTTGTTTCTCTCCTTTGCTCCTAGTCCACACACATGGTTTTGTATTAGTGGAGAGGCATAAATAGGCTTTAGGTATCACAGAACAATCTCGTACTCGTGAGGAAATGGGGTGGACTGATCTGCAAGATCTTTCCCTCACTCAAGTTTGTAATTCTGTGCTCTCTGTAGTGATGAGAGAGCTAATTTATGAATGGCTGGGTCACAAGAGAATTAATGTACCACAGCAATGGAGCACGATATGCAGACTGGAGAGGGGAGAAGAATGTGGAGCTCAGCATATCACTTTTTCTCATATAAGCTGATGCTCAGCTTAGAGAGGAAAACCATACTAATGACGCAGCTGATGTCTTGTTAGAAAACATCTGAACTGTGACCAATTTTTCTTGACAAGAATTTTTATTCTGTATAAAAATGAGATGCTTAGTCATTTGGAAAATAAAGACTAAACCAGTGATGTAATTTCATTCAATGATGGAATTTCAAAGAGGGGGTTTTTTTTCCTTTATTATAAAGAAAATCTTTTAACAAGTCTATTGAACCAGCCCATTAATAAGCCTCTTTCCCATCAGCATCAAAAGAGAAGTGAGAGTGCAGTGCCTAGAGGATAAACAAGGATATAAAACCTTTTCTTACCATTTTAAAATTCAAAGTTTCTATGCCTCTGCATAAGGCTGTATGTGTACATTCATGCACAAATAAGAGTAACAAGCAACAAATATCCTTCTCAATGTTTAGCCTCTTGCTGTACACAAATAAAGGGCAAATATAGAAGAAAATGTAATGTGTCAGACATCAACACACTTTTTTCTCCCCACAAGATACAGGCTTGTTATCCATAGGGAAATGTGCAGGAAGGTAATTCTCAGAATAGAATGCAGACTTGGTGATGATGTAACACATACATTTAAGTGGGGAAAAGGGAAACAAGCTGAACTAGTTAGGACAAGTTTTAGCAGCACTTAATCAAAGTTGGTGAGTAAGCCCCAAGACAGGGAGACAGCTGAAGGGACTGTTGTCTCCCACGGGTCTCTGCCACAATCTCTCTGAAAATGAAATTCTAGTTTTCTCTTAGCATCCAGTGAAAAGGAGGCTGCCAGAAAAAGGTCACTGGGCAGAGGTGGCTGAGAGCACACCCACATACTTGTCTGTCTCTCTGCAGGGCATTTCTTTCCATGGCTGTCTGGCTAAGCCACATATACAGTGTTGGTATGAACCAACATGGGTTTACATGTTGCTATATATACCAGAATGTCCTAGTGTCAAATGTTGCCTCTGTGTTCAGGGATGAAAAATTGTGTGGCTTCTTGGGCAGAATATATATGCATGGTTTTCCAAAGCTTTTCTCTTGACTTGACAGATCAGACTTCCCGCAAGGTATTTGGAAAAGTGATACAAAGGACAAAAAGTCTAGAATTTATTACACTTATATAGTTATGCTGGCGTTTTTGGAAGTTTTCTCAAAGTTTACTAGACACCCAGCAAATCAGTAGTTTTTATACTTCAGCTCATATCTGTATCTCAAAGAGCAATCATAATGAAATCAGAATCATGCTTAACACTCAGGTCTTACTAATCATTGCCTAACTTTGGTTGTACACTCAAGAAAATATGTGTATCTGTCTCCTGTACCTGAATTCCCAATCCAGGAGTTACTGAGATCATCATGTATCTGTTCTGGAGGTGCTGCATAACTGCATTTTCTGCCAAGGTTTCTTTATGAACTCTTTATGTCACACTGCAAAACAAGAGTCCAGAAAAGTTCACAAAAAACGCATCTGGATTTTATTACCATTGTAACCCAACACAGCATGCTCCTAACCAGCAAACCTTTGGACTCCTATGTCTTCTTCTAAATATTTCAAAATACTTTACAAAGATGAATGGATTAAGCTTCTAATCCTCCATGGAGGTAAGATGAGGCAATGAGAGATGAAACAAGTTTTGTTGCAGTTACAGGTCTGGGGTAAGAGTAAAACCCCAAAAGTTCTGACTTCCCTTCATCTGCTGTGATCTGCTTTGGAGTACAATGATGGTAAAGCAAAATAAAGCAAGCAGGTTACTTGGATCTTTTCCCATAAATTTTCTTATGCTCATATGCTTTATGGCCAGCAGAATATTGTCAGTGAAGATCCCAGAAACACAGAAAACTGTTTTAGCTGAAGTCAGACATAATCCAGAGAAGGCTGTTATCACCTGTTTTGCAATTCTGACTCTCAGAACCTTCTTCTGTGATTTTTTACCTTCTTTAATCAAACCTGACTCAGAGAATCATGATATCACCCCCACAGCTGCTGTTCTCACTCTTATTAGCATTGTCCCTCAAAGGACTATTAATGAATAGCTGGTGGTAGCTGTCAGCTCAAGAAACCAAGTGTTACACCCTGTTGTATAGACAGTGTATCTGTGTGCCTTCTTTAAGTAGTGAAATCTTAAAAGAGCAAGGGGAGTTAAAGAGGGACAATGATCTGAAGAGTTTGTGCTGTTTCTTATGGAAAGCAACTTGCAGTAGTGTCCCCTGGGGCAGCCACCTCTGTGTAATGTGGTTCCAGGAACTCTCCAAATCATACCCCAGAGAACCTGAGAAGTGGGTGCAAGGCCTGCGATATAATGCTGTCACATGTGAAAAGCAGAAAAGAAAATGAGAGCAAAGGCAGGTATGATGCATCGTAATCTCTTCTCTGTGAATCAACATAATTTCCATACAGTAAAGCAAAGGAAAAGTGGGATGATTTCAGACAACGCGGGTGAATTCTTGAGGCATAAGCATTTTGATTCAAAGATAATAATAAAGAATGAGAGAAATACAGATCTCATAGTGACAGAGAAGGATAGGAGATCAAATGAAAGTTTGTACCATAACTTTGCTGACAACAACGAGCTAATCTGTTGCTGATATAACATACTTGAAAGGTCCTCCTTCAGTGATCCTGCCAGAGCTATTAATCTCTGGACTTTAGGCAGGTCTAAGCACCCACTGGTTCAGTAGTTTAGTCAGATTCACAACACAAAGGACAATGATTTCACTACTAATCTTTCTTTTAATAGACTAGATTTGTAGAACAATACCAGCTGGAAAGGACCTCTGAAGGTCATCTGGTCCAATGCCTTGCTCAGAGCAGGACCAGCTTAGAGCAGGTTGCTCATGGCAGTCTTCTCCACGTCCAGAGATGAGGATTTCATCTCCCCAATGGGGAAATGGGTCTGAGCTTCATGAGGCTCGTGCCAGTTGATGTCTGTAGACTGTTAACATCCCTCTGCACATACATCTTGTTTTATCTTTTTTAATATATGCATACCATATTTATTTTGTTCAAATTAATACAGTGTTAATCTCAGTCACCATAGGAAGATATATGGTGGAGCTAAAGGGATTATTAGCATTACCTGGTCACATGGTACAGCAAGAGCCACACACCCACCCACGCAGTAATTGCACCCGACTGGAATCAGGCAGATACTGTCCAGGGGCAATTCTCAGAGCCAAATCTTTGTCTAGTATAAAATGGCAGGGCATATTCAAGATGAAAGGACTTCTGCCATTTTAGAAAAGCTAGAGGTCTAATCCAAAAGGCCTCCTGAAGCTTTGCTTCTGCTTTCACTGAAATCAGTGGGAAAATCCCCGGGATCATTACTTCCATTGCAGCAATGTCAGGTACGTGCAGATAGCAAGTGGGCACTTCAGTACAGATTCATATTTATTCCATGCATTATTTGTGCTGTGGTAATGTCAGAAATGTTTTGGACAGCATCCATACACACAGGAACGCAGACATCCTGCTTCAAATGACGTACAGTCTAAAACATTAATGCCTACATCATCAGCTAATACTTCTTTACTATAAGCTAAATTTTCTCACTCTTAAGGCTTCACTCTTTTCCCCTTTACAATACAAAATGCCCTGTTTCTTCCACCTTAGAGGGCACTGACCTTACCTCAGTCAGAGGTATATAAAATAAGGTGTCATTAGAGTGAGTGGTCACAGGGAGCAAAGTTGATGGCAGTGCTGGAATGGCAATGCAGTATGGAATATCTTGCTAACAGTGTTTTTCCTCCTCAAACCTTAAACTTTTCCACACCTCTAAAATGAAGAAGGTAGCCCCCAGAGAGGAGTCCTTCCACCCCACTGAACAACTCAGTTAACTGCACAACTTCTAAGCCATAAACCACTTGAGTAATCCCACTGCTCAACACAGGATAAAAGGAGAAAATAGCATTAAAGATTTAAAGTAAAGAACACAGCAAACTCAAATGATAGCTGCGCCATTCACGTCATTACAGCTAAGGGTTTGTCAGCACTTTCATTATAATGCTCATTTCTCTGCTGTCACTCCAGGCTAAAATTTGGCAGAGCATAACACTTAAAGCACAGACAGACACAATAAGAATGCAGCGAAAAGGAAAGCAAAGGCTTCAAGGACGGCATCCTGAGATACCTTCACGTCAGGAACAAACAGTATCTTACAAAGCATGATGCAAGAAGTTAAGCTGGGAGAACTATCCCTTCTCTCATTAAGATGGTGTGATAGAGAGGCAATTGCACTGAAAGCTCAGTGAGATATATTGTTATGCAATTACAGAGAATGGCTTAAAAGATCCAGAAGGCTAAGTATTAATATGGTAATTTAAGTTAAATTTATGCTGCAGTACAATGGAAATAAATAAGCTAGAAAGAAGAGGCAGATCACACACACAAATATTACATCTGGGCAGTTGATATCAGACTTCACTTAGGGAATGTATGAAAATATGTCTGCTTGGAGTGGTTTGGGGAGTGGAAAGTGCCACTAATATATGAGATTTCTTTCAAGCAGTGTGGAGTACCTTTCTCCTTTCCTCCTCCTGTCAGAGTTGAGGCTGTTGCTCCAACAAATGTCCCAATACAAGAAGAAAGCAGGACTGAGCATAGCATCAAAGTATCTCTTACACTCCAGTAGTAAGGCTTACATTGTAGGGTAGAATGAATTAGTACTGCCATTGAAAGAAATTGTCTCGCTCGCTCTTCTGCTTCATCCCCTTAGCTCCTTTGTCAGCCTAAATACTGGTACCCATATGGATGCAGAATGACCCAGAGTAAAGAACTGAGGTAGATTAAAACTAAGCTGTGATGGTGGGTCAGTTTTAACTTGGACAAAGCCCTGAGCAACCTCGTCTGAGATCAGTAGTGATCCCTGCTTTCAGCAGGAGGCTGGACTAGGTGACCTCCCAAGGCCCCTCCTAGCCTGTGAGAATCTCTGTTCCTATGGCTCAGCTCGTGGACAAGGTCAGGTTTAGGACCACTTCTTGCAGTAACAGAGCTAGCTAATGCTAGATTAAAATGTGTGTAGAACCATGGTACTAGTTGTTATTTTTTATATTTTTAAAAGTTTTTAACAGGTTTGATTACTTCCATAGAAAATGGTAAGAACAACAAAGATGCAGTTACTGGTACACAGATTTGGTGCATTGGATGGTTTGTTCACTCCCCATCTCTGTCAATAGGTGCTGTGGGACTTAGTACAAGCCATTTAATTTTGTTTCAGCATCAATGAAGATGCTTCTTATCTTTAAAAAGCACTGAGAGATGAACCGTACTGTTTTGCAACATATGATCGCTATTATTATCTCAGTAAATTTTTATGAGGATTTGAAGAATTCCAGTAAGTCAAAAAAGAAGGTGCTTAGTTCCCATGTTCAGAATTAGTTATAACAAAGACTTAAAGATAACAATTATATAGGTCACCTAATCCCATCAATTTTGTTAGATTAGCATCTTCCTTGACTTCATAAATGAGTGCAGGTTTGGACCACGGTATTCTTTCAGCAGCTCTTGAAGAAGGGTAGCTGTGCATCCTTCATAATATATATTTAAGTGTTTGAGAAAGTCTAGTGCATCATTCTTAAAGCAGTGCAACTGCTGAACATGGAAAAATTATATTGTGCTCATCATATGAGAGCTCTGATGCTTGTAAGAAACAGGGAATTAAAGGCAATATTAAAACAAACACATGTCTACGCAACATCAGTTTAATTTGGTAGCAAAGGGATTATTTTCATTACAATAATTAACAATGCTGTTGCTTAAGAACCACAGTTCTGTCATAAGTTTATCAGGACATACATGCATGCATGTTATGATATAAAATTTACTGTCATTTCTCACAGAAGAGGTGGAACGCCACTGCCCTGCTTGCCTGTGTTGTCAGGGAAGGGCATGCTGTTTGCATAAGATACAGGTCACACATTCAAAACCATTTTCCTGGCACTCTCAGTCTTTTTCCTTTGTGCAAAATGCTGATGCTTTCGAGACACAATGATTTAGCGTGTCACTGTGCTAGCGTAACAGATGGCACAGGTGTGCAGAATGAACAAACAATGAATGAGGGACCACATTTCATTTTTGTCAGTGTGCAATCTTTCAGTGGTTCTGATACAAGGCATCTATTATTCACTCTTTTTAGATCAATCTGCTCCCTTTGTTTAACACGACCCAGTTAATAGTGAGATACATTTTTGGAAAAAATTAGGTAAAAAGTCAGTGCAGTATGCAGAATTAACATGAGAAGAGTCTGGTCTTTTTAAACCTGAGGTCCTCATTTCCTTCTAACAGGACCCCAGAGTGATGAGTATTGTCTTCGTCTCGTGTCTAACCATACAGCTCCCTGAACCAAAACCAACAAGTGTTTCCTTGGCCTCTGCTCCCAGGCCTCCTCTGCAAAGCCTAGCACAACCCTTCTGTGTCACTGAAGCCCCAGATAAAACCTGAAGCAAGGTCTTTAAGTGGGGTTAAGCATTCTTGGGCAAGGACCTTAGACTTTGCACTGACTCTTCATACAAGGATAAAGCTTATGAAGAGTAAGAAAAAGAGAAAATAGGTTGAAAGTCTTCAAGGCAGCATTCAGAGGGCTGGCCATATTTATCCACTCACTAGGCATGAGGAGCAAAGACAGCAGATTCAAAACCACCTGTTCTTACCCACAGGTAAATAGGAAATAGCTGCAGTATAAAATGCAAAGTGTAACCTCTCCTCTCCTACGAGTTAAGGATCACTGAGGCTCAGCAACATTCTTATATTTTGTCAGACCTCAGGCAGCTGTTTCACATATTTCAGTAAGTACAGAAAGGAAAGAGTGATACTCTTAAATACCAGTGTATATGTTAACATGGGAGGAGGATGTATCAGGTGGAAAATAAATTATAAGCTCTTCAAGTGTAGGTATTGAAACATCAAGCTATGAAAAGCACTGCAGCGTTCTATAGTAACATACCAAACCTTACAGTCTAAAAATGTTACAGAAATGTTTACATAACCGGATCTAAGGACCTAATCCAATGCTCATGGACTTCAGCGAGACTAAAAATCTTGATGCAACTTCTTTTTTTCTTTAAATAATCCCTTTGAACTGTAAAAACAGTTTTGTGCTATGTATTTGGAGACCAAGGGCTTTCCACTGATAAAAATCCTGGAAAAGCCATTATTTTCTTAAGTTATTGCTGTCTATGAAGGTTAATTAACATTGGTTTGATTTAGTTTTAAGGTGAAAAGAAACATGATTTTTTTGGTCTTAATTTCCTTTTATTTTAAACAATGTGTTACTGTTACTGATACACAGTTCTTACGTGCTATCCTTTTTCTCTCATCTGACAGCTCTCATGCTTTAATAGACTGCAAGGGGAAGCACACTGCTTTGTGTAATAAGGACACAGATCCTACTCTAGGGACCTCTGTAGCAAAAACCCTTTTAATTAGAGTAATAAATTGTCCACCCTTTGGGAAATTCAGGCATTTCAAAACTTATTTTCATCCTAAGTGGATAAAAAATATTGAAAACCCAAAATGTTTAGTAAAATGTGGATTGCACTGTCTTTTAATTTAGAAATATCAACAAGGTCCTGTTAAAATATTTTACAGTAATATTGAAATATTATAGTCTGTAGATTTAAAATTTGAACATAAGAAAAGATCCAAATGAAAAATGGAAATGTTGAAATAGAGTATTCAATTATATTTTTTAAATGTTTTGAATGTTTTCCATATCAAGTTTTTCTTCCATATTACTAGAAGACATTTTGAATTAGATATTTTCCAACAGTAAAAATTCTTTTTTCTACATCTTATTGGAAATTTTTTAATTTTGTCAGATTTCAAAGAAACAGTAAAATCAAAAAGAACTACCTGAAGCTGCCCTGACTTTTAGGAATGTGTCTGCACTTCCACACATTTTATAAATCGTACAACCTGTGTCTGTGATCTGTATTCGGGGAGGGAAGAAAAAAAGAGACTAGAAATAGCTGCTACTAATTTAATGCTTATACCAAATTCAGAGACTATGAAGTTTGAAGGTTTTAAAAGCTAGTGCACTGGGCATTTTCTTAAGTCAATATTTTATATTAACAGAAAAAGGAATTACAGTATCACTCTTGAAAAGATATGAAGAAATATTTTTTTACAAGCTTCTTCCTCGTGAACTGCTAAAGACATCTAAAAGTTGCTTTTATTCCAAACACAGCTTCCACATCACCTTTTTTAACATAGTTTCAAAGCCTTAAATGATCTAGCAGCCAGTCAGAAATGTGTGTCAAATTATTCAGTACCTATTACTGTACTATTCTCCAAACCCCAGATTTTTTGTTGGGATTCTGAGTGTATAGAAGCCATTCAAGCATGAAGTCTGGGCAAGGTCCAGTATGCTCTGCAAGTGTCTCTGCCCAGCCTGAAAATTATGTGGGAACTTCCACTTGGTTGGTCTTGGTGCGGTTTCAAAACAGTGCAGAAGGGATTTGAGGGGAGCAAGGCCATGGAGAACACTCCTCCATAGCTCTGCAAGGTGGGAACTCTCACATTGAAAGGCATTATTAACTTTTCCTGCAATGCATCCAAACTTGTATCATGGAATGCCTGATGGATACAGGGATATGTAACAGCAGCGAAATGACCTCATGGTGGATGCTTCGTCCACTATTTCATTCCTGTTCAAGCCCACTTGCGGCAAGAGGAAAAGGACCCAATTTTATGCAGAATGCAGGAATAGACCCATTACATCTGTTCCTACATGAAGGGTGACAGAGCAGAGGAAGTGCCTCTGATTCAGGGTGAAATACAAATACCTGTCCACAAATGGATGAGTCAGAAAAGAAATTTTTCACAATAGTTTTGCAATTGTTTTCCCAGTAGAAAATTATGTCAAGTACTTCCTGAAGGCCATTAGATTTTAGATCTAAGTGTAAGATCCATGAAGTAGATAGGAATTATAGTGAAAAGCCAGCAGCCACAACAATCCTTTGCTAGTATATACTTGGAGAAGGTTAAAGGTAATTTAACCTCTGCGATGGAAGTGGAGGTTGTGCAGTTGTAAAACCTCTCACATCCAACCCTCTAGGACATCCTAAACCAACACCATCTTAAGGCTGATCCCTCAGCTGGGGAAACGGGCTAGTTTAAAGGAACCTTTGATCCTTGCCACACAGAAAGATCTTGTCGCAAAAAAAATAGATATGGGGCAGGACTTTGAAGATAATCAATTCACTGGAGAAAAAAAAAAGCCTCCTAGGCTTTGGCAGGTCTTTCTCATACATATGGAGTGTCTGTGCATAATAAAATGTGAGTGAGATCAGTCAGCTTGTCATTATTAATGAATAATGGGAAATACAAAGGGAAAGCCAAAGCCTGAGTGCAATGGACAATGACAGCTTCGATGACTTTTTTATCTCACAAGTTATAGGTGTGCTTTCTAAAATATCAGAAATAAAACTGAGTTACAGAGTCCACATGCAAGATGCAAGCCTTATGTGACATCAAAATAAGGAATCCATGGAAACTGCTTCTCTCAAAGTAATGATCTTCATATATGCCGCTGAAACACTTGAAAGTGTGCATCAAGTCAGTGTAAACAACCCAGGATGAAAAAAAGCTTCAGCTAGTTTTGCAAAAACAAAAGGCAGCAACTCCAGTCAGTGCGATACAAGTGCTGCAATAGCAACCACTCTGATGGCAATCCTTCAGCTGTTCATAAGGAGCAAACTGGCACCACCATCTGAAAGTTTTCTGAATTCACTGTTATTCTTTATCTAATTCCACTTAATCATTTAATTAAAACAAAAACAGTCTAAATAGCCTTTAATAACATTTCTATAAGGAGAGATTTTTTTTAAATAAAAAAGGAATCATCATTGTTTTAAAGGATCATTACTAACGCCTTCTGCCTTGAAAACTAACTACTCCTTTAAATAAAAAAAAACTTATTTAGAGGACCATGAGGTCCTGCTTCTCCTTTATCTCTAAGACTAGTTCAGTGTTGCTATTCATATGAGAAATGTTCTGAGCTGACGTAAGGTCAAGCCTGCCAAAGCCCAAAGATGACCCAGTCTGTGTTGTCCACGCGCATGATTTCTGATCTGTAACAAGAGAACAGTGCAATATTTCAGCCTTGTTCTTTAACACATTTTGGTCCTGGTGTGAGTTAGTTGCCTCCATTACACAAAAATTTCTTTTCTGTGCTATTTACTGCTTTAATATTCTAAATTTGTGGGATGAAACAACAGCAAAACTCCCCTGGCACAAACACCTCTCAAGAATGGGTAGGTGTTTACTCATGGAAGAACTACAGATCTCAAAACTTACAATTTGGGTCTCTGCCTATTATATATGAATACTTAAAATTATAGTTTCTTTCTTTGTACCACACACATTTCATTAAAAACAAAGTTTCATGATTTCACACAAATTCAAAATGTGGCAGAAAAGTTCTAGATAAAACTAAAATTTAAAGTATTTTAACAAATAGACTACAGGGTTTTCTAATTATTTTTTATATGACTGTACCATGCAGTACAGTCATATACATTTAAACTAGAGTTACCAAGCCAGGTCCCCAATTTTATTACATTTGCTTGTCTACTTACTACTTTGCAAAAAGAGCTCTCTTCAAATTAATCTTCTGCAGCACATTAAAATATTCAGCATACTAAGATATGGAGTTAATCCTTGTTTTCCCTGCAGAAAGGCTGCAACAGATGAACTACAATGCTGCGTAGAATAATGTTTTAACACATGTGTGTTCAGTTTTGCAGGAACCATGTATTGGAAAGGAGTACCTGAAAAACTGAAGCGTGCTTCCTCCTCAGTTAGCATATCACAGCATTAAAACTGACCATTGGTATTACTCATTAAGTAATACCTAGAAGATACCTGTGTATACGTTTTGTGTGCTAAGATACCTTAGATAGGCTGCAAGGATTGGTCCTAAAAGAACAGGGTTAGACCTAACCATTGAATCTACTGACCTTCCATTTTCACAATTTTTACAGTAGTATATTATATATATACAAACAGCAGATCATCTGATAAGGCATTAGAGTAACAGAGAGCTTGTGCTTTTTTCAAATTGCTGAGAAGAATGACTATGGCACACAGCTTCTCTTTTCAAAATAACAGCTGTGTCTACCCTGCAGGGAAGAGAAGAAAAGAACTTGGGGTTTTGGACTCCAGGGGGGGTTCAGCAAAAGAGACAAAGAGCTGGCAAATTTCAAAACGCTGCCTTAACACATACCTGCTCGCACTCACCAGTAGATTTTCTGTTTATAAAACAACAACAAAAATTATTAGGGGGGGCGGGGGGAGGAGAGTGTGGTGGTGTGACTTGAACTGACAAAAAGAGGTGTTGATTCCAGACCATATGTACTGAATTCTCCCCCAGAAACCGCAAGAACAGTCACCAAGTCCATCTGGTCCCCATACTGCAGAATAAAGCCTCCTTTGCTCACAGCACTCGCTGCAGCACATGTATGCGATTTAACTTCACCTCCCTGTAATTATCTTAGTACATTCCCCAGGAAGCTTGTCTTATCCACTTGACAGCTACCAAGTGATCTGGGCAGACCCCAGCGGTCTTGCTGAGCCAGTGGCATGTTAATGGACAGCCGCACCGCAGAAGATGTGACAGGGGAGCCGAGCAAAAGGTTTATCGTGCATCTCCTCCGTACGTTTCCCAAGCCACTACACAAGCATCAGCACTTAGTGGAGCTGATTCTCCCTATCTAAGCAGCCTTGCTAAGGCTATGACTGTGATTCCTGTTTGAAAAGTTATGCTGCATTCCTGAGCAGGCCAAGATTGCATTAACCGTGGAAGAAAAGGATAGTCAATACATCCTCCAAATTTATGCCGCATCCTCACTTGAGGAACAGCTGGGTCTAATTCACTGAGCTCTGGGATCCAAGAGAAAGGTGTGACAGAAAGGTTCGTAAGCAATTGAATATATATGCCCTGTACTTCCTTACATTCCTTTTTGCCATTAAATATACCAAGTAATTAGTGCTTTGTTATAAAATACTATTGGGGCTGCTTGAATAGTCTTGTAGTTATTTAATAGATTACTCGGCAAAGGAGTGAATTTAGCCAGGTGTCCACTGGTGAGGAGACTGCTAATTAACTGATATCCAGGCAGGCAGCAATTATCCTTCTCCTCCCAGACAAAAAGAATATCTCTATTCCAAATACGTGTCCAGAAAGAATTAAGAGCTCTGAAATGTACATCTCTTCTAGTAGGAAGTGATTCGGAATGGAGTAGCAGTCAACCCAAAGATCTCAAATAATTTGAACTAAACACAAAATAAGACAAAATAAAGAAACTGTGCTTTATGAAGAGAGGAAACTGGCTTCAGAAATAAGTTTCCAGCTGGGACCAGATTGCAAATGCCTTTATTCACTCTGCGGGAGTAGTTATTCACGCGAACAGTCCCTGTAAAGCCAGGGAAACAAACTCACGTGAGCATGTAGTCATGACTGTGAACATGAGGCTTGCCATCTGACCTTCAAAACCAACAGAATTTTGTGATGCTTTTACTGAAAACACTATAGGGATGTTGGGGGTTGTCATTATTTTCCTTAAATACAATTTTGCTGTCATTTTATATCAAATGTCTCCGGAGGAAATTAACTGATTTCATCTTTAATTTATGGAGCGTTTTTTATTCTGACACATTTGCTCAAATAAGCTGATTTACAGGTTGATGTCTCAGCAACAGATTTCTAGCAAACGGGATGCTGGGATTTATCAGGCTTCCACTCGTTTTGTTTTCTGCAATGTCCAGCCATAAAGCAGACTTCCTGCGGCCACCTGGGGCCGAGGCTCTGCTGATGGGCACCCACCCATCTGCACAGAGACCAGGAGCCATCCTAACAGATAAGTGTGAGCACAAAGGCAACCAAGTGACTACCCATGTTGAGTAGGAATGAAGGATTCCTGGAGGCGTGTCCAAACAGCTTTGCATCCTCAGTTTAATGACACCAGAGAGAAAGGATGCATTTAGAACTGAGCAACATAGAGCTGTTCTGATTACAAGAGTTTCGACTCATTTACGTAAAGGCTGAGAAAGAAATGTGAGAAGTACAGTTAGTGACCCAAGGGGAAAATTTCAAAAGCACAAATAAGATTTAAGTGGCAAGCTGCAATAAGCAGTTAGAGCTAATATCTGAAACCAGAAGCCAAGCCTAGGACAAGAGGTGATGTGGCACCCAAAGACCAGCAATCAGGCTAAATACCAAATGTCAAGAGCCTGAGTCAGAAACTGAGATACAAGCCAAAGGTTAGGACTGAAATAGGTCCTGGATGCAAGCCAAAGGTCACAAAATTAGCATTTTCAAATAGCCACATATCTCAGCTACTGACTAGTCAGAGAACAAACTTAGATGCTCTCTTAAATAGCACTGATGATGCACCAGTGAGCATTCACAGGGTGACCATAGTCACCATGGCTGTGGACTTGCTGAAAGGGTCAGCCCAGCCAGCAGTCCTTAACTGCCCACCCTGAGGTCAGTCTGGGTCATTCAGATCCACAGTAAGGCTGGTAACAGCTCCCCCTGATTACATAGATGAGTGAAGCCCCTAACAGCCACACATATGTTCACAAAGTTTCCCATCAGAAAAGTAAGTTACGGAGATTGCAAAGTTCCTCTCTTCCATAAGCTCCGTGGAAGTACAAAAAAAGGCAGTTCCAGCTGAAATATGAGAAAAAAATGGGGCCCAAAGAGATTGTAGAAGCCTCAAAAATCCATGAAAAAACAGAAGATCTTGCTACAGATCTGCATTTTAGTTGCCTTTTTCCTCTATTATAATTTTGCTGACTATAATAGCAGTATATATACAAGCCCTGCTGCTAGTGTATTCCTTTGGCTACATACAAATAAGCAAGATATTCTCTTTTGATAATTTTACAAGGTAAACAATTTCTAGTATTAGATTATTTTTAATGAGAAACAGGTAACAAAAGTATCAAAAATAACCTTTTTATGTATAAATTAAAAGAATAAATTCATCCTGATGTCCCATTATATGCCTCATTAGCATATTCTCTGGAGAATGCTTGATGGCTTTGGGAGCCTTTCAAGAACCACTATAATGTTGCTTAAAACTACAGTTAAGAGATATCTTAATCTCAGTGAACAGTTTGCAAATAGCCCATATACCATAATATCTTTTTGCAAACATTAATAATTAAATTCTGACTAGAGATGCAAATGAAAAATCAACTTGAAGAGATAGAATATTGACAATTCCTTTATCTTTCTCTCCATTTTTTTTTTGTCAAGGTTATAAAGAACTAATGGGGATTGGAGTAAGCTTAATAAACCTCTCTCTCTCTGCTCTGCTGACATGATGGTAATAAAAAAATACATTTGTACAACTACCTTAATTATTATAGATTTATTTTTTTCTTTCTCAAAGTGTTTGACAAAGTGCCCTTATACCGGCAGCCATGTCCACCTGGTAAAGTCAGTGTTTCAGTTACGAGCTTTCACTTGCAGTGGATTTTACTTAGTAGGTCTCTCATTGTTTAAAAACAAAAAGTACCCTTCAAACCTCTCAGCAGTTGGCATGGTGCCACTAAGCCAGGGACCGCACTTTGCAGAAGTGTGACCATTAAACAAGCACCATGAAGTAGGTTAGGACCCATAAAAAGAATATCTGAAGTTGAATAAATGTAAAAACCCTGATATTACACAGTAATATTTGGGGGATTTTCTAACTGAGCAAGATTTACAGATTATTGCTCCTTTCACTTAAGCATTGCCCACAGTTGTTTTGTAAGCCAACAGCATTGCCCGGCTCTCGTCACAGACGCTCATGAATCTCATGGTGGCCCCCTGAAGTGCTACGTCTCAAAAGTTTACACAGCCTATTTGGCCAGCTCCCCATTACAGCTGGAATTTCTGACCGAGACAAAAAAAAACCGAGAAAAATAACCAAACCAAACTATAATGGGAGGACCTTACAAAAAATATATGCCCATGATATTACCAAAGCCAAACAGTCCCCTTCCCACACAAATACATTGCAAAGCCACGGCTGTCTTTGCCTGCTAAGACCTTCCTTCAGCCTGAGCTCCCGTGCTACTCCTGTGCAGACACTCTTGCTACTGAAATCTAAAGCAAAGAGCAGGAGGACCAGCCTGCCTTCCCCCTCTGGCTGGTCCCACGCTCCCCCTCTATGCACCGCAGTACACCAACAGCTCTTCCTCTGTATTCTGCTTACCTCTTAGACATAACCACTTATTAATTATTCAGGTGACAAGTCTGTCATGAAAATGGAGCTGATCAGAATTTTCCTTAATCAAAAAAAGGCAAAAAGGATGCCAGTTTTACCTGGTGAAAACATTTTACAGAGGCAATTTTTTGATCTATTTTTTGGTAACTGGTTTTGAATTATTTTCCATTAGGGTAAATAGTGGACTCTGGTCATTCCTGCTCTGTAGGACAGCTTATCACTTCTGGAACTCAGTTCTCTTGGTTGGCAGGTCTGTTTTGTCACGGAAGTGTCAGGCCTCCTAAAAGCACCCCGTCTCTGTCTGATCAATGTCAGGCACACACTTATGCACAGGGATAGGGAAAAGGCAAACACGGCAAGCTTGACCTGCCCATCACTGATTTCTATGCTGGCTGTCATCAGCCACAGATTGCACTCACAGGTAGAGGAGGAGCTGAGCAGTGAGGCAGGCACTGGCTTTAGACCTCCAGGACTGCAGAGCTCAGCTGAACTGGCCAGCTCTGGAAGGCATCGCGCCAGAAGGAAAAAGCGAGAGGAGATGTGGTCCTTCAGCTGTTTTTGCATACGTGCATTGTTTATACTGCAGCTCTCAATGCCTGTTAAATTTAATTGTTTTGAAAATCATATAACTTATATAGACTTTAGAAGAGGTAATCATTTTAAAAATGAAAAATAGTCATCGTGCTGACTGTGAGAGTTTCGAAAGAACCTGTTAGAGCCTGTCATGTAAACTGGTACTCAAGAGGTATTTAAATAATTATTTCTGATTATTACAATCTATTGGAGAGATGCTCATCAGCTTTTCAATCCTTTACCTGACAAAATGTATCACCCCTACACAAGCTCTTTGGATTCATCATTTCAGTACACTAATTCCACACATAAAAGTAATTTTATTGTGAAATAACACTGGGGAAAAATTACCGCATGAATGCAGTGGATGGTTTCAACACACAACATATTAGTTCTTTTCCCCTTGCAAACATGCCAAAGCAAGCAATCCAATTTGTAGATAATCCCTAAAGTTACATTCATTTTCAAAATGAAAATTCAGTAAATCTGTACACAGAATTTTGTAGAAAATATTTTACTAGTGGACTGCCATTTTGCTTTACACACATAACTGCACACAACCCATTTGAAATTAATTAAATAAGATGTTACTGCTTTTGTTCTTAAATGATTCACTACTATCAGATCACTTTCTAACGCCAGAGTCAAGGGACACGAGGTCCCAAAACTAAAGGCTGCAATTGCACCTCCACCACAGCCCTTAAGGCCTGCCTGAACTACAGCAGTTTCTCGTGCTAAGCTCTGTGCTAGTTTGGTTGCAATTTTCCACAGCATTGCGTGTTAATGCCTTCCCCTTGAAACGCCCTTCCTGTGCCATTCCTCACCCACCTCAGCCACAGGGCTCTCCAGAGGATCTTCAGCAGACAGCTTTACGGCCGTCTTCTGAACGACTACAGCAAAGGAATTCTCCATCAGCCACAACTTAATTGGGGAAAAGAAGCCAGATAAGAGGTTGGGATCTCATCCAGTTTATTTACTTAGTCATGATGTAATTGAGTTTCCCTTTTTGCCAGTATGGTGACTCCTTCCCACTTTGCTTAGGCTGCCTTCCTCACCCCCTGGAGGAAGGCCATCCCACCCCAGACGGGGTGGGTCTGTCTCAGGGTTTCAGTTCAAAGCAGAAACACCTTACGGATTCCTGACTGCAACAGTTAAGGGCAGAATTTAGCACACAACACACATTAAATCCACATGGTTACGTCACTGAATACTCTTGGACATGATACATCCTGGAAAAAGCTGACAAAGCAAAGAGGAAGAGGTGCACGTGCTTACACCAAGAATTAACCGGCGCTGTGCCGTGCCGTAGGTCTCTGGCTACCCACGTGTACCTTTCAGTTTGCAGCCCAACCCCAGTAGGCAGAAGAGCACCCGGAGAAGGTGTGAGGTGGCAGCGAGGGGCCAGAGGCAACCCACCCTGCCAGAGCACGGCAGCGGTCCTGAACCTGCTCCTTTGTCATGACTGATGCATTAGGATGACAGCAGTCAACACGGCCCTCACCTTCAGACCAGGTCTGAATCCACCAGCCCTTCCCCAGCTGAGTGAAATATCATCATAATGCCTACTGTTTATATTCCTCTTCGAAAAAGTATTTCAATGAAATTTATAATCTTGAGTAATTATATTGTACTCATTTTATGTCTGGGAAGATGAAGGTACAGAGAGCTGAAGTGGTTTAATAACCTATGAAATGAACGCAGGTTTACTGATTGCCATTCCTCTGACACCGGAGAACCCAAGAAGCATCAAAAGCAGCCAAAACCACCAGGCTATTTTACATTATATTTGTTCCCAGTCATGTCTGAAAAGCTCTAGAAGCTATTTACTCTTAGGATGGTATTGCATCTTCTTTATCAGTACCGCACCACATCAAGAAAAGCCTATTGAAAAATACACATTTGGTCATAAAAAATTTATCTAACCTATTTTAAAGATGATTGCTCTGATATGTGCATATTTTGCAAGAGGACCAGGTAAAAATATTTAAAAGGAATTCTGACTTGCTATTTTACAGCAAGGCTTCAGATATAAAGCAGCATATAAACCTACATTTTAAAATTTATGCAATAGTCTCAATATTTAAAGGGCTAGATACATAGAGGCATCAAAAGTGGCTCAGGAACCTTAAAGGATACAAAAGGATGTTTACAAGAAAACAAAAATATAAGGACACAATAATGTCATAAAACCAACACAGTATATTTAAGGTAGATAACTCAATAATTAAAAATAGGCCAAGTTAAAAACGGACACAGTTCCACTAAAGTAGCTTGCTCAAGGCTCAAGGTATCTACTGTGATGCACAATTATTCCTGATGTATTTCTCAATTCTGTACAGAGCAGAACTTTGCTAATCTAACAGTAATTTTTTTGATCTGTGCAGTCTATAATCTGTACAAGAAGACTTAGGAGAACAGGCTACTCTGCCTTGTGATAGTAATTGCATATTGTTTTTCCTAATGTTATTATACCAATAAAACAGAAACTACATGTAAAATGAAATAAGCAATAGAGAATCCCTGACGGTGCACCTTTGCTACTGCAATATTTTGTCAAATCGCTAATTTGCCACAATGGAGAACTGCAATAGAGTTAATTTCCTGTAATGAAATTAGTGCAGTTCTAATATATTCAGCAGCAAGCCTTATATCTACTGTTGGATAAAATACAACAAAACTGGCTAAAGATGTATGTTCAAAGCCCTATATATTACAATAAGTATATAAATCAATAAAAGTCAGGCTGTACACCTACGTCTAATACTCTTAGTGAGGCTGCGATCAATGAAAGGCCTGTATTCAAAAATAAGTTGTATTTAAATTTTTGAACAAATTTAGTCAGGAATAACACATTACTGGATATTAATGCAAAATGCAGAGTCTCAGAAATAATGTTTTCTCTTTAGTTCTGATTTATGTCAATGATAAACTCTCTTTACTCTGTTCCGTGACAGATTATAACTAAGGGTGAGCATGATACAATTTCTGAGCCAAACCTCTGTGCTCTAGTTAAAAAAAGTCAGGTTTACCTGTCTAATTTCACTACCTACCTTCGTCAGAGAAGAGCTGTCATATTTTGATGCAAATTCCAGCAATTTACATGTTTCAAGCTGGCATGCAATGTCTTCCTAGAAAAAATTGCCACCCTTCCACAGTCCCCCGTGAAACGGCAAACCAGGTTAGAAAGATAGAGGAGATTGGATTACCTGTCTGTGCCAGATCATTGTTTCTAGGAGATAATCCATAAATGATTAATCCTTCTAATGTTATTGAGCAATGTAAGGAGGGCTGCCTGTGACCTATTTCAACCTCTTGCACTGTTGTTGTGGGAACAGCTTTACTGTATAAATCGAATTGAGTATTTTCATTCTCTTGGTTTTATTGAATTGTAAGTGTAATTTAATGCCTTTTCTTTGTTCAATGGTTTTTTTAGCATCTCTTAGAAGGACCATAACTGTTGGTAATACTCATGTCCAAAATAGCAGTAAACACATGGATGGCTAAATGGTCTGCTTCACATTTTCTAGAACATTTTGCCAGTTGTACAAGGAGGGGGAAAAAAAAGAAAAAAGTCATCCATTCCTGTTCCAGAATCATGACTGCAACTATTACATGACAAAATGAGACCAAGCTAATTTATATTTAAATTCAGATTTCAGTATTGCAACATCTGAGAAACTCAGATACTCTACAAAGTAGTTATGTATTATCTCTATCTTATGTACAGCACAGAAATATGAAAAAATCCCATACCTACAGCTGGGTAAGTCAGCAGTCCCAGGACTATTTTCCTATACCTTGCCACTTCAATGAGATGACCCTCCAAAACCAGGAGTCACTTTACACACCATCTTATCCCATGGATTTTAATTCTTTAGATTACCACTCCTCTGCATCCCTCTGGACTGTATTTGCAGATGTCACACACTCAAAAAAACCCACCCTGTTGACAAACCCAGGCCAGAAACTGTCACCTTTGATGTGAAAAACTGTAGAAACACATGGTTGGCTTATTTCATAATTCTGACTTAAAAAACTGACTTGGCAGAAGTGAAGGGGTACTGCTCTCCTGAGAAAGGAGGGAGAGAAATGATACAATAGCAAAATGGAATAATGACCTTAACTAAAAGGCTCTGCACAGAAGTAAGAACAAGTATGTAAAGATCATCCCTGACAGATATTGCATCATCTGATCCTAAAAAACAACAGTGAAGGAGACCCCATAACATCCTTCAGTAACTTGTTATATTGGTTAATAGTTCCTACTGATCAGGATTGTTAGGATCCAGCCTAATTATTTTTGCTGCACATTAACCTGATTTCATTTTGTCCTTTTGCCAGTAAGAGTGGAGAACCGATTTCTGTAGCCACATTTTACACATCAAATGTGTAAACTGCCATGCTCTTTTTTAAATTTTCTATTTCTTTTGACCCAGCAACATCATAATTTATTTTGTTTTCCCTTGCAAGGCATGCACTCTAAGTCTTTTGCCATTCATCTAGCTTTTTCCACAGAGTCTCCTCAGTTTGTCTACAATTCCTATTTAGTATATCACTCGAGTAGGACATTATGAATTGACAAATTTATCATGGAAAAGGAAAGGGTATTAAGTGTATATCTGGTGGTATTTTATCCTGACAACAATCAGCAAGTGTTTTAACAAGTTTAGTTTTGTAGCCAGAGGAAGAAGGATAAAAGGAAACTGATTTGGTGACCAATGGATACTGCAGAGTATTCAAATTTTAAAACCTCGCAGATAAACAGGAAAAATTTTGCTGCCCTATAGCACTGTAATGTGTAACAATTCAGAAACTTTCCTCTAAAGGTGGAAAAAGGTTTTTCACAGCTAAAAATAAATATCTGTCACCATGCATACGCAAAAAAGGTACCTGTGGATGCAGCATTAGTGCAGAAAGAGCATACTTCAAGTTGGAAGACCTATGAAAGGCTTATGATTCACTCAGCACTCCTAAAGAGCAAAATAATTGCCAGGAAATGTAACTTTTCTTTATGTACATATAAACGGTATAAACTGTTGTTGAGTAGCACGCAAGGCTATTCCTGTACTAAACCTCAAAAGGTGAGATTTTTACAAATCTCATTTACAAAGAGATGGGTCATAATCTCTAACTGGAGCAGTTTTCAGTTATCCTTTATCAGCTTGGAGAATCACCACAGGAAGAACTATTTGTACAGCGAGGTATAGTAAGAAGACTGAATATCGGGAACTGTCAGCCTCACCAATAGCAAAGATCAAATGTGCATTCACAGTAGAGCAATGAAAACAACTGAAGTAAACACTGTAATAAATAATAAGGAAATCAAAATGCTCAAGTAATGCCTCCTGTGAAATAAAATGATTTTTCAAACAAAACAGCAACCCTTGCAAAATTCTAGCATCACCCCCGCCCATATTGCTTTAACCACTTTAAAATAACAGAGAAATTTGTGTCTCTCATAAGACAGGCTAAAGATTTGCAGGCTTGCTCAGAGAATTAAAATCCAAAATAAAAGTTTATTAAGTTATTGATTAAGGAAGTTATCATCAGGACAATTTGCCTTAGCTAGGACTAAGCCCAAATAAACAGTCTGTAGAATTACAGCCATTATCACTGAAATTTAAGGTATAGATAACAATGCAATTACTAATTAATAGCCCAAGAATTGCTTGCTATTACAGTTCAAGGAAAAACATCTGTAAGCAAACCAATAAAAAGTGTGTCATTTGCAAAATATCTCATGAAACCAGAAACTTCTGACTATTGTTTCAAGTGAAAAACAGCGAAGATAGAATATAAGCTCTATGAGTCACTCAGATTTGCTGGACTCCATTGGACCCTAATTCAACTTCTAGTAATAACAGAAAATCCACTGACTGGGAATGCTTACTGCACTTCTCCATCATCTTAAAAGCAGTCATATATTCTTTCCTGATGATATTCAGCTAACAAGGGAAAAACAAAGGGACTGGAGACTGAAGAAGACTTTTTCTGTATGAAGTCTGAAAGGAGTGACTGCAGCCCAAATAAGCTTTGGAAATACATAAATAATCTGCTGTGTGAAAAAGAGGGGTCAGAAAAAGGGTTTGTATAACGTAACGGCAAACAGCAGAGCAGACATCAGTGGAGGGACCCAGCCATGCTCTCATAAGCAACTGAAGCTGTAAAAGAGGGTCTTTATTATTTCAACTACCTTAATATTAGCATATATCAAGTAGATAATAGTACTTAAGGTAATAATCATCATATCCTGTCCTATAAAACCTCAGCTGAATAACCGATACATAGAACATAGTGTTCTCTTCGCTTGTTGAAACACAAATGGAATCTGTCCCACTCACAGAGAAAACATCAAAAGGGCATTATGTACATCATCCCACTTCTGCCTGGTTCCGTGCAAGAATCAGGAACAGAAAGCGATAGATGAACATTTTCCCAGCAGTAACTGCTGCATAGCTTCAAGGGAGGGCAAAGAGAACAAGCCTGAATGGATACACCTAACATTTCAGTTTACACTGAGGTCACAGCTTGAGTCTAAGTATACTATACTACACTTCGCTGTACTTCAAGGTTGAGGAAGCAGGTGACAGGCCGTATGACTCATTTCTGATATAAAATATTTTATTTCAAGGCAACAACAGTGAAGAAGGGCAGGGAGAATAAATTCACTAAAATGCAGAACTGGAATTAGCAGATGAAGGAGAAAAACAATCCATAACTAGAAACTACCACTTCTCTTTCTTTATCAATGGTCCTCGTGTTTCACTTTTAATTCAAGATGAAGCTGAGGAGAAGATCTCACACAGCACAAGGCTGTCCATTGCCAGTAAAGTTTTTTACTTTGAAAGATACCTTTGCTTTACAGTAATCTTGCAGAAAGGAGCGGTTTGGTGCAGATGTTTGAGATGCCATTTAAAACCAGCTCTTAAAAAAGTTTTTGTCATTTTCCTTCTGTTTCATTTGAGCCCTTAGCATGTTGATTGTCTCTTTATAAAAGATGGTTTTCAAACTTTAACTTCCTAATACTATCCTCTCCTAATATAGAGTGTTACTGAATAATAACTACACATTTTACATCAAAGTATTTTTGACATCATACTAAGTGTCATTGTTTGCCCTTGATGGAAACATTTTCATGTACTTTTCTAACAGAACCAGTGAAAACCCAAATTTTATGGATTAGATTGGGCCCTCCTGTGGTAAAACCATTGAAAGGGGATGGAAGACTTATGGAGCTCTAAGACATTCTGTATGATTTTTATTATTTTTTTTACTGATGGGATCTTGGGATTCAGGGGTGAGTTACTGGCATGAGGTATGCAGGAGTTTTGTGTCCAGATTACTTTTTTTTTCTAAGAAATGCCTTTTTACTTTATACTAGAACTGTCTGACATCAAAACAGGTAATGTCCTCTCCAAAAACCTTTACTTTTCTAATTTAAAAAAATAATATTATACTGGAAGTTGGTATTTCCACTGCTCGTCAGAAAGACTTTTTATGGAACCACAGAACTGCTGGATCCTTGCTTATAGCTTGTGCATTAGATGTCTGCCATTGTGGGAGAGGATTATACTGTAAAGCTGTATTAAAATCAGAAGTATGTCCACCTGCAATGGAGAAGAACATGACCTGTGATAATACAGAGCTTAGCAGAAATTCTTTACATTCTCAGAAGGGTCAGAAGCCTGCCACAAACACGGTTTTATTTAGAAATTTACGATCCTTTTTTTTTTTTTCCCCCTGTCAGATTGCACAAAATGCTACAAAGATAGTTGAATCTCAGTCACCTTATCTGGAAAGTCACTCGTGCCTTGGTCCTAATAAACATTCTATATTTTCCCGTTCCTAAAATCCACTAATGATTAAAAAAACTGCAGGAACAAAGCTCAGTGCACTGCACGTTACCTTGTTCTTGCTCCAGCAAACTTAAGCACCTACTACATAGGACAGTTGATATGTTTACTGTACCTGAGAAAAATAAAGTATTTCATTCTAAAATTCTTTTAAAATATTGAAAATTCCATATCCCACTGCAGACCGTGAAATCTTCAGACAGCAGATAATGGCCAACACGTGAACAAACGGCATCACCCCAAAGTACTGGAAGGGAACTCCTCCAGCCTGTGACCCCGCTCGCCGCACTCCCTATGCCAGCCTGCACCAAACTCAGAAGCCTTCGTACTACTACTGTCAGTAAATAAATACCAACAATAAAAATGATGACCTCTTACAGTGCAAACAATACACGGGTCTTTAGCTTAATCGGTCGTGTTGAAACGAAGCAGCTATTTCTCTTCACGACATGTCCGGCCCTGGAGAGACACCTCAGAAGAAGCCGACTGAACACCTCATGCGACATGCTCCAGGGGACCAGGTGCAGGGAGCGGAGCTGGGCAGGGCGGCTGACAGGACGGATCCCTGCTTCAACCGAGGACTACAAGTCCTTTGCTCGCAGCGCGGCGTGAGCTGAGCCTGAGCGACAGCAGGTCTGTCAGGCGCCTGCGGGATGGAGCTACAGCCGGCCGAAGCGGCGGGGAGGCGGCCGGGAGGGAGCACGGCTCTCCGCCTGGCGGGGCACGGCAACGGCCAGCGCCCCCCGGCCCTCGGCCGCCGGGCAGCGGGCAGGCTGTCGCTCAGCGGCGCCGGCTCCGACCGCGGAGCTCGGCCGAGCCCCGCAGCACCGGCGGACGCGCCGCCGCCGCGCTGCCAGGCGTCAGGTTCAACCCCACGAAGCCGGTTCCCCGCCCAGCCGCCGACCCGCGCCTCACGACCCCCGTGCCACAGGGCCCCCAGCCCCTCCGCGGCGGCGGCGTGCGAATGCCAACCCTCGGCCCCGGGCCGCGCCCGTCGGCAGGAGCCGGGGGCTGCCGCGGCCGCGGCCGGTGCCCAAACCCCCCCGCCGCGGGGCACGGCCGCCGCCCCGCGGCTCAGCAAGCCCTCGGGCGCGGGAGCTGCGAGGCGGCGGAGAGGGGAGCGCGCGGGCCCGGGGGTGGGGGCCGACCGCCGGGCGGAACGGCAGGCGCGGAGCTCGGCGTTCCGGCCGGCGGCGGGGACGGGTGCGCCGGTGACACCGCGCGGCTGCTTCTTGCCCTCCCCCGCGAGTGGCTGCCGGGATCCAAGATGGAGTCGGTGAGCAGAGCGGGGCAGGAGATCAGCCTGGCGGCCCTGAAGCAGCACGACCCCTACATCACCAGCATCGCCGACGTGACCGGCCAGGTAGCGCTCTACAGCTTCAGCCCGAAGGCCAACGAGTGGGTAAGTCCGGAGGAGCGGGCCTGGCTCTCCCCGCGCCCGGGCCGGGCCGGGCCGGGCCGTGCCGGGGGGTGGCGGTGGCGCGGCCCCAGGCGGTGGCGCGGCCCCAGGCGGGGCGTTCGCGGCCGCCGGCCGTGGCGGGGCTCCTGTCGCCCGTGCCCTCGCCCCAGCAGCCGCCTGGCCCGGGGCCTCCGCAGGGGCTCCCGGCGGGGGCTGCTCTCGCCCAAGGGGAAGTTCGGGATTTGGGTGTCTTCCCCCGGGGAAGGTGTCGGCCCCGGAGGGCGCTGGGGCCAGGGGAGAGCAGAGGCTGTGCTTGCGCGGGGAGGGGGGGCACAGCGTCGTTCGCCCACTCGGTGTGGCTGTGCCCGGAGCAGCTGTGGGGCTCGAGGTTTCTTTGGCTCTTGGTGGCCGTTGCTGGGTTGGTTTTTTTTGTTGTTTTTTTTTTAGTGGTAAGTTGTTGTTGCTCCTGCGTGTTGAACAGAGCCCCAATTCAGGAAGAATGGGATTTGAGATGTGTTGGTGTTTGTCATTGCATTAAAACGCAGTTTTTGCTTGACCACCAGTTTTAACACAAAACTATAAAAATGGAAGTATGTGGAACTCCACATTGTCATATGGAGCACTGGAGCTGCGTGCCGCTTTCTGTGCTTGTGGGTCACAAGCACATGGTAAAGGTTGCTTTGAAAACTGAAGTGTGAAATGTAGCCATGGTCCATAGTTACATTGTTTTGTTGTTGGCTGTGCTGTCATTGATGTCCTTTAAGTAACACTGTGGAAGACAACCTATCCGATATTTGCAGACTAGTGAACTGTAGTCCGTATTTAAAATAAAGAGTTGCAAGAAAGTTGTTCAGCTTTGACCCATCAGGCTCAGTGTAGGAAGGTTGTAGAATACTGTCTGTCATGTCATCAGATTGATAGCAGGAGCAAAATCTTGTGGAAATGGGTTTAATTTCCTAATCTTACTAAGAAAAAAATAAGTAGTTTCTGAAAGTAAGAAATCATATTTTTGGTCCTATGATGTCAAACCTCATGGAAAGATAAGGATATTGTAAATCTCTGTAATTAAAGTGCTAGACGAAAGCTACATAACTATGTGAACAAGCATATCCCTTAAATGCAACTGCTGTCTTTTGTAGGAGAAAACCGACATAGAAGGGACCTTATTTGTGTACAAAAGGTAAGTTGGTTTGGTTTGGGTTTTTTTGGGTGGGAGGGAGGTGTTTTCCTTCCTTAAGAAAACAGTACCTCAGATAGCTCCATGTGTAGCTTTCATACTGGAGTTACTGCATCCAGTAAACTCGTAATTACTTATTTGTCCAGCTGTTAATGTCTGTATACTCATTTGAAAAGAATAAACTCTGCACTTAGGTGAATAACTCTGTCAAAAGCACCTAAAAGTACTGCTGAAAAAATCATAAAACTTGATGAATGCTGCATATGTGTCCACATAAAACCCTAGCTTATCAAGCTTATTTTGTTAATCTAATAGCATTTGTTAATGTATTAAGTTTGTTAAATGTTGAGTCTTCCTTTGTCTCCTAAAATCCATAAAGCTGATTATGAAAATAATACAGTTGAGAAATTAAATAATCTGTCCTAACTTACTGTTGGGAAATGGCAGAAATCTTTGTAAATGGACAAAGTTGCCTAAAAGCTGGAGATCTGCTAGTGTATAGTTTTTGGGGCTACTTGATTTCCTCATTAAAACCATGAAAGAAATTTCCAGTTATATGGGATGGGGCAAAGGGGTGGGTGGGGAGAGCTGGCACATAAAACCCGTCATGGATTTAAGTTTTAAATTACAAGCAAATAAAAAATCTAACAATGAAATAACACTCTGTTGAATGTAAGCAATATAAATAATGCAGACTTAACCCGTCCTGAAACAGACTGTTGTAGAGTAGGTCCTTAAAATATTTTATCCGGGCACTGTGAAGGGGTACTAGTAACCCATTCCTGTCTACTTTACTTTAGCTCCAAGCTTGGAAATACTTAGTGTAAGCAAGCCAACCAAACTAAATACCAAAAAACTAAGCAAAAAGTTTCTATGTGATTTGGTGATTATTTCAAACAAGTTCTGTTAGGCACATTAAAAGATGAACTTCTGATGGTAAGGATTGTGTGCCCTCTCCTTAGAAGCTCTTGAGAGATTTTGTTGTTGATCGTTTGGTAAAAGTGGCCACATCTTTACAGAAATCTTAACATTTACTAGCTAATTATATCTGATTTTTACTCTTGCCTTCATCATGCTGCTGTGTTGATTATATAACTCCTTACAGCCATAGCTGAGTACGCTGACATGACATTCATGCAGCAAGAGAAAACAGATCTAAAACTATCTTGAACTTCCAGTGCTTGCTTGCTTGATGTTTTCTTTTTCCACCTGGTGTCTAGCAAAAATCTAGATCATAAAAATTGTTTCACTAAACAATACAATTCTGAATAATTTAATATCTACTTTGAGGACACTGGGTTACATCTTTATTTTAACAGTATGCCTTCAGGAAGAAATGAGTGCTTATGATTCCCCTCTAAGGGTATTTCATGTTATTTAAACCAACAGCTTTTTTTATTGTCGTACTTGTTTACAGTAAGGTAAATGTTGCTCTGCAAGTTGTTTGTTTTTTCTCCTCTAATAAAAGATTCTAAAATGTCTCAAAACGATCTTATGTGAAGTGTTGAATACACTTGCATTTTAATCCTGGACCTGCCCTAGTTTTTTTGAATAGATTTTTTTTGAGGCATATCTTTGATTCAGCAGTTTAGCAATGTAGAAGTGTAATGTTAATCCTAATCCTACTTTGAGGTAAGCGTAGTTTTAAATTGAAATTAGTTGGCATGCCAAGAAATGGCATAGAAGAACAATTATTAAAGCTTCAGAACTGCTAAAGCTTCACCTAATAAAGCAATGGGGATTTGAAGATTAATTCATAACTCTGTTTCAGAAAACTGTATACATTGATCAAGGTATTAATGCTTGGTTTTGTTTTAATTGAAACAATAGGTCAGCTTCTCCTTATCATGGTTTTACGATAGTGAATCGACTGAACATGCACAACCTGGTTGAACCAGTAAATAAAGATTTGGAGTTTCAGCTCCATGAACCTTTTCTTCTCTACAGAAATGCTAGCTGTGAGTATAACTTTCTTTAATCCGTATAAACTTTATGTTCTTTTTTATAACCTAGACCGCTTCTGACTACTGTGATGTCTGTTTCAAGTATAATGTAATGGGGCAGGTTCCAATGAAATGTCCGTTTTCTGTCTACAGTGCTAGATTTACTTAAATAGCTGTGCTGTTATATTGCGATGACCACCTGCTTTCAATAAAAAGAGGATATACTAACAAAGTTCAGTATTCCTGTATTTTTTTAATTAATGAACTGATAGGTTTAATCTAAACATATATACAGTGCTATAGCATTAATAAAAAACGATGAAAGAATAATGAAGATTGATAGATTTTGAAAGTATGTAACACCAAGAACAGTTCTAAGGGCTTCCTCTTTTGCAAGCAAAAAATTAAATATTAATCAGTATCTGCTTGAGGAAGTTGAGAACATTGCTCAGCTCTAGGTTGAAGGTTTCTTTCTCCACAGTAGGTTTTTGGACTCAGGAGACAGATGTCTATACTAAATTTCCTGGAGTCTAGACTCCAGCAAGTCTGGGTGTTGGGATAGTTGTTGCACAGGTAAGTGGTAAAATAGTAGTCAGTATCTTCCTGCTACTCTTTGAATTCTGGTAGTGGTTTGGGTCATCAATCGAGCTTCAGAGTCCTGGTGTACCGTGTTCCAATTAGGTACACACTAAAAGTCCTGTTACTCCAAAGAGCTCAAAGTATAAATTATGTAGCCTTTTAAGAGAGGAAGAGGGAGTATGTGCATATATGAAATTCACATTAGGTTAAGTAGATAAATAAAAGGCACCCCACAGAGCAGAGGGTCCTCCTGATACAAAGGTATCATTTCATGTCCTCTTTTATAGCCAAATTTCTTGAAACTAGTTTGCTGCTGTCTAGTGATGGGTTCCCCTTACTGAATTACTTGGAGAACCTGTACGCTGTCTGGGTGCAGTCCTACCTCAACACAATGTCATCTTCCTTTGGAATGTCCCCTTGAATTACAGATAGGAACACTGCTTTGACTAGGCTTCAGTGTACCTAGAAGAACAGTCAAATGTTAATCCCTTCCTGTTTCCCCCTTGGAAAGCTTCTAGGATCTGTGGGGAGTAGGATAGACTCCATTACAATGACAAAGAACAGCTTAAGGTAGGTGGTCTCCTCTGTTTAATAGTCTTAGCAATCCTCCTTCTGTAAGTGTCATCAAGAGGAAAAGGTCAAAACTTCTCAGTAAATTGAAAATCCTAGGAGATTAGGGAAGTAAATGACTGGCAAGAAATTGGGAGGGGGGGAAAAAATATTGCATTGAGTTGGATGTTTAAGCAGGTTGCTTGGTTTGGAAGGAAGAGGAGCTGTAGATGATGGTGGTAGGGTTAGGATGGCCGACAAGGCGGCAGTAGAGGAAACAATTGCAATTGTGGGATTGGTGACATAGGGGAAGCAGGAAGTTGATTCATTTGTTTGTTGGAACTGCTGATGGTATCAGGAAGCAGGAGCTGCTGTGGAATTACCATGGTGTATGCTAGTGGGAGTGACTAGAGGATCACTTAACAGAAGCAATCAGAGAAGGTAGGCTGTGTGCGAGTTCATTAGAAACCTCTAAAGCTAATTATATGCCTTTCATTGATGAAAGCTCTCCTTTTCCTATGGGACACTATTTTGTAAGATCTGTGGGAGGCTCATGGGAGTTAGGATAGAGAAGACAGAGAAAAGTAAGAGGAAGGAAGAAATTCATACAAAGGTGAGCAAGGAAAATACTATAGACTGGATATGGGAAATAATTGCATTCTGAAGTAATCAAGAGTTGGGGTTTTTTTCCTCTTGTATTTTTCCCATTGTCATTTTAAAAGACTTTGGTTGGAAACTGTCCTTTATTTTGTCGCTGTGTCCTGTCTCCTGGAAGAGGGTGGTAGCATGTCCAGAATGTTTAATGTAGTTAGTATGTAATTAGTTATTTCCCCAAGTGCCACAAATAAACAGCAGATGAGTTTTTGTGGGCTCTGCTAGTGTTCACTTTGTTCAAATACCAGCTTAAAAGCATAGAAAACAGTATCTAAGCTTTTATTCCTTACAATTTCAGCATCACTAACTACCCTGACATTTTGCATTTAGTTGTGTTTTGGATTGTCTTCCTTACATGCAGTTTCCCAAATTTTCTGAATTTTGTCCCCTGAATTAGTTAGAAAAAAACAAATTATATGATTGAAATGTTTAGTGTTAAAGCTGTTTGCCTCTATCTGCATAGTATTTGTGAAACTTTAAAAAAAAATAAAAACAAACCAAAAAAACCTTCAGGATTCATTTGGATTTGCAGACAAATTTCAACATGTTTGTGTGGGTAGATTAGGGGATTCTTGTCCAAGTTCTTTTCATGCGGAAGGGTATCCACTTCTGCTTAGCTGCCTGCTGGCATGAAAAACCTTTGCATTTTGGGGACTAATTCAAATAGGAGTTTTAAGCCAGTGGTTAATGTAATGTGTATGTCGAAGGGCATAAAGTGGTGTATCTCTAATGGCTTAATGTGAAGTTCTTCTGAGATCCTTTAATGACTGAAAGAGGGTGGACTGCTAGGTTGTGCAGGGAAAAACTAGCTCTTATATGCAGTGTTGGCAACAGCCCTGTTTCTTGTAGTGGTTTGGGTTTTTTTTGTATCCTGCTTGAGGAAATCTACTGTGCTCATTAGAAACTCTTAAGAACTAAGTTGTCTTGCTAAGATTGCTGAATGATTAACTGATGATTCGGCTTCCTTAGCTTACAGATGGGGAATGGTTCAGACTACCTGATAAAAATCTAAAATCCTGTTTCTTAATGCTGCTGCTTGGCAAAGACAAACATATTTTGTGCCTGTATATTTAGGTTGTAACAGGATCAATGACAAATCCTGGCTTACGCTTTCCCAGGGCACAGTAGAAGTAGTCGAAGACGATCAAAGCAAAATTGTGCCACCACGTATTTGGGGAAGGTTCCATGTCAACAATCTTTATAACTGAATATGATACTACTGTTTTATAAACTTCACGTTTTCACTTTGTTCTGGGATTCTGTCTTGACTTAAGAAGATAATAAGGGCAAAGTCTGTTATGTATACCAAATCAGACCTCTGGCATTTCTGTCTTAAATAGCATGAGAGCTGTTCTAAGTGTATTAAGTGATGTACTCCAGTGTATGCAGAGCCGCTAAGAAGTTATGTGAGGAACTTTGCAAACAGTATATAAACATTATTTTTGCTTGGCTGGAGGCTATAAGAATGATTTGCCTGTCATGCTAGATCATAATATTTTTGGTGGGTTTTACCATTCTTGTTATAGTTTGATTTGTTCAAATACTTATTTTTAATATACAATGGAATTTTTAGTTTGCTGCATATCAGAACTTACTTTTGTTAAGCTGTAGACCTGAGATGATTTATCCAATTGCACAAAGGGGGTTTTTTTCAAACTCTTAGAACAAGAGTAGGTAATTGCCATTTTATTCTCATAGGAAAGGAGGCCTGACTTACCTTTCATAGGTTGTTTTTTTTGAAGGGGGGGGGTCATCCCCTGTTTTTGCAGGGTGGGATATGAAGGAGTCTTTCATGGGTATTCTGGAAGGAGGATAGACCAAGTAATACTATAAGAAGTTCCTTTCTTATATCTACCATTTGTAGTGTTCACTGAGTGAAATGGAAGGAATTTGGGTCAATTTGTTACTTCTTAGTCTGGTTAGATGCAAGACATGTAGAGGTGCTTCCCCCCACCCCCAGAATAATACGTTTTTACTATTTTAGCTGTTAATGGAGAAGTCTTTCCCAACTCCAGGTTTTTTTTTCTCAAAATCATTCTGGCTACATAATACAGTTCAAGCCCCAAAAGAATATTTAAACCCAAAATTTTGAGAAAGGCTATGTCTACTTTAAAAGTTGTATATAATGCTGCCTGAAAACTTACACCATTTATTCATGAGGCATCAGATCCTAAATCAAAAATGACAGAGGGTGTGACTAAGAAGCTGTGAAGCATTATACCAGTTACAGTGGTAAATAGAAATAAGGGTATTCTACTTTTCATTGTTAGAGAGAATTAAAGAAAACAAGTATTTCCAAATGTGAACAAATTAAGAAATTACCAAAATGAAAAGAAATTGTTTGACTTTAGGTAACATTTTAAATTTAGAATTCCTCCTAAAATGTAGAAATTTTTAGATTAAACTTCATACTTAATGTGCTATTTATTATTGCTTAATCTGCACTATGTGTTGCTGGGTACATTTGATTTGGTCTAACTTTCCCTCTGGATGCATGCACATTCTTCAGAGTATTTGGAGTATTTGTTCGTGAAGCACTGAATCCTATTGACCTATTTTTTTTTAATGAACCTAAGCTTGTTTCCTCTTGTCTGTATTTTGTGAAAAGTGTGTTAAACTCTGTTTAAAAAAATGCATACAGTTCTGCCAGTAACAGTAGTAATAGTCCAATCTCAAAGTTCAGTACTTTCAATCTGTAATGTGAGAATTTGGAGCTGAAAGTTGACAGTTTGCTTAATAATAGTGGAAAATTAGTCAAAGTTTTAAGCAATGGCCAACTTACCTCTTAAAGTCTGCAAGAAGTATTCTTCTAAGTCTTTCTCGTTTATAACTTTCCCTCTGTATCGCTGGTGTTGGTCTTGATTAAAAGGCTTTTTAATCCAAGCTAGTTCACTTGGGAGGTCAGGCAGATTGATTTCCATGGTGCTGAAAAGACAGATGCTAAGCATAAAACTTAGGTATTAAAATAAATGGTCCTTGTTTGGTGTGGGTTTTTTGGGTGTGGGGTTTTTTTTCTTGCTTGCTTCTTATTCCTGTCTAAGGGTAAGAGTTAGTAAAACAAAAATAATAGATTTTGGAGGGGTTTATACGTTTAAGTGGAGAACTCAGTTACAAAGTGCTATCTTCAGGGCTTCTTGTATTATCATTAATTAAACAAACTTATATTCAGAAAAGCAAAATTAGTTGTGTTATTTCAAATGGCTTTTCAAATTTTTTGAAAGAGCTCCTGGCTGGTTTCAAAACAGGGCATCTTTACTGGTAAGGAAAGTCTCTCATTACAACCTTTGTTCCCAGCTGGCAGCGCATTAAGTATAACATATCTCTGTGATTGCCAAAGCTGAATGGCTCTCCAGCAAGCACATTAACCCAGTGGTTTAGTCTGAGATAAGAAAGGAGCCTGTTCTTGATAACTTTATAGCGGAAGAACCAATGCAAGCTGGGGGGGGAGGAATCATTGAAAGCTGTTAAGAAGTTCTAAAAATATTTTGTTTGACCTCAAAGATGGCACTCTAAGTGGAAGGGGTTTTCTACTCTGATTCAGTGTTGCAAAGTAGTAATCCCTCTCATTCCACACTATACTTTGTCATATGGTGGTTCATTAAAGTGTTCTTGATCTTGGATGCTGTTTGCCACTGATACTGAAATCTTTATGGTCATCATTTTTTACGAACTTGGGGAACTAAAGGTAAGTAGTCAATGTAAATCACTTGGGTAAGTAACACTTGACAAGACAATGGAATAGAAAGAACAAATTGACCTAAAACTAGGAACCATAAACTTTAGTGGGCTGGTTGCCCAAGAAGCTTGGCCATACTGCATGAATCAGTTTAAAATGTGCCCTTTAGGTGAACTTAACTAATTATAATATGAAGACCACACCTCTAGAAGTTAGGATACCTGCCTCCACCTGAAGACCCTCACCCACTGAGCTTGTGCAGTAAAATTAAAAGACACTGCACCTTTAAATGAAGGCGAGGACACTATACCCCAGTCAGCTTTAAAATATGGAACTACGGGCACCAGTAAAAAGTAGATAAACAGCGAGTATGGTAATTATGCTGATGTACAACATATAAATGAATGACTTTGTGCTGGGTGTGCTAGCTTTGCAGGGATACCCCCAGCACCCCTTTCTGCACAGAACCAGCAATAAACAGCTAATACCTCAACTCTCTGTGTTACTGGCTTGCACACTGGGTGAAAGATCCCACAAGTTTTGGGACAACACACCTGCTGAATTACTCCAGTGCAACTGCTTGTGGGATTGTGCTGTGAACTGTATTTGTGAAATGGCCTTAGCTATTCAAAACAATAAGAAAGGGAGGGACTTTTAAAATTAATTCTAATGATTTATAAATCTGTGTGGCAGGCTAATGTTTAAATAGAGGAAAATACGAATAGTGAATGAGGAATCTCGGTGAAGAAGATATTAGAGCAGATTGGCTGAGAGGTGGCATTTCAGCTAACCTTGCTACTGGAAGAAATAGGAGCTTTGAGAGAGATTGCTTTCTGTGCTTTTACCTTAAACTCTATTTGAAGTGTAAAACGATGCATGTATGTGCTTTTCTTTATAGGATTGAGATTGGGTTAAGTTGATTTCCATGATTACCTTACAGGAAGGGTTTCAAAATAAGAGTCCTTTCTTTCCAGAGAGAGTTTGAAAGGTTATTGTCCTCCACTCCCAGTTGTTCTGCCTCATTGTATAGCAGTATCTAAATTGGAACTGTAAAATAAAACTTTTGCTCTCTCTTCTGTCAGCTTTTCCAACTATTTAAGGTAACTTTTAAATGGATCATCTTTTTGAATGAGATAAAGCTGTATCTGCACAAATGGCTGAACTGCCTAAGGCAAGAGAGTGACAGTGTCTGGAATCTCCGAAACTGGCAGTACTGATGAGTCCCATGTACATTTCTGGCATAGCATTCTCAGGCTAGAGTTTCATGAACATTTTAACAGTTTTGCCTTACTGTGCTGCCCCCAGCTTCTTGTTTCAGCACCCTCTCTTGTGCTAGATGGCATGTTTGTGAAGCTGATGTGCAGTGTCAAGGAACTGGTCTGGACTAAAATGTATCCAGCTGACATAAGGGAAAGGGGTGAATTGGGGTAGGATGAGTTATCAGCAGAGTTGTGGGAATGTAAGGGTGGTGATGCTGCTCCTTTCTGTTAACTTACAATGAAAACTGAAGTGAAACTACAGCTTTGGGATGCAACTTCACTTTATGCAGTCAAAGAGTGAGGCTTCTGTCTCACTGTGGCACTTTGCTATCCGCACTCTTAATTCAGACCTGCTGACTGGGCAGCATGGGAACAGTAAGCTGACTGCCCCATGAAGCAGTGGGAGCACAATATAGAAGAGACCAAGACCTTCTTTTGGTATCATCCAGCTGTTAGGCTTGAGCAGGAAGACTTCCATAATGCTTTTGTTTCCTCAAAATCTTTTTGTTTTCCCATAGCAATTTCAATCAAATTTTATTGATTGATCCAGTCAAGTTTGGAGAGAATTTGTGTTATATGTTTAGATAAATCATTGTGGGTTGGTGTTTCTAATAAAAATGACATATGTCAGAGAAGAATGTAGATGAAGATAACTGATTACTTCTTTCAATTTTATTAAATCTGATTTGTCTGTATTATGGGTTACTTATGACTTCACGTGTGTCAAAATGTAGTGTGAATCCAACTGAAAGATATTGCTGCTGGTGATTACAAACTGCTTCTACTTGATTACTAAAGATGCTGCCCAGCATTCAGTGTAGAAAAAAGCTGGATGGAAAGTGTTGGAACTGATGGAAAAATGAGTCACTTGATTTAGTGGCTTCTGTTAGATCAAACTCTTAAAAGAACTGCAGTATGATATACGAATGTTCAGCTAACGTTTATGCTGGGTGTGGTAAAAAGATCACAGATTTGAAAAGGACTGGTAAGTACCAACTCTGTTTCTAATAAAAGGATGTTCACAGCTAACACTGCATGCATGTAAGAAATACATCAAATAGTAATGCAGTTGGGACACACACACGCACATACACATACTTCTGGGGCAAGGGAGCTGAACCGATAGTACAAGTGTGAGTCCTCTTTTGAAAAGAGGAAGATAAACATTCCAGCCTGTTGGACCATATCTAAGTTAATGCCCAAGTTTACTTGTTCACAATCTGCTTTACATCTTTGTAATACTGTTAATGTTTTGCAGTGACTCCCTATGATTGCTTGCCAGTAGTATAAAGTGGAAAAAAGCCTGATACTCTGTACACCAAACTGAGATTTGGATCTAGTTCTGGTCTTGTGTAGGCCTGTTTCTGGCAGAATTGAGTGTGACTGTTATCATTTGTCCCATTAAGATATCACTATAGGTTCCTTATCTTCATTTCTTCAGCAAGTATGCTTTTGAAGAAGCTTTCTTCTCTTGGCAGTTTGTCTGATAATGAAGTCAGGGAAGGGAAAGAGCTTTTCTTCAGTGTTAAAATATGCTACATGACTAAAGAAATAGCTCAGACTGGAAACATCTTCAGGTTTCTATGCAGTAGACAATCCAGTTGTATTAAACTGTAAATATTAATAAATATTTCATAAGCATTGGCTGCATGTATGAAATGCTTTTTTTTCTAATTGGCTTATATCTTTTGTAAGAAGAAAGTTCCTTAAATTGTGCTGTGTTTCTTTGTTTATGACTTGAAAAGCTTTGTTGTCTACTTAAGCTGTGACTTCTAAAGAAACAAACACCCAAATGAATATAGTTGTTGTTTAATAAAATTTTTAAAAAAGCAAAGTAGAACTTCAGTTTGTCTTAGGATATTGTTATAGAAATGAATTGTGGGCATGGCTTTTTGAGGGTTTTGGTCAAACACAGTAAGTCTAAGATAACTGGAAGGTCTAGAAAAAAGTTTGGTAAATAAGTGCCTCTTTGCTGTGGCTTGAAATAATTTTGAGTGGGCTTTGGTTGAAGTTTTTGAGTGTTTTGAGGAAGGAAAAAAGTGGGGGGAAGATTTCACTTTGAAATAAAAATCTACATCTGGCTGGAAAAGGTTGTGGGGTTTTGTGTGTTGGGTTGTTTGTTTGTTTTTTTAAACATTACTTTCCTTCACTTTAAGTCATATTTTTATAATCAGCTAGTGATTTCAACTTCATAAACATTGGCATGAACTGCGGTATAAAGATGAGTTTTAAAATGCTAAAAGTGTCTTTTTCAGAAATGAAAATACGTTAATGGTAACATGTAAAGTGTCCAGTTGCCTTTGATGTACTTGCACACTAAGCATTGACAAACTTGATAGGTGAACCAAGATTTAAAATAACCTGCTTTGTGGGTTTGATTAAATACAGTTCTGAAAAGAGTTCTGCAGATCTGTTGTGTTGGCACAACTGTGGGGACAGTGAGATGAGTACGTGTGTGGGTAAAAATGGCTTCTTTGAAGTGGGATTGCTGATGAAGAAATAGTACCTGGTACTACTAACAAAGTTACTCCCTCTGACGGAATATCCTTCAGCTCCGTGATCAGGCTCCAACTCTGGCAACTTTCAGTGGAATTTTACTTATTCTGAAAGCCAGAATAGGGCTTAGTGTCTTGCTGAGCTGGAACCCTTTTGCACTCATTGCTTTGTCCTTGATACTGTCAAAGAGTAGGGTTCAGTAGGAATCTAGTTTTAAGCTGCTCCATTAATGTGATGGTGTGATTGGAGCTTTGGTATTGCTTCCTTCCTATAAAATTACATCTCTCTTTAAAAAAATAATTTGGAGAGGGAACCTTCTGGAGAGCCTCTGATTGAACTGTTATGCTGTAATTCAAACTTTAATATTTTTGTTGAGCTTCAAAAATTGACAAATTTAAAGATGAGTGGTTAAAAAAAAAAAAAGGATATTCTTTAGCCTAGTTTAAATGGTACAGTCAGTAATTCAAAACAGAAGGTTGCAACTGTAGTAAGAAGGCATCTGGTAGTTAAACTTTATTTTTCTGCCACTTCTATTTATAAACAGGATCAGCATTTTGTAGGTCTTGCATTTAATCTGACTGAAGTTGTATTTGTGTTTGCACATGTGCTATTTCTGATTACTTTATAAACAGAAGTTGGTCACAGAATATTTGAGTGGAAATTGATGGTAATTCCTATGTTGCAGATTTAATGAGCTGCTGGGTTTTTGCTTTATTGCTATTGACTTGATTATTTTAACCTTTGTCTTATGCTTGCTTTTTTTCTTTTCTTATTTTCAAGTGTCAATTTACAGTATCTGGTTTTATGACAAGAATGACTGTCATCGAATAGCAAAACTCATGGCTAAGTAAGTACTGTGGTCTTATTATTCTGTAATTCTTTTATACAATACAGAAAAAAAAAATTGAACCTATTAAACATGTTTGGCTTTTTTTCTCACTCTCCTTAAATAGAAAAATAGAACGTTCTTGCTGGTACAAGTTTTTTAAGTAATCGATTTATTATTTTTTTAAAAAAAACTACAGTACTAAAATTTTCAGTTAAGTGGTAAAAAAATCAGTTGAAGTATTAGTTGGCATTCTCCAAAGAAAGCAAGTATGAACAGTTTATTATTTTATATTTTATTTTGTATAAGGATGCTGGCAAAAGATCCTCTGATGCACAAAGTGTAATCAAATAAATGATGGCCACTTTTTTTTGGTTGGTGATGGGTTGGTTTTTGTTTGGGTTTGTGGTTTTTGGGGGGAGTTTTTTTGTTTGTTTATTTGGGTTTTTTTTAAGGCTTAGTTATTATTCCTGACTAAAGTAAAGAGATTGGAGAATAGTGGGGGAAGTAGGTGGAATCTTACAGCATTAAAGTGATGTTAGGAGAGTCAGCAGAACTATGAAATAATAGGAACTTTTTGTTGCTAATTTCTGGATTGTTTGATTATTTTTTTTTCTTCCCTTTTTTCCCCCCTTTTGAAATAAAGTTGGTTTATAAGCCTGCCATGTCACTTCTCTTACTTTGTAGTTCCACAGGCTCCTAGAGATGTCATGGAGTAGAAATTCTGAAGTAATCTCAATTTAAAGAAACCTTAAAAGAATCTGTAATAACATGGTTGGTTGGTTTGTTTGTTTAAGCTGCTATCACTGTAGCAATGCAGTTAGTGTATCTGTACTGTAGATGATTGCACTGCCACAGCTGAGGGCTTCAGATAGAGTACAGGAGTTTGAGTGAACAACAGAGGTCAAAGAAGGCTGGAACTGGTTGAGTTGGTAGTGTGGCATAAAGTCTTTAAAACGTGTTGTGATTGGAGGGTATTCTTGCACCTTTCTGGTCCTTCAAGTGAGATGCCTTGCAGATTAAGCCAAGACTTTTTACTAGTAGAAAAGGGTGAGAATTAACTTAAGCAAATCTCCAATGTCTTTATGAAAGGAAGGAGCTTTAATTACGTGACAGGGTAGTGACACTAGCAAAAATGCAAAATTGCAAAATGCAGATGTACTGCACAGGGTATCTTCTCATCCCTTGTTCCCTGCTTTGCTTTTCTTCGCTATCACGCTACTTTCCTGAACTTTCTTTTCTATTGCATGCCTTAATCAACATGTCGTGTCTTGCAAGTCAGGTCATCTTGAAGACTGGCAAAATTTAATTATATGGAAACTAGTCATAGTGTAGACATTTTAAGCTGAATTCTAATTTCTTAGTCTGGGGTTTTTCCTTTGGGTTATTTTGGCTTTTCCCTGCAGAAGCAATGTAAGACAACACAAATGACAGACTTTGCCATCAAGATCTCTTTCTAAATTCTTTTTTTTTTTTTCTTTCATCCTGATAACCCTATACAGTTCCCATTTCCCACTTTTTTTTTTCCTTCCGAGCCATGTTGGATTTTTTGCTGTTATTTGACTTGTCCAAATGTAAGGATTAATTATAAGGGTTAATGGAAAACAATTGTGTGAAAGTGACTGTCAGAAATTGTTAGCAAAACAAGTAACAAAATGTCTATTGCTTCTCTGCTTTATAAACAGAGCATGAGAAAGGCATGGCTTTCTGTTTTTTTAATGCCCCTTTTAATTTAAAACCATGAGTAATGTTTGAAGTGGGAGAGAGAACTGAACCCTTCAAACTCTGCCATGTTCTTATTCTGTCATGCACAGCTACACTGCAGTTTTAAGTGTCATTATAGCAAAACTTGAGTTCATTTGGTATTAAACTAGTATAGCTACTATAGCACAAATCATGGGCTATAGATACTTCAGGGATCTTTAAAAGTGTGATCAGGTAACAGATGAGTCTAGCCATGGCACAGCAGTCCATAAAGCATGTCTACCCTTGTTGCTGGATTCTGTAGTATTTGGGAAATAACTGCAACCCAGCAGGTTCATTTAAAGTCAGTCTTGGAATAATCTAAGCTTTATAGTAATCTCCTTTGTAAACTACTGTAGCCTGCCTTTTCTTGGGTCCCTGATGCCTATATTGCAGCTTTATTAACACACAGAGGCAGAAGTGTCAAAGCGGGCGTTACTGCTTCACCTCTGTTTATGGTGCACGTACTCACACACTCTTGTGGCTGTAGCATCTCAGCACCCTAGAAAGCTTCTGACATTACATATTATTTTGGAAAGTCAAAAAGCTGAAATGTATTTTTTAAGTGTTGGAATATTTTATGGTAGGTGTTGGAATGGTTGTGGATTAAACTATCTTTGAAACTGAAATTAGTTAATGTATCAAGCAGACTTTGGGGAACATGTATTGAGCTTTGTTACTTCAAACTTAAGCAGGTGAATCTAGAGAAATCAAATGTGCACATAAAAAGATTTATTGATTGGACATTGACAGAATACAGACAGCTTAATTTTGCTGAGTTGGCTAGGTCCTCACTTTATGATTTTCAGTCTTTGCTGCCATTAACTTGGTCAAAAAAAGGTATAAGTGGTCTTTGTTAGCCTAAGTGCTGCTAGTAATAAGTCCATTATCCGAGTGCTTTTTTTCATAAAGTCATTCTTCATTATTAGATTATGGAATATCTGAATACTTCTAGTTCATCTTTCCTTTAAAATTGTGTATTGTTTTGGGGGTAACAAAAGTATTGGCAGAAGCCATTTCTATACTGAAAAAGGTATTTAGTGTAAGTATATTTATTTGTATTTGTTGAAAAAGCAGTGTAGAATGAAATCACACTTCATTTGGTACCACATGCCTTATAGCTTCTGAGTATCTAAAGATTCATATTAGGGAAAATGAAATGAAAGCATTCTAGTTGCACATTGCTTCAGGATGGAAAAGCTGCACTTGTGAGGCTGCTGTTACAAACTTGATGAAAAGCGGATTGATAGTATTTTACCGACATCTGTTTCCACAAACATCAAGCTTTCTCTCACTCAAAATGGGTAGAAGGCAGTCAGAAGAAAAGTAAAAAAGCTGATACTTCTGTGTGCTTCTCTATACAAAGGAGGCTGAAACTGCAGGAACTCTTCCATCCTGGGATAAAAGATGTATTTAAGACAACTTAAAATATACTCTTCAATTGAAAAAAATAAAATAGAATCCTAGAGAAGGAAAGCCACATTTCAGCGCATGGTAGCAGGCTCCATCAGGCTTAGTTCAGTATATTTTGAAATAAATATTTACGTTGTCTTCCAAGAGTATTAATTTTGTTCCACAGTTTTTTGTCTTTGTCTTGGGTGGAAATTTGGTTTTGTACCCTTTTGTTTAGGTGGGTTTTTTTTTTTATCACTGATAGGGAAGAGTACTGCCTTTGTAGTACCTCAGAGCTTCAAAAACATAACCATAAAAGGTTTCAAGGAGATTTGCGTTCTCTTTCCTGCTGTTTGACTTGACCTTATTGTGCCAGACTGAGTTAACAAGATTGCAGGCCGTCCATTTATATTTTGGTGGCTTATCTTTCAAAAGAAAAGTAAATTAGTGTTTGTAGGCTTTGTAATCACAGACTTCACTTCTCACATTCTCTCTCTCTCTCTCCCCCTCCCTCTGTCCCCCTGCCTGCCCCCTCTCCCTCCTTCTGTGAGGTTGTGCCAGGTATGTTTTCAGTGCTCTAACTGCAGATATTCTTAAGCAAACTGTCACAGCAGCTACTGTGTCCCTGAAGGAATGTGTGCCTCTTCCACTATCTGATATAATGGAAAGAAACAGCAGGCCTTGCTTAAAAAAAGATTTAATCCTGGATTGCATACAGATCATGCTCAGTGTACAGATTTGTATTAGTTGACTTTTTTCCCCAGCAAAGGTATTCAATTTACAGAACTTTTTTTTTTTTAAAGAATTCTAGAATTTTCTGAAATGAAAAAAAATTATGGGAGTCATCAAACTCCTAACTTTAGAAGGAATTAATTTGGGTCAAGTTAAGTCAAGATGATTGTTTGAGGGATGAGCTTTCTAGAAGAAGTAGGACAGAAACTAGGGTTTTTCAACTCTTTGTTAAACAATTGCATTGACATGTGAATTTGTAGGGTTTCCTTATGTTTAGGTTAGTTTATAAGCTTGTTTCACCCTCTTTCAACAGTCAGACCCAAACTGGCTTCTGAGATACAGGCAGGAAGGTAGAAGTGGGAGAGTATCTCAGAGTTTTGGGGGTGTACGGTTTCACATTTACCCCATCATCATCTGAATGTAAGCTGCACAAGAAAGAAGATTGAGGAAGAGCTATTAGACAATTTTCTACATGAGAATATAATTTGTTATTCTCAAAAAAAAATTAAACTTTAATAAGGGTAATAAACACTTCATAATGGATGATAGAAAAATATTATGAAATGTTTTTCAGAAATCTTTGTGAGACACTTCTGTGAAATGGATATACTCCTTGAAGATGTTTTGCTGTGAGACCAATTAGTACCATTTTAATGGGAAGATGTTTTACTGAAACCTTCTGGACCAACTAGTTAAGAGCAGGAGTGTGTCAAGACTGAAGCCTTTGCTTCACCTATCAGGCAGCACATGCATGAGTTCAGCTGTCCAGACTTTTCCCTTTAACTGAAGTATTTATTTTTTCTGATACAATTATGCTGACACTTAAAATCTCAGCAAAGTATTCTGGTTCTTTTACCTTGCCCTTTCTCATCCCTAGTTTTGCAGTTGAGTTTAGACAGGTCCTATGTCAGGACTGTATGACCGCGTGGGGTGCTAGAACAAAATGTTCTCTCAGGGTGTCACCATAGAAACATTTGTACAGTATTGAGCCGCTTCATCCAAAGGAGCACATGCTGCAATTCTTAGAAATTATCAGACAGAGTGTAGATTGGCTATTCTGAGTTATGTTTGCAGGTGAATGTTTGCTTACAGAGAAAGCTGTAGTAATAATGAGAAGCTGGTTAAATAAGCAGCTTGTATGATTAAAAATTTTCAAAGTAATTTTGAAAGTAATATTGAATTGTTAAAAGCTAAATCTAACCTTTCTTCAAATAAATGCAGCTAAACTGTAGTCAAGTAGAGGCCTGGTTGCTAGAACACTGGGAAGAAACTTCCAGGACTTTGAACTACTATTTTCCTCAGAAATGGCAACAAAGAAGTGCATATAAATATCAAATTACTGTACAGTCTATAAAATCTAGAATTTGTCCTGAATCTTAACTGACCCGAAGAAACTGGAGGCTGGCATGATTGACGCTTTCTGTGATTATTATGATGGCACCTCTTGGCTCCCCCATCAGCCATCAGTTCCACAGCATGAGAGTTCTCAAGTGACATGCCAGCTCCAGAGCTCTGCCCTGTTTACAGGGATTGTTTTTTCTTAACATATTTGATTAATGCAGGCTTAAAAAAGAAGGGATTACAGGCTGGTGTGTGTTTATTTCAAGAGGATAAGCTTTAGCGTGTTGCACAGCCATGTATATCTTGTGAACTGCATATGGATTAGAAGTATATGCTGCCTTTTACTTTTATTAATGAAACATACCAGGTACACATCATCTTTCATATCTTAACCATCTTTTAAACTGAGTTTTTTGATACTTGAGGCAGGTAGGGGTGGGGTAGAAGTGGTGAATGAACTGTAGGCACCGAAGTCCAGAGAAAAAGATGTGTTGTAGACCTGCAGGTAATTGGAATGACTACAGAGCAGCTAGAGAAGAAAATGGTTTGCCCTTCTTTCCAGAGCCTGAAGTGGGGGAGTAAGGGGTAACTTGCTCTAAGCCTCCTTGCAGACTGACTTCAGAGACATGTGGTGTGAGCCAGCTCTCTTCTTTCCCACTGTCTTTGTTTTGTGGTATAATGGTAGGCCTCATCCTAAATTAGAACTGTTTTGTAATTGATTTTGTTGAATACCATCGCTTGATTTGACTGAATATGGAAAAAATGCATGTTAGGAAGTAAAGAGTAAAAAATGTATTTTACTGTCTGTGGTATAATACATGTGCTCTTCGTATAATGCATGCTTGAATGTCCACATATTTTATTGTAAAAATATCTAAATATGACAGCTTTACAGAAGTAGTGTTTACTGTAGGCAAACTTTGAGAGACAGACCAGTGCTGTCTGCATTGGAGATAAATCATACAGACTATTTAACATTTGACTTGTATAAACCTTGTAGCAAATGAAAACTTGTGTAACTTTGGTTAACTATGTGTTAGGTTTTTACTTAGGCAGAGCAAAATGTGGTAATACACTGGGAGTACACTTTACTGCTTCTTGCAAGACGTTAACTCCAGATAAAATTTTAAAATCCTGTTTCTCCTTTCCTGTTGTAGAGTGGTAGAACAAGAAGCTCAGAGATCGCAGCAAGTTTCCCAGGACAGAAAAAGTCCCAGCAGAACCAATGGCTGCAATGAAAACAGGCCCATTGACATCCTTGAAATGCTTAGTAAAGCCAAGGATGAATATGAACGAGTAAGGAAATATCTTTTTTTTTTCTTCTTCTCTAATTTTTTTTTCCCTAATCTTACGAACAAACAAAAACATGACTTTTACTTCTGAATAAGGGGCTTAGGACATCATATGGAGTCCACTGAAAGAGCATGCCCTATGATTTCTGAGAGAGATGGTAGAGAGTAATTCTTATATACTAAACTGTCCTGTGCGATACACTGTAACCCAAGATTGCAAACTAGTTCACCTGATCCATAGTTTAATGGGCCTATATATTCTTATGTTTGAATTACTACCTTCTGGTGGGGAAAAAAAAATACAATTTAAAAACAGATACCTGGAGATGCAGGCACAACAAAATATTTTTCTAAAAACAGCTGCATGGACTGCTTAATCTCAGTACTCATCTACTGTCTTGTTCTGTAAGATCATTGTCAAAGGAGAAATGAACAAAGAGGTATATATGTAACACTGTAGAATGTACCACTGAACATATCTGGTTTTGTGATCTTGAAGTTCTGTTATTGTAAATACTCCTTATAATGGCTGACACTTTGGTTTTTCAGTTTTTTTGTCTGTTCTGAAAGTCACTGGAGGAGACTTGCTATGATTCATGTCATAAGAGCATTCACTGAGCTGCACAATAAAATGCTTTGACATGTTGAATAATATAACAGAAGCCCAGAAACTTTGTGAACTATCCCATGTCTGTGATATGAGCACAGATGTACAACGACTTAGAGAGAAGGGGTAATGTGGGGAAAAATTCATATTTTAAAACAGCGTGGGATTTGCATATTGCATGAATTCATGTTTTATTTCTGTAATTATTACCTTAGTGGGCAACTCTTTGCCTACTTTTTAATTATTCTTCATTTTTAAGAAAGCCTATGTGGAAACTAGTTTTTAACACGTTAGCTGTGTTCTGTTTAAAGAGCAGGCATTCTCTGCCATTGTTTCAGTACCCTTGTTTTCTGACTGATGTCTTGTTCCCTCCCTCAAGTATCTGTCTTGTTCCCTTCCTGTACTAGGAAGCAGTCTCTGATTTCAGGCAAGATAGGTTGAATACTGATTGTGTGATCCAACTTGAAATATAGCTTGATAGACCCATTTTACAACAATTTCTACTGCTGTGAGAAAATTTTGTCTCTGGGAATAGCAAATAAAAATTGTACCCAAGAGTGTCTGTCTCTTAGTGTCAAAAGAAGTTTTGTGGTATTAGAGATTTAGTAATTCAGTACATTTGTAGACTCTATGAAGCATATTTTTAATAGCTGTAGACTAAGTATAACAATACTGTTCCCTTATCCTTCTGTTCCCTAGTTTACTACTTCTGTCCTGTCTACTGTGTGTCTATTGATTTCAGAAGGGTGAGTCTGGTATCTTTTGCCAGTGCTAAATTCACAAGTTTACCTAATGAAGGAGAATATTACTTCTCTTAGGAAAGAATTACTTTATATGGTCCTGAGGACCAAATTCATACCTACAGGGCAAATATAAGGGTAATATGTGGGAGATCCGAAAAAAGAAACAAAGATCCTGAACATGCCTCTCCAGAAGTACAATAATACAAGAACGTGCAATAGTGAAGTAATGTGTGAGTGTAACATTGCAGAGCTGTGGTATGGTTTTTGTCGCCGTACTGGTGGGAGAAGAGTTACCACATTAGTGGAGTGCTTGATTCCTTCCAGAAGTTGCTTGTGCAGTAGGTCACCACAGAGTTGAGTACTTGGGATTTGAATCTTTATAGCATACCTGATTGTTACAGTACAGTGTGGGATGAGGAAAAAAGAATGAACACATGGATTAAGCGTTGTATGAGCCAACTTAACTTGTCACTTTCTGACATAGATTGAGGGCAAGTGAATGTGACAAACCATACAATGTATTTGACCCAGTCTAGCTACTAGTTTCTGAAAATCAGTGATGTGTTTTTTGAACGCTTTAAATACAGATTGGAAAAAAAAAAAAAAAATTACATCTGATTCTCTGATAATCAATGCTGTCTGGAGAGACGGTGTCTTTGTAGAAAGGCCAGCATTGTGGAAGTAGCAGTTTTTGTGAGCACATAGAAGGAAGCATCAAAACCTGAATGACTCATCTTTCAATGTTGCATTAATTGAGATGGATTTGAAGAAATTGGGAAAAAAAATGCAAAACAAAAAAAGAAAACACATACCACAAGAACTCACTGTTTTGGTAGTGCCCTCTTAGGGTGTGATGAAGCCTTTCTCCCTCTTTGTACTTGCAGTATTGGATAATACACATTTCTAACAGATGGTTCTTAAAAATGACTCAGGATATTCCAGCTTCTCTCCTGATTTTCAGATCTTTTTCATGTGAGAGTACTGAGAAGCTTTTGCTAGAAACAAAGTTCCTAAGCATCATGGATGAAGCTTTGTAGACAAGTAAAATACTGTGATATACAGGGAATGGTATGCAGATTTTTATGGTGGACAGTTTATGTCTGTGGTGCCTGTAATACAACAGGCAAATACGTAGGGCATGGACTGCAGTAGAGCTACTATATAATTGGGGTCTTTGTGTCTTGATCTTGATTTGTTGTCATTGTGTGTGTTTGTTTTTCTTGATGCTTTTAGAACACTAGTGAAACTAGAATAATTATTTAATTTCCTTTTTGTGTATGTAAACTGAATCTGTTGAACATAATCCCATAGCCTGCTATGACTGTAGTTGTGTAGAAGTTGCGAGATAAACAGAGTTGAGCAATGTTGGTCATGTTTCAAGCTAACTTCTTTGGAGAATGTTCTGTTAACCATCTCAGCTTTAGCAACAAACCTCTGGCACATTAATTTTGGAACTCCTTGTAGCCAAGTTATGTCGATGTTAACATGATTAGGTAACCAACTTGTTTTGAAGATGGCTTCTTGAGAGACCTTTCCTGTCTTAATTTTTTTTATATATTATTTTATGGCACTCAGTAATTACACATGAATTTGTATTTAGGAGCAGAAAGTACTTATCTTCCTGGTACATTCCAGATGGATCATACAGTAATCCTTGTGTGCAGCCCACATGAGATTGGCGGAGTGTCAGCATGAGAAGGGGGCAGAGAGAGTGAAAAAGAGATTTATGAAGGTCTGAGTGATTTAATCTAGGATTCTAAATCAGCTTAATCCTTCAAGTACTCGCTACATCAAGTCCATATGTGAAAATGAATGAATTCTGAGATTTTTATTTTTTTTGATGAAGTGAATGGATGCTTTTTATAGTGTGGTGGTTTGTGTGTGTGTGCGCTTCAGCATGAGCATGGAAACATAGTGCAGCTCATCCTCTAGTGAAAAGAAAACTATGCTTTGTATGATTTTTTTTGTAACCACAAGGCATCTAGCACTTCAGGCATAAAGAGCTTTGACCTTCAAGTTAGTGGCTAAAAGTCAGAAAGATGGGAGAAGTTGCTTCTCACCTCTGTCCCTAAATCACAATATAAAGTCTTGATTTTGTATTTATTTCTTTCAATTAGAAATTGAAGACAAAAGAATAATAAAGTTCAGATTGCTTTTTAGCTTGTTACTAAAAAGTTTAACCCATATTTTGCTGCTGTGGGTAAGTCACTAGAGCAGTCATCATGTGTTGTACTAATATGCAGCTGTATCATATGCACAAGGTGTAGTTTACCTATTGAAAGCTAGACTGTTGTACAGTTTGGGTTTTTCCACTGGTGATTTAAACTATAATACAATTTCTATTTTCATTTATGTATTTATTTATTTATTAAAGATGAAAGTCAACTTTATCTATAAACATACTGTCTGTTATAATGCAACTCTTGTCTGTTTCCTGCCTTGTTCACAGAGAACCAGATTAACACCTTCTGAAAATACATGTACATGGTTAATTAAATCTGGTGGAAGTAAGTCAGTGACAAGCTCTCTTGCCAGCCACATAGAATGATTTCTGACAGGATTTTTTTCTCTAAGTTGTTTCTAGTTTGGGTTCTTGATTTAATGAAGTATAGCAAACTTCCTTATTAGTGGCTAATGTAGATAAAGGATGTGAAAAGCCTGCCTTTTTTTTTTTTTTCCTTAGTGAAAAAAGTATGACGTGAGCTGTTGTCTGTTTGTTTGGGTTTTTTTTAATAGAGTAAAAGCTTTATGAATACATAGCAGATGGTGGATGTCTTGGTATGATTTTTACTTCCTAAAATTTGTGAATTTCTGTGTCTTAGAAAAATCGCTACTCTGTACACTGTCTGTATTTCAGTCAAAGTGCCATGTAAACAGGATCGTAGTAGTGGATAAATGTAGACTTAAAGCTCATGTATTTGTGTTACTTTGTTGTTGTTGTTGTTCTTTCTTCTTTTAGAATCAGGTCAGTGACTTAAGTGTTATATCAAGTTCTGGAATGCAACAAAATGCAAATCCTCCAAAGCCAGAAAGCACAGAGCCTTCAGAACAAAAAACTTCATTACAAGTGCAGGAGCAGGTATGTTTCATCCAAATCTAGATAAGGTGCTACTTTTTTTTTTTCCATTTAGTACTTTGGTTTGGTACCAAAATATTCTTTTCTCAGAATGCCTGCAGTGTTGTCTGCTGAATGTATTACCATTTTGAATGAACTAATGGGTTTGAAGACTTTTAGGATCTTAAATTCTGTCTTTTGACTTGGCATTTAAAAATATGAGGCTATGTCCACACTACTGTGAATATCCAAGTATGTTTAAATGGGCTAACTTGGATTCTGGAAGAAATCAGTCTGTGGTAATGTGCAGGATGACTCGCAGAGCAAGGAAGCAAGAAAAAATAACCTCTGCCACGTTATTGGACTGAATATGGCATCAGTTAGTTGTATACTGTGTTACAGTTCTTGACACATGAGCTTAAGCTCTATTTTCTCATGTTCAGGCATTTACTTAAGGTTTATCTGTGCTGCCTTCAAAGCAATAGCTACAGTCCTGCTAACTTAAACCAACAGTGAATTGTTAGACAAGAAACGGAAAGCGCTTCAGTCATGGCGGCACTGAATTCTCCTTAGCATAACTGAAGATGTGTTTGCCTATCTTCTGCCACACTTCTGTAGCTTGCATTGAACCTCTGCTTGTATGACTATTTGGTAATGATACCAGTCAGCTTGGCTGATTCCTTCATATTTAGATTGTGGAAAAAGTGTATGTGGTTTTCTGTTGGTTTGCTTCAGTGTTTGGGTTTTTTTGTTGTGGGCAGAAGAGGACTGTTGTTTGGGGTCTTTTTTTTCCCCTGTGTTAAGAACTTTTTGACAGTATATTCCTTCCTCTGCAGGAAGGGAAATACTGTAAAAAAAATTTTCATTGTTTTTGGGGAGGGATGTTGCTCAAATTGTGGTAATACTAGTGTTGACATCTATTTCAGGTAAGTGTTAGATACAACATGTTGAATCAGCATGTATCCAAATATCTACAAAATCTAAAGCTTGGTGTTACTCCTGTAATTAAAGTTTAAACCACAGTAAAAATGCCAGTGAAAATAACCTCTGCTTCATATAAATGTTGTCTTTGAACCACAGGAAACTTAGTACAAAATACTTAGTATCATCACTGGAGTGGCTGGAATAGGTAGTAATAGTTCAGTATTTGGCTCCATTTTCTTGTAAGCATTTCTGCACAAGGAAGCTGTAGCTTCATACAAGACTTTAGAGATAAATTTAGGAAAAAAAAAAAAAAGTACAGTAACTAAATTCCATGTAACACCTAATTAACTTGGGCCTGCTTACAGTGCCACCCAGTGGGCATGGAAAGGTCAGTAGTGGTTCTCCTCAGAAAATACCCCACTGAAGTAAGCTGCAAGGCCTGCCTCCCATCCTTTCAATAGTTTACTGTTGTGTTTCTGATGCAATAAACCACCGTGTCTGAAAAATGAAATGCCCTATGAAAATGCATGCGGCCTTGCACTTAGTACTTGTAAACAAAATACTTACTTTGTAGTAATAGTAGTAATAATTTCTAGTATAGGTTAGGTCTGGGGTCTGGGCAGCAGGAATCTGTTCTAGGGGATGGAGTAGTAACAGTTAATGAATTAAAACGAGGGGTGGGAAGTTTGCTGGGATTATTTGCTATCACAGTCCCCTCTACTCCCTCAGCGGCACCTCTGCTTTTGGATCAGCACAAGTGATACACTGACCCTGGCAGCCAGCTCTGCTGCACGCCTGGTCTTGAGACCTGGCAGCAGGGCTGCCTGAGGCTTTGTTTTAAAAGAAGATGCTTTCTTTTGGGTCATTCCATGTAGACTGTACACAAGCAGCTGAAGTGCCCCACCTGACAGCGCATGGAATTGCAGAACAGAAATCAAATATCTAGTAAGGAAAGATAAGATTCTAACAAATTGCTCTGAAGTAATTAAAAGGAAACAGCTGATTTATAGAACAGGTGAAATGGCATATTTTTAATTCTGCTGAGCTGTTTAAAATAATAACTGCAGAGATATTGGAAAATTAATTGGGTAACAAGTGATAATTCTGTAAAGCTAGTTAACTGGGTTCAAATATATCACAAATGTGTTTGTTCTTAATCACGCTTTTAATAATGTGGACAACTGGAAGGCTACTGGAAAAAACATTCCATTTCAACTGTAAAAATAAATTTCTCATCTAATTGAAACAGGTGGCCAGTGAAATTAAAAAATAATATACACATGATAAGTACAGTGAGATGCCTAAACCCCCTCCAAGATGTCACACTTGTATTTTGATTGGCTAACTTCATTTCATGCTAAAGATATCACAGATTTGGGAATAAAAATAAACGTCATCTTTGTGATATTCTGAAGGTCAAGTTTTTATCTTGGCAGTTCAAAATGAAAATCAGTTGTATAGTGAAATGCTTTTGTGCCAACAATCGGCAAAATGGAACCAGAACACTGAACTTAAACTTTATAGTGCCAGCTCTGATTGCTAATTCATGTTTCAATATATCTGAAATGATTTCTGGAGGAGCTGTCTGAGCAGCACTCTGTTCCTATCCAGTGAAGTGATCATGTTGCCTTTTTGCAGCCCCTGCTGATAAGGGTCTTCATAACACGCTGAGTTGATGATACACTCAAAGTATACTTCAGCCAGATATGGGACAGGCAAAAGATGTGTTTTATACTTCAGGCTGGAAATTAACTTCATGTTTCAGACTGTGTCCACGTAAGGGGCTGGTCTGACTTGGATCAGAGCATGGTAGAGATTTCTGTATATTACTTGAATATTGTAATGTATTAATAAAGGAAAGCTAGTCAATTTATCATACTGAAGTGAAAAGCTGAGTTTGAAATGAGATGGAATAGTGATTTTTCTCTTAACAGAATCTTTACAGTTGAAGGACAGGTCTCCAGAACAGTCAGATCAGTGGAGAAAAGTGAGAACACCTTTCTAGGAAGAATTCCTAATGTAATTAACAAGATTTATAAACTATAGGATGTCTCAGCTGCAAAATGAAAGTGTGCCTGACTTCAAGCTAGCTAAAAATGAGTAACAACAATGGCAGTAGAGATTAGTAACCTGGGCAGAAGTCAAGTGATTTAAGCTAAAGGCTTTTTTGTTAGGCTACTTGCATGCTACCTGTACTGCCATACCTTCACTGCTGTTATCTGTGCTAGTAAAATTAGAGCTAGCATAACAATGTCATGGTACAGTAGTTGTCATTATAAAATAGCATCTTTGTTTAGACATACCATCAGAATACACTGGAACTGTGCTGCAGGCCATTCAGTCTTCTGAACAGAATGTTGTATTTTAGTGCAGCTGTTTTACATAACTTCTGGTACTGTGCAACCTTAAAAAAGAAAAAAAAAAGGGGGGGGGATTTTGAGATTAAGAGTGTTAATAGCTGTTTCTGTTCTCTTTAGTGAAACACATATTTAAATATTTTCAGCAAAATAATAAGATTATATCCTAAAAATTAGATTTCTGTAATAATGTCGGTGATGTAGGCTAGATGTATATTTTTGGGAGAGACTAAAGGACTGGTAGATGTAATTGTGTGTGTATATATACATATGTTTAGGTTTATACAGATTCTTTTACCTATTGTAACATCTATTTCATTGTTAATGAAAATGGTGGGAAGAACTGTCTAGGCATGTACTGCTAGATCAGTTGTGTACCTTCAGGTTTCTCTGTTCCTTTCCCATCTTTTAGGCCATTTAAATAGTTCCAATTCTATAAATTCTATATGGATTTTGTTCAACATGTATGTTCTTTCCCCCCAGCCTCCGAAGTGCCTTGTGTAGTTAGGGCTGATCAATGATGGCAGGTGCCATCTTAATCGCAGAATCTGTATCCTTGCTCCTACTTTACTACTAATGTATAGCCTATCCATAGAAGGCTGTAGAGAAAAAGCTTACATAGAGAGGATGTTACTTGTAAATGAAATAATTCCTGTAAATAGGGCAGCCTTGATATCCAAACTGTATTTTAAATCTATTTGACCTAGTTGTCTTTCATAGTTTTCTTGAAATTGTAATAGACCGTGTGAGATGCACAGTGGTATGTATATTTCTAAACTGAAAATTTCCTTTTCCCTTCTTTCTAGCCATTTCAGTCAATGCAGAAGCATCTGACTTTGGAGGAACTGTTTGGAACCTCTATACCAAAGGAACAGCCCACAGCTCCGTATCCCAATCCAGAGAGAATGGAGAAGTTGCAGACTGACACCTCTGCCAAAGAGCAGCATAGTTTGCTCTTGCCTTTTTCCTTTGACCAGTCAACAGTAATACAACAATCACTAGGGAAATCTGAAAGTCCAAGCGTTAAAACCAGTGCCAATCCTTTGAATCACCAGGAATGTTTAACACCTATGCTAATACCTCCAGCGTCAGTTTCCCAGACTGATATAAAAAATGTTTCAAGCTATTCAGTTCGTTTAAGCCCTGTTCTTAATTCAGCCTTGACAATGGAAGCTGCCCCTGCTCAGATGCTTCCTGGCCTAAAACAAAACAACAGTATAATGCAAGTTATGCAGCAAGCTGCCAAGCAGATATCCCCACTAGTGAATCAGCCGCCATCTGAAGTGAACCACGCTCCACAAAATCTAATAGCTGGCCAAAGCCAGCTTATAGCACCCTTGACATCAACAAACACAGGAACTGTCTCAAATACATCCCATACAAGTGTTGATCTTCTCCAGAAACTCAGGTTGACCCCACAGCATGACCAAATGCAACAGCAGTCTCTCACTAAGACTTCCTTAACACCAAACATCTCTGCCTCGGTTGGCCAACTTGCAACACCAGAAAGCTTCAAAGAATCTCACAGTAAGCCATCACCCTTGAACAGCAAGATAATCTCTCCCCTTCAGGTATTCTGTGGGTTTTTATATCCATGAAGCTTTAAACTGTTTTTAGACTACATGTCTTTTCGCTTGGAAAATGTGCTGCTATATATTAGCCTTTTAAAAATAATTAAGGACTTCCACTGTGTGATAGTGATTGAATTGCTAACTTAGAAATCCAGTTCCATTAGTTTTATATAATTAGCATCTGCTATCAGTGACAGACCTGTCTGTAGAGGAGGAGGTTTTTCAAGCTTGTGCTGTTAGGGAATGAATAAGTCCTAAAGAATTCATCTGTACCTGTGTCAGAAAGATATTGCTAAGAACCTTGATATGAGAAGGGACAGAAGGTTACAGACTGATCAGTGTTACAAGAGTTGATGCTGTGGAAGTTCAGCCTATACCTTCTTTGAAGGTACAAAATTAGCAATTTGCTGTTTCTGGTTATTTTGCTTTGGATGTTTTGTACTCTTTCAATTTTGACCCCCTTCTGCTGGGGATACCTGTGGGCTATATTGAGATATTGTTAGTTATTCAGTAAAATTGATTGTAAACTTATTTATTTTGTCTAATTGACCACCTTGTTTTGTTTTATCCTAGTATTGCTTACAAAGGACCTCTTAAACTTTTTGTTTCTTGGAGGAGAGTCTATTGTCTATGCCTTAATTTACTGCCAAAGCAGTAAATTTGTTTTGAGAGACTAGGTGAAAATGTCACTGCTAGTCTGTAGGGTTAATGCGTGTGGCTTTGTGTTATAAATTATTTTCTATCAATTAGTGTTACTCTGCTGTAAAATTGGCTCCCTCAGGAGTAAAGACACTAATGAGTTTGGATTATTGGATTTCTTTTTTCTCCAAAGTGAGTAACTTTCTGTAGTGCCTACCTCTGAGGTTATCCAAAGACTTCTCTTCGTCTTGTTGCGTTATTATTTTACTTTATTTACATTCATGCAGACTAAGCCAGTGTTTGATTGTGTCTTCTTGCATCTTGGGTACAGTGATAATGCAAGAATAAAAAACACCAAACAAAACTACTTACAGCTACATCTGCATGAATTTCCTAATGTTTATTATTATCCAGTGCTTGCCATTGGGTTTTAACAAGATCTTTGGTAGCCCAGTCTGGGTCAGCTGCTACTCTTTGCTATGAATATGGTGATGACTTACTTGTAACAGAGATCTAATCAAAAGTTCAACTCTTCAGACTGTAACTTGTCCTAAGCATTATTTTAGAAAAGCCTGTATTTTTCAAGTGTTGCTTTTCTGTCCTCAGAAGAGTTATCCCTGTCTTAACGTTTAAGAAATGGGTGTGTTTTCATTGTGCTAAGTACCTTATTTCTAATCTACCACTATTGAAAATTTTCAAGAAGGCTGCTACATGCTAGGATTATTTTACTAGCAATCACCTGTTTGAGATGTTTGGACTGATTCATTTTGCAGAGGGAGGAGGAGGTCCAAGTACAGCATTGAGCAGCTATCTTGATCTAGTATTGAAGAACTGTACACTCCGAGCAGTGTTTTTCTTTTGCATACTACTAAACCTTGGTACAAATTTGACTGAAGGTTGTAACATCTTTGAGCATTTAGAAAAGTTGGCTGGGTTTATCCATAACTGGCCTTGACCGTGTTTATTCAATGTCTGCTTGATAGCCTTGGAATTAGCTCTTCGTATGCCAGTCTTACACCCTTTTTTCCTTCCACCATGTCCACCGTCTGTACGTATTTTCATTAAACAAAATTCTCCATAGCCCAAATATACTCTCAAACTAGCAAGACTTCTTAACTCTTGTGTAATTAGACTTTTAAGAATTTGATCCTGTGTTTGTTACCACTTCACAAAGCTAATTTTATTTTTTTTGTTAAAGACTAGCAATTCACTGAGTGTTTTTTTTCATTGCAGTTCAAGTAAGCTAAGTACTGTCTGTTGCAAAGGGCTTTTCCCTGTTCTATGTTGCCAAGAGGTATTACAAATGGCTGTAACAAGCCTTTTGAAGAATGCCACAGGAATTTAAGTACCTTATCTACTTGCCTTTTATTGTGTTTTCCAATATTTTATAATACTTGGATTTTATTATAGTATTGAAATCTTACTAAAGAAATATCTGGATGCTGTTTCTAAGGGTCTAAAATACTTCTGAAATTCTAGCAGAAAACAGCATTTAATTTTTGTGGAGGTAACTAGATAAAACTCCTAGAAAAAAAAATACTGAATTTAACCTTCCTGGCAATTGACCAAACTGATTACAAGGTACTGAACTCTTTACTTTGTAGCATTCATTTTGTTCTGTTTCGGTGTGGTCTTTCTTCAGAAGTGTTTTGTTATGGCTTTACAGGTTTGCTGTAATATGGAAAGCATAAAACAAATTCAAATCTTTCCTCTTTTTCCAACTTCCCATTGATTATATCAGCTTTACAAAATGGATCAAATTACATCTAAAAATCTGTTGAAATTTGCATTTTTGTGCTTTCATAAAAACAGAATCGCTGCTGGAAATTGAGCTGTGGATGGTAACTTGTGAATTATGCTTTCTTTTTAACTTAGACTGTACAACAAAACAAGGAATCAGAAGTATTTCCACAGCCGAAGACTTTGTCTAAAGCAAGTCAAGTAAGTGGATAAGTACCTCTACTAATTGTTGGCCTTCTTAAGGGGGGGGGGGGGGGGGGGAGGTAAAACTGTGGTAAACAGTTGGTATCTCAAATAGTCATTGCTCACTGACCATATTTAAAGTGCTGTCATGAAGGAGAAACAAGCTGTACTGAAGCAAGAGGGACTTTCTGTAGACTGCTGTGAATGAGAACACTTTTTTGTTGTACAGTGCCTCTTATTGTTGTTGCTAATGCAGGAATGAGAATACATTTTTGGATCTGCAGTCTTTCATTGAGTTTACACCATTTGAACTGTTTTTTTTTATTTTGTAAGCAAGCAGTACTAATGCTGTAATATTGCACTAGGGTCTCTTAGCCTTAGCCAACCTTACGCACCCCAGAGGCATAAAGTGCAGCCTTGCCTTACTGTCTCTTTCAGTTTTCCTGAGATACCTTGTATTTTATGAAAAACATACCAAGCGAAAAAAATGGAAGATAGAGGAAGAAAAGACTAACAAGCATTTCTCACTGCAGAACTTTCTAATAGCAAGTTTTAGTGATCTAAATACAGAGTTAACATTATTAGAACTGCCTTTGAATAACAGTTCAAAATAATGTCAATATAAAATATCAGATTGCAGTTAAAAAAAAAAAAAAACAGTAATAGTCAACTCTTCAAGAATTGTTTTTAATTACCTTTTGTGTTATGTATTCTTTTCAGGATACCATCTGTAATTTAGTTCTACTTTTCCTTTACCCACCATGTCCTTTTTCAAATCTGTTAAATGGTCTTATTCTTGTCCATCTTGCACTACATAAAAGCAGTTTTAGTAACATGCCCAGATCTGATTGTGAAGGCAGTAGAAATGGTCCTGCTTAAAGTAAAATGCTGTTTTAGCTACTGGCCTGCTATAAGATAAGTGATACAGTCTGTTCATGACATAGTAAATAATTACCTAAATAAAAGCATTTTACATGGATTTTGGAATTTTAAGAAGTGTGCATGTTGTGTGGTAAACTGCATTTGTTGGTTTAAACACGCTGTCTTCAGCTGAAATCCCACACTGTAAGTCTTCACAGTTTTGACTATAACAAAATCAATTTGCTAGTTCTACTGTTGTTGATGTTGTTATACACACATTAACTATAGATGGCTTTGCAGGTTTTTTTTCTTCTGAAGATTTTTGATTATCCAAGAGGAACTCTTTCTGCTGATGTATCAAACATCTTTACATATCGCATTTAGTCTTGCTTGCTTTGAGTGAGATTGGCTTGTTTATTTTCTTTTTTTCACCATGTTGGTCATACTGAATAATAATTGCAGTTATCAGGATATGGCAGAGTTTCTCAAAGCTGATGTTATTCATGTCCACTTTATGCAAATAGAGTATTTCTATACATTTGGAATTTATGCTTAAAAGGAAAAGTGATAAAGGCAGTGTGTTGTGGATTTCTGTAATGAAATGGACGCAGACCTGTGGAAGAATGAGGTGGGAAGATAGTCCTCAAAATATTCCTATCCCCTCTCCCCCCAAGGGAATATATACTTAGAATAAGAATATTTCAGTGTACTCCAATGCTTTAATTACAGTTCATCACTCATTTTAAATATCTTTGAGATACTTTACTTCAAATTATAAGTGTATTTGTTGGACACCGGCGGGGGCGGGGAGGGCAGGAAGCAGGACTAGCCTTTCTGTAAATTCCTAAGGAAAATAATAATCTGCAAAAGAACTACACACTTCTTCGATTACCTAGGTGAAAAGTTCATCTTTTATTCCAAGTGTTATGTTTCAAAAATTCTGGAAGGTAGCAACCACGTGAGGAGGAAGGAGTCTGCATACAAGAATACTGAAGACTTAACTTCTTCAGCTTTTAAAATGAGAATTACTTACTGATATTAATCTTCATAGGTAGATACATCTTCATAAAGGGCAGCTATTCTGCAATATCTGACTGAATAATAATGGCTACAATTTATTTTTTTATACTCATCTCTCCAGCCTTTATAATAGCATTTGTACACACTGGACACAGTGTTTATTAATTTTCTGTTCTTTTACAGGTTGCACCTCCGCAGTTTGTTACAGCCACTACTACAGTAGCGCCTTCAATCCTCTTGTCTCCTAGTGTTTTTCAGCAATCATCTACAAAAGCTACTGAAGTGGAGAATAAAGCCAATTCTTCTTCGCCTTTAACACTTGGAACAACAGAAATTCAGACTATACCTCCTACTGTTCTCAGTAGGTCTCAGCTTCAGGAAGCACTGATACATCTAATAAAGGTCCTGTCTTTACAGAGCTCAACTCCTGAGGGATGGGGTTCCAAGTACAGTAGCCAGTACTGAGAAATTCTGTACCCCTGTAACTCCTTTTGCCCTGAAACATTACAAAAGTTGTTCCTTTCTGTTGGAAGGAACACATTATTCCAGACTTGTACACATAGTATGGCACAGCTTGTTCCTTTTGGTTGCGAGATGGAGGGCTTAAAAGGACAGAGCTGTACATCAGATGTGTCCTTTCACACCCATATGAATTTGTGAACAAGTGAAGAAAAAGTTGCACTAGTAGAAGCTCTGGTATGGGGATGGGGGTTTGCTTTTGTTGTCTTTGTAAGTGTTCCTGCTTTTCCAAGGAAAGCTTTCCTATTTCTGCTTCCCTAGAACTGTTCCTGATCTTTAACTGAAGTATGTGTCTTTTGAAATGGAAATTGCAAAGTTCTAGTTCTACTATTTCTAGGGACTAAAAAGTTCAGTTGAGTTGAATTAAATCTGTGATGTTGGCAGTAACCATGCATTGAGATAATTTTGACCTCTAATGTCATGGTAAAGTTGCCATGAATGACAAACAGTTCTTTTTTAACTCAGGATTTTCTTGTGCCTGCCATGCTGATGTTAGTAGAGCTTACACCCAAAACACAAGTCTAAAAATAACAAACAATATCTTCCCAGTGATAAAGTTCTTAGGACCAAAAAGGGCTGCTACCAGATCCCATCATTAGCTAGGTTGCCTGATTTATCTATGTTGTTCCTTTTTGCATAATCTTTTTCTGTATTGGTGTGTATGGTTTCTTCTCTTTAAAGATTTAAACTAGCTTCTAAGTCTTGCAACTGAGCTCAACTGCCGAAAGTCTTATTCTCATTAGAGATACAGCTCACTGATTCTCACCCAGTAGTCTGAAGAACATCATTGTGGTGACTTTTTGAGAGCTGATTGGAATATTTGTCTCCAGTCTTCTCTTTCTATAGAGAGGGAGCTGAAGGAAGACCAAAATAGGCATACCCTACAGCATAGAAGTACTTGCACAGCACTCCAAGCAGGATACCAAATTTGCTGTGCCAATCTTGTAAAAAGAGTATTACATCTCTAAGCTAACTGTTAAGATCCTAGTTTTGTAAACTTGTCATTTGAAGGAATTAGACAGAAGAAATATCTCTAAACATTGTCTATAGATTAAACTAATTCACTTCTCAGTCATGCTTTGACATGAGAAGTCTTGTATAACACGCTGCAATCCCTTTCAGGCTGGTGTGACAGACAGAAGTAACATTACTTCTGATGCTCATGCAGACTTTGTTTGGGAGCCTATACATAGGATGGAATTCTCTCTTTCTAAAGACTAAGGTTTGGACTCTGGAAGGAGGTGAAATTATGTGGCCAAGGCTGACTTAGTGACCCCTGTTTTGTTTGTTTTAGCATCCAGTGTGCTTAGTGATCTCTTCAGCTGTCTTACCAGCTTCATAGGTCAAAGTCTGTATGTTGTCCAAAAAGCATTGCCTTTTGTACAAGTCTGCAGCTAGTTCCCTTCTCTTAACTCTCAGATAGCTGGCACTATAAGGAATCCTTATGTACAACTTAAATGGCATTAAACTTTTTTTGCATCTTTTTACTAATGTTTCTAATGTGTTTTTTTTCCTGCAGAATGATTCCCGTTTTCTCAGCACTATTCATGAAGTCTACTTGCAAGTCCTAACCAAGAATACAGACAACATTAAGCTATAATTGAAGCTAAATCTACTTAAAATATATCCATTTTAGAAACAATTATGCCTCGTCTATAAAACTGATATTTTTGTAAAAGAATATTTAGTTTTCAACGTCTTGAATTTGAACCTGTTAGGAAAGACTATTCCTTAAATACTTACAAAAGTAATATTCTCAGAAGTGATCTAGGTTTTCACTGTGATCATCACCAGCAAACCTTTGTTTTTATTGGGGAGGGGACTTAAGTTTGAGCTCTCATTAGCATTAAGTGAATGTGCAAATGTTTGCTCTGGCTTTCATTCCTAGCTGTATTCACTCTTCAAAGATTACAGTCTCAATACTATTTAAACCAGCAAATACATAGTACAGTACACTACACCACACCAGAACAAAATTCAGTTGTGGGAACCTAGTTCCAGTTTGAAGGACTGAGGAAAAGCAAAATGCCTTGTGATTAAATTGGCAGGTGTGGGGAAGGAACAGATGTGGAAGCCAGGCCTTTGGAGATAAATCTTTAACAAATGATTTAAAAATGTGATTTGCTCAATACATTGACAGTCTCTAGCTAATGCGTATAAATTCATCTTTTAAATATTCCATTAATCTTATTTGCTTCTGCGTCGCTGACTTTAAACAGGTATCCAAGTGAGTAAGGCCATTTTCTCTAAAAAGGCAAAATTTGAAATATGCAAAATCCTCAGTGATTGTATCTTTTTTTTTTTTTTTTTTTTTTTTTTTAGCAATGGAGTAGTTCTGTTGCATGTTGGAAGTTTCCTTGTTTTAAATTTAATAGTTAGGAGACCACCACTGGAAGACCCTTGTCCTGTTTAGCAGTGTTTGATATTTAAATACTTTGTTTCCGTTTTAGCTTAAGGATGGACCATGTCATAGTTGGCTTTTATTCCTCAATTGCATTGGAATTGCAGTGTTGAAAACTGCAGATGGGGAACAAATGCATGCTCTGCTTCTGTTACCCTCTCCCCAAATTGTTGGTGCACACTTCATAGTCTGAAGTTTATCTAATTAAAATGTTATCGCTTCTTATATGTGATTTAGTAATTCACTATTCACTAATGTAAGAATTTAACTGGATACTTTCCCATTTGAAATCAGAAAATTTCTAATTATAGTTTCTTATGCTGCTGTGTTGGTTTACCCATGGCTTGTATTTATTTCTTAAAGGCATGCAAAAGTAATTAATAAGACTTCAGGTCCCAACTTTTTCCAGCAATAGCAGTTTTAAAGGATGCTTTTCCAGTAGAAAAGGTCTGGTTTACTGAGTAAAAAGATAATATGTAGTGAATTATGATGCACTGCTGCTTTCTTTTCCCTCAAGCACTATTGAAATATGAAGAAGAAAATTGTTTGGCTCCTTACAACATATATGTATGTATATATATCCTAAGGATTAGTTAATGTTGACGTAGTCAAGGTGCATGGTCATTTCATTGGAAACTAGTAATTGAGCTTTAATTGTGACTTGTTCACAAATCGGTATGTTTTAGATACAACAAATATTTACTTTTTTATGTATTTGATCTATTTTAGTTTTTTTCATAGCTTTTTAGTGAAAAATATATTTTGTTTAGCACTACCTGCCTTCTGAAAAGCTCTTCTCAGCCTCTGAGTTCAGTATTTCCAGTTAAAATACATAGTATTTTGTTAGAAAAATGTGCAAGATTCAGGGAAAGATTCTAATGTCATGCACATTCATCAAGAAATATATTGGCTTTAATGGTAGCATTTGAATTCAGCAATATCAACTCAGCCTTGTTAAGGAAGATAGGAGCTTCCTACATAAATTCTAGAGTTAGAATACTGTGTATGTGCATAAACAGTGAGACTCAGATTAGATCTACAGTCTAAACTAATTTGTTTTGTTGGGTTTTTTAGAAAAAGCTTCACTACACGGGGCAAACCAATGAGCAGTTCCTCTAAACAAAAATGGATAGCCTAAACCAAATAGAGAGTTGCTTTTTATCTGGATTTAGCAAAGATGAAGTCCATAACTTCTGACTTATTATGGACAGCTTCTAGTTCCTTCAAAGGAAGAACTGATAAAAGTTTCTAAGAATAGAAATACTGGAAGCTGATAGTGCATATTTCTACTGTTTGCTAAATACAGTCATATCCAAAGATATATAGAAGTGATAGGAAGGAGTTGTATTTTGAGTTCTTCAGTCATACACAGTTGACAGAAGTAATACTGTTTAGAGTAGCAATGCTGTTAACGAGGGTTTGACTCTACTTTGAATATCCTTAACTTGTTTCCAGCTGCCCAGAACACCCACAAGCAGTTGGCAGATCCTTACTCTACTTTGTTTTTGTAGTATACTGGTAGCAATACATTATTGGTTTACTCCCCCCCACACTTTCAAAATGAATTGGAAAAGAAACAGAGTTGAAATCATAGTTACTAGGCAGGCATTTTTACAACAAGCAAACCTGTTCATCTTGAACACCTGCACATGTTTGTTCTGACCTGTCTATGTGTAGCCAACAGACACTGGAACGAACCTAGGTGTCATCCAGTACACCACAGAGACTTATGACAAGTGCCAGGGTAGTGGGTTTAACAGATAAACCTCTTTAATGAAAAGTTGCATTGTAAAACACAAGCTCAACTACAGTGTAAAATTTGAGGTTTTTAATGTGGACTGTGTTATTTAACAACTTTCTTCCTGATTATTTTAACTTTTTTTATAAATCTAAAATTACCAGCTTGTTGAAGTGCTTGATTCATGTTATCCGCATGTAGGGATAACTAGTGTGTAGCAAGTTACCATGGGTCATCGCAGGAAATTGTGACCATTTTCAAGTGTTTTTTTGGTTTTTTTTTTTGTGAAACTACTGGCTTAATGGGATTTTACCTGAGAATTAAAAGATTGTTAGTTTTGAATATACTCCCCAAATTAATTGTATTATCTAAGCATGTGTTTTGTGGCTATCGTTAAGTCACTTTAAAAAAAAAAAAAACAAACAAAAAAAACACCAAAAAAACAAACCACACATACACAGAAAACCAAACACCAAACTCAGACTTAAGCAAAGACAGTTTTAAAACCTACAGCTGCTGAATTGTTCAGGAAAATCAAAATTCTCAGTTTTGTAGTTAGACTTTATCTGCTGTTATTTAATAGTGCAAAGTTTTTATGAAAGGTGCCTAACAGCTATTAACTTAGAAGCAGTATATCTTTCCAAATTAAACAAGATTTGCAGTATGATTGAATAAAGTTTAAAAAAAAAAAAAATTTAAGTGATTCATCTTGATTTCTTATAAAATGCTTAATTCTGTGTATAAATACTCAATATTTAAACGCTGCTGGATATATCTCATTTTTGCTTGCATTTCTGATTGCTTCATTTTGGTATATTTCTGAAACCCATTATGCCATGTGTAGTCACTGATATAATTTCTGAAATATTTTTGAAAACAAACTTTAATTTGGGACTTCTTGTTTTTTAAAAATACTCTAAACAAATCAGCCACCTTTTTGCCAGGTATTTGGGTTGCTTTGTACAGCATATCTTAACGTGAGGAATGTGTGCAATATATATCACCTCAGTTTTGTCTGGCAACGTTACAAAAATGTTAAGATGCAATATCTTCTTTTCACTTCAAGTTGGAAAAATTGCAGTATCTCTAATTTGGTGGTGTATTTATTTTTATCTATTCAGCGTATGGGCATATGGTTAGTTACGTTTTTCTATGTACATTATGTGCTTTTAGTAATTTCTGAGTGTTATCACTTTTGTGGATGCACCAGTTGTACCCATTTGCATGTTCTTTCAATATGAAGACCATGGGGAAGGGGGGCTTCAGGAAAGATTTCTGGAAACCGGAATAAGGATAATTCTAAGTCAATAAATGTAGATACTGCATCATTAACATTTTTGGTATGGTATGGATTTTATAGCACCTATGTATGTTTGCAGTTATTAAGTTATTGCATAAATGTTTAAGAATGAGCATTTTTTTCATCCAAACTTTTGTATGTTTGCAAATATATTTTTGTAATAAAACTTCAAAACAAATGTTTCAGCACCTCCTAAAATCTTCAAAGGTTTCCTTTTATTTCTAGAGCTATAGTGGCCTGCTAGAAGGGTAAGTTCAGATTTTATTTAGGGTTAATGTTTTCCACAGAAGAAGTTTCTTTTTCTTACTTCTTTCTTACTTCATACTGGGGACAAAACCAAATTGCATTTGTTCACTAAAGAAAATGCAGCATGCCTGCTTGAAGGACAGTTGTGAATAGCATCTGTTGCTTGTAACAGCTTCTGGCTATCCTCTGTATTGCTGTAAGTAGGCTTGCATTTTGAATTTGATAAACAGACCAATTTCCTTTCATGGTAAGAAATGCAGCTGCAAGTTCACTTGTCTTAGGAGTACAGCTGTAACTGGTTTTAGTGCCTTTCCTTATCACTTTTTTTTTATGGTGTCGCCTCTCATCCATCTAGACATGGCATGTGATGCTCAATCCAGTGTTGGTCTTCGATCATAGATGTTGGAAATTGCAGTTGTCCTCTTGCCATGTCTGTTTGGTATCATGCAACTGATTAATCGAAATTTCACAAAGTAAAATAGGGAAGCTGATGAGGAGGAAAACCATAGCAGAAGTTATGTTGGAATAGATCTTGACCTTATGCCAAAGTCCCTTAATCTTAGCTAGATGCTTATTCCCATTCTAACTACCCATAAGAGTTGAAGATTGCGAGGCATACGAAACGTCAGGAGAGGCCACTGAAGAATGGTATTTGCTGCTCTACTAGTTAATATTGAACTGTCTCCTGTACTATACACAAAAGCAGATTCTTCTAATAGAAGACTACCATACAAAACAAGTACAGAAGTCATGGATTTACTGTTAGATAATTGAGAAAAAGTGGAAATAGCTAAGGCCTAGAATCTAACTTTAAATTCTATGTTAGATGTGTTGCCTGTTTGGTCAATACTGAGGAAGTATTTTTTTCATTGTTGATGCTGTTAACCTTTTTGTCTTCTCTGGATCCAGATATTCCTGGTTGCTGTTACTCCTATGAAGTGCTCCCATTTGGTTTGGAAATAAGATAATGCTTCTGACTTAATATGTGTAGCTGCAGCTAAACCAGGCACAGTACAAAAAAACCTATGCATACCAAAATATTTTTGGCCTTTTCTCTCTTGCTAGTGTGTGCTCTACAGTCATGTTTTCTGAGAGTGCCTGAGAGCATAAAGTCAGTCTCTACTACGATGGTGATACAGCACTAGATAGAATCAAGGACTAAGCTATTAGGCTTATTCACTAAAATTCAAATTTTATTTGCAGGCCTGCAGAATGAAATAACACAACTGGTTTTTTAAATAAAGTTGTAGCTCATGTTCATGGGCCAAATTAATTTAAGTCAGTGGACTCATGTATTTGGTAAGGATTCAACTATACTTCATTCTCAATACAAGATACTGGGGTAGTTAGTATAGAGGATAAGAAACCTGTTATTCATACAACTTTTCTTCATTTATGAACAGGATGCAGTCAAATCACTAAATACAGTCTTTAGTATAGATGAGGTAAATTTCTCTAAATTTAGTGACCTAATCTGAAATTCAAAAGATTAGAAATTATAATGTATGCTAAACAACTTTGAAAGTTATTTTCAGTGCCCAATAGTGGAATTTTTCTCTCCTATCTTCACACAACTTCAAGTGTGAATCAGCTTTTTTCTCTCTTCCAGATTTTACTGCGGGATTTACTTTTGAACTGATGTACTCGTTTAGTGGAGTTAAACTTCAGTGATAGACCTGTAACTGAAATACAGCAGTTAAAAGTAAAGCTCATCCTTGTCAGTTATGCAACAATTTTTCACTTAGAATCCTTCATATGAGACTCCTAATTAGGTTCAAAAAGCATTGGGAAAAGCAGGCAATGAAGAGAGAATGTTTTTATCGGTAGCTACATTTTTGAAAGAGCACTTCAAATAAAATGAAAGGGAAAGGACCAGTGAATAGAAGACTACTGAGAAGTGAACAAGAGAAGGAATAGCAAAAGAGTGTAAGTAAATGTGAAATGGAATATTGTAGAGAGACAAGTATGGCCTGTGAAGGTATTTCCTCAAGCACGGAAGAATTTAAGTTACAGTTTTGTTTCTGTACTCCTGTATGTTGTCTTCAGGTATTCCCGAAGCTCAAATGCAGTTTGCCTATAAGAATACAGAATATTTCAGGGTGTGTTCAAAATCAGACTGGTTAGGCATGATTTCCCTGCTTTAATTCCTGAGGTAGCAATACATAATTTTCCAGGTCTGCTGTGGGGGTTTTTTAATCCTCAGTTATGAAGCAGCATAATGGAGTTGGCTGATTCACAGCAATACCTAATTTTTATGCTTGCTTGGTGGCCTCACATTACAGCATAAAATCTGCTATATAGAACAAGACTGCTCATACCTAGTTGCCCTTTATCTTTCATTTTAAATAGACCTTTAAAAATATTTCTATCATAATCCATTCTTTAAAATTCAAGAAGCTCCATTTTACAAAATCAACCTTGGGAAATACAACTACAAAAGAATAAGCTTGCTTTATGTGCTGGCTGAAATGAAAGCACTTGCCCTTAGGCCTTACTTGAAAACATGCAGGTATGTGATGTAAACGCACAAGTTGTATTTCTTTTCTCCTCAGAAGTAAGTCAAGAAGCTTTAAGAGAATCTACAGAGCAAAGATCTCCCAGCCTGTCTCATGTATGTGGAACTGTATGTGGTCTTAATTTAGAGAGCATATGGCTTGCACATCCTGCTGCTACTTGTGGTTCAGAAGAGGGATGGGAAAGGCTTAGCAGGTTATCCATATGACTTTCTCATTTACACTTGAGACTTATGGATAATGCTAAGTGCCTTCTCTAGTTTACTTTTTAAGCATCAAATAAATTAGCTTCTGTTCTCTTGGGACACAGTTCTCCCATGTAACAAAATTGCTGTAAAGGAAGCTTCTGCTATCTTAAACTTGCCACAATTGAGATACAAGGGTGAAATTAAAGCCTACAGGATTCGGATGCGTACAGAGTCTGTTGTGGTTTACAGCAAGCCCTGCTCCTGGTGTAATCGTCAAGATGGAAGACACAGGGCAGCTATTGTAAGGAGAGATCTCTGCTTTCCAGTGACTGAATAGGAAAATCCTGCCACAACAGAAACCCTTACAAAAAGGGTTTGATGCCATGTTGTACAGAAATTTGAGATTTTTTTAATTTTTTTAACTCATTAGCAGCTAAATAATGTTATTACTGAAGGCTAGTTGAACAATCTGTTCTATGTATAACTGAAGTCACTGTATTTTTGCACATGTGGAGGGATGTGCTGGTGATGCATAAAGGTCTGCATAATAAGAGAATGCTTTGGCATATATCCATCTCATCCATTCTTGAACTGTTCCTTTCTTGAAGGGCTTCTGATGCAGCTGTTCTTTCAAAGGGCAAGAATAGTCAAAGCCTGTCATGTTGCAGAGGACAAGCTGAAGAAAATTTCTTTCAGTTTCTTTCTTTCCGTATGCATTACAGCACAAATAAATCCTGCTTTATTTGGTCATTATAGCTGTCTCTCCTACCTTCTTTCTAAATTTACACAACCTATTCAAACATTGCTGTTTGAGAGCTTTTTATTGGCATAAATTATTGATGATAACTTTATTCTTTTAATTTTACCAAATTCAGTTATTTGAATACAGATATTCATTTAAACAGAGTCTAAAGTGACTAATAACTTCCCAGTTTGTTTGAAGAGTAGGTGTTAAGGAAGCTGGATTATTAAGAATCGGAAAGAGCAACCGTAATGAAGCGACTGTGGAACGTTTATGTATTCAGTAGGTCTTTCAAGCATAGGTGCAGGCAAATGCCTCAAACTCTTACTACGTAAGTATTTCATATTTATGTTAACACATAATACGAAGAAATTGCAACAAGTGAAAATCCAGTTTGTACACTTACAAAATGTTCGTAAAGAATATTAATATTAGCAATTGGTTAAATTAAACTAATCTGAATTACCCTCAAATATTGCTGTATTAGCATTACAAACTTCAATTTAAATATTGTAAATTTTGTTGCATTGCTAGCAGAAATACTTCCCTAAATATCATCAAACAGCAGAGCAATTACCAAAACCAGTTGTGGAATTCCTTTTAACTGTGTAAGACATGCAATGATTTGGTTTTTCTCTGATAGCCTACATGTTACATAGAGATAAAAAAGTCCCTTTGTATAAAACTTGTCTCAAATGATTTGGCCTATTAGGTTTAATCTGAACATTTTTCATGTATCATAAAATTGCCATAATATTTTGGAAACTTCGCAAATTTTGGTTTGTTTTCCAGGTTTTTTTAATTAAATGACATTTTATTTAGAGGCAATATAGAAATTACTATGATGCTAAGTTTTTTTTTTTTGTCCAACATTTGGCTGCCTGTAGCTCAAAAATGGTCTGTTCTGTTACGAAGCTTTCCATAAACATTGTTCCTTTTGCAGATTACTTTGTCAGCTGTATCTGAGAAGAAAGTTATAGTTGCGCTGAACTATGAATATATTCTGCATCTGTGTATCTTTCTTAATTCTTATTCTTGTGGACTTCAAAGCCCTGTCTGGATAATTCTGGATCAGGTGCTGCATGAGAACCATGCATTTTTCAGGTTGCTGGTTATAGCTCTTTGTAGCCTGCGTAGCAGAGACAACTGCTGTTCTATGGAAACTAAAGGATGTTTAAAGTGTTTTTCATGCTCCAATGGGAACTGCAGAGCTGATCATTATTTCACAGCCTGCTGAATATTCTTTTCACAGGGTGTTTACTTGAGTGTACACTTGTGCTTAACTAAAACCACTTGCTATCACTGACAAAAGAACAGAATTTAATTTGAGTAAGATGTAACAATATGGACTGAATCTTTGGAAAAGTTGGAGCACCACATTTGTTCTGAGAATATACTGCATTCCCATACACCAGACTACAATGATTGGAATTCCACTGCATAACGTGTCTTTTTTAAGGTTCCCTGCAAATGAAATGAAACCCTGTACAGTACACTGTACGGAGATATTCAGGACCAGCAAAGTTACAATCCATGCCAGCAGATTGGAGTTCAGTTTGGAATCCATACAGTGTTGAAATTGCACAGCCCATTGGTGTCCTCCCATGCCTCTACTCATTTTTTATTTTTTTTTTTACTCGCTATTGTTTGGATTTTGTAGGTGATGACCTACCTAACCACTCGATGTTCTTAGTAGACTTTGATTTTGGAATTTCTTTTGAGAACAGTTTTTAAGGCAAAATTGGGTGCATAGCCCCATGGTAGCTAAATGACCTGAATTTCAGCTGTGCTGAGTGCATGCAGCTCCTGCTCTGGTAAACAGGGTTGCATGCACTTATGTCAGCAATGCATTTTTGCAGTATCTCAGCAAATGACAGCCATAGCTCAGCTTCCGTGCTTCTGCTGCACATAATGCCCTGTCTGTGAAGTACGTGGAGGAGGGGATGGAAAAATCTAATTGTCCTATGTACATACTTGAGAAGCTGTCTAGTCTAGTAGTTAATACTGAAGCCAACGAGATGTGATTGCATATACTGAAGCAAGACTGTTTGTCCATACATTTGCATCCTTGTTTTAATCATATTGTATGTGGTTTCAGAGGCAAATGCCAAGAATGTGGAAGAAATGTTGACTGTTGTACACAATATATACCATGACTTTAGCTATTGCTTTACAGTCCATCACATTTGGTCAAAGTTGCAGAAGTAACATGCCAGTCCAGTAGATCAAAGCGGAGGCACTGACACAAGGTGGAATTTCATCCTGTGTATGCTTGAGCTGCTGTTTTAACAACACAATACCATAAATAAGCACTCGGCATGAGGATTCAGGGAAAAGAGGGCGAGTTGCAGGCAGTAATCTCCCAATGACATTATCTAAGCTAAGTCTCTCTTAAAGTCTTTCTACCATCCAGATAACAATGGAGGAAACAAAGTAAGTTGTGAGCCATAGTAATACTGGTCTTATCCAGATCATCCCCCTTATTTTCTTACAGGAGGGGAAAGAAGAAAGCAGTGTATGTCCAGCCTGAGAAGGCAGTTGAGATTGCTATTGCTACAGTACACTTGGGAGACAGTTTATTAGGGAGCCATCCTTACAATGAAGATTTAAGAGCGCATGCATTTTCACTGTAATCACAGAGACTTGATCACAGGTCTTACTCTTCAGCCAAAGAATGAAATCAGCCTGGACCAATAAAGCCAAAATTGAGGCTATGATCTAGTCAGTGTATATTTGAAAGAATTGTGAGGGGGAAAAAAAGATGTTGACTGAGAAGCAGGGAGTGACTGAACTCTGTTTTAGTTGACTGTTACCTTACTTTGCCGCTACCAGTGATGTACGCAGAGAGAAAGAGTAACAGGCTGGCAATGCTTACATCTTAATCGCACTCTATATACATAAAACATGGAGTAAATTAAACGATTAGAAGCAAAAAAGTAGTGTAGAAATTACTTGATTGTTATGGTATCTGCTTCCATTATGATACTTCCCTACTGTGTTTACAGATACTATTAGCTATCCAGAAAGATTAAGTATGCATGTCTCTAAAATAAGCTTTTTTTTTTCCTGATGTAAACGTGTTTTGGAAGTTTTTTGGAAACTTATTGCCTGCAGCTGAAATTGGAAGGGTGTACAGCCATGTTTTCTTAATCTATTTTTAGTCAACACTAAATACTGCGGAGTTTGGCATTGTAGCCATTATTGCACTTACGCTTGGTCTCATTTGAAGAATTTAGTCTATGCACCTCTTCTAAACCACAGATGAGGGTAGACCGTTATCCTGCCCAATCTCGCTCAACTGACATAAAGTTATCAATGTCACTGAGATGGTGGTTGAGCCAGATTTCAACATCTGTCTAAAGAACAGTGTTTAAACAGCAGGGGTAATACAAAAACTGTCATTCACTTCCCTAGCACAGCCAGTATTTTAACAACTGCTCTTAATCAGTAAGCATAGAGCAGACCTTAAGCTAATAAATGCTGCTGTGCTAGTAACGTGGTTCTGTGGCTTCATCTACATCAGCAGGTAGGAGATTCCAGTATAGCAGGTCTATAGAGCACATGAGACAGTGCTGAAGACTCAATATCTGCACTATATGTGTTTTTTAATTCAGCTCCAGACTAGCTCTTGTCTGTCCTGTTGGACTGAATACTTATTAATGGCTGGGGTGTATTAGCTGCTTTTTCAGACTGAATGTCCTGTTTCATCTTTATTTGAAAGGAATCCAGTTCATGACTTCTGAGACTGCTCTGCAGGGCAAGTGAAAGCACAGCGAGCAGGGATGATCACAAGATTTGATGCAGGACGGTACTTCTGGCTCAAGCTACTTTAGACTTGCCTTCTGACCATATGGCTGCAGACAGAATCAAGCATGGTGTTGCCTTGAGAAAGGCTAAGAGGTAGTGGAGAGGATGCAAGGAAGGACAAAGGAGAAGAGGGATAGTTGTGTAACTTGCTCGAAGAGGTTGGTAACTCCCACTCTACAAGATTAGACTGATTTTAGGCCTATTTGAGGCTATGGCACAGCCAGATCCCTAGCAAGGTGTTTGCTGGTGTACAGCATATATAAGGTTTAGTTAGGGATCTTTTATGGGGAACTTAAGATTTGAATTTATTGTTATTTCTCCAATAGTTAAGGTAGGTTTTATTGTTGAAAATCTGAAAAGGAGAAGCCCTAAATCAGTAATTCTGTTGTAGATGCTGCTTGTAACTCTTGAGATTTTTCATAGTCCCCTACTGACCATATTCCTTTGGGCATCATAGCTCCAGGAGGACAAAAGAAGACTATATATTGTTGAACTGAAGTGGATTTCAACAGGAATATTGTGGAGAAACTGCTACTAAGAATGGCTGTTGACTGCCTCCACCATGTCTGGCAGTCTTTTTTCTGTGTTCCCTCAGCTAGGATCTCTTTGCTATGATTTCCTACACAACTAGCTAATTTCTAGCTATCAAGTATTATTTAACTTCCAAGTTGCTGTTTAGTCATAGCATCTTACAGGGTATATGATGTGTCTTTCTGTACCTTAAGACAGTAGCAGATCTGCACAATGACCTCTGAAGTGCATTAACAACTTCAGTTCTTGGCTCTCTGCACTAAGGGGGCATTGCTCTGCCATTGGAAGCTCTTGGCTTTATAGGCCATGTCTTCAGAGTTCCTAAATTTAAACCAAGGCCTATGCGATTCTCATCAGGCTCCTCCATATCCCAATTTTGTTGTCCATATCACTTCAAAGTGTATTACTGAAATTAAAAGATTGGGTAACTGGTTCTACAAAAAGAAAATAAAGTAGTTGGCCTACCTAATTATTTTAAAGTAGAATATAAATTGGAGCCTAGCAAATGGCAGTTGCAGCAATTAACCTTTGTATAGTTCTCTCTAATATGAACTCTGTACTTTGCTGCTGTCAATTTTGGTCGTTTGGCTCTGTTTTTTCCTCCTTTCTGGCATATAGCCTATTTCCAGTCTAGTTTTTCTTCTGAGTTTTTTATTAAAAGGATTTTTGAAAAGGCAACTGATGTAGCAGTTTAAGAAAACAGTTAAGCTAAGGGAATGGTGTCTGCTTTTATTTCTTCCAATAAACTGGTTAGTTTATGGAAGAAAGTTTTATCTTACCTTTCTATGAGTTTCACATGTTACTTAGCTGCAATTTGCCAAGTGAGTGTGGATGGATAGTCTGTAACTACAGGTGCCTGCCTTTGTTACTGAAACCCAGTCTTCACACTCTTGAAGACGAAGGTCTAGTTTTTCTCATGTAAATGGTACACATCACTAGTGTCTTCTGAGATTAGATGATGATGGCACTAGTTCACTGAATGCAACAGTTTACATTTAAAACAGATTTTAAAATATGTTAGTATTTTTAAATCATGTAATACGGCTTCCAGGACAAACTACCAGTGGAGAGAACACTGAAATACAGGGAGAGTGCAGTGCAGGAATACCAGGTTTCATGAGCAAGATGTGAAATATTTGACTTTTTTTTCCTTTCCTTTTTTTCTTTCAGATTGTGACTTGTAGTGTTGCTCGAGCTTTCTGGAACAAATACAAAATATTTAGCTTGCTTAGTTAAGTCTGTAGCTGTAATGTCATACTGTTCAGAACTGCTAGAGCAAAAGTATTTCCTGATTGATGAAGTCAATCTTTCATGCAAAAGTCTCTCTGTCAAATTTTTAAACGCATAGTATAGAAATAGTAATTATTTCTTGAAAGGAAGTCACACAGGGTCAATCTGTTACTATTTCTCCTGACTGTGTAGAGGATCAAGGTGACTGCTAAGAGGCACTGGATGCAGTGACATTCTTTTACTGCCAGGACCCTCTCAACTAGCTCTACCCAACAGCGTTTGAATGGTGGAAAACCGTGAGGGAGAGCCCTTTCCCCTCAGCCCGGCGGGTTCCAGCCCCCCGGCCTCAGGGCCGCCCCCACTTACCGCGCACGGCTCTGAGGGGCCGCCTCCGCCGCGCCGCCCCCTCACCGCCTGCCGGGCGGGGGAGGGGAATGGCGGCAACGGCGCCTGCGCGCGGCCAGGGGCGGGCGCCCAGAGCCGCCTGCTGGCGCCGGCAGGGGGAGCCGGCGGCTCCGCCAGGCGAGGCCGCGCCGCGCCGCGCCGCCCGGTCCGGGCCCGCCCCGCCCCTCCTGCGGGCGGCCGCGGCGGTGTGCGCGGCCGGGTCCGGCGCAGGCGGCAGGCGGGGCGGCTGCCCTTTCCATCTCTTTCTCCGCCCCCACCGCACGGCCCGGCTGAGGCGCGCTGCCTGCAGCCCTCGCGGAGCGCCGCCGTCCCTGCCCAGCCCCGGGTGCCACCGCCGCTCGAGCCCCGCTGTCGCCGCGGCCCTGCCGATTCGCCCCTATGGAGGATTACCACAAGCCCGACCAGCAGACCCTGCAGGCCCTCAAGGACACGGCCAACCGGCTCCGCATCAGCTCCATCAAAGCCACGACCGCGGCCGGCTCCGGGTGAGTGAGGCGGGCGGGCTGCGCGCCAGCCCCGGCCGCAGACCGGCCCCGCGGTGCCCGCCCCGCCGGCCAGCATCCCCACCCGCATCCAGGGTCGTGCGTCCGCTCAGCGGCGAGGCCGAGGCGCGGTGCCGCTGGGAGGGGCTGCGCCGGGCTCCCTCAGCCCGTTACTCGCTGCCTGGGGACACACCGGTGAGGGTAGAGCCGCCCCCCCCCCCCGCCCCGCTCTCTGTTTTCTGCCCGTTGTGCAGCATACCGAGCGGGCGGGGATGCTGGGGCCCCATCCGTGCCTCCTGGGCGGGAGGGCTGAGGCGGCCCCGGGGCGGGACGTGCGCTGCGCGGGGATAGGGAGACCGAGCGCGGGGGTGGGGGGGGAGCGATGATACCGCGGGGGTCGCGGGCAAATTCCCTTTACCCGCCCCGACACCCCCCCACCCCCCACCCCTCGGCACGTCGGGGGTGTTGGCGAAGCTGCTGGATGTGGAGGTGCTACATCTGGAAATGGCGGCCGTGGCGAGGAGCGCGGGTGAGGTGCGGGGCTCCCGCGGCCGAAGGTGGCCCGGCCCGGCCCGGCCCGGGGGCAGCAGCCGCCCCGCCGCGGGCCACGTCGGTCGCCGGGTCCGGCGGGTGTTGTGGCTGCGGAGAGAGGCCGGGAATGCTAAGTTGATGCAGGACTGAAAACCAAAGAATTTGTGCCTGAGGCACAAGCGGTTTCTTTTTCATTTCGTGCCCGTCAGTTGGAACTAATTCTGCACAGAATTTCAAGTGAGCCCAAGTGGGATTATCTGTGAAATGCCCGCGGTCTCAAATGGGCAGTTTATTCAGGCCTCTGGACAGGATTTAGCGTAGGCTCTGATGTGTGCAGATTCCAGGGTTATCCTTCCTTTGATCATGCTTTACCTATGGAAAAAAATCTCTGCAAACAATCCGCTTTTACTCGTGTAAAATTAAAGCCACTTTTTCTGCTTGAATAATACATTTGAGTGCTTCCATATAGAATGCTGGCTTTTTTTTTTTCCCATTTTGCTTTTTTCTTCTTTTTTTTAATATATCCCATGTTGTTGCAATTTCCTCCTTTGGACCTCTTTGACACTGGCTGTAGCGTTTAAAAAAAAAAAAAAAACAAACCAAAAATCTGAAGGAATCATTTGGATGTTGAGATTTCTGTGGAGAAAGGTGGTGTTTAAAGTATTTTAAAGCTGCTGCTTTGAATTGCCTTACACATTCCATCCTGTGTCTGGCATGGGCTACCTCACATGGCTCTTTCTCAAAGCATACAGAAACTGAACTTTACTCGTTCCTTTTGCATAGAGCAAATGAAAACGCTGCTTTGGTTCTTGCTGTAAAATGGAGTGTTGGGACACAAGGAACCTCTCAGCTAGCCGCAGGAGTGGGTTTTTACAAAGCTGTAGCTTGTTTGGTCCAGTTTGGAGAGAGAAGTACAGGATACCCAACAATTGCTCTTTTAATTCTTGATTTGTTTCAAAGCTACAATGTGCAGGCAGTATTATACAAGCCTGTGTGAAATCATAGGTAAGAAAAATTGTGCTAAATCTACTTAGTAGAGCTTGGGTTTCAGTCTTGAGCTTCTAGTGTGTATTTTAAGCAGGCCACAGAGATGTATGGTATCAGTTGTCTTATCTACAGATAAAATGATTCCTCTGATTTGTCTAATGTGCTGTTGAAGAATAAGGGCCTTGCTACAGCCTTTGCTTCTCTTCTGTGGTCCGTAAGATTCAATAGTAAAACTATTCTCCCCATACTGATGAAGCAACAGTAAAAGTAATTTTACTTAAGCTTTTTATTCCTGGTTCGTGTATGTTACAATATTGAGTACTTCTTGCACAAAGGCATTTCATTGATCACTCTATCTTGTTCTAGCACTAGGGTTGTGTAGAGTCAGAAATTTTTACACAGCCTGGTTGTGGTTTTCCAAAACCTGAATGAGATAGCAAGCTTTGCTTAAATTGCTGGTATAAACTAAGAGTGTAGAAAGTTGTTTGAATGCAACAGAAGTTTACAGTTAATTAAGAAAATTGTCATGCTTGCATTGACTTTAAGGAAATTTGCGTTTGTTAAAGGTGTAGTTTGTAAAACTGAAGGAAATACTTGCAATAAAAGCACTTCAAACAAAACAGGACCTGCCTACTTCTTTCAAGGAAGTAATTTCTGTAAACTGTGGCATATATTGTAGCACAAGTGGTAGATCTGACCCACCAGTTCTTGCAATCTTTACTTGTACTAACTTTTGTTAAAGGAAGTACAGCCTTTGTCTGGACAAGAGCTAAAACGTAAGGTAGTCTGATCCTGAAGATGCCCAAACATATCACTTTGAGTACTTTACCAGCCGTAGTGGAAGAATTCAGTGAACTGGAAAAAAGTTTTGTGCTTAAAATGCCTTAGTTGGGGAAAAAATTTGATTGTTAGTTGTAAAGATTGAACATGCTTGCTTTTGGGCGTGGAAGAAGTTTTTCTTTTAGATAAGTAGTGCAGATATTTTCATCAAAACTGGTAGAGTCTCTTTTGTAGCTGATGATAAATTTCTGCAGTTTTGAAACAGTGCCTGGCTTCCTAGAATTAGATGGTTACATTCTAAAAAGTGGAAGTTGCAAGGGTCTCTTTAAGAGGCAGTTAAATTTCATAACATGTGATATGATCACTTGTTGCAGATTATTTTCTCCTTTAATTTTTTAGCTTTTGTCTTTCACTCAGTATTCCATTTTAACATTCCACCACTATTCTTTTTAGTTGAAATGTGTAGATGTGTGTAGATGGAGCTAATATAAATTGATGCAAGTAATAAAAAAACCCCTGCAAAACTATGCTGGAGTAATTATTTTAATCTTAATTTCTGTGGATCCAGGATTTCAGTGTTCTAATGTACTTTAGTTTGGTTTCCTACTAAAGTTAAGGCAGTTCTTCAGCAGAAGCTAACTGGCAGACAAGTATGTTAATCTGACCACCACCACAAAGTTCTAGGTTGTTTATCAATCAGGAACAAAATGTGGATGATTGTGTGAGAATAGTGGCGATGACTTGCTGTGGGCTTTTTTCTCCCCTTGTACAAGTAATCCAAATACACTTTGCTAGGCTTAACAAGGAATTCTTTTAACAGAACTTATTAGAAAAGTATGAGCTAATAAGAAGACCAGTAGCTGTAGTTAAGATGGCTGTATTTAAATAAATTGTGTAGTTGATTTCTAGAATGATTTCTGGTATCTGATATGTAGTTAAATTTGGGGTAATTTCTGTTCGTAGGAAGTCATTTAATTAACCTGTAGTTTTAACAAGTTGGTTTTGGTTTATTTTTTTTCCCCAATTTTCAGGTAACTTATTAAATTTTTCTACTTTTTTTTTATTTCCACATGCTACCATTTTAGGTTGTTTAAAACTTTTTTTACCAAGACCAGGAGTTCATAGAAGTATGGTTAAGTATAAAGTTAATGAAATTAAAGGAATGAAAGCTTTAAACAAGCATGTAAGGCTTATTAATTAACTCAAATACATAAATATTTACTAATATGTTTGAACCATGGTTTAAAGCTAATTCTTTTGGTTCCCTGTGTGCGAGTACTTACTAAGGGATGGACACTAACCGTAATTCATATTTTGCTAGTGTTTTGCATGTTTTTATTCTTATTACAGCATTGTTGGGGATGTTGGGAGGGAAGGTTTACTACTACCAGAAGAGAATATTTGGATTAAAGTTCTAGTGAAAGTGTTGTCTAATCCTAACATGCATGGTAAATGTACATGCGGGAAACAAAATGTGACACTTTCATAGTAAGTTTGTCCTGTTTTACAAGTAGGGTCAAATATTTTAAGAGTGTTGTGTTAAAGATGAAAAATAAACATTGGTAGAAGAGAAAGTGAGATGTGACTGCAAATTATTTTCAAAGCTGGTGCAGATTTCTGCAGCCATAACCTTCTTACTGTTCATTATTCACTTTCCTGTACTTCAGTAGCAACCACTGATGTCAAGAATGATCCTGTTTACACCAGTAAAATCTGAAAAATGCTAATTTCCGCACTCAGTAAAGGTTTTTCAAGAGCCTCCTTACCCCTTTTAAGCTTTATTGCAAGTGAAAAGCAAAGGCTGATACACTCGAGTGGTCAAGTAGTGCCATCTCTTCAAGATGCATAAGAACTACAGTGATCATTATTTAAATTACAGTAATGTAGATAAATAAAAGTAATTGTATACCCTTCTATTACACTTCAAATGAAATATACCTTGTGTTGAAATAACTTAATATTGCCACTTGGGAATAACCCCTTTCATGTAACTTTATGTTCACTTATTGGTACTATATGGCATAGTTGCTTCTGAAATGGGCCTGTGTGTTTCTAAAGCAAGTTATAGTTGAAGTATTAATTTGTGCTGCTGTTGAAAATTGTTGCAAAAGTTGTCCCAGATAGTTCAATGGGAGAGACTATCTCAGATACTTATAAATGTTTGATAAACCAACTAGTTCAGTATTTCAAACTGATATAGATGTAAATGTAGAAAATGTTGGTTCCTCTCTTAGCCAGAGATTAAGCAAATTGGTATTTTACAATGTGTGTCTAGGTGTTTACTGGAGACAGTAAATTTCTGTGTCCATTTTCAGTAGAAGATGAAATACAGGAATTGTATTATTTGATGCTCTCTCTAGAAATTCTAGTTCTATCAGCTCTGACATGGTAAAATAAAATGGTACCTATGTTACACAGTTCTAAATGTTCCAGAACTTTCTGCAAAAGTTAATCTTGTGTTACCAATCCCTGCCTGTGCAACTGGGCCTGAACAAGTCATGATTCCATGCTTTTAATTCCTTCACTCAGTGAGTGGCTAAAGTACTGTGGAAAGCTGTCTTTGTTTTCTCTGCATCAGTGTGAATTTCTGCTGTCAGATAAATTAGTAGAGTATGATTTCAGGCACAGGGTCATACTGCTTCCTGTGCTTCACAGTCACCGATTAGGGTGGTGTTCCTTGTCATGAAGAAGAACAGAGAGCTCTAGAAGATATGTCCTTGAGCTGTCACCAGGGTCTATCTTTTAACATCCACTTCAACTAGATAAGAAGGCTTCCTTTGTCTCAAAGTACTACTAATTGGCATTGGGGTAATGGTAGATGGGATGGGTTATCAAAAACACTTAAGACTGTGTATTTTAATGCTGAGGAGTAGGAGACTGGTTAAATGATATTTTAAAGATATGGTCCTGAGCAAACAATAATGAGAAGTGGTAATCTTGGGTCTGTCTTGACTTGTAGCCACCCTACATCATGTTGCAGTGCAGCAGAGATTATGTCTGTGCTGTTTTTCCATACCATGAGATACAAAGTGCAAGATCCCAGAAACGCCAGCAACGACCGGTTTGTTCTTTCAAAGGTAAGGTAACTGTTATGCTATCCTCTTGCAGTCTGCTAGTGAAGAGCTGTCTGTCTGTAAATTAAATTGACTTGTCTTCCTTGACTTGTGCTTACTTATGCTTGCATCTCCACAGAAATTGGTTGGAAATATTTGAGAGCTTGGAATTTGTCTACTTCAGAAAGACAAATAAAAGCTGGTTGAGTTAAGGTGTAGCATAACTCAAAAATAATTAAAAAGTGTCTGTATAGTGTGTCTTGATAAGTCTTCACTATGTGAAGTTGTTCTAATATTAAATAATAAATGTTACTATATTGTCTATAGAATCTGTCAAGAAATATTAACATCTGTTTTATTTTGGCATAACCAATTTTCTAATGAGTAAGTCGCAATTAGCTTTTGTGCTCTACTTGTTAAATGCAGCTGTGCTGTTATGCCTATAGTCACGTCACAATGTGCACTAATTACTGTCAGCTTTTCAGAGAGCATTATATGAAACAGTTATGGTAGGTTAGTGGGTAGTTTGCATTCCTGCTGTGCCAGTATGATGTTAAAGTCAATACTACTTCTGAAGCCACTGTGGTTCAGAAAACACATAAAACCACAATCTGGACTAGCCATTAGTGTTTCTCTCCCCTTTTGCATTGTGCCCTTGCAAATCACAAGGGACATTTTGATCATATGACATAAAGGCAGTTGAGGGGCCTTCAGAAAACATAATGATGTAAAAACTGGCAGATGAAGTATTCCAGTGAGGCAAGTTCCATCTTTGAGTCAAGTTCCTCACATGGTGTCTTACAATAGGGCTGCATAGCTGATGGTGTATATCCCTGCGTTGGATGTAACAAGTGTTGCCATTCTGAAATAAGTAATTGGATGAGAAGCAAGCAGCTAATGCTGAGGTCGCAAACAATAAGAGAGTCGCCTCTTCACGTTTGCTTTACCTCTGTCTAATTAATCAGGGTTTCTGCCCAGAGCTGGTAAATGGCTTCAAGCTTTTGCATGCTTTTTTGTCTCCTAATGACTCCATGGGTTGAAGATGACTAATACTTTGCAGTTGTCCAGTTGGACCTGGCTGCAAGGATCTGAGTGTATAAAGCTTAAAATTTTGCCTGTCAGTCACTGCATCTTACTTTGAATTCATATGTATTGAAGAAGTTCTAATGGGACAATACTTGCTCATGCATCTGTTCACTGGTTTAGTTAACAGTGCTCTGTTCTTAAAACTGGTACCTAAGCAAATTGAATCAAGGTTTTTTATTTGGATACCAAAACTACTTTTCTGAATTGGACCTGCATGGCTGAGAGAGGCCTTCTTACTCTCCCATGTTGATTTTCTTGAGGACATCCTAAATAGCCCTCGAGAGTGCTGCATTCTTTCTGTCTTAACTGTAGTCAGCTATCTGGCATGCTCTAAGCAGGGGCATGGGGGACTGGAAAAAAGCATCAGTGTGAATGTTATGTGTAAAATTGTTTTATAATTCGATGCTTTCTTAATGGATGTAAGAACCTGCTGCCAGGGTTTGTCAGCTTTGTAGAATTTTGCTTTGATACTGGGATATTGTGGAACTTGTGCTTTGTTTAAAATTTATGTTTCTCTCTAGGGTCATGCAGCACCAATTTTATATTCTGTTTGGGCAGAGGCTGGCTTTCTACAAGAAGCAGAATTACTGAACTTGAGGAAAATTGATTCTGTCTTAGAAGGACACCCAGTACCAGTGAGTGCTCATAACCTTTGATATAAGATGGTGTTTTCTGTAAAACAAGAAGTGCATGTATTTTGCAGCAATTCTTGGTTACCAGCTACAGAGCAAGAAAGATAAAGACTTATAAGAAAGATGATGATATTTATAGCTTCACAACTGAATCAGTGTCTGTGTTTGAATGAACATGTAAAAACGAGCTTTATTGTTGTAGTAAAGTTCCCCTACAGTCCTGTTTGTCAATATTTTCCATTTTAAAAAAGTTTATATAAAGTTCCAGCGTGGCTTTTCTCATCCTTCAAGAAGCTTTAAGGTATTTCAAGAGTTTATATCCAGTTTGGTCACTTCATTGGTCTTTCCATTCCCAGCCAGTTGTTTCAATTGATTTTTTACACAAAACCATCAATTCTTAACTGTTGCCATCCAAGGCATAGCTGAGAAATTGCTGGGCCATAGGTAGCATTCCCTCTCAGAAAGCCTAGTTAGCTTGTGACACTGATCATCAAGGTATATGCATTGCAGGGAAAGAAGGGGAACAGGCAAGATTTGGAGGGAATTGCTCTGTATTGTTATGGCGAAGAAGCTGAATTTTGATGTATGTTGAATCATCTTCTAGCACTGGAATCTAGTTCCTCTGTTTCTTAACTGTAAAATAATTGTTGTCTTTTTATTCTCAGAGACAAGCATTCACTGATGTGGCTACTGGATCCCTTGGTCAGGGTCTTGGTGCTGCATGTGGAATGGCATACACTGGCAAATTCTTTGACAGAGCCAGGTAATTCCATCTTCATATTTCATGATTATAGGCATTCAATGGGAATATTTTGTGAAAAGAAATTATATTCTTATCTCAATTGGGGAAATAAAAACCCCTCCTTTATTCTATTCTCCATTCCCAAATCTAATTTCAAATTCAGGTTTTAAATGATAGATTACTAGCCTGATAATTACAAAGCCATTGCCAATGAAACTATCAAGAATTTAAAGATTAGCAAGAATTGGTGCATATGTGTGTTCCTTTTGTAACCTGACAGCATTGCAAGGTGATGTTCCTGAACAGAGAAGACATAAGTTGTTGGAGCAGCCTCTAACTTCCAGAGAGTAATTGATAGCCGTTTTGAGACTGGCATGTGTCCCTTTAGAAGGAAGACGCAAACTAGAGATGCATCTGTTCAAAGTCAGATGACAAATAATGGAGAACATGTATCTAGATAAGGAACTGTTATGGTCAGTAATAGCACCACTGAATCATAAAGTAGGGCTTCAAAATATTATCAGAAATGCACTCGACTCCATAGAGACAAAAATGTCTGCTTCTGCCATTTGTTTTGTGCACAAGAAAAGTAGATGTCTAAAGGCAAATCTGTATGAGGAGGAAAATAGCCTGATGTAGTTGATATATTTTATGTGACAGTTCTAGTACATTCGAGCATAGGCTGCCCAGTTAATGTGTCCTACACTTCACTAGCTTGAAATCATTTCTGTGAAAGATGACTTGCTGATTTTAATCGAGTTTAGCAGATGCTACGTGTGGAAAAAATCTAACCAGGGCTTACATGACACAAGAAAAAGGTGGTCTTGCATGGAGTACTGGGGAGCAGCTTATGTAGGAGTTCAGATTTAGCCAAAGGCAGGTGGGATTCAGATCAAAAGTCTGTTATAGCTTAATGTCTAGTAAAAAAAAATAATCGCTAACAGCTATCTTGATTATTTTGTTTTAAGATTATATATTTGAAGGCTAATTTACTATTCTTTTTTAAATTTAATAGGTAATAACCATTTATAAAGCTTTGTCATCCAAAAAAAAAGAGAGTGATAATAAAAGAAAAATACAGTGGCTGAATTCTGTAGAGATCAGACAGTACTCCTGCTAACTGAGTTTTACCTAAATAAAAAGCTTCAGTGTTCGGAAATAGTCTACAAAGTCATATCATGTTGGTTATCTTTTTCCTGATTCTGAATTTGGTTATGCAACATGCTTTAATCTGTAGTTTAGTTCATCCCCAATTTATAGGTTCCTGAAGTTAAATTATTGGTCGTCCTTCCAGAGAGTGTATGGTAGGAATGAGGAAGCAGACAGTAACCTTTCGTGCATTGTTAGTGATCTTGCTGAGTCACAGTGACAGGATTTAATGGGCTTATTCATTCAAGCCTTGCAAAAGCTTAAGACCTGATTTTTTTGAGACCAAGGTTTGAAAAGGAGTACAGTATTTCTCATCTTATTTTTTTCATGTGTAACAGCTTGAAAGTATTTTAATTTAATTTGTCTAAGGTTATCTGAGGTGAATGCATTGAGCAATGGGAGTTACATTTGGGATAGACAAAGCAGCAAATTCTCACTATGAATTGTTATAGGGGTTTTGCTTTTGATTTAATTGTGCTAATTTTTTTTTTTTAATTTCTTCTTCTAGCTATCGAGTGTATTGTCTGCTTGGAGATGGAGAGTTATCTGAAGGGTCTGTTTGGGAGGCAATGGCCTTTGCTGGGTTTTACAAGCTTGATAATCTCGTTGCTATATTTGATGTTAACCGTCTTGGACAAAGTGACCCTGCCCCTCTGCAGCATCATGTTGAAATTTACCAGAAACGCTGTGAAGCCTTTGGGTATGTGATTGGAAGAAGTTCAGTATAGCCTCCAATTTGAAACTGTATGTTTTATTTGCATTTCAGAATTTTTCAAATGAGCTTTCAGCTCTAAAGGATACCATCACCAAGAAAGATGGTCTTTCATAATGCCTGATATTGGTTGTTGTTATTAGTACAGCAGGAATATTAAAAGTGGCAGAATTTTTAGTTTATAGGGAAAAAAAAAGGTCTACTTACTCAGATAAATTTGTTAGAGTATCTTAAAGCAGTTTTTGTCTCACTAAATGTAGATTTTATAATTGTTTGTGTGACCAAATATACTGTCATAGCAAGTAGATCAGAAAAAAGGGCGTGGAAACCATTACTCGTAAGAGAATTCTATGTGTATTGGCTTTCATTTAGTTTAGAAATTAATATTTCTGTGTAGATGCAAAAATCCATGATAAACTGTCAGATACAATAGCAGCTATGCAAATTATGGTGGAGCATTAAACTTTCATTGTCAGTTTTTTAATTGATTTCTAGATGTTTGATTTGCTCTTGTGATTAAAAATGGCTGTTATGTCTGAAGAAATGTAGGATAACTTAGTTATCTGTGGGCTGTGAATTTTAGTAGTAGCTGTTAATCCCTCTGTGACTCGTTTTGCATTGTAAAAAAGGGACTATGATATTTTGTGATCTGAAATTAATGCTAGTTCATGTTTCCGGCATACTTTGGGTCTCTTAAAAAGACACTGCATTAGAATGAAGTTAGTATTCATTATTGTTATTGCTAACTACCAAAGAGTGTCACATGATAAAACCCTTTAGAAACAGTTGATCTGTTTGTGTTCTTAGCTGGCATGCTATCATTGTTGATGGACACAGTGTGGAGGAACTTTGCAAAGCCTTTGGCCAGGCCAAACATCAGCCAACGGCTATCATTGCAAAGACTTTTAAAGGCAAAGGCATATCAGGTAATAAAACATTTATTGCTTTGCATGTATGTGTGTATATAATAATATGTACATAGTGCTGCAATAAAGATGCAATCATTAAAAAATACAGAAGTTTAATATGTCATACGTTAGAAAAAGGTTGGTATCCTATCAGCTTTTTTACTTGATCATACTACCATACAAGCTGAAAACTCAGGGTTTTACCCTATTGTTTTTTTCCTTTGTTGCCTTTTCTTATGGAGAACATTAGATTGACACTTCATTGGAAGCAGGCAAAGATGTGGCTGTCAGTTCTTGACGTTACCCAGCCAGGCGCACTTCCATGTTGACTGGGCTTTTGCAGATCCCCAGTTGCAGAGCAGGATTTCCTCTGGTGTCAGCTGTACTTGAGTTGTTATTCTTTAAAAAGTCTTTTCTAGTCTGGAAGATGGCTGGGGGCAGGAGGGAACGTTGGACCGTATGACTTGGTCTTGAAAATTGCCCTAGCAAAAGAGGGCACCCTTCTTGGCTTGCTCTTGATCCCTAGACTCACAGAGACTACTCTGAGAAGGGAGTAACTTTGTCACAGAAGCTCTCTTCTCCCTGTGTTGCAGATAACTGGGTGTGCTTATTACCAGCCAGGCAGTATAAATGCATAGAAAATGAGGAGGGATGCTGCATTTACAGTTTTGACAAAGCTGCATGAGACATGGTACATAAGCTACCTGGTCATACTAAGGTTATTTCATATGATCTGATGTGTAATTCGCTGAGATACAGGATACAGTAGTCCATAGAAATTATTTCATAGGTTAGCAGCTGTTGGAATTTTGGAGTTCGTGGTGTCTCTAAGGTCCTTTTGTAGTTTTCACGTGGTATGAAACTTACCTAAATGTCATTGTCTAGGGGACAGGTGTGTACGTACACATTTGAGCAATAAAATGCAGAAAGTCTTTCAAACTCTTTATACTTCTCAACAGCGTTAGTGCTAAGAAAATGCTTTTCGTTCTTGCAGGTGAGATGTGTGCTAGCTATTGTATCCACAGAATGGAGTGAATGCATATCCAGTGTGTCAGGGGTTGCCATGATTATGTTCAGCTACAGCTTTTAGCAGCACTCTGTAAATTTGTCTTTCTGACCAGATAAATGTTAATAACAGGAGTCAATATCTTCATTCCTTTCCATTGAGTAAGGAAGCAAAATTCATTATTCTTAGTGACTTACTCAGTGAAAAGCAGCATATCATCCAGAGAGGTAATTTTGCTGTTAGTGCCAGGTGCCCAAAGATAAGAGTCATAAGAATCTATTAAAATAAAGCTGTAAAACGTCAGGTCTTGTTTGAATTAGACAGCTTGGTTAACTGTTGTTTGAAACTTAGCTGAGTTTGTTTATTTAGGCCTAACTGTTGAAATTTCATGTTAATTGTTCACACTGATTTGCTGTTTACTTCTTGCCACACTTATGGACCAGGTCTTTTAGGTACCAATTTAAAAACAGTTTCAGTATTTGCTGGAAAAAATTCAGTACAATTCGGTATATGCTGGAGTTTCATCACTGGTTTGGAATATATGGAATTTGACTATTTCTCTTATGTATTTAAACATGTCTGTCTTAATGTAACTGAATACTATTGTAGTTGTTTACAGTAGCAATAATAAGGAAGTTCTTCTTTGGAAGACTATACTAGACTGTCATACTCCACTGCACTTTTATCTGGGTAAAATCTGCAGCTAAAAACTTAAATAGTTTTTATATTTTTCTTATTTGTAATGTGGTTTTTAAATACACAGGTGTTGAAGATAAGGAAAGCTGGCATGGAAAGCCCCTTCCAAAAAACATGGCTGAACAAGTCATTCAGGAAATAGATGACAAAATCCAAAATAAGAAAAAGCTTTCTCCAGCCCTCCCGGAAGAAGATGCACCTGTAGTAAATATTAGAAATATTAAGATGCCATCACCACCAACTTACAAAGTGGGAGAAAAGGTACTCCCCTCCTTTGTCACTGTTTGTCAGATATCTTTGAAGTGTGAGACTGCTTAATGGATGACAGGAGGTTTTGTGTTATCCCTTGCCACGATTTCAACTACCCACCTCTACTCTCCTATTTTGAGTATCCTGCAAAACACCTACCTCTGTGGTGTGACACAGACATTCAACTCAGTGGGTATTGAAATTATATATTAAAATATCAAGACTCAAATCACTCTTCTTCATTTTGTGATCATTATCAATTATCCAAACTATTTTATGTGTATTTAAAATTAAAGATACTCCATGAGGTTCAGTGAATTTCCATGATTGGAAACCAAGGTTTTCAAAATTTCCTACCTGGGTTGGTAGGGAGTTGCTGATTTCAGCACAGATGTGTGTCCTGATGCTTCACTGTATTTTTCCTTTTTTATTTACTCTTCTGTGTGTCAGTGTTCTCATATGTACTTTTGGTACTGCTAACATTTAAAATGTTTCTGGTTGTGTTTTGGGGTGTTTTTTAGTTGTATGTGCACGCACTCATGGAAAAACAAGAAAATGGGGGAAAAAAAAGCTTCTAGAAACAGGAAATTATAACAGTACTGCTATATTTTTCTTTTCCTAGTGGGCTACCCGCAAAGCCTATGGTGTTGCACTTGCAAAACTGGGCCATGCTAATGATCGAGTGATTGCTTTGGATGGAGACACAAAGAACTCCACCTTCTCAGAGCTTTTTAAGAAAGAACATCCGAATCGCTACATTGAATGCTACATTGCTGAACAAAACATGGTAACTGGTCTCTTGTTGTATGAAATACTGATACTACACAGCAGGATCTGAGACCATTCAGTCTGAGTCTTCAGAGAGTGGGGTTTTAATACTTGTTTTTCATATGTGTATTCATGGATATTTAATTTGACTTGTTCACTTCTTAGGGAAAAACTAGGCTATGGCAAAAGCTTACAAATACAATACAACAGGAGTGCTTCTAATCATTGATTCCTAAATCTACCTCTTTTTTTCTTATTATTTTTGTGGTCATGTTGTCTGCATTTCAGCAGAACACAAGGACATGGCAACATGTAAACAACAGTAATACTTTCCACAGTGTGATTAGTAGAGATTTAACTCTGAAAAGACTTTTTAGGTGGTTTTTTTTCTTCACAAGAAATGGAATGTCACAATGTGACAATGAGTTCTACACTAGACTGGGGTATAAAGATGGGGACAGAGAAACAGTTAATAAATTTAGCCTGATGACACTTGTACAGAAAGGACTAAATTCAATAACTCATCTGTTTGAGTCTTTGGTTGCCACCTGTATGGGTTCACTGAAGCAAATGAAATTAAAGACACAAATTCAGGCAGAAATTTGTTGTTGTCTTTAATGATTTATAACCAAAGAACCCATGGGCTGTCTCTTGTAAATTTTACACTAGGGCAGTTTCATGAGCTTGAGTCAGGCATTTTGGATTTACATCAGCTTAGGAGAAATTTGCCACAAAGAGCAGAAGAATTTCTGTATAAAATAAATGGGGTAAATGTAGCAGTAAACAATTTAAGGACCTTGTTCTAATTTCCATCTTGCTGAAGAAGGGCCCTTTTAGTAAATACCAGTCCAAATAACACAGGTAAATCCATTCCCATTTAGTATGATTTTTTGTCTGCTGGAGATAGTAAAACCATGTCCTTTGGACTGAAAGTGTAAGCCTTTGATCCAGGAAAAGAAAGAGGGGGATAAGTCTAAAAATTCTGTGAATGGCTGCTTGGAGCAGATAAAGAAAAGAAGCTGCCAATAAGGATCAACAACAACAGCTAGCAGTTGAGGCAAAGAGCAGATGAGATGCTGGAGGATAGATACTGGGTGAGTGAGTTGCCTCCTTTTCTTTTTGGAAAGGCCAACAATTAGGAGCAGGACTGGACAGAGATCTTTTTTTATCTGCATTGAAAGCTTTTTGCTAAAGTTTTGCAGTAGGAAGTCCCACAGATGATCTCTTGGAAACAATTGACAAATGAGGAATTCACTGTTCTTGTACAATCTCCCTCTTTTCAGGTGAGCATTGCAGTTGGTTGTGCCACTCGAGACAGAACTGTTGCTTTTGCCAGCACCTTTGCTACCTTCTTCACACGGGCATTTGACCAGATCCGTATGGCTGCCATCTCCGAGAGTAACATCAATCTCTGTGGGTCACACTGCGGTGTTTCTATTGGTAAGGGCAGCCTTGACTTATTTGTCAGCAGTTCCTATCCCTTTAGTGATAAGTGTCTGGCAGTCAAACTGATAATGCTTTGTGGAGACAATCAGTAATATAGCTGTGATGGTATAACAGTGGCACTGTTTATAGGAAGAAGTCATATTTGCAATTTTATCAGACACATATTTGAAAAGAATGAGAAAGATTTTAAGCCTTCATCAGCTTGTCTGCTTTTTTCTCTTTTATCAGTTTGGCCTTATTAAATAGGACTTTTCCCTTCTACTCTACAAGCATAGAGTGATATAAAGGGATTGGATTGAAAGTGAGGAGCTTAGGTTCCTTTCCATCTCTGCAGTTGACGTCCTCTGTAATAAGGATAGTCGTGTGCTTACCGTAGCTTTGTTTCCCAGTCCCTAAAATGAGAAACTAATGATACTTATTCTTGCACAGATGCTCTTGTCCACCAATCTAGAAAACACTTTATAAGGAATAAATATTTTTGTTTTATTATGCCTTTGAAGGTCACTGATTTGAAATAACTGCTTCAACTTACCTCAGTATTTCTTACTACTAGAGCAGTTAATGTGTTGATTAAAAAAACCAGAAACCTCAAAGTACTAATTAAACTGTGAAGCTGTTATGTAATTCTATTCTATCATAGTTTGGGTTGGAAGGGACCTTTAAAGGTCATCTAGTCCAACCCCCCCTGCATTGAGCAGGGACATCTTCAACTAGATCAGGTTGCTCAGACCCCTGTCCAACCTGACCTTGAATGTTTCCAGGGATGGGGCATCTACCACCTGTCTGGGCAACCTGTTCCAGTGTTTCACCATCCTCACTGTAAAAAATGTCATCTTTATATCTAGTCTAAATCTACCCCCTTTCAGTTTAAAACCATTACCCCTTGTCCTATCACAACAGGCTCTACTAAAACGTTTGTCCCCATCTTTCTTAAAAGCCCCCTTTAAGTACTAGAAGGCGCCGTTTGCCCTGAAGCCTACGCTTCTCCAGGGTGAATAACGCCAACTCTTTCACCCTGTTCTCATAGGAGAGGTGTTCCATGCCTCTGATCATTTTTGTGGCCCTCCTCTGGACCACTCCAACAGGTCCATGTCTTTCCTGTGCTGAGGGCTCCAGAGCTGAATGCAGTACTGCAGGTGGGGTCTCACCAGAGCAGAGTAGAGGGGCAAGAATCACCTCCGTCGACCTGCTGGCCACACTTCTTTTGATGCAGCCCAGGATACAGTTGGCCTTCTGGGCTGCGAGTGCACATTGTTAGCTCATGTCCAGCTTTTCATCCACCAGTACCCCAAAATCTTTCTCCACATGGTTGCTCTCTATCCCTTCATCCCCCAGCCTGTATTGATACCACAGGTTGCTCCAACCCATGTGCAGGACCTTGCACTTGGCCTTGTTAAACGTCATGAGGTTCACATGGGCCGTCTGGATGGCATCCTGTCCCTCAGCTGTGTCAACCACACCACTCAGCTTGGTCTCATCTGCGAACTTGCTGAGGGCGCACTTGATCCCACTGTCTGTGTCACTGAAGATATTAAACAGTACTGGTCCCAATATGGACCCCTGAGGGACACCACTTGTCACAAATCTCCATCTGGACATTGAGCCGTTGACCACTATCCTCTGGATGTGACCATCCAACCAATTCCTCATCCACCAAACAGTCCACTGATCAAATCCATATCTCTCCAATTTGGAGAGAAGGATGTTGTGGGGGACCGCGTGAAGGGCCTTACAGAAGTCCAGATAGATGACATCCATAGCTCTTCCCTTGTCCACTGATGTAGCTTACTCCATCATAGCAGGCCACTAGGTTGGTCAGGCAGGACTTGTCCTTGGTGAAGCTATGCTGGCTGTCTCAGTTCACCTGCCTGTCCTCCATGTGCCATAGCATAGCTTCTAGGAGGATCTGTTCCATGATCTTCCCAGGCACAGAGGTAAGGTTGACAGGTTGGTAGTTCCTAGGGTCCTCCTTTCTACCCTTTTTAAAAATGGGTGTAGTGTTTCCCCTTTTCCACTCACCAGGGACTTCACCTGACTGCCGTGACTTTTCAAATATTATGGAGAGTGGCTTGGCAACTACATCAGCCAATTCACTCAGGGCACTGGGATGCATCTCGTCAGGTCCCATAGATTGATGTATGTTCATGTTTCTCAGGTGGTCACAAAGCTGATCTTCTCTTACAGTGGGAGGGACTTTGCTCCCCCAGTCCCCATCTTGTGCTCCATCCACTCGAGAGGTGTGGGAAGAGAGATTGCCAGTGTAGACTGAGGCAAAAAAGTTGTTGAGTACCTCAGCCTTCTCCTTGTCTGTTGTTACCAGTTTGCCAGTCTTGCTCACTGAGGGAGTATGCTTTCCTTGACCTTTCTTTTCTGGCTGACATATCTGTAGAAGCCCTTCTTATTATTCTTTGCATCCTTTGCCAAGTTCAGCTCCAGCTGGGCCTTGGCCTTCCTGACCCCATCCCTACACAACCAAGTAGTGTCCGTATACTCTTCCCAGGATACCTGTCCCTGCTTCCACTGCCTGTGCATTTCATTCTTGCCTTTTAGTTTAATCAGCGGGTCTTGACTCATCCATGCTGGTCTCTTTCCTTCCTTTTCTGGTTTCTTACACCTGGGGATCGAGAGCTCGTGCAGTCTATGGGAAGTGTCCTTAAAGATCTACCAGCTCTGTTCTGCTCCCTCATCCCTGGCAGGTTCCCAGAGGTCCTGTTGGCTAACTCCTCGAAGAGCTGGAATTTTGCTTTCCTAAAATTCAGGGTACTGACTTTGCTCTTCATCTGACCCTTATCCCTCAGGACTGCAAACTTCACCAGTGCATGATCATTGCAGCCCAGGCTGTCTCCAGTCTTGACATCACTGATTAGCTCACTTGTGTTGGTGACCAACAGGTCCAGTATTGCATCCCCTCTGGTAGCACTGTCTATTACCTGGCTTAAGAATTTATCCTCGATGCATTCCAGGAGTCTCCTGGATTGCCTACAGCTCGCCGTGCTACTTTTCCAGCAGATGTCAGGGTGGTTGAAGTCCCCCAGCAGGACAAGAGCCTACAAGAGTGATGCCTCCTGTAGCTAGAGTAAGAAGGCTTTGTCAATAGGCTCTTCTTGATCGGGCGGCCTGTACTAGACACCAACCACAAGGTTCCCTTTGTTGCCTTGGTCTCTGGTTCTTACCCATAAACTTTCAACCGGCTCATGGCTATTCTTCAGAGACAGCTCTTCACACTCTATTCATTTCTTGATGTAGAGGGCAACCCTTCCACCCCTCCTTCCTCGCCTGTCCCTTCTTAACAGCCTGTAGCCATTGATAGCTGCAATCCAGTCATGGGATTTGTCCCACCAAGTTTCAGTAATGGCAACTAGGTCGTAGCTTTCTAGCAGCATGGTGGCTTCCAGCTCCTCCTGTTTGTTGCCCATGCTGCTTGCATTGGTGTAGAGGCACTTCAGCTGGGCTGTCAGCCATGTCACCTTCTTAGAGGAACACCCTTTAACTCCTTTGAGGTATTTCACTGCTGTTTCCCTCTTGGCTCCTGTTACCTCCAGAGCCCCTGGCTCCTCTCTGTAAGACTTAAAGTGTGCTGCAGTGTAGCCAGCACATCTCAGAGCAACAGGCTGAAGGTCCTCACTAGCATTACCTTCTCTGGTCTTTGCTTCACAAAATAACTGTTTGATAAATGTCGGATCATATTGGGTTTTGAATTTGGTTTGAGGGAGAGAAGGGAGTTTTGTGGTTTTTTTAATGAAATGCATAGACATCACCCATGAAAACAGGAGCAGACTTGCATACCAAGAAGGAAAATGCCCGTAGACATTCATGCTTGAAAAACCTCTAGGTATTTATAAGGGAAAAGAAAGAGAGGGAGAGCTGACAGGGGTAGTAAATTAAGGCTCTCTGCATCCATCAACTTTTCAGTTGATTTAATAGTTTTGGCTAAGAGTATGGTTTGGAGGAGGGTTGGGTTTTTTTGTTTAAAGCAAAATAGTAAGTTTGACCTGTAATATTGGTAAAGATTTAAAGATGCTTCATAAACGCGTGTAGTCTCATCCAGAACTGCAAACTTAACTTGCAGCAGTATAGAGTATGCTTTAGTAGTGGAGACTGAGTATATCAGATTATGGCTTGTATATGTCATTAAGGGAGGGATTCTATTACAATCCTCTTTTCTTTTTAAAATCAGTCCTCTCACCTCATTGCAGTGTAGTTCAATCCAGTTTAAGTCTTTTAGCAAGCAGCAAAGGGTGTTGGTGTAAAAGCCAATTAGCTTTGGTCTTTGCTCATTTAAGAAGATAAAACTCCTTTGGGTTACCTAAATTGTCTCCTAGAACCACACTTCCAAGTTTCAATTTTCAGCACTTGAAATGTTCTGCTGGGAGCTGTGATTGTGAGGTGCATATTTAGATTTATAAATTTGTTTGAGTTACAAATCTGTTTCAGGCCTCAACTCTTGATTTTCAAAAAAGAATTTGAACCCAAAGTTTTCCAACTGAGTTGTAAAAGAAAGTAATTCAGAGAAATCCTTTAGCAGGTAGAAAATTCAATTTTAAATGGAAGGGTATGAATTAGGTGTCCTTCCTATTAGAACTTCGGGCCTGCATGAAATTCAGAATCCGAACTGGATCTGTGGTGAAAATTGAAGTTTTATGTATGCAGTTCTAGGTAGACCTGGGCTTCTGCTGCATTGAAATTTGGACCTGTTAAATTTATGAGAAATAACTAGCACAGTGACCTTCCGAACTTGTACTAAGTTCACTCCTAGACCAATAGTTGCTGATGGACCAAAGCATCTAATGAAATACATTTAATATGTTTTCAAGGTTGTAAGAAAATAATGGAAAATTTGTATTTTCCAAAATGAACATATAGGGAAAGAAATCATAGTATACATGTGTCAAAAATAGAAATATCAGTTGTTTCAACAACAATTTTTATATTCTAGACATTTGATACTGTTCGTATTAAGCACTCACATTTTTTTATTAAGCTATAAGTGAAGGTTTTGCAGATGTAATTGAAAATTACTCTCTTGATCTGCGTTACTCTAAAACCACGTAAATCAGGATTTTCGTAAAGATGCACTTGGGGCTGAACTCAACTTAGTGCTAGTCTGTAAATTACTAGTATGAGCTGTGAATGCTGGTATTTTTGGCACCATGTTAGCAAAAGTAGGACAAGCATGAGTACTCTCTTTAACTTGGGTAAGATTCTGATTCAGGTACCTGTTAATTTTGTTCATAATTTCACTTTTCTTCTATATATACATTGTGTGGGTGCATTTTATGCCCACTGAGATCCCACTCGTTCAGTCAGAGTGCATACAGATTTAGAAACTATGATGTTGAGAATTTTTTTCAAGTCATGACTGAAAGCTGAGACACTCTCTTTTCATGGTTCGTGGTTACTTTATTAGTAATGTATAGCGGCAGAGTTCAATGATTGATTTCTTTAACATGTTTAAAGTTCTTCAGAGTTTTGTGCTGCTCTTATGAAAATACCCTCCTCCTTCCTCGTGAACTCGTCCTTCTTGAGTAACAGGTAGTGGGTGCATGTGGGAAGGCGTATTGCCCTGCTTCTCCTCTGCAGGCTGTGACATGACTGGATTCAAAATTCTTTGCATGGTTAGTTTGGAACAGGGCCATTCCCAAAGCACCGTTACATAAGGTCAATGGGGGCAGGGGGGTGTGTTGTGGTTGTTTCTTTAATTATGGAAAATCATGGCACATGTTCTGGCTAACAGTTCTTTTTTATAGATCTGTAGTTTATGCCATAAGGCACTTGAGTTGTTAAATTAACAACACAGGTACCCTATTGCTCTTTAAAAGACTTTTTATAGTATTGAAAAATACATACCCTTCATTTAATCTTGAGGTGAGCCTAAGAATTTGAGAGTAGTTGTACCAAGTGCACACTGCTTTTCTGATGGAACACATGCAATTCTCCTTTCACATTTCCAGCAGTTTAAATCTAGAGGAACACTATAGAAAAGTATAAATTTTGCTTGTACAGCCTCAGTACATGTAAATCTGAAGATGCTCAGATATCTTGTGACCCTCTTTCTGTATCTGTACCCTTCCTGCTTTGGTTGTCTTCCTTTTGTGTTGTTTTATTGTTATACTTTATTTTCTATTTTTTCTTTTTAACCCCAGTTCTCTTTCTTTTTAGTCTCTTTCTATCTGTATTTACTGTTTAGATGGTTCCAAGTTTAAGGAGAAGATGATTCTTTTCTCAAGCAGGTAGACTTGCATGTCCTGTGTGTGCCTGATTTTATACTTGTTTTTTTTCTGGTTTACATTGAACCTCACTGCTATATTGAGTGATTGTCAAAAATGTGCATTTACTCTTTTGTAACCCTGGTTTAATTCTTTTAGGTGAGGATGGGCCATCTCAGATGGGACTGGAGGATCTGTGCATGTTCCGGGCTGTTCCCAATGCCACTGTGTTTTACCCTAGCGATGCTGTAGCCACTGAAAAAGCAGTGGAAATAGCTGCCAACACCAAGGTTTGCATCGTGGTATTTCTGAGCCAGAAAATAATTTTTATTTTTTTTTACTACTTTTGTTGCTTCTGGCATGTTTCTTGCATGTCTCTACCCACATAAATTCTTTCAAAGATTCCAGCGTGGCAGTGGGATGTTTTCTTTGCATGGAAAGGTTGCAGACATTCTGTCCAGGCTAGTGCAGAATGAACAGTCTGGAATGCTGTGGGCCAGATTTGGGGAGATGTAAATGATTACACAGCAATTGCAGTTTGGGTCTAAACTGGCTCAGAAATAAGGGCAAGTGTAACTCTTGTTGGTCTTTAGCAAACTTACAGAAAGTACACTCCTAGTATGATATCTCTGGGGTCAAAATTGAAGCTGGATATGGAAAGATAAATTTATCTTGAGGATTTTGATCATCAAGTGCCTGTACGTGAAAGCTCAGGAGTCAGGTCCTCAATTAGTCTAAGACAGTCTACACCTTTGGGAGATACTGAGAGCCAGTGCTTACACTAGTTGACAGTCTCACTGGTCATCTTTTGCTCCTCTGTTGCCAATGATGGATTGCAGTTAAATTGGACTGTGGCTGAAGACGACTAAGACTTCCCATGTGGCTGTGACGGAGTTTCTGATCTCTCTTACCTTCAGCTAATTTGACATAGTAATGGTCAAATGTCATTGGTAGGATTGGGTTGGACCATCTCCTTGATTGGTGGTACTTTAGGCTGCCATAGGAGTTTACCTTGAGAAAGGAGCCCATAATCTGAAAAATTTCAACCTTGCTAGTACAGCTTTTAAGTGAAGGAGTGTGGAAGTTTGGTGTGTACAAATGTGATGTAGTTTGTGAAAAAAAGATGGCGGGAGAGGAAGGAGTGTGAGATAATATGAGAGAGATTAGATAAGTACTGATTTGTTACTTCTTTTGGAAGGGCATCTGAACATTAACTGATGGAAAGCATTTTTCCTTGCTTTCAGCTGAGCATTTCTTCTATTCCTTTAAAGTTACTAGTGTAAAATTTGCACATGTATGGCAAAGTTATAAGATTCTAATTAACTCAAGTAGGACTTTCCATTTCCACAAGAGAAGAAAAGAGAAATAAAGATCTTGAAATCAGAAAGAAAATTGTGAGTTAGCAGCGTGCTCTGAGAAGAGGTTAACTGTATTGTGATGTCTGAAACAACCAGCTTTTGAAAAAGGACTAATGGGGGTGGGGGGAGTTTACTCAGTAGAACCAGAAATAACATAGCAGGGTGAAAACCAGACAAACAGAAAAAGTCATTTTGCTGTATTTTTTTCATAGGGTTTACAAACTAGAATGTCAACACCTTTCTGGTTTTGTAACTTATAACATGTTTACTTCGGAAACAGGGCATTTGTTTCATAAGAACTGGTCGTCCTGAAAATCCTGTCATTTACAACAACAATGAGGACTTCCATATTGGACAGGCAAAGGTAAATATTGCCCAGATAAACAGAATCTGAAAAAATATGCAAAGTCCCTCTTGTAAAAGCCCTTTTCCCTCTAAAGCATTCCAATGCTAGAGATTTGATCTTTTTAATAAAATCTCCAGAAATGTTAGAAATATCAGTAAGATTTATTGTTAAAAATACATGGAAACATTTTCTTGCAGCTGGTTCTGAAGAGTAAGGATGACCAAGTGACTGTGATCGGAGCAGGAGTCACTCTGCATGAGGCTCTGGCTGCAGCAGAACAGCTGAGAAAAGGTGATCAGATTATGGGTTTGACTTTTTTTTTTTTTCCTTTTTTATCATTTAACACAGCAAAGAAATCAATGCCACTCAGCCTAACTGCTCACCCTTTGTGCTGGTAAACATTAATTAAAATGCTACAGACATCTAGTCACTTGTTAAGCTGATACAGTGCAACATAGTATATATCTGCCAATCTTGCCTGTTTTAGTTAGGTTAGTAGCATTAGTAGCCATGAAAATTGCCAAACTGATCAGATCAAAGTTTGCTTAGAACTGCTAATCTGTCTGAAAGTGCTCTGCAGGCAGAACCTTAGAGGAAGTGTGTAAGATGCAGGAGTGATCCTTCCCTGGCATATTGTCTGGGTGGGCTAGGGTGCCAACACTAATGGAGTGCAATCAGGCTGGGGCCAGTTAACAAAATACAGATTGTCAGCTGAGCCACCGCAACTGTGTGTGCTCTTACACAATGCTGTTGATATGCAGCGCCTTTGTGTAGATATGGTTCACTGCTAACTTGTTTTTTTGAATGAATGTATCAACTTTTAACTAGCACGGGAGGCAATAATTCTATGATAGTGCTCAAATGCACTGACATCTCACAGTAAAGATAAAAATCCTTCAGTGAAATAAGAATAGAAAGAAACCATCAAAAATCCATCTGTGAGTCAGTAGCATGTGCCCAGGAAGAAATAACGAATAGTAAGAGATAATACAATTAATGCTGCCTGTGGCTTATGGGTAGCTTTGTATGCTGTATCTAGGTGGACAGATATTTTGTCATGACCTTGAGCCATCAGTCTCAGGATATTTTGAAAGTTGTATTTTCAGAACTATTGTTATTTTTCTGAATTTATCATGCTTTGCGATGCTCTGCTGATCTTGGAAGTGTGAATAACCAGCTATGGAGAGATAATCCCATAGTATAGAGGCAGTGTCTAATACCTAAAATATATTTGCTACTAAAGAGCCTTCAGTCACAAAACTGTCGGCATAACATAGTGCTTCTTTATGTATGATAAGAGTTGACTCAGTGTTCAGCTAGCCAAGATCAGACAAAACCTCATGTAATTTGCTATTCTTTATAAACAATTGCCATTTGTACATAGCTTTAACAAGTGATCTGAGCCTGCCTTACGATGACAGGACAAATTCTGGTTTTGATGCCAACCTTAAGGGCGCCGTGATCAGGGCTGGTGCAAGTCAGACAGACATACCTGATAGGTGGGCAGCCTGCAATGAAGAATTCAGAATCATAGAATAGTTTGGGTTGGAAGGGACCTTTAAATATCACCTAGTTCCAAATCCCCTGCCATGGGCAGGGACACCTTCTACTAGACCAGGTTGCTCAAAGCCCCATCCAACCTGGCCTTGAACACTTCCAGGGATGGGGCATCCATAAATTCTCTGGGCAACCTGTTCCAGTGCCTCACCACTCTCACAGTAAAGAACTTCTTCCTTACATCTAAGCTAAATCTACCCTCTTTCAGTTTAAAACCATTACCCCTTGTCCTATCACTACATGCCCTTGTAAAAAGTCCCTCTCTGGGGAACGTCTACAGACCGAAGAAGCAGGAGGCATTTGCGCTTGGGTTGACAATAAAGTTAAAGGCAAAATAAAGGTCTGGTAAAAAAATCGTGATTGACAGTCTGAATAAGAAGGATTTCCTGGTGACTAGATTCTGCTCTTACCTGTGGGAGGGCCAGTTAGATTACTGTTTTGCTGATGGGCACTCCTAGTGACCTTGAGTGACTTATCCAAGGCTTTTCTGCCTCAAGTGTTTTGTCTGTGGCATGGATGGATATTACTATGTCACAAAGTGCGTGAAGAAAGAATGCATACAAAAATTAGGGTTGGCTGGGTTCCATGGTAGACAAGCCATAGGTACAGATACCTGGTAGTTAGTGTAGACAGTTGTCATAATGGCTCTAAAAGATGTACCACTTAAATTGTCTTGCATTCTCCAAATTCATGTTGCAAATAATTTCATTCTATTTCTGCAGAAAAAATATTCATCCGTGTGATTGATCCCTTCACTATAAAGCCCCTGGATAAGAAGACAATACTTGAAAATGCAAGAGCGACCAAGGGCAGAATCATCACTGTTGAGGACCATTACCATGAAGGTGAGCTGGGTCCAGGAGGTCACATCCCACACAGTTGTTCCCCAGGGGTTGGGAGCTCACAGCTTTTCCAGACCTGAGAGAGAAGTATGGGACCTGATGCTGTCATTCAGTTAGAGCAAAAGAGAGGGGTTAGCCTTTTATATTGCTGTTATGATTATAAGATGACACTGAGGGTTGAAAGTTTCCTAAGATATAATGGGTTAATCAGGGCTGCCTTTCTGATTAACTTGGCCTTGGGTGCCCTTCTGTATGCTTGGTCCAAGTGAAGTCTTGATTCATTTGTGCCGAGTGAAATTGTGAATTCCTGCTGTGGTGCAGTGATTCTGCACACAATGTTCTCAGAATGGCTTCACAGCAGCTGCTTTGCAGTTTAAATTGCAAGAGAGACCATTGCTGTGCAGGTTTCTTAAGTTTTCCCTGTGTCCAAAAGCTTGATTCCAGGCTGCTTGAAGTCAGGTGGTTTTGGCAGTTTCCGCCATCACTCTGAGATAAATTCCTCCTTCTGCTATAAAATTGCAGATCAGGGCCTATGAAGAGCCAGACCACTTTGCATTCTCACTGGACCCTTTTTTGTTCCTTCATTTCACCTGCTTACAGGCCATTTTAGAATCTGTGGCTGGTCTATTGTAGTGTTCTTAAGCTAGGGTAAAAAGTGCATGATGCATGCAAGAAGGAATTTCTAAGGTGATTCCCAAGTAAATTTTAAGATAAAACGCTTCTTGGGAGAAGTGGAGTAGTCTCTATAAGACTTCCCCAGCTTCTGTGCCAGGATTTTGTTTAGAACCATAGAATCATTTAGGTTGGAAAAGACCCTGAAGATCATCAAGTCCAGTCATTAACCTAGCACTGCCAAGTCCACCACTAAACCATGTCCCTAAGTGCCATGTCTCCACATCTTTTAAATACCTCCAGGGATGGTGACTCAACCGCTTCCCTGGGCAGCCTGTTCCAGTGCTTGATAACCCTTCTGGTGAAGAAATTTTTCCTAATACCCAATCTAAACCTCCCCTGGCACAATGTGAGGCCATTTCCTCTTGTTTTATCACTTGTTACTTGGGAAAAGACATCAACACCCACCTCGCTACAACCTCCTTTCAGGTAATTGTAGAGAGCGATAAGGTCTTCCCTCAGCCTCCTTTTCTCCAGGCTGAACAACCCCAGTTCCCTCAGCCACTCCTCATAAGACTTGTTCTCTAGACCCTTCACCAGCTTTGTTGCCCTTCTCTGGACACGCTCCAGCAACTCCATGTCTTTCCTGTAGTGAGGGGCCCAAAACTGAACACAGTACTCGAGGTGCAGCCTCACCAGTGCCAAATACAGGGGAACAGTCACATCCCTGCTCCTGCTGGCCACACTATTTCTGATGCAGGCCAGGATGCCGTTGGCCTTCTTGGCCACGTGGGCACTCTGCCAGCTCATATTCAGCCAGCTGTCAACCAGCACCCCCAGGTCCTTTTCCACCAGGCAGCCTCCAGCCACTCTTCCCCAAGCCTGTAGCGTTGCATGGGGTTGTTGTGACCGAAGTGCAGGACCCAGCACTTGGCCTTGTTGAACCTCATACAATTGGCCTCAACCCATCAATCCAGCCTGTCCAGATCCCTCTGTAGAGCCTTCCCACCCTCAAGCAGGTCAACACTCCTGCCCAGCTTTATGTCATCTGCAAACTTGCTGAGGGTGCACTCGATCCCCACATCCAGATGATTGATAAAGATATTAAACAGAACTGGCCCCAATACTGAGCCCTGGGGAACACCACTTGTGACCGGCCTCCAGCTTAAGTTAACTCCATAACCTGCTGCCGCTTGCTCTCTGACATGTCTTGTTTGCACAGGTTCTCAGGGGCATGCCTGTGCAAACATGTCCTGTGAAGATGAGACCATATGCAAACAGAGAGCAGCTGTTGCGAATTGCACGTCAGGCTTGCCCCGTTTTAGGGGAGATGGAGAAATCAGCAAAGGGGCAGCTGTGAACTATGGCATTAGTAGATACTGTAGATATCTACTAATAGAAATTAGTAGATATTATGAGATTATCCTATTTTAAGGTGAAACATCACTCTTGCCAGGTATCTGAAGTGATCTGGTATTACTGTAAGTGCTGGTTACACCATACTTTTGTTCCAGACTGTGGATGGTGATAGCATCCCTGAGCCTCATCATTTTCTAGTTTATCTTTCAACTCTGGACAAATCTTTTTCTGCTGCTTTGCGAGATGGCAAAATCATCACACTCTGAGGTGATGAACATGTGATTTACACTGGCACAGCTTTTGCTGTGTGATACAATCAAGGAAGGTCAAGTGTACACGCATCACAAGCCTGAATGCATTGCAAGGCCACATCAGGCTGATCTTACAGCCGCATCCGTGGAGGTGCCTGTGGCTGGAGGCTAAGTTTGAGTGGTTAAATCCTACCATGCCTGGAGCTGTGAAAAGCCCTGCATTCATGGATATGCCCTAACTGAAGTGCAGCACCAAGGTGTCTCTCCTCTCAGGTCTCAGAGCTCTTGACACCAGTCCTGTGTTTTCTTCTTCCCTAGTACTCCTGCTTCCAGCGTCTCTCCTGCTGCCACGCAGTTCCCTGTTGTGTCCTTTGTCCCTGTGACTGACAGTGATTCAGTCTGAGCTGAGCTCTAAGCAAAGGTTGTGAATATATTACATAACTCGGAGAGGGACCTAGCGGCATCTACAGGCATTGCGAAAAGATGGAGATCTTAAATGCTGCTGAGATTGGTGGGAGTTGACTTTCAGCACATTAAGTATGCTTGTAAATACTCCTCACTCTAAATATATTTTTAAACCTGGCTCTCGGTGGCTGATGCTGAAGCGGTGAGGGCTTCCTGACAGTTCTGTGCCCTTTAGGGGTATATGTTTCTTACTGCCAATTTGTAAGTACTTCAGAAATGTCGGGCTGGTTGTCCTCAGAATGGCTTTGAAATAGGAAATTGTTTTCATTTCACAAATGGGCAATTCGGACATATATTGTGATCGATGTTTCTTATAAGCATGTGAATTGGGGATTTAACTTACAGGGACCTTTGGATCAGATATACATGCAATCTATATGTTGCCTGTTGAAGCATACAGATGTATGTCGTGTTTGAATTTTTTCATAGGTGGCATTGGAGAAGCAGTGTGTGCTGCCGTAGTGGGTGAGCCTGGTATCACAGTCAGTCGCTTGGCCGTGTCTCATGTACCGCGAAGCGGGAAGTCAGCTGAGCTCCTGAAGATGTTTGGCATTGATAAAGATGCCATTGTGCAAGCTGTTAAGGTGGCGGTGTCCAAATCAAGAAATGCGGAGTAGTTTGAAGCATCTTGTGCTGTGTTACAGAAAAGCAGTGTTCAGAGAAGTACTGTAAGTTTAAGGCAGGCAAAGGTGCTTTATGTAGAGAGTTCTAATAAAAATACCAGCTTAAAAAACCTTCTGGGTTTTAATCTCTTTTTTTTCTCTGTGGGGTGTTGTGTAGCGGGGTAACATCTGAATGTTTTCAGTCATTGAAAAATCTTCAGGTTATTTAACAATTTGTGGGCAGCAGCCCTTTGCCTGCCTGCTGTATAGCAGGAGCATTTTCTGCTTTGCAACTAACCTTGCCTGCTGTGAGCTCTAGTGTGGAAGTGTTGGGTGTTCACTGAAGGTCTGGGTGGGCTGTGCTTCAGCAGGGAAATAGACGTTGGGCATTGTAGCCTAGAGTGAATCGAGTAGTGTTTGGTCCAACTTACTGCTGAAGACTAAAATCCTGTCTTGAAGGGAGTTTGGTGAAAACAGAGTTCTTCCCAAGCTGCCAGAAGAGTGCAGTAGCCCCTCTTCTGTACAGAAATGTTAGGCACTAGATAGTGAAAAGCAGGAATGTGTATTGAAGGAGGAGGGTGGCTAGTGCCTTTGCTTCAGTTCCTCCTCTCTGCATTGCCCCCCAGCCATTTAAAACCAAGGCCAAGAAGGAAGTACCCTATGTGCTGAGTGATGTCAAAGTGGAAGGAGATGTACTGGCTCCTGGGGAACCCACAGTGGGAGGTGGAGGCCCAGCAGAGCTATGGGAATGGGCCATGAGCTGTGGGCTCGACTTGCTGAACTTTTGGAGAACAGTAGCTTAGTGAACACAAGCTCATTTAAGGAGATTGAAACTCTTCATAGGAACTTGTATCGTATTTTTGAGTGCTTGGCCAGTGCTGCAGCAAGGGTGATACGTGAGACCAGAATGAGAGCCTTGCCGTTGGGCAAGAGGCAGGAGTGTTTTAAAACACTGAGATGGACTTAAGAAGAAGGATCTGAAAGAACAGCAGGAAATTCCCAGATACCCAAGAGGATGCGGCTGAACATGTAAGTTGCTTTTTTCTATAGAATTGACTCCTCTCATGTGAGCTGCTCCAAGTTGGGTGAGCTGTTCATCTTGCTTGATGTGTTCCACTGGGTGATTTTTAAATGTTTTGCTCATTTTACCTTTAAGCAACTTCTGTTTAAAAAAAAAAAAATTAAAAATTTATTTTGTTGACTGCAGAGTACCAAATTTGAAAACATATTTAGTACTAAAATATGTTTCTCATCCTGACTTCCATGATTACCCTTCAGAAGGATGTTATACAGCAGAGGAAACTAAAAAAGCAATTTTTGTCAGAGCAGGGTGACTATGCAAACTTTTCAGTCCGCCCGAAAGCCATTTGATGTTAACAATGCTACACTGGTCTGAGCAAGATTTTATTTGCAGACTAACAACACAAAATCTACAGTATTTTGGTGTGACAGGCTATTTCTACAAAGACATGTAAATAGTATATATAAATGAGAACATAAATATTATGAAATAACTTGCATTCATCCTTACTGCTTAATTTAACCCCTGACATGTTAGGTAACTGCTGTGCTGTGTTGATACAGGCCTTCATACAATTGCTCATATTTTTGGATGTGCAAATGGAACCGCAACACACAAGAACGATCAACGCTGGTGCTTAAAATTTAAAATTAAGTACATCTAAAAAGTAAGTGTTTTGATTTTCTGAGCAAGGCTTGAAATTGCTTCTCTCAAACTCTGGGCTGTTTGGGCTAATGGCTTTTAGATTTACTTTTCCTTACAATTTCACGTTTTATGGCTCTGTGTCTGACTTGATGTCTTCATCCTTCTATGGGTATGAAGACCTTACATTTTTACTGAAAATTTAAAGGTATCCCCTTTTTTTGCACTCTGCCTACACTTGCATTAGTCCTACATATATTATGTGTAACATGTCCTTATAAAATTAAAGGAATGTAAAAGTTGCACTTTATTTTACTCAAAGAAAGAAAAATGTTGGGGGGTGAGTCAAATCAAGCACTTTATTTTTCCTTTCAGAAGAAGAGATGAAATTTGCTGCTGTTAATAATCTCATTACTGCACCATTATGTCACTGCATGTAAAATCTCACCAGCTTTCACTGGGTGAAATCATTATACGCCCACTATATTGAGTTCTGCCACAATAAATTAATCTGCTTCAGTGCTATTGCACTGTTGGGGCTCAACCGTGTAAGCAAGCAGCTGGCGTTTGCCTGGTTTGCAACATCACAAGGGGTGAAGAGGCGGTGGCTTTGTGGTTGCCAAGATTCCTACTGAAACATCCAGAGCCTAATCCAGAACCAGCGGAGGATAATATTGGTAATTTTGTTGATTTTGATACACCATAGGCAGACTAACATGGTTGCATGGGGGAGAGAGGAAGAATGTGTTTATCTTTAATGGAATTAAATACAAACCTGCATCTAGATTGTCTTATAAGCTCTGCTGAGCCACGAATCACTTCAGAAGAAAGAATGGGACCCTGTAATGCAATTTCAGCTTTATTTTTGAGGGGAGGGAATGATGTCTTTCTATGGTCTAACACTTCTATATTTCATGTTAGCCATTAGGTTTTTATGTTTGCCTCATAAAGCTTTTTTTTTTTTAATACTAGAAATTCAGCCAGAAGGGTTTTGTGGAACTGTCCTGAAATACTCCTGCTAGGCAGCTTTCCTCATACCTGTATGATAAAGAAAAAGAAGACTGTCAGGACTATTGTGTTCAAATTGTCATGTATCTATGCAGCTTTTCAGCATTCTTCATGTTTTGTGTTCATGAACACGGATAAACATGAGCTTGGAGTCTCTTTGAAGACCCAACAAGAGAAACCTACCCCCCACCCTGAATTTTTAACTGAGCTATAGAATTCTTATTTGGACATTGTCAGGAAATAGTTAATACCCCATACAGAGTAAAGTATTAAAAATGTGAAAATGCTCTGTGACATGGAAAGAGTCAAGAATAATTCATTTTCAAACCCAAACAGCTGTCATGAACTGTAGTAAAATATTTCTTTTTTTTTTTTTTTTAATTAAGAAGACTGGAAATTGTAATTTAGAGAAGAGGTCTTAAGACTTGACCAAAATTAAGTACCCAGGAAGGTCTAGGGAATATGCATGCAGTCAGTAAGAAGATCACTATTACCTGTTGGCCTGAATTTGCCAATCAGAGGAACAAAGCTGTCAAGTACACTCCGAATTCGATACACTAATTGTGAAAACAAACATTTTTTTCAAGATGAGCCAGACAGCAATGTAAAACATAAAAAAATAGAAAAATGGCAAAACCCAAACACTGACACTTGCAATACTAATGAACCCAAGCACTTTTGCAGTATCATTAATAACAAAGTAGCGACAAGACTGATTCCTGAGAACCATCCACAACCTACCAAAAATATTAGCACAAGATTACAAAGGCAATTTCTGTTCTCAGCTGGGAAGCCGTAACTTGCTGCTAGTTGCACCTTTCCTATGACATCCCTAGGGATTTTTCAAGAATCACCATTTTTTCTATCTAATTTTCAGTAGCTGCTGCCATCCAGGTTCTGCTGAGAGCTCTTCCTCAGGGTGTTCAGCTGCCTCAGTCCCAGGGGAATGAATGGCAGCCTGAGCGCACAGCAGCTTATAGAGTCTATCTGGGAAGACTGCCTTGCTGCTAAAATTACACGTTGTCATGGCAACTTAGCATTCGGCCATTGCTGCAGAAAGAGGTGACTCAGGGTCTTGTGATCATTGAGAAAAATGAGTCAACTTCTCCCTTCAGTGTCACTAAGGCATGTTTGTCTCCAGCCACACTGTGTAATTGTGAATGAGATGTTACAGGATAGTTGTGTGATGATTTACGGAATCTCGGCACTAGCTGTTTTATAGACTGGTGCAGTGTAATGACTGTGTGACCTTGTATTCCTAGTGTGGATACAGAGCTGGCAGCTATAGATACACTTACCTAGACCAAAGTATATCCCAGTGGTTTCCAGAGAGGCAAAGGTGATTAAACCAGTTCCAAGAGAAATAGTCCAATCTAAGGCAACAAAATAAATGTTTGGCTTTGTTCATTTTTCTAGTGTGCAACAATTTATCCTTCTACTGAAGTCTTGCCTTACCTTTGTAGTAGTAGTAGCAAATTAGTAAAGTTCCAATTGCAAAGCAAAGAATGACAAAATGAAAGAATTCATCTGAAATAGAGAGGGAAAATTAGGTTGCAATCGCAGGCGTGGCCCTTACGAATACACCTTAAGGTACAATGTATCATTTGGCGAACAAAGTCTATTTCCACATGAGGTCTTATACACCAGACTCAACTGCAAAACATAGATGCACACAAGTTGTTCTGAGAAGTCTTGATGATTTTCATTGAGAAGCCTTGATGCACTTCAACAAACTACTCATGTCAAGAAAAAAAATGAAAATTTTTTAGAGTCAGAGATCTTATTTGTGTACTAAGGTTCAACAGGGCTGACAGCAGTTGAATTTAAAAAAAAAATTTTTAAAAATTACCATCCTTCCGTATGCCCATCCACCGTACTGTCCACTGATGGAGGCGAGTGTTCTTACATGCTACAAAAAAGAAATGTCTTTTATTGCCGTGAAACTCTCAAATTAAGGAGTTTTAAGTTTATTTCCCTTTTTGTATCTGAAATCAATTCTAGGAGCAGAATACAGGTAAAACTGTTTGTTCAAAGGAAAGATCTGCAAGCCTTTCAGAAAGATCCAATCAACAATTTTAAAATCACCCCCAAAAGAGCAGGGTTTTTTGTTTTTGTGTTTGTTTTTTTTTAAAGGCTTAATCAGATGGTTGCATTAGCAATAGATAATTGTTTTAGAGCACACTTTTCTGTCTAGTCTGGAACAATCGATAGTCTCAGAATTACAGTGGGGGAGTAAAGCAGTAGTACAAGGGATCTTCAGTTTGATACTTGCGTGCTTTGCACAGTCACAGCTACAGTAATATAACCATCTTCATTACTAAGCGTATGAGTACCATCAGTCTACGTAAGCCTGATGTTGAAGTATTTCTGCACCTCCCCAATTAAGAACTGTAGCTGACAATTAGTCTCCTGTAGCTAGCTACACTGATACATAGAAAGAACAGCATAACAACAAGCTAGATATTTGAGAGGTTTAAATAGAGAGCATTTTTTCTATGCTAGTTGTGAGCAGAGTTGCCAAATTGTGTTCTTTCTCTGATTATATTGTCAAAAGTCAGAAAGAGCTGAATATTTTATCAGATTTCCAATGATGTGTTCAAAGCAGAAAGTTTTTCTGTTTTTGTTTGAGAGGACCCCCAGGCAGTCTGTTGCATATAAGCCTTTGGGAGTTGACTTATCACAAGTTTTAGATGCTGATTTCATTTACATTGAACTATGCATCCAGGCAACCACTGCCTGGCAGTGAATTTAGTTTTCTCTAAAGATGTAACAAGAGAGTACTGGAAATGTACTCCAAATGAGGTACAGACTTTTGCTATTGTGCTTTTGAACTGTGAAGCAACTAAACTTTGCCAAGAAATTCTGTTCTGTGTCACCTGATACTGGAGTCACATTTTTGATTCTTTGAGCATGCTGGATTGAGCAAGTTCTGGTTTGGGGACAAACTCAGTTATTTGATTATTAATGTTAACATAGCATTGCACTATTTTGACTCACAAATGTTCTGTGCAGTTGTATGAATGATCTATAGACGCAGAATTTATCAGAACAGCAATTCATACTTGGCAGGTGTCAGTTCTGTATTAATCTGCCTCCTAAATGCAATAGTCCCACTGTAACTTTACATCATGGAATGACTTGCACTGTATTTCTTCTATTAAAGCATTACAGTACATTTTAATAACTATTCTCAAACTTCTACTTTTTGATTAGGAAATATCTAGGTATCAAGGAGCTGGTACAACTTTCATCACTAAGTAAAACTCAGTCCTGAAAGACACCATCCACAAGAAAAACTTCCATTTGCTTGTTTGTATTTACCATCTGCAATTGAATCCTCTCTTCTGGTAATCTCTGAAAAGCAACACAGTTTTATTATTTCTGATGGTAAAAATACAAATATATTGTTTCCCACCATTATCAGCACTAGCACGCACAGTGAGTATTCACCTATTTGGTGACTCAGTATAGACAAAATAGTACTTGAAAGTACAGGAAATGAAAGAAGTTAAAAGGGCCCAAGAACAGATAACAACAAAACTGACTATTCATAGTGATCCCAGGTTCTTTGAAATAGCTGGGCAGTAGAAGATTGATGGCCTCTGTGTTAATATTCAGTTGCTAAAACCAAGTAGAGCTGGGATCACAAGTGCTGCATGTGTATCACTGGAACCTGTCCAATACAGTAGGCATGGTGTCCTGCACTAGCTAAATTTTTTCAGCATCTCAGTCTGGTGTATTGAAGTAATCTAGAACTGAAGCAACAAAAGCCATGGTGAGAGGTGGAGAAGCCAAAAAAAGTACTGTAATCCTCTTTCTGCACCTGGCATTGCGGGGAGAATATTGTATTACAATGTGTTCCTCTACCCCAGTATTTGACGTAGCCCCTTGAGGACAGGTAACTCAAAAACCTCCCCTAGGGATTATGCTGCAATTTCTATCTTCTTCCCAACTCTGTCCTCAGCTGAAACAGTCCAAGTTGCATCAACTATTCCCCACTGCCCAGAAGAAAAGTGGTTGAGCAGGTGTCCTCTGAAAAAGGCCAGTCTGTTGGGCTGTCTGCCTCTCCTAACTAATGAATGTGGCATTGGCCTGGGAGTGGGAGGGATGAGGTTCGTAATGCAATCAAGACATCGAAAATTTCCTGCTATGGGCTTTTTACATCTGTTCTGCTGCTGCTCAGCAGTGCCTGATAAAAGGAAGTTTGCCTTTAGAATGAATGTTCCAGCCTTTCAGCTGGTACTGTTTCTCTGTTGCTTGTCATTTGGCTTTCACCTAGTATCTTCTGTTGGGGAATGCTCTGTGCTCTGAGCTAAGTGAAGAAGGCATTCAGAGCTGAGTATCGCTGTTTTGCGGAAACCAGGTTACAGCTCCCTCCCAGTCTTGCATCCCTGTTCAGCAGGAGATAGATGGCTGCAGGGAATGCTGAAAACTGCCTAGCTTTCTTGGGAAAGACTGAATAGTTGCCCAATAGAATCGCTGGGTTTTCCCCTAAAAAGGATGACAACTGCTGTGAGCTGATCCTGTGAGAACCTGGCAGGCCTACAAAAAAAAGGGTTAATCTGCTAGAACTCCTTGTACAAATCACCTGCTATCAGCCAGCCACTAGGACAAGCTTGCAACAAAATGTCTGCACCATGCCCAGGTCCAATACAAGGCTAACAGGAAACCAATGGATTTACAGCCAGGGGATTATTTTTTAATACATAAGCATGTCAGAAAGAAGAAACTGCAGTTACAGTCTTCCTTCCAGCAGGATGAGGTTATCTGGGAACGCTTACCTGAATCTCTGTAGGGAACAACCTCTGCTGGTATGCCTAAAATATTATGCAAAGATTATGTAGATTAATATCCATAATGAGTATGCATACCTTGCTGCCAGTCCTAGCTCATGCAACTCTATTGAAATTAGTGTGGTTGTGTAAAGTAACAAAGTAGATACCAACTCGAACTCATTAGAGAGGGCAGCTCTGTTGTGGGTTATGCAGGTTGAAAGTTGGAATCATGAATGGATTATTAACCCCCCCCTATTCCATCTCTCACAATATCTGGAGCTGGGTAGAATCAGACTCCTGTAAGACAATTAGATCTCCTAATATCAATTTAAATGAGCTACTCTTACACCTGGGCTGAGATCAATTTAAGACATTAATTACATGATTAAAGCCTTAACTTCTTTACATCCATGGTTCTATACCATAAGCTGATAGCTATTTCTGTGTGTTGTCGTGGCACATTTTCTTCATCAATAATGCACTTATTTTTCATTTTTTGTTTGGAAGGAAAGGAAAAGCCTCAGGAACAAGATCCAAGGTGTGGTCCTCTCTGATGATCTCCAGTCAGCACTGAGGGCTGAATGCAGACCCCATAAGCAGTGGCTGCAATAGATATTTTCAAAACTCTTTTGCTGCATTTCAATGGCAGCTGTACAGACCCAGGCAGCAGGACTTCTCCCACAACGGTAGATTTTGCTATTCTCCTGGTTCAACTCTAACCACAAGGCATGGCTGAGAGTTAGTATTACTTGAGCTTCATCTCATAGGAGATGTCTTTCCTACAGCCAAATTCTGACTGGTCATTTTCCTACATCTATACATGTTAGTATACCTTTGTTCAAAAGTCAAACCAAAGAATGCCAGAAATTATCCTTTTTTGATTTATATTGGTTGTCTCTAGTAAAAAACAATACTGTTGTCGCTTTGTCCTACCTCCAAGTAACTGGCCTTCAGTCTTCTGTCTTCCTAAATCTTCCCCATCACTGTCTGGATAGAGAAAGTGTTTTTTCATCAGATTAAAGAAAAACGTGTCAACAGTATCAGAAACAACAGCACTGTCATTGTTTGCTTGTAATACAATAATGGCTGTGGCATATGTAGGTAAAAAAATCAAGGCTTTGAAATGGAAGGATCATTATTGGCTGCTTTTGCCTCGCAGCTCTCTTCAAAGCTGGCTGAATAGGAGAAAACCAGCAAAATCTGAAGTTGGAATAATTTGTATAAAGGGGTATAGTGAGAAAGTTCTTATTTTAAACACATATATCATCAGCACTGCTGATTAGTTTGAAAAATTTATTTCTAAATGCAACTCATTTGATCTTAATCAGCTAGCGGCTTTCTGTAATAGAATAAGCCAGTATCAGCATTATCACTTCCATGTTGCCTATCACTTCTTAGTCTCTCTCATTTTCCATGAATGAAACGGTCTAGTGGCAGCCAAAATGACTTTTGATACACTGTTGATGTTTGCTAATAAGAAATGCTAGAGAAGTACTAAAGCATTGCCAGCTACTACTGTACATTGATTATTCTTTGCCTGCTGCTATAGCACAGGCTTCAGTTAGACCATAAAGGCACTGAAGATGATAGAAGTTATGATCTTTTATTTGGGAAGAAATCTTGCAGCAGATTTCTATGTTTCTGAAACCTCCAGCTTCCACAAGAGTGGAAGGCAGCCACTATTTCACTGACAACGAATCTAGGGGTACTAATTATTTTCTGTGTTCTCTCTTTTGCACAATTTCTTACTTTTTTCAGAGTTCTGCAGAATTGCTACTAAATTGCTGCAAGTCTCCTCTGTGAATCTCTTACGAACATGCAATCAGACTAAGTTATGTATCAGGGAAAAATAAAATAAATCCTCTTTACCTTGTGTATCTTCATCCATGGACTCATGGGATGAGTTTTCAGCCTTTTTTTCCCCTTGTGAAAGCATGAGATTCCTTTCTAATCTCTTCAGGAGTTTCAATTTTTCATCTGTTTTATAGAGAGAGGAAAAAAAAATATCAGAAACAACTATTTACATTTTCTCTCTTCTACAATGACAGATTCCACAATGCTTTATTAAAGGTTGTCTGACAGGAAATCAGACCCTTGGTCTTATTTCAGCTGTGGTTTTTGCACACAAGGAGTAGTACAAAGCATTACAAATGAAAGCAGTATATACCCTACCGTTTAGACTTTCTCAAATGGTTGTGGTAGATGCCTAAAGTTTCATATTCTGGCCTTTAATTTGCCCATAATGCTACCTCTGTGAAAATCTCCACTTCCTGAAGCAATAGCCGCTGCAGCTGAAAAGATGCTTTAGCTGGAGAGGGGTTGCTCACCCTTCTCTGGGCTACTTCTCCCTTCAGCCCTGTGAGTTCCTGTGTTTATGCCGCAGTGCCAGCACCCTCTTGTGGCACAAAAGCAGAGCCCTCGGAGCCAGCTAGGCAAAAATCACCAAGGAGGAGAAATCTGCAGGGTGCTGACTTCTGGGCCAGGCAGTGAAGTGCTCCTGCCTTGTCTGGCTGGAGCTGCAGGTGATTCTTAACAGCTTCAAATTCAACTCTGTGCTGAGGGCCGGCGGGTCTGTGCATCTCTTCATGATTAGTTGTAGTATTTGGACATACGCAGCTAGACATGATTCCCCCCTGGCTGCTTGATGGTGCTCACTGTACAAGAGCAGGAAGGGGGTCTCTGCTGTGACAAACGTCCCTACTCTGAGACATGACCAAAGCTGGGCTGCTGTCCGGGCTGGGAGGTCTCTCCCCTTCATGAACATGTTTGATCAAGGCAGGAACAGGATCTCCTCGAGTATCTCCAGTTAAATTCAGGGTTATCTTTAGTGAGTGCAGCTCTGTGATCTATTAAAGACAATTAATGACTCTGTAGACCCTGTGGAACTGCACTTACTTTATTGCACAACTGGGCAAATGAGAAGTGCAGTGGAGTCTTTTTCTATCTTGTTGCCAGGTTCAGCACCCTGAGTGGCATCCTCTAGCCACTCCTTTTAGGTGCTACTACATATGCTGCTAGTGTTATCAATTAATATGTATAACATGACTGAAATAACCAGGGAGCTGCTAAAGTCCTGTGTACAGTGCCCCCCCCCCCCATTGGTTAATATTTAAAATAGGGAAACAATAACTAGACATGGATTAGGAATAAACTATTAGACAATGGGGCTTTGTAGATAGGTAGAATGCTTATGTCAGAAAACATAATGGATCATGGTCTGATCAACAAACCTTTAAGAACTGCTTGGAACTGCCAAGATTAGGGAAGAAGTAGGTAAAAGGCAGTTCCTACAGGGGGAGAGCTCAACCACCGACTCATTGACCACCTATTCAAATGATACCACCTACTCAAAAGAAGACAGTGAAAAAAGAAGGCAGAGTCTGCGCACTAATTTACATGAGAGGTGAAGAAAAAAGAACCAATCGTTAAGGGAAATAATAATGAATATGTATTACTTAAGTATATAAACGTGGGAATTTTTGAGACAAAGGTATGCTGTATTGAGACAGGCACCCATTCATGCGCATCAATGAAATTAACTTGAAAATACCTTGACTCTGTGTGTTATTGGCTTGCACACTGGGTAAATGAACTCTGTTTGTGGGACAACACTAGGACCATTTGCAAAAATATTTTCAGTGACTGAGCTTGGATTTCTTACCACTATGAGAGCTCAGAATGGTCCAGGCTGGCTGGATAACAGTCCATGCAAAAAAGTATCCTGGGTGTCATGAATCCAGCTAGACAGGAAAAACTGGGGCACCACTTTAAGCCAGAGAAATTTCTTTGGCATCATCTCAGGACATCCTCTCTCCCTAAACACACATGCGTTTTTCTGCAGAAGAAGCCCAAGTCAAACTAAAGTAAAATACTATCTTTGGCTCCCATTATCACCATACCTAAGTGACTTTTCTAAGCAGTATTTCTAGACATTTTAGTTGTTCACTAATAATCACTTCCAAGCATATATCAGAGTTTTCAAATTGGTGTCAAGTCCCACCGGCACTGCAGTAATTTTAACAAAATAGCTGACAAGCAGCCAGGTAGAACTCACCCTTTCCCTTGGAGCTGGGCAGCTGCCTATATCCAGATGGGTTGGTTGTCTTCAGCAAGAGGTAAAGAACAGCCATTGCCCTGACTCCTTTCTTCTCTATGGCTTTCAGGCAGGCCACACAGCCTCCAGGCAGGACATCGCAGCTGTTGAGGAGCTGAAAGAAAGGTAAGTAAATAGCAAATAGTCCTCCCCATAAAACATAGCCTGTAAAAACATACCCTGCTATATAAATGAATGTATCTCACCCCATCTGTGGGAACTGTAATCCCCTGCCCCTACTATACAACAGGGAAATCAGGGACAAAGAGTAATGCCAAATATGGGAAGAGAATGTAAACTCCATTCAGCAACTCAGAGCAGAGCTGTCAACTGGGAAAAAAAACATGGTGTGTAATAGTTAACTATTTAAAGAGCTGGAAAAATATAGTTATAGGGTATGAAAATGGACATGCAATCTCTGCAGTGTCTTACAGCAAAATGTTACTAACAATGGTCCTGCCTAGAAAATGGTGAGCTGGACTGATCCTGAAGAATTTATACAATGCCAGTTGTTCTTGCACATGGAGAACAATGAAGTAAAAAGCAGGTGCCCAAGTCTCATTTATCCAAGTGTCCTTTTACACCATTTAGCATGTTCTAGCATACCAGACAATTGGCGTGTGTGTTTTCTCTCCCCAAAGGATATCAGAGAAGTATAAAAGTATCTGTAAAGCAACGTCTTACAAAGGATGCATGTTTCTGTAGTAACTTACATTGTTCTTTTCTTCAGCATTCAGGATGGGTGGGTCAGTGGTGGCTAAACATTTTACAAGTGATTCCCAGAAGGACTGGTCCATTTTCTCATGATTCTCCAAGTAATTGGCATCAGCTGTAAAAACTCTCTGGAAAACGTCTGGGAGGAAAAACAAGCCAATCACTGTGCAGCAGTAGAGGTGGGTTGCATGGTAGTGTTCCTGTGGTGTTCAGTGTAGGTGTAGTGACAGACATCAGATCTAACATGCTGCCCAACATCAGTGTGTTAGCGTATAGGAAAGAGAGTAGTGCTGTACTGTATAAAGCAACTCGGTCTGCCAGAAATTGGTATAGAATCATAGAATGGTTTGGATTGGAAGGCACATTAAAGATCATCTAGTTCTAGCCCCTCTGCCATGGGCAGGGACACCTTCCACCAGACCAGGTTGCTCCAATCCCCTGCCAGCCTGGCCTTGAACACTGCCAGGGATGGGGCATCCACAGCCTCTCTGGGCAACCTGTTCCAGTGCCTCACCACACTCATAGCGAAGAAAAAAGTACAAAAATGTCGATAGTCCATACAAATTACTGATGTCTTTGTGATGCTGTTGTCTCAGTTAGAGAAGCAGGGGAAGTATTCCTACTATGGGTGCTTATTCTGACCACGCTATTTTACAGACAGGCACAAAGACACAAAGGGCTAGATACCAAGGTATTGAGATAGCTCATTAGGCATTAGATGCATGAAGATTTTGCTGTGCATTAAAATTCTGACAAGCACATACCCCAAGGCCTGATTAGAAGCCCATGGAAGAGCTGGGAACTAACTACTGGTCTCTTACAAGCAAGGAGATGGATGGAGTGTGTTTTCAGAGGAAACAGGTTTCATTGACTCAAGACTACTCTAGCGAACACTGTTGTGTAGTGTGAATGAGACGAAGCTTTGATCTTTGTGTGCTACCCTTACCTTGCTGTTCTTCAGTAAAATCTGGAAATATGATATTCAAGTTCTCCATTGCTGTACCTGTTCGAAAGGGGAGAAAAAGCATATTTAGAAACAGATCAGATCTGAACTTCTCTGTTTTTCTGTCTTACACTTGATTTTCTGCAAACATGGCATCTATCTCTGGGCGCTTTAGTTTTGAAATCACTTCTCTGTTGCAATGGGAGTTTCACATGATGATTCATTTACCCTCCTGGGACCCATTCTTGACTCCTCTGAGTGAGTCTTGCTGGCTGGTCTTTGGTTATTAAGAAAGAACAAAAGTCTGATCATCATGAGTAAAACGAAAAGAAGTCTGACTTGATCATTCACATTGTTGTTTTTTTACAGCTACAAAGGTGTCTAATTAACTATTTACCACAGATGTGAGTAACTTAATAGGCCCTGTTCCATTCACAAAACAGAATGATTATTCCGTACCTTTGACATCCTTATACTTAAAATGTACCATCCGTACTTTGTCTCACAGAAGACTTTGACGCTTCAACGTCTGTTCTTCCGAAGTTGTCATGAAAAGTAAATTTCCACTAACTTTAGGCTTATGAATTAAAAATTTGTAAGGGTCCATCCCAGATTTCTTACTAGTATTTGCCATGGAAACAAAACATTCTGACATCCCCAAAATCCAATGTTTCCTTTTGTTTTGCTAAACTTGCCCCAGAAATTTTGTTCTGAGGTTGTTTTGTTCTGATGATGCATTTTTTGTGGTGGTTGTGGTTCTGAACAGCTGCCTCCGCCTACTGTGGTCCAGGCATCCTGCACTGACTGCATCTCCCCTCATACAGCATTTCAGCTAAAACACTATTGTACTGAGATGCAAAAGAAGATTTTTGGGGAGCCTAAAGTACAGTTTCCACTATGCACAGTGCAATAGGAAAACAGTTTATACACCCACACTTTTTCTTACAATATGACTTTTGGGTCCATTCAACAAAACACTTTCAATCAAGCAATTTGAAAACTAAGTATTTCCTTTAAATTTTCCAGATGGAAAACTGTTTCTTTTCCTACAGACAGTTTCAGTTCTCTAGTATCAGTCAGAAAAATATTCTAAGACAAAATCCAAAACAGGTCCAGTTAATATCTTCAGAAGGATAGTATAGCACACAAGCAAGAACATCTTCATTCTGGAAACAGAACAACTTTTTAGTGTGTCAGTTCTCAGAGTAAATTACACGCAAACAGACTGGAAAGTAGCTGCAAAACCCATCCCTCCCTTGGAACCAGGGTCAAGGTCCCACATTTTTGGTGTTCTTCAAGCGATGAGGTCCTTAGTTTGAAACTCTTTTTAGCCAGTGGTTTGCTGTTTGGCTCTGGGAAAATTACATAACCTCTTTAACTACTTTTGAAGGCTAAGCCCAGAAAACTGCATACCTAACTCCTAGATGTACTGTGAAAAAAAAAAAAATTAATATTTTAAGAACATTTTAAAATCATTCCTGACGATGAGTCTATCCAAGACATCTACGATGACAGGTAATATGTTTTATCTAACCACCTGATATACATGGAAAAACTGGCAAGTTTTTGGACAAACAAGCTTTGAACTCTACCAATTAGTCTAATAAAAGCTTTTACCTCTCCCACAAACCTTGCCTGACTTAAAGCCTTTGCTGCTGTAGCTGTGGCAGCAGCACTGTGTGACAGTCACTGGCAACGTGAGACTGTGAGCACCGGACAGGGAATGCAGGAAACGCATCTGTCCTCTCTGCCCCGGTAAGCAACAGCTGATGTTGAAATACAGGAATCCAGCATACCACACCCTGGATAAACTCATTCTCGGCTGCACAATAAAGAACGTAATTTCTGTGCAGTTATTTATCTCCAGCTATGGTTTTCAGCCTTTTTCAGTATCTTTCTTGCCTTCCTATTTACTCAGCTTAAACCTTGCAACAGTGTTTGCTTTTGTAAGTTAAATCCTTTAGACCTATTTGTGGACTGCACAGTTGAAATATCAGGCCTAAAGGAACAAAATTACTTTAAATATAACCATTTCTTTCCTGACTGATGAAGTCCATTTCATAAAAATATTTATAAATATCCACATATTTCACTGTTGAGTGAAATTCAGGAGGTTTGTCTTTGGGGCTTCTATTACCTCATGAAGGCCACTTTCATTGGCACATTGGAGGCACGTTGCTTTTCCTGTAACACAAACCTGTCGCAGCAGCTGCCTTATGCCGGCTTTGCCTCATTCCAAAGACAGAGCAAGCAAGTAGGCACTAGCAGATCTGTCCTACCATGTGCAAAGGAAAAGCAGATTCAACACTGAAGGCAGAAGAGACACTGTCAACCTCATTTGCTATCAGACTGATTTACCTTAAAACTGTTCCATTTGCTGGCCAGAATGATTGGACTGCTCAGCTGTACCAGCAACAGAAACACATTTGCCTAATGCACTTATGCATCCTGCTATGATAAGACCTGAATGCCACAAGAGGATCCAGGAGCAGCCAGCGTCTGCTCCTGTCTCCCTTTCTGTGCCTCCAGCACAGCTAAGCCCAGTCAGTCGCCAAGCTTTACGTAACTAAGGAAGTTGGGTACCTAATTTCCCTTAGACTATGGACAATTAATTCTCTTGTGGCTCTTCTGCAAAGAAAAGCAGATCTAAACAAAGGATAAGTATAGGCATTTAATCATTGTATGTTTTAAAAGTGATTTAGTTGATTATACCTCATAATGAGAGAAGGATGATGATATACTGTCATTTGAGCCTGGCCGTGAGCTCATTGGGGAATGACATGAACAACAGACCTCATCTTGCTTTCCCCACAGTAAATCAGAACTTAATTGCAGCAAGGTCTTTTTAACATGTTAGAACAAAATCTGTGTGCAGAGGCAGACTTCTCCTAGTTGTTTAGAAAGTGAGGCTAATAACTGCCATACACAACAACTTTTTGCTTAGCTGATGAAATGTATCCGAGTGAAATTGTTCAACGGGATAGCAAAAAACGTAAATAAAGTAAAATAAGGTTGTTCTGACTTCACGACAAAAACCAGACAGTCATAAACCTTTTCCCTTTGAAACTACATTTACTTTTCATTTTAAGTTACATGCTGACACCAAATCTTGCCAGATTTTATTTTAAACATAAAGCCCCTCCCTGCCCTTCTCTCAAACCAAACCAAACAAGTTTCATAAAGCACACCTACAAGTCTTAAGTTGGTCCTAGCAGTTAGTTCCACGGGAAGATGTCTTGGAGGACTGTGGCCGTGGTGAAAGCTGGTAGTTTCTGCCAGCGAGACGACAAAAACTGATCCACACTGGCTCGGTTTGAAACCATTCCTACTCTAGTCTCCTTGGGCAATGCCACAAGATACTTCTCATCTGTTTGCCTTCCTGTTGTCAAATACAGTTGAAATACGACAGAGAAGTAGCAAAACTCAGACTTTTCAATCTTTACAGTGTCCTTGAAGACAGGCAGGTGGAGAGACCCAGCGAGTGTGTGTCACCATAGGGAGGGCAGCTCCCCGGGCTCGGTGTACCCGTCCCCGTGGGGGTGAGCAGGGAGGGGGTGCAGCCTGTCCACCCCTTGCCCCAGCGCCAGCGCTTCCTTCCTCTCCCGGCTCTCGCAGCAAGCCTGGACATGGCGGCCGTGCTGCTGCCAGCCCTACACCTGCAAACCTGGGGCGGTTTGCTGCCTGGTAATGTAATGGCAGCACTCCCATACACATTTACATACAGTATTTGAAATTACCTGGTTTGTGTTTCTCCTTATGTGCTGCGTGCTCTTCTCTGTGGTTGTAGGAAAGCTCTGAAGGGAAGAAAATGAGCTCATCAGAAGCCAGAAGAGCTCATGGGTTTAGTCTAAGTAAAAGTAAGGCAAACAAATCTTCCTCTACGCATGAAGTACAGGGCTTGCCATGAGGATTTTATAGGAAAAAAAAAATTTAAAAGATGGGGAAGTCCAGTCAAGAAGACATAGGGGTTACAGGGAAGTCCTGTGGCTTACCCCCACAGCGCCACAACCCCTCGTACAGCGGTGTGATCCCTCGGGGAGTAAACCACAACCCAGCCATGTACCCAGAGCCAGGACACAACCCCGAAACACCCTCGGTCTCGACCACAAGAAGCTCCCAAACCCCTCCCCGGCACTTACCTGCAGGGCTGTGCGATGGTTCGGGATCCCGGGGCAGGGTGTGCTCAGCGCCAGCCCTCGCACGCGATGGCAGGCGGGCGGGAAGGCGTTGGGGCCGGCGCTGGGGCCTCACGTGTCCTGCCCTGACTCACAGCGAGACCGGCAGCGGCCTCTGGCCACCGGTGGCCACACTCCAGGCATGGCGGGAGGAGCTGCGTGTTTTCCGTGTCCCCGAGCTCTGGAGAAGGCGGACGAGGGCCAATCCTGCCGGCGCGGGGGAGAGGAGCTGGGCAGCTTCCCGGCCTGTCTCAGGCACCGATGGGCCTCAGCGGCCCTGACTGGCCGGGACCCCCACCCCATGGCTGCTCCAGCACAGCCCCTGCTCGGACTGAAGCCTCAGGCCCCCTTGTTTGGCCCGTCTGGGACACGAGCGGGAGGCCAGGGATCCCTCTCTGAGGGGAAAGGCCCTGTGCTCCCGTAAAGCCGAGTGGGGATGCCACAATGGCGGTTTGGAGGCCCAGGCACGCTGCCCCCCTGCCCACAGCATCCCCAGGCTCAGGGAGGGAGGCGCAGGGGGGAACACCCGTGCAGGGAGCAAGGAGACGGGTGGTTTTCGTACCACGCTCTCATCAGGAACGGGACATTGCCAGAGGGGGGCAGGTCCAACCTTCTGGGCTGGGGTGCCCAGGAACGGCCCCCGCCATCATCCCTGAGGCAGCCCCGCTGCCCACGTCCCTGTGCCCCAGGGCTGCCATGTCCCATGACAGAGCAGCTGGACCGCTGGCAGGGAAGGGAAACCATCCTGCAACCAGAGAGGTGCTGAAAACACAAAACCAGAGTCACCTCCGCGTTACGGATGGGCTCACCGAGGCATGACAGACTGAGCCACGTTCAAACTCTTCCTCTGCTGACCTGCACATGAAGTCGCTGAGGGCTCCTGCGTAGGTGAGAAGTGCAGCTGCCCCTCTGAGGAAGACGACTTTACACCACCCTGACCAGGTGATAAGCTTGAAAACAGGACGATCTCCTGCTGTGTTTGCAGGTGTGTGGGGTATGAGCGAGGTGGGGCAGCCAGCCCTGATGGCCAGAAGCCAGCTGGGTTGCGAGGAGCAGCGCTGGCCGTTTACTCCCAGGTAATCCACCCTGCTTGGGCCAGCCCTCAGCCCCCCCCGGGGCACGCTCAATTCCCCAAAACCCCACACCAAGCTTATCTGCTTAGTGTCAGACAGGAATCCCGATACCTAAGTCGGTTGAGGCAAAGAAAATATCAGCATTTCCTAAGCAAACCTCCCCTGCCTAGCATTTGCTTCCACTAGAGACCAGGGGTCTCTCAGGTCTCATCACCCACCCTGTGATAGATTTCCACCTGAACCTTTGCCAGGTGCAAAAGTTCTCTGGATTTCATAGCTGGAAGTTAGATTTTTATCAAATTAGATGTGCTTTTCCAGCAACACATATAAAAAGTGAGCGGATGCAAATCCTCCATTCGTTATATGGTCAAGTGTCATTCGCAGTGCATTGTCTGCTCGCTCTTAGAAAGCAACAGGGAGCAGCCTAGGCTGGATCCAGCCTCCAGTTCCTGATTAGCCTGAAGGAATGGTGGTAAACAGGGGGGGGTTCTCTTTTTCTTTTCTTTCATAGCAATCTGTTTTGCTATCTGTAACTCTTATTAATGGCCTCTTGAGTTCTGATAATCACAAATATCAGAGATCAGGATGGACGGTCCTGAAAGACAAAGGTCCTTGAGTTGTCCACAGGCAATTTCTCACATGCCTGCGACTGCTTGCACATCCTCACTGCTGGCTGTGCAGCACCCATATGCTAGGCTGCTACACACTCTCGGCCACTCAGAGTACCAATTTACTTTGACTACAAGTTTAATGCTCTGTCTTCTGGCAGGAGAAAGAGATACGAAGTGCTTCCTCATAATCCTCGCTGCCTCTCGTAGAATAACCTGAAACAAAGCATCCCTCTGTTTGGCTTTGCTTGTCCTGTACCTGTGGTAAGCTCATCGGTGCTCTCTTCTGAGCCCTTCTCATCCACCTCTGGTGCATGTAACTTCTTTGGCACAATGTTAAACTGAAGCCACCACAGACTGCTTTCTTTTCAGGGGAGCTGCTCCTTCACTAGCAGGTGATGGTTTCTGACCCAGCCAGCCTTCAGCAGAAGGCAACAAGAGAGTAGGAAAGCAGGGGTAGACCTCTCCTGTGCACGAGCGCTGAAAAAGGAAGCCCAGCCTAGCACCTAACATACACCAGCTACACTGAAACAGGCATTTTCACCTTGGTGTTTCCCACTACAGCTGCCCCTGGTTAGATAATTAACTAATTAATTAAGCCTTTCTTATGCCTAGTATCTTGTCTTTGGCCCGTAGTATTCTTACCTAAGGAAGCACCCCAGCTTCCATGGCCTCCTGACCTCCTTCTAGGCCTGCTCAGAGGTAACCCAACCTTTCCGCTGCTGGACTAAAATACAGTTTGGGGTTTGGCTTCGTTTCAGGAGGATTTGTGTTACATCCTGGTGTAAGAGTTCCTTTTTCTCAGCAAGCATTGCCTCTGTCTAAGCATGATGTTTGGTCACTTGAAAACATGTGTGAAGAGTGATAGCTGGTGTCATAGGAGACTACTAAGGACAGTCCAATAGCACAGTGTGTCTATTGATTATACAAGGTGTGGTCATGTTGCCATTTGTCAAATTAAGCTAACTGTTTCACCCTGGTGCAGTCGGTGCCCAATGAGGGCATGTGCAGAGCAGGTTGCCTACCCTCCCTCTGCTCTCTTTGTCATGTACTGATGCTTCTGGAGAGGCTGGGACACAGAGAAAGTAACTTATGCTTCCTGTAGTAGGTGTGCATTGATTTTCTTCTTTTCTAGTTCTTTGGGGTTTTTTTTGTTTTGGTTTTTTTTTTAAGCAGGCTGTTTTACTAGTTTTCCACAAGTGCCCATTCAAGTGCCTTGTCTCACCTACCCTGACTAATTACATGTAATGTTTAACACTTAAAGCAGCAAATACTCTGCATCTACTTCTGCTGGAAGAATATGATCTAATTTATTAGCATGTTTTATCATGTATTACATGTGTTTATTTTGCCCTTATTTGGTAACTGTCCTCTGAGAAAGTTAGGAGAATAGTGATTTATTCTTTGCATGCTGGGAAAATTGCTTCCAGGAGGGGTTTAGAGACATCAGACACATCCTGAGCAGCACTTATGCTTGACACTAATTGGGTACAGCATGTGTGCAGATTTGTCACACAGGCAGATTGCATGAGAAATGTGGAAATACCCCTAAGTGAGTGTAGGAGGGGCCCAGTGATGGTACGTATTCAGAGTAGTAATTGCTCATTTAGTCATCACATTTCTGATGGATTAAAACACTCCCATGACACTTCTTGCCCTACCCTGACTTTTATCCAAAGGGTTGGTTAAGTTAGTCCCTTCTGTGCATTTATTCAGGTGCTACTTTTCTCTTTCAATAAAGTCTGCTTAAACAATTATTGTGAGACTGCAAAATTCAAGTAACTGAGGGAGGATTATGCTTCACTGTCAGCTGTATTTTGCAGGCTACGGCTAGTTTACAGATACCTTTCTGGTTTTAAACTCTGAACACCTTTGAGAGAGAGAGAAGAGAAAAGCAAGAAGTAGTAAGTACAACCCACCCCCCAACCCTGCAGACTATCACTAAACTCATAACACCCTCTTATGCTGAGAGATAATGAGAAAACAGCCATTTGCCTTGGCTGAGCAGAGAGCAAGTCTGAGGTTTAGCCATGAAAGTTTTTGCAGAGTCGTATGGGAGAGTGGATCATGTTGAACTTTAGTGAGACCTTTTGGAGATTTTTTTCTCATTCTGTACCCTTCTGTGGGATTACTTGCCGTAATAACTAATTCATTATACTAATATCTCAAACTAATTTTTGCTAAAGCCTGTTGAATTTAAGAACTAGGCCTAATTTTATTTAATATTTGACTAGAAACAGGAGTTTCTTGTTCTATACACATCTTTTAGCATCTGTCCTAAACCCCATCAAGAACCAAGCAGAACACCATGCTCACCTCTGTTTTTTCTTATTGCTTCCTTAAACTTTTACTTCTAGTCAAAATTACATTTTCTTCAAATTCATTAGAAGCTTTCTAATATCATGTGATGTAGAAAGTGGATCAGGGTAGTACAGCTATATACTTATAGCACAAATTTTATTATTTACATTTAAAAAAAATCTCTGGTTTCTAATCACTACTGAGACAGTGGCAATAAAGGCTGAAGATGCACAAGATGAAATTAGTGCATATTGCAGACCCTATTGACAGACTCCAGAGAAATGGTCATCTTTGTTTCGCCTCATTACCAATGATACTATTGCTAATAGCAGGCTACGCTGCAGGTTCTTGAGTCTCAAGTTTCCTTTTTTTTGGCTGGGTGTTATGGAGATGTTAAGCGGCTGTCCTGTGCCTTTGCTGGCAAGCCAAGTCTGTACAGACCTTTTAATAAGTGATCATCAGATTTTGCTACAGCAGGTCTGGAAACACGTGGAGCAGCTATTGAGCCACCAGCAGCTTTGTTACACCACAGTGCGCATTGCTTAGGTGTGTCACAGGCATATAGATATGACCCTTAATAGTTTGTGCTGCTCAGAAGGTAGCTGTGGCTGCTCTTGCAAATGCAGCTCCCAGTTTGGCAAAGGCTAAGTGCTCCAAATTTCTGCAACTCCCCAGAGGTTATTCCTTTTTTTCCCCTCTACAAGTGATCAACGTTTCAACATCCACCCTCTTGTAGGGTCAGAAGTTAGGGAAAAAGCCACCAGCCGGTCAGCACTGCTGAACTCCCTGAAGGTCCTTCAGCGTGTGCTGAAGCATTTGTGCAGAAAAACTGCCATCGTGTGGCCTTGTCCCTGGCCATGGCGACAGCCTTGCTCCCACCCTGCCCTCCATATCCCTCTCCAGGGGTGTGTTTTAGTTTTACTTGGCTCTGCTGATGCTCAGCTCCGCGGGCCTTTGCAGGCACAGGGTGTCAGAGCCTGCTGCGAAGGCTGCGGCTGCCCTTTCCCAGCCCCGGTGGGCTCTTTTGCTGCTGTGCTATAAAATGAGAAGCTCTGGCTTTCTGTACATGGCCTGTGACCTCACGGCCGGGCCGAGGCTGCATGGGGATGGCTCTCAGGGTGCTCGTGGAGAGCTGCTGGAGCACAGCCGGGGAAGCTGCCCTCCCAGGGAGGGGAGCACACCCCATCAGGCAGCTTCATCCAAGGACTGGGACAGTTTCACCTAGGGCTGGGCCCACAGCTCTGACCTCTTTTCCAGGCACTGTCACAGGGGCAGCAAGGAACTCGCAGTCTCCCAGAACAAAAGGAATCCACAGCCAAGGGATTTCAGGGCCAGGGGGAAGCAGGCAGCCCAACCACCTAAGATGGAAGGAGCTCTCCTTTGCTGCAGCTCCCTTGGCATGACATGTCCATCCTCAGCCCATTTGTGCAGGAGTTACCACAGTCAGTGACCTGAGAATCACTTTTCTGGCCAGTTAATGAGCAAACAAGGGACTGCCTGGGAGAGGCCTCGCATGCTCCCTTGGCTTTTACATGATTCTTCTGTTTGAGCAGGCTAAATCAACTGAAGGTATAGGCGCTCTGGAAAATTACTGACCTCCTCGGGTGCTGTTACCAACAGCTTGTGAGGCTAAAGAGCGATCACTTCAGTCTCAAGACAAGCGCAAGATCCCCTCCTTAATGGCTACAGCTAGTGATGTTAATGCTCCCTCACGACAGGAGCTCCCCTTTACCATGGGTCAGAAGTGTACAGGCTCACAAATCACCTGAGGGATGCAGCTCTGCAGGAGGAAGGGAGTTGTCTGGCCCCTGGGGCAACAGCTGCCAGTCCTTCCAATTTAGCTAAAATAGCAGTTTTCTGCAGGGGGTGGGGTACAGGCTGGCTGCTGAGGCCCAGGGCCTTGTGCTTTCCTTGCCACCATCAGTAGGATAGATAGTGCGTCCCCAACACAGGCAGAGCTGCGGGCAGAGGAGAGCGCACTCCCCAGGAAGCACAGGGAGCCCAAGGGACTGTTCTCTGCTCCAGCTGATCCTCCCTCTTGATACAGCCCCTTTCCTCAGCACTTTTGAGCACACAAGCAGCACCAAGGATTTTGATATTTAATCCTTTTTGTGGAATGGGTTTGGTCCTAGAACCCCTTTTGTAACCCTGTCAACGAGGCCAGCTGACACCTGACCTCCCACCGCTTCCTCAGCAACATCCCTGCTGGGAGACAGCACGGCCAGGAAGCAGAAAAGCCTACAGGGGTAGTGAGGCACGAGATGTGGGGTTACCTGTTGACACAGGGGGCAACACAGGGACAGCCATGCAGCAGGGCTGGGGCTGGGCCAACAGCTTGGCTGCACTGACAAACCCGGCTCAAGCTGTACCTACAATCCTGCCACAGGTCTGACTCTAAAGTCACCAGTACTCCAAACTTGATCTATCCATTGTTTCCCCAGGATATTATTCTCAAACTTTTGCTCCAGGATGTACCCAACAAGAATCCTCCCGTCCCCAGAAAGAGGGTTGTCAACTACTGGCTTCACATTTCTGTGATATAAAGTGAAAACATACAAGGATGTGTCAGACTGCAGGGGGAGAGAGGGACGGTGAGGGGAAAGATAAGCTGATGGTGTATCCACCCTGAAGCTTTTATGTGCACTAGGACCAAGTCCCAGGTCCCTCATGCTTTGTGGAGTTTAGAGCAATACTGCTAGCACAAAAATCTCAGTGAATGTGGAGAACTTCCATACCCCTGTGACTTTCCCAGCTCACTGACCTGGTGTGATCACTTGGCAATCACAGGCAGGCAAGGTCAATCTTCTCTTTGTGAGACAACTACTCAAGGTGACTTCCAGTGCTGTCAGTGCCTTGGCACCAGGATGCAAGCAGATACCATCTTCTGGAACCTTTAAAGAAAAGTCCAGCTTTGCAAAACTATTAGGGACAAAGCGTGGCTCTCCCTCAACAACTCAGCTGTGTCCTAACACATTCCTCTCTTGCGATCCCCTCAGGTCACTGAATTATTATCAGGTTCAATCACCTGTAACATAGAGGGGATGAAGGTACATTTAACTTAAAGCTGTGTCCTAAAATCAAGGGTCTGCTAGCAGTAGGTACCTAGAGAGCCCAAAGGTTATTTACTAGAAGCTAGAATCATTTGAGAAGTCTGGTCCAAACCATTCATCTTAAAATACGTGCTTTGGATCAGACATTACCACCTTTATGGGGTATGCAAAGCTTGAATTCAAGCTCTATCTCCCTCTTCTGCCGACACCAGAAAAATGGTGATGCCAACACAGTATCACCTTATCGCCCACCCAGATCAAAATTCAGTACTACCAGTCATTCCCAAACATTGGAACTGTTATCTCCAACGAGGACTGCAGGATCGCTCTCATCACTCCAATGAGGTCTGGCTGCCTGTCCAGCAGGCAGCAAGCACTAAAAGCCCACTGTTCACCATGTAAGAGTGCAAACCTTTCTCAAGCTACAGATGTAGCTCAGGGTCTAATGAAACTGCTCTATTCTGGCACCTTTGTAAGAGGCTTCAAAACAGCTTACTCTCCAGCTCAGGCTCTGGGAAAGTTCTCAGACCACCAAAAGGTCTCAGCTACCAATAACCAGGGCTGCAAGGGTGCCTGAGCACCCAGCTCCCTCAGGACAAGAGGAAAGCATGCTTGAGGACACAGAACACATCTCCTGCTACGTTAAATGTGCAGTGGGGAGAACAGCACTGCTAACATGGCACGTAAACCCATCTCGTGATTTAGAATACATAAATCCATTCCAGAAAAGTTTAATGGGGGTTCCTGAGGCATCACATTCTGAAAAAGACAGAGTACAAGAAAAAAAGGCAAGCAGAATTCCCCAGTCTTTAAAACAATCAAATGTATCAAAGCTCCATCTACTACAAGGCTGCACAACACAGCAGCTGCTGGAAGAAGCAGTATCAGCCCAAGGACCAGGAGGCTTCTCCGCTTCCCAGAGATGGCCTGGAATAAGCAGCACCCAATCCAGAAAGCCTGGTCTTGCAGAGCCCTAGGGAACCACTGAGACTCCCTGAAAGGGAAAGAAAAAGGGCAGAACTCCTTTGGAAGTTGGTATGCCAACTCCATACCGCAGTATGCTGCCCAGCATCCCTGCTGGGAGACGAACCAGACAGGCTGATCCCACAGTGCTCAAGCCCTGTGAGAGCATGTGTCCTGGGAGGAGCAGTACCTTCCAGAAGACAGATCCCTACACCAAAACTGCTTTGGCCACACCAACTGTGTGGCAACACCTACTCCCGTGAGAAACCCTAGGGTCAGAGGAAAAAGGGAGAACCGTTACAACAGCCTGTCAGGAAACCAGGAAGGGATCCGAGAGAAACACACCACACTACTAGCTGGGACCAAGAACAAGCAATGGATCTCAAGCAAACAGGTCAGCCTGGTACAGCCCCAGTCCCAAGGATGTCTGTAGTATCCTCTGTCTCCCATTCAGTCTTTGGGTGAAGAATCTTGGGATAATTTAGGCAGGGACCTCTAGTGGTCTCTAACTCACCCCACCCCCCCATTCAAAGTCAGATCAAGCTGTTCACAGCCTTGTCCAGACAAGTATCAAGTTATCTCCAAGGACAGAGATCTCCACTTCAGCACACGCAGAATAACCAGGGAATGGGTCACAGGCATGTTTTTGATGTACTTGGGCCACAAAGCAACTGCCTGAGGAAAGAGAGGTGCTTTCCCTCCATCTCACAATCTTGTAGGACAGCACCATCTCTCATCATTTGACGTCACCCCCAAGCAATGATCTGTGCCTGCTCCACTCCACTGTAAGCTCTGCAAGGTTGGTAAAAAGCACTTATTTCCACTGGGGCTATGCAAGAGAAGCGGCCAAGCCTCCCAGATGTGCAGCCCAACCTGACAGTAAAGAATAACTGGCTAGGTGAGCTGAGGGAAAGGCTGGAGGAGTATTTATTGGAACAATGGAAAACACAGAGCTTCCTATGGAGAGCCCATGCTGAGGAGCAACCAGCTGATGTCAGACCTGCCAGCCTCAAAAATATAAAGAACATTAAGTTACCCAGGTGTCCAGTAAACACTGCAGACATCACACTGCCATCATGAAAAAGACAGCTTCCAGTTGGAGAATAATATACTGAGACATTTAAAGTTGGCTGGGAAGCAAGACGACCTTTACTGACACCGACTCCATGGACTCCCCAACAAACACTAAATATGAGCAGTGAGTTTGCAGCTGTAGATGCCCACTGAAAAACTGAGATAAATAGAGGAGCGGTGGGAAGGGAAGAGAGATTTCCTTCTCCTTGCCACCTGCCTCCCTAGAGAGGAGGATAAGCACCTCTTCCCAGGTGCCAGCAAAGAGCACTCTCTTGTGGCATGTGCACCACGCCAGGTGAGCCTGCTGTCCCCACCTAGCCTCAACAGTGTGCACATGAGCAGGCTGCGACACCTTCCAAACCGTCGGGATCACCAGATTTTGCGCTGTGACCCCAGCAGGAGCACAAAGCACCTCAAAGGGCGGTCAGGCGCCTCCCGGAGCTGACAGCAGCCAGGCCTGCAGCCCCTGGAGCGCACCCCCTCCCATCAGAGCCCCCACGTGCGGGGAGGAACACGGCCCGAAGCCTGCGGGTCAGGCGGACGGAAGGGCAGGCTCTGGACATCCAAGACGGTGGCGGGGAGCCGGGCGTCCCCTGGCCCGGCCCCAGGCAGGCAGGCAGGCAGGCAGAGAGCAGGCAGGGCAGGAGCACAGCGGTTTATTGGCAACACAAGGAGAGGCGGCGGCGGTGGCGGCGGCAGGCCCCGAGCAGGGTGCGGGGCGGCGGTGCTCCGGCGGGGTGGGGGGGGCCCGGGGCCGCCCCAGGCCTATGTCAGCGTCTCGCCCTTGGTGACCTGCCGGGAAGAGGAAACGCCTCAGCCACGGCCGGCACCGGGCCCGGCCGGGCCCTCTCCCGCCCGCCCGCCCCCCTGCTCACCCGGGCCTCGATGTACTCGATCCTGCGCTCGAGGGCCGTCAGCTTCTCGTTCAGGGTGGCCAGCCGGGACCGGCACGACATGTCTGCGGGGAAGCGGCAGTCAGAGACCGCGGGCGGGCGCCCGCCCCGGCCCGCCACCCCACGCCCCCCCCGCCGCCGCCGCCGCCCTCACCGAAGGAGTTGAGGAAGTCCGCGATCTTCTTGATGGAGCTGGTGATCACCTCGATGTACTCGCGATTGGCCCAGTCCTGGTGGATCTCCCGCTGCACCGGGTCCTCCTGCACCGACATGGCCGCCCCCGCCGCCGCCGCCGCCCCGGCGCGCACCGCGCCTGCGCGGGGTTACACCTCCCCCACCCCCTCGCGCCGCGGCACCGCCCCCGAAGCCGCCTCAGGCCCCACCCGCCGCCGCCGCCGCCGCCGCCGCCGCCTCAGGGCTCCGCGGGAGAGGGGCCCGGCCCGGCCGCGCTCTCCTCGTCGCTGGCGTCGGTGTCGCTCCCGCTCGGCTCCTGCGGGGGAGGCCGCCGTCAGAGCCGAACCTGCCGCCCCCCGCCCCGCCCCGCTCCGCCCGCCGCCTTCGCGTTCTAGGCAGAGTTTGAGCCAAGTCGCTCAAGGCGGCGGGCAGCGTCCCCGGCGAAGAAGTACCTCAGCAAGGCTTTCTGCGGAGTCCTCCTCAGCGGAGTCCCTCTCTTCAGAGGCTTGAGACAGAATTTCTTCTCCCTAAGGTGAAGGCAAAAGACCTGTACTGAGCGTATGCGAGCCAGCCAAAGCCTGCTAGGATGGGCCGGAGGAAAGCAGCGTTTTGTTACCATCTTAAATAGAACGCTTTTGAGTGAAAAGCGGGTTTTGTTTCAACTGTCCTGCTTCTACAGTGAAAGATGAAGAAAACAGCCAGAATTGGCTTCTGTTAAAGCCACACACAAGAGTGTGTGAAGAGGTGTTCAAGTGACCCTTACCTCTTCCCTTCTTCGCGTGTAGTTCTTGCCACTGAGCAGAGGAGGGATCCCCCGTACCCATTCATTACAGACAATAAAAACGGACCACTTCAGTGTGAGAGCCTCGCTGCAAGGAAGCCCCCAGAGATCCAGGCCCTTAATCTTGAAATAAAACGCTTCGTTCTGCTGCGCTAGACGTGACTGTAATATGGTCACACGGAAGCTGACCTTTTAGCTCTACCCGCACACAAGGGCAGAGTTAAAGTTGTCTGGGCAAGATGAGCATTGTCCTTCCCAAGATTTTAATTACCCTAGGCAGAACAGTGATTCTCACCTGAAGATCGCGATTTTTAAGGATGCCCACCCAGAACGCCTCCTGGCAGTGGTTGAATGCCAGCATTGCCTTCACTCGGTATACAAATTGTTCCAGTGACTTCTTCAACAAAGGCACATGGTTGGTCAGTCCAATGTCTTGGTGAATCTAAATATGAAACAGTAAAACGTGACTATGATTCTTGCCTAAGTATTCTGGCTATTTAAAAAGCCATTGGTTATACAGGTGGGTGGGATGGGACATGATCCCCACAAAGCTCGCTCAGATTATGTCATTTCTTGCCCAAATTCTTTTATAGCTTTTGTTAAAAAATAAAACTCGGATAAGCATTTTGTCTAAGGCAGCAAAATGATCCCTTGCAACAATCCAAACAGCCATATCCACTCTGGGTAAAAATAGGAGCAGCCTCAGCTTTTTTCATGAACCAGAGAGAGGGGCTAGTGACTTCTCTACATAAATCAGATGAATTCTGCTGACCCTTAGGAAATTATTTTGACAATCTACTTTTCTTGTGCTCCATCATCTCAGCAACAGACTGGTGTCACTTGCTCTGTTCTCCAAGAACAACGCACAGCTCTTCACGCGCAGATCTCCACTGCTGCCATCTAGCTCATGGCAGCCACAGCTTGCTTGCACACAAATTGCTGCATTGCTGCTGGTGCTGGAGGTGCATGCAGCCGATAGCATTTGGGTAAGTCTGACTCACGTACAAGCTATTACTTGTGAAATAGCAGAGTTAACTATGGAGGTCAGCGATGGACAATCACACCGTTCCAGTTCAAAGCAAAAAGCAATGCTACAAGTGGCCAGACTCCAAAACTACCTACCTAGGAAGGGAGATAACTACTTGCTGATAGCCGCAAGCTACAAACTAACACTGGAGGGAGTTTCATGTCAGGATATTGCTGAATTCCGAAGCACGGAGAAGAAAGAGTGAGAAAGGTGTTGAATAAGCCACCGCAGTGACAATCTTTTCTTGCTCAGTGTCTGATGCAATTCCTTTACACTAGCTACATGGAATGTGTGTGCACTATAAACTCCAAAGCCAGGTTGTCCAGACCAAAGAAACACTGGTTTTTGGAGAACTAGGACAGGAGGGAACAGATGGAGCTGCTGTAAGCAAAAACCAGCTGAGGAGGGGCAGCTATGCCAGGTATTGTGTGAGATTTAGCTCTAGGTGAGCATCTCTTCCTGCTAGGCTTGGATCTGCAGAACAGAGTCGTTGCTAAACCAGAAAACCTGCCAAGAGCCATAAACAATTATTTTGTGCATAAGTATTTTCCTCTTTCATGAGGATACTTTGAAACCTTCTTGCATTAAGATGCTCTCATTAGCTATACTCTGAAATCAGATCAGCTTTGTTTCTTGGAAGGGTTCAGCATGCCTGGGAAGAGGGATACTGCTTTGCTTCAAGTTCCGCCAGCGGGGAATGGGTAACTGAATACCAACAGCAATCTGTTCTCTAGCGTGTGTAAGAGGCTGGACCTAGCAATCATCAGCACTAATCAGAACCAAATCAGGGAAAACCTCGCTAATGACACAATCAACAATCACAGTGCTCCCTGGGTCTTGGAACCTGCCCAACTGTCTGCATGCAGTTTGAAGACTCAACAAAGTACTATGGCATTTGCAAAAATCTGTCTCCAGAAACTGTCCTTATGTCCAGCATTAGATATGTAAACAGAAGAGAAGCCTGGTGTGAAAGAGTAAAAGACAAACACTTAGGAAATTACAGGCGAAGCTGATTGCTACTGTCTGCTGTGTGATGCTCTTTGAAGACACTCATATTGAGGGAGAGTAGCAAATCCTAGGTTAACACTGCATGGTACATCAGTGAGTATTTACTAGTCTTTTATGAAAGTAAAATATAGACTGGTTTAACAAATGTTGGTGTTAACGCCTCTTCAAACAGGTGTGGAGCATTCATTGCATACATTTATTTGCCTAGATTCAGCTGCTACCTTCTCATTCTTGCAAAAATGATTTGGCACAGAGACCTAATCAGATTGCAACAGATACAAGAGCAGTGGTAAAATACAAGCATTCGCTAATCGCAGTTATATGCTAACAGGGGCCATGGGACACAGCACTTGAAAATGCCAGTCAAGTGCAAAGACAAGACATCGCAAGCTGCCATGATGTTATCCTGTTTGCAAGGTGAATTGTGACTTTAAAGCAGCCCTAAGGATTTCACTTTCAAACACAAGGAGGACTTTTTAGCATCTCCAGGGTTTATGCCAACTTCCAATTCTCCCCTATGCTGATAGCTGCAATAGCATGTTCTGATCTCCAGATAGACTTTTATGCTCCTGATGCCAGCTCTGGACTAAATCAGGAGCAAATCTAGCTTGGACAGCCATGCTAATAGTGGCTTTCTCCCTTCAACTGCTTTGGCAAAGCTCCCTTCTTGGACACGTGTTCTTGAACCTCTTAGGAGTCTAACAGGAACAAAGCAGCACACATGAAGTTCTTTCTAACTGCCTTCTCCCATGTGATTCTCTCATGACAAGCATTGGCCTTCCACACTGTAAGCAGGGTGCTAATCCTCTCCTTCCTTGCTGCCCTAAGTCTCCTACAGAGACACTAGCAGACCAGTTGTGTGTTACCACCTTTCTCCCCTCCCTTTGCCCTCTTCCCTAGTATCAACGCAACAATGCCAAAAAGGCACCTCAAGACGATTTTGAGTAAGGTCCACCTCCTGTTGCTGATTGTTCTGTCTCGCAAGGCTGTTGATCTTTGTCAAAGCTTCTCTCCCACATTACCAGTCTGACATCTATACTTTATGCAAGGTCTCTAAGGTCTTAGCTTGTGTCTTCCGAAACACCCTCTTAGAGATGCCAACAACCAAAGATGTCAAGAACCTCTGTCCTAAAAAAAGAGTACGCTAACCTGATCTGACATCCAAGTCAGCCACTTCCAGATCAAATACTTCAACTTTTGGGCCATTAACCAAGGCTATTTCTTCTCCTCTCAGAGTTTTTGCTTGTACAGACAATGCTAGAAGCCTGCAAGTAGAACCTGCCTGTGCCCTGGAAAAGCAGTGGAAGGGCAATAAATCATTCTTAGGACAGGAGTTTGTGCTGCAATTAGAACTTATCTTACCTTGGAATGGCCACATATGTGATGAAGTTGTCTGGTACTCAGCTGCAAGGTTTTCAGCAAACTCTGCACATCATCCTGCAATAAATAAATAGACCAGCAAATCATTCTCAAAGGATTTTTCCATGAGGAAAACAAGAATAATGAAACAGTATTAGTCCTAGCAATCCTTTCAAAGGGTTATGGGACAGAGATATGATGCACGTATGCAGGAAACATCAGACGAACAGAATGAAGCCATAGGAGGAGGCTTGCACAGTGCATATAAGTAACTGGTAATAAAAGTATGACCACAGGTCATAAGGCCAAGCACTTTGACCTGAAACGGATTTTGAATCAGAGTTTGGAATGAATGCCTATCAGTGAAAGTGGGGCAATTAAAATCAAGACAACCTTGTCACATTTTGCCTTGAGTACAACCTTCTGAAGTAGGAGAACCAGAGGAAAAGTATAAAACATACTGCTAGATTGTGGTATTTGAAACACATCCAGCACAAACTCTGGATATCAGTCCTCTCTATTGAGCAAATTACATGGCACTTTCTATTGTCTGTTTAATAACCTCATTCCCTCAAAAACCCATGAGAATACATCTTACATTTGCAATAGAAAGGAGTTATCTATTAGAGGCAAGTTGTGAAGACTAAGCCAAAGAACGAGTCTCACTGGCAAAGCTGGACTGCCTTGCAACAAAGCAGAGGAAAGAAGTCAACTGTTCTTGCTTGTCACGTAGTGCACCAAGGTTGGCCTGTCCATCTACACTCATGCGCGTTGCCCTGCTCAAAGCTCCAAGAATTATTGCAAAGACACCGATGTCACTGTCCATCTGGACTGCAAGCCCTCACCAACCTGACTTGCTCACATGAGCTTCCTACTCTGTGAGTGACACCTTTGTGGTAATAACTTTTGAAGGAGGTGGAGGTTGAAAGGGCTTCCTTTGCTAACAGTGAAGCCATCCAACTAGAAGACTGATGGCAAGTCGGGAAACAGTGATCTGTTTGCTGAGAGAGCACTGGACGGGCAAGTAAACAGGGCAGAGCACAGCTAGAGACATCAGATGCGTTCGTCGTGAACTGTCACAAGTGTCATGCCAACATGTGACCAGAGACAGGAATCTCCTTCTAACAAGCATCAGTCATGCTTCCCAATTGGTTCCAGACAGTTCTGTCTCCAAAAGGCTTACCCTGTGCTTTTTAAAGCTGTAGTCCAGGAGAGGCATGGCAAGCTTCAGAAATGCTTCTACAAAGAGACGGCCGTACTACAAAAGAATGATAAATATATCAGAAGCATGTTTAAATGCCTTTTCAAAGAACCATCACAAAGTCAGATAAGCTAATGATACATTCTTTCAAGCTACCCTGGAGACTGTTCTTAGTAAAAGACTATATTCATGTGAAGGCTGTACTGGAATATACAGGATCAGTAAAAGGTCCCACTTTAATCACTGCAAAGAGAGGCTAGGAGGACAAAGTGTCATCATTGTACACACCCCTGGTTTTATTCACTAGCAAATTGGGAATAAAACTGAACTAAGCACAAAATGTTAGAATCACTATACTTATGTATGAGTCCTAGCCAGAAAAGGGGGGGTTGCAGAGGGACACATGATCTTTCTGGGCTCCAAGGGAGACCTGTCTGCTGTGATGTCTCCTCTCATTTGGAGTACCATGGGGAAAGGAGAAAGGGGAAAGGGTCTAAAGTCAGTAATGCCAACTGCAGTAAGTTAGCTGTGGTTGAGCCATACAATGAGGATTAGTGGAAGACAGTCAAAGGTTTAAGAAGCAGTATCTGCTTCTTCCAGTGAATTCAGTAACCACTCTACTCCACTGGAGGCAATGATTCAAGAAAGCTGGTATTGAAACTGCTCTCTTCAGTTATTTTGAATTCTTGCTTACCTTCAGGCAGATGCTGAGTACAGGCCTGCTGTCAAATACCTACTTGGGCAAGAGGAAAAAAAGAGAGCCAGATCGGTCCACAAGTCCAAAGGAAACTATGTAAGCACAGCAGCCAATTAAAAATAGCCCTTAATTACATAACTCCCCTTCATTAAAGTGTGAAACCTGTTCTAAGGCAACATCCATTCTCAAGTTTCAACAGGGAACACCACATAAGCATGTGAAATGTAGTGCCTGTCAGGTGGAAGTACTTGGCAGGATGGCTATTTGGTGATCTAAGGTGCACCTTTTGCAGATGGCACAAAATTATCTCAATGAGTCTGAAATTCTTAATACTTTGGGACCCAAGAGACCTAAGTCCAGCTGATGGGCAAGTAAATGCATAACGGACGAAGCAAAACTGAGATGTGCAAAATAATGTATTTTGGAGGAAACAGTGCCAGCTGGCAAAAGATACCAGGTGTCACTGCACAGGTCACACACAGCTGTGGTCCAACAGCAAACAAAGAAATGGAACAGATGGTCTCAGGTCTCTTGAAGGCTTTCTTCTGGTATACGTTTGTGTATATATTTTTGCCAGTGACCAATTCTATAACTAATTAGTGAACGTTTTAACTGGCATAGCACACAGATGTGAATGAGAGCTGTGAAGGTACCCTGGTGCTGCTATGGGTTGCAAAACAGAACTAGCTGGTCCAGCTCTACCCTTTGTGCTCTCAGAAGACATCTGGAGCACATGTAGGGCTCTAGTGAATGCTGCTGTATAGAAGAATTGAGCTCAATTCACCAGAGCTCATAAGCTGAACTTGAAAAAGCTGGACTTGCCAATCAGATACGATAAAGGCAAACAGTAATGACCAACCTAAGCAAGAAGAAAAGGGCAGCTGTACCTATCGCCTTCTGCCTAAAACATCATCACATGCAGTGACACTGAATGTACCAACTCCATCACCATAGGATGACATGAATTGTCAGCAGGATACTAAGGAAGATCGTATGTTACCATAAGAGCAAGTGAAGCTGAGAGCTATCAGATAAGCCCTGAATGCAGGTTATAGACAGGAATCCAAGTCTCCTGTTCAGAGTATTAGCCTGCCTTCAGCTGAGTACATCAGGAGAATGTTTCCTTCTGTCAGATGTTATTCCAGATCTACCTGAAGGGTTTCCTCCCATCTGCCTTTTCCACAGCTGGCAGTGGACTCTGTCAGACACAAAACACTGTACTAGACAACTGGGGTGTTTGTTCAGTCCTTTTTCTGTACTTCTTTACATCATTTTGTCTTTGTGCAGACTTATTATTTGTGTGAGATCCATGTTAATAAGATGAGCAGGCTGTAAGAATTAAGTAGTATTGAAGTGAAAGCTAAATGGAAACCCTTGCACACAGATTATAACTGGCTTTATTTACCACCTCCAGGTTGTTCCACTAGTCAGCCATACTTCATGTTTTTCTCTTAGCGCTCATGAACCTGAACACACTGGGCTTTGCTGGAAATCTGAAGGTAAAGCCAGAAAAACAACCAGAACCTCACCTTGACCAAGTTAACGAGTATATGGAAATTCCGCACAGCAATGTTCCACCTCAGCAGCTTCTCCAGTTGCACCTAATGGGATGCAAGGGACAATAACCCAAGATGGAGTATTTCCTCTCGCCTTTCTGGATGCTCTCTCAGCATTTGTGGTAGCCAAAGCATCGTTGTTGTTGTTGTTGAAGACAGAGGAACAAAGCTTCGCCACAGGCAGATTTATCACAGCAAAACCACTTTATGGCAATTCCAGCCTGCTCAGTGCCCACATGGCTTAAAATGCTAAGTATTAACACACTTCCTTGCTCTCAGAGCAGGTCCTGGTTGCAAAATAATTTTGTGGTCCCACACAGGTATGCAGACCAACTGCACAGCTTAGTATTTTGCTGATTACTACCTGTTTTCTGGTTATAGCTTCTGCTGGATTTAGTGGATTTTTGACATGGTACAAACCAGATAAAAAGGATGCTACTCATATGTTACCCTGTATATCTGTTTAGGCTGATGAATGAAGCTGTCTGACTGCATTTCCTAGACAAAATTCCGAAGTAGATTCCTTTCCAATTTATACATCTTTATTGTACTGTACAGTTTAACTTATGTCTTCTTCCCCTTAGAGTCCAGTGCATTTATTTTCCTACCTCACTTGAGTCTGATGGTTTCCCAGCTGGGATGCTTTTCACTGAACTCTCTAGCTGAGCCATCATTACTCTGAAGAAAACCGGGAATGTCTGCCTGTGGAGAAAGTGAGAGAAAAACTAAAAGCCAGCTCTGAGAATCTAGATAGGCTTCTTGTCCCCAGAATGATGTGGAAAACTTGAAGGTTACCCAGCTAGCCATCCTTCTCAATAGGAAATCACAGGAGATTGGCCCTAAGACTCATAAGCATATCTAGCCCAGCCCCATCACCCAGATGGAGAATCCTGGGAACTCACTACTACTTCCCCAGTATGAACCACACATAGAAACCACCCACTTCTTTGTAGCTCTGGGCGATGCACAGCAAAAGGCTTGCAGCTGTCAGCATAAGATGATTTTGGTAGTTAACAAAGCGCAGGGACTTTGGCCACCCCTGCGTAAACTGTGCTTCCAAATTCCTGTGGTAGGAGCAGAAACACCCTGAGTGTGCTTTTGCACATTGCATACCAGCCCAGGATTGCCTACAGCCACCCCAGGCCTCTAAGGCTGACTTTTAGAGTGCTTTATACCACCACAGTAGCACAGAAAGAGGCAACATACCTGATGACAGACAGCAGTTCATTCTCCAATTAAAATGGCTCACCAATAATAAACTCAATGTTGTGTTAATGCACAAGGCCATTCCACCTTGACCTAAAGCTAACCCTGTACTAACCTGTTGTGCACTGCCAAAAGAATGTTTACAAAAACCCAGAGTAGGCCACAGTGGTACTAACATTAAACCATAATAGACCACAAAATAAGAAAATTAAATACTGAAAAGCAGAAATTGCCATTATGCATCTGATTAAATTCAAAGTCTCTATTGATATAATTACCTGCTTAGTGTAGGATAAGTAGAAGAACATCCATCTTTGGCAGAGTTGATCAGTTCAGGAACACCAACACTGGAGATTTCTTCTATAGCTTTCAAAATGTTATCTGTGTGCTCCAGGTAGACACTAAATCCAAAACCAGCTTAGTTCATCAGTAAATATTATGCAGAATAACACAGCAAGTTCTTGAACACTGCCCTACCTGCAACATGTGGCCTAAAACTGTCAAGCTTATTCTTATGCTAAAGGCAAACATGTAGGAAATCCAAAGCAATACTTAGAACTGTTACAGTAATGTCATTAAAAGCTACCATGATCTGAAACAAACCTGGATTTAATATTTCCTTATTCTTATATTTAGGAAGGACAGGCTGGGAAGAGGAGGAGAGGAGTTGCGCTTTATGTGAGAGAAGAGCTGGAATGCATGGAGCTCTGCCTGAGGATGGGTGATAAGCCGACTGAGAGCTTATGGGTAAGGATGAAAGAGCCAACCAATATGGGCGACATTGTAGTGGGTGTCTGCTATAGGGCCACCTGGATCAGGAAAAACAAGTAAATGAAGCCTTCTACAGATAGCTGGAAGTAGCCCCATGTTTGCAAGCCCTGATTCTCATTGGGGACTAAGCACCACGACACCTCCTGGGAGGACAACACAGCAGGGCATAAGCAATCCAGGAGGTTCCTGGACAGCATCAGTGACAACTTCCTGACACAAGCGACAGAAGAGCTGATGACAAGACGTACTCTGCTGGACCCCACACTTAAAAACAAGGAAGGGCTCTTTGGGATTGGGAAGGTCAAAGGCAGCCTTGGCTGCAGTGACCATGACATGGTGGAGTTCAGGATCCTGAGAGGAGGGAGCATGACAAACAGCAAGATCACAACCCTGGACGTAAGGAGGGCATACTTTGGCCTCTTCGTGAATCTTCTTGCCATGGGGCAGGGGCCTAGAGGGAAGAAGTGTCCAAGAAAGCTGGTTGATATTCAAGGACCACCTCCTCCAAGCTCAAGAACCTCCATCATGAGGCTACTCTCAATTATCTTTGAATGATCACAGTGACTGGGAGAGGTGCCTGAGGGCTGGAAGAAGGGAAATGTCACTCCTGTCTTCAAGAAGAGCAGGAGGAAGGACCCAGGGAACTAGAGGCCAGTCAGCCACACTTTGGTCCCTGGGAAGGTGGTGGAACAACTATCCTGGAAACCATTTCCAGGCACATGAAGGACAAGGCAGCGACTGGGAGTAGTCAGCATGGATTCACCAAGGGAAAGTCATGTCTGACCAGCCTGGTAACCTTCAATGAAATGACTGCCTTGTAGATGAGGGGAGAGTGGTGGATATTGTCTACGTTGACTTTTAAGGCTTTCAACACTGTCTCCTGTAAGATTCTCATAGAGTAGCTGTTGAAGTATGGGCTGGAAGAGCAGACAGTGAGGTGGGCTGAAAACTGGCTGAACAGGTGAGCTCAGAGGGTTGTGTCCAGCATGGTCCCAGGCAGCCTGCTCTAGGTCAGCCTACTGGAGCAGGGGGATTGGAAAAAGGTGACCTACAGAGGTGCCTTCCAATCTCAACCATCTTGTGATTCTGTGACTGTATTTCACATAATACTCGGTCCTGCTCTCCTTGACTTTAGTGAAAGCTGATTTGCTTTCAGTTTAGTGAAAACAAAACCAGACACTTGGTCCAGATCCACACTTATATGTGTACATATGCACGCATACATGTATAGATGTGTTGATGTACACTGACAAGCTGTAGTCTAGCAAACATGAGGTCCAAACATGGTTCTATGGCCAATGGCTAACAGAATTCTTCCTGTGACTCACTGTCTTTCAGTGCTTTATAAACAGTATATAAACAGTGCCAAACTGTGTAAATGTGAGGGTTATGACTGAGAGAAGTCATTTCTCTGCAGCAACAGTAATTATTAGAAAAAGAGTGTCTTGGCATGCTTGAGACAATGGCTTGAGCCTTACCAGAGCAGAGTGTGCAGCGCACTGTTGAACTGGCTGCCCTTTTCTCGGTCTCCACCGGGCTTCACCCATGACTGGCAGAGGAACTGCTTTGCTAGTGAAGCTGTAAAAGGTAAGGGGTAACTTACTGAAGGAAGAATCCAAGACAATTTCCATCTTCCATATAAAGGCAGTGTGTCCAAATGGCCTTTTGAAAGATCACAATATCGCTACACCTCAATATGCCTGAACTGTGGTAAGTCAGAATGCATTTCCCCTAAAAAGCAGTAAGGCCACAAGGACATACATCATGATAACAAAATATATGCACATCCAGTGTGTTCCTGGTCTGGAATATCTGTTCACATCAGAACCGTGATCCATCTCTGACCAGTTCTCCCTGACAAACTTATGTTAAGCATTATTCGTTTGGTAGTTCCTACAGTGTACCAACTGTTTGTTTTTAATTAGGCCAATATACAACCCTTAGGGCATCCATTTTTAGAAATGGAATTCCAATAACAAGTGACTTGACTTTTTGGCCACAGTACTATAATAATAAATGTGAACAGGTAAGTTTGAAGTTTATAGATTTCTTAAATCAAAACTGCTAACAAACCTGCTTGTCTCTTGCAGAAATGTTAAAACCAGGAAATTATTACTTAAAATTGGTTATTCCCTGCCACACTCAGTGGGCATTTCTTCCAATGTGGGACTGTTTAAAATAGTAAAATAATCTCAAAGTAGGGAACTTATAATTCTGAGTGGCTAAGGGGATCCGAGAAGGACAGATTCTAGAGGTGTCTTAGTATGACAAGGTATGGCTGAGAGAGGTGACTGTGCCTGGAGTCTTTATTTCAGCATGTGACAAAGTGGAGACCAACTAGTTTTCTTGTATATTCGCTGCAAGCATGTCTATGCCTTATCTGCTTGAATGCTGTTCCTCTTACAGAATGGGTCCTAATCCCTGAGAATAGCTCTCTTAATTGAAAATGTTTGTTGCATGGGGTTAAGACATACAGGTTTTCCTCTCTCTGCTCTGAAGTAACAGCTGTATTTGCAGTTCATTTCCATAATTTTTGGAAATAAGCTGTCACAGACATCTGTACTTACACTAGGAAGCTACATCAGATTAAGTCTATGATCACTCCCATAATCAGTGATTAAACTGGTACCAAAATTGAACAGCAGGCTTGTTCTTAGAACTCTTAAAAGCTGTGAGACTGTGATTTTTAAAAATGCCAGCTAAGAGAGTTGGAGTCTGCCTTCCTGCATGTGACTGAGGCACAGCAAAACGAATACCTACAAGATTCCAATATATTTACTGCTGTTCCTTTCATTAACCGCTAGGACTGTTCAGCTAGTAAGATTACTAGGATACCAAAGGAAAATCTCTCCCTCAAAAGATGCACTCCAGAAATAGAACCCAAGATTTACAGGCAAAGGACAGCATGAAAACTAATCTGAGATTAGAGGTTCTTCACACATTACCCATTTTCTCTTTCTTCCAGCCAGCCATTGGTTTCTCAGCAATGGCGATCAGGAGCTGAGTGAGGATGAATGCACAGTGGAAACTGGGAACACTCTGCTGGAAATTCAGTAGGTATTGAAAACTCTCACTGGGGATGACAGGAAAGGGAAAAGGTAAAAACACTGTAGATAGGGTAATCTCCCAGAAACACATAAATAAAAAGGAAGTATTAGACCAGCTCAGATCCAAGGTCTTCCTAGCCCAGTATTTTGTCCCTGGCAGTGCCCTTCTGAAGAAGGGGTAGTCAACCACTAGTAGATAAAAATTCAGTCACCAAGAAACTTCTCTCAAGCCGCAGTCGCTCTAAGTCTTGCAACATCTTTATATACTGCTTTCACCTAGTGTTCCTGTAGGCATTGTAACTACCCAGAACAAATTAATTCCTTCTGTGAATTCTACTAATCTCCTAGTCTCAAACAGCATACAAATGAACGAGGCCCATAGACTAATGCTTATTTTATAATCCAGTAGGTCCTTTTCATTAGGTTTGACTGCACTGCCATTCAATTAAATACAAAGCTCTCTGAAGGTAGTGTTTTCTCTATGACAGCTCCCAAACACCCATTTACCCATAATGCCCATAAAACCCAGTGAAAACTACTTGAAATCCCTTTCAGAGCTTCGGAAATACTGATTCTACCTTATCAGCTCCTCAAGAAGAAGAAACTCGGTCTCTCCTGGCTTTAGCCTGTCTGCAAGCACCTGGAGAGCTGACCTTAGCAAGTCAGTATTTTCACGCTGAGAAAAACCATTCCTGAGGGGGACAAAAAAAAAAAAAGTCCAGTTCATCATCAGACTAGAAGGAAGAGAAGTATCAGATGCAAAAGCATATCTGGGCATATTTTTGCAACAAGAAAAATAAGGAAGCTGGATATACAAGAATAACCCTGCAATATGAAAGTTATAAGGGGACACAAAAAAATGAAAACTGATCTTGACAGCAAACTTGGTTCATACACACTTTTTTCCCCCATCTTTTCCAGGGAATGGAAAACCTTGTGCACACACAATACTAACTTTTCAGTTAGACTGCAGACCTGGCTAGGAGGGGACAGGCCATCTCACATAAGTGGAGGTCCATATATACTAAAACAATGCTATGCAGACCTGAATAAAAGAGGATGCCTAATCACAGTTGTTGTGCAAGTGCAGTGATAGTGGCTGGTCACCTCTTGAACAACAGATAGGAGCCTAATAGAGACGAATACTGTAGAGATCTTCATTAATTCTTTGAACTACCAGTATCTGTGAAATCATTCAGTGAGAATATGCATTCTGAAAAGGCTCAAATGCATCCACGTTCTAGATCTATAGACTGAATACATGGACATGATAACTGTAATGCTCAAGTGCACCTTTAACACACAAGTCAATTAACAATCGGTAATGTAAGAGGGCTTGATCAAATGTATGTAAAAGGAGTTGTAATTTGGTTGTTGGACTTAAGTGGCTGAACAGCTAGCCCCAATATATGGCCACCTGACCCACAGCAGAACAGAATTATGTTACTCTTTATCCAAACTAAACAGCAAAGTGGATCTTGAGCTGCCTGTAGTTACAAAGTGGGTCAGGTTCTTTGGTTTACAAGATGGGTACACTCAGGAACAACCAACATGCATACTGGCTAATGAGAAAATGACCAATCCAGGAATAGTCAGGGATGGATCAGGGTCCCCAAGGCTCCAGTAGTGCCCAGCAGAAGCAGACCTCAGACCTCATACACTTTTTACACCATTATTACTGGTTTTTTAAGTACAAAGGTAAAACACTTTCCACACACAGATCTAAACTAGGGTTCAGAAAAAACTTCTATGATGCTATCTTGAATTATATTAGCAGATGAAGAGGTCAAATCCAGGCTGCACATGCATTGTTGAGTTTGGCATTTACGAATCCAGTTCGAGTGCATCAGCAGCACAGTCTTTTTGTCAATGAAATACACATTCATCCTTTCCCATTGGCAAAAGAAATTCTTTCATTGCTCACAATTCAGGCAGTGACAATTTAGCAAAGGATGAGCGGACTTACTGGGTAAGAAATTCCAAGATCCCTAGGCAGAATGGGAGTTGCAAAACTAGGTGTGCCAGTATGCTACTTATGCTGGTCTTGATTCAAAAGCACATTGAATTCTAGCCAGTTCAGTGCTTCATCACCTACAGTCTTTGTTCAGCTCAGGATCAGGCAATGAAGCTTGACATAACTATAAAGTGCTTAAAAGTCCCCAACCACTGCAGTGTGTTGTTCTGCATGGCTGACAGGCCATTTTCTGGGTACAAACACTTTAAAGAAAAGGAACAAGAAGAGGAAGCAATAAATGGACTTTGCTCATTTAGGCAACTATACTTTTTTGTTTGAACTCACCAAGCAAATAGGGAGCGAAAAGTCAGTAACAGCTGGTGGTAACAAGAGGACATCAGCTGGTGCTCCTGGATGTTCATTCCCGGATCATCTTCCACACCCCGATTTTGCATAACAACTGCCTTTAATACAGAACAAATAATTCATTAAATGCTATTCCAAGGAAAAATAATGGCACAACAATCCATTTCTGTAAATTCCATGTTTAAAAAACCTGAAGAAAAACAAAGCCACTCTTTTTCCCACAAACAAAACCAAAAATACCTTTAGAGGTGACCAAACTTGACAGTCTTTTGAGTCAAAATTGCTGCCCACTGACCTGGAAGTAGTTATGCATGTTCTCCATGTGACTACACAGTGGCTTTAGTAGCTTGACTACACACATAGCAACTTCCTTGGGAGATCTCTGACACAGGTGGGAAAAGCCAATATCCTTGTAGCCTCTTTCCTGCAGAAAATCCAAAAGATTAAAGTCACTTCGTCAGCCTTACTTGAGAATAACTTCGCATCAAGTGCTACCTCTTAGACTGCTTCTGAGCAGTGCAATTCCTGATGTCATACGCTCTGTCAGGAAGGGTCACAGAATAAGAAAGCTGGCTTCTGCTGAACAACCAGCACCAACTCAGACAAGTGAAAAACATTCAATGAAAAGAATAAAACTGCTGTGACATGTAGCTCTTTTACATTTTACTCAAACACAAAGACAGTCTCTGCACATGGGAATTAAGATACATAGAAAGACAAAGAGAAAGAACACTGAATATGATGGAGTCCATCAGGTTATAGTGAATTTCTCAGTTTAATGCAATGGGCCACACCTGTTTACTTTCCTCCTGAAAGCATCAGCCAGGAATGCAAGGAGTCACTGCACTCAGGGTGTTCTTCTAAAGACTACAGAAGCAGCTTCTGTTGGATCCAGCAGCTATCTGGCCTGCCTAACCTGAACTGCTGCTTGAACAGCAGAGCCAATCTCCACGGGGAGGGCTAGGAAAAGGGTCACTTGAGTTTTGAGGCTACAAGGCCTCAATTATACAACCTTTCCTGAGACATGCAGAGAACCAGATGCTGCAAGCACTTCAGCAAGGGAAGTGGTACAGCAGTCTCTTTTGAAAGAGCAAGTGCTGCTCTGACACACAGTTGGGCATCAGACTTCCATTTAACTGCTAGGTGAAAATAATTCTGAAGAACATTTCTCTTGGGAAAGGCCTGGAGGCCACTGATGTGCTTTGCCTCAGCCCAGGTCTAGACCCACCAGCTGCTGCTATACTTGCCTTTGGAAAGGGCACTCTCCTTGTGGAGCCTGGGGTCAGCACATGTTCCAGCTTCCAGCACAGGTCATCCAGAAGGAAGCAAAGTTCAGCAGGCCCCAGCTGCACAACTTCACGAGCCTGCAGTTACAAGAAAAATCAATCCCAGGACCCAGCATGTAACTGTAGTGCCTTGAAGCTCAAGTTCACCTCCTCCATTTCCAGTTATGACTCCTGGCTTAGTTAACCTCAGCTAGGGACCTATTTGGTAGATGCTAGAGTTTTATGTCTCCCCACTGGCAGGTATGGGGCATTGGTTCTGGTTACTCAAAGCATGAACAAACCTGGTGTTCTGAACATACCTGAGGCAATGTCAGTAACACTTAACTACTGAGAGAAAACTGATTTACATACATTGACATTGAAAATAAGCTCCTAAGGATAAAAAGAGGTTTAAGCCCAAAAAGACACAAAATTCACCAACTGAGTAATAGTCAAGAAGTAATTTGAAATAACACCATATAGCCCAAGAGACTTGTCAAACAGTCTTCCAGTTAGTCTGTGACCTGCATGTACAGAGACAGCTGTCCTTGGAGCAGGCCAAGCTGTACTCTAGCCTGCCATGGCCTTTTCACATTTTACTTATCTTACTGTAGCCTAACAAAATTACACTCCAGATGGACTCAGCCTGCCTACAAAGAGGGTAAAAAAATTAAGCACTTCTGCTTTCCACATCCATAGCAATGCAGTTTTGTGAAGCTCCCAGATGATAAACAGGACCCTGCCCACTGAGGGCACATCCACAACACCAGTCCCACTTTTGTGCTGAGTTTCCAGTCTGCTGATGCCTTGAGACACTTGCCTTTTTGCAACATGGGATTTACTTAAATATCATAGGTTCTTTTTAATAGGTAAGCCATCTCTTAGTGTATTAAACATACTATAGCTTAGCAGTGTTCAATATTAAAGCCTCTTTCTTTCCATTAGGTCTATACATGTTATACTGTAGCTCTTTTCCTTTTATGCAACATTTATGTTACTTTGTTTTTAACTTTACTACACTACTTGTCTGCTGTTCTCAGGAAGTCCTCTTTATCTCAGTGCCCTGAAGTAGTTTGGTTTCTTTGGAGGCAAATTCTCTCCTGGTACCTAGCTCACAGCCCTGGACCAAAACATCTTAACATCAATCTTCTATTTTAATGGACCAGAAAGGGCCAAGGCCTCTGAGAGAGACAGTTACATGAAGCCTTGTCAGTATGGTTTTTACAGTGTTTCATTCACCTCGGTATGCATCTCTGTGTCCAAGACAGACTTTGTCAGCAGCCCACAGTGGAGTACAGTGAACACTTCGAGGTCTAACTCTCTGAAGTACGTGCGATAGCTCTGCAGCTGCGCCAGAGGATTTCCTGCCTCTCTCTCAGCAGCGATCTGAAAAGTAAATGGCAGAATTAAGGTTGCAACCTGCAAGACTATAAGAGTTTCTAGCTCAAATAAAGCTACTTCCTTCACACAGATTTCTATATTTTGTGCCAGGTTGAAAAAAAGACTAAGAATTCACAATAGCTAGTAGAGACACAAGCACATAGAATCAGAACCATTTTCATTTTGGACTGTACAAGTCACTAAATATTTTCTAGGAAAAAAATATACTTATAAAACTGGAATAATCTTTGCTATGTCCTTTCTGTCAATCAGTGGCCATTGTGAAACCCATTCTGGACTTGCACCATAAGCAAACATACGCACCACCATGGGAGATGAAGGCAAATATTTTGTCCTTGATAAATACCAGGATGGTAAACCATGGAATGCTCTGTTGCCTCTGGTTGACAATCTGTAAGTTCTTAGAGATTTGCTCCACACAACCCTGTCACGGGAGCCAATATATGTTACATGTGGCTCACAACAGGATTTCTGTATTCTGTCATCCTCGGCAGGGCATAGCATCTAAGGACTAGTCTGGGACCAGTACTCTAGTTAAGAAAGATTAGATACATTCCTTCCCAAAACTATTTGAGCCTTTGCTTATTCCCTGTAACTTAAGTGACTTTGTTATGATTTCTGACTCAGTTATCATATGTGTACAACAGCAGGGAAGTAGAAGCATATTTGCCTAGCTGAAATTGATAAAATGGACTCTCAATAACGTTTATTAGTAACAGTGGTACAAGTGGGGCCTTGTGGGATGCTTATGAGATACCAGCCCCCAGGATGCTAAGCCCAAAGACGGGCACATTCCCTGGCTTCTCTCTTTCAGCCAGCACAGATCTTGCATTCCAGACGTAATGACAATACTGTAAGAGCTTATTCAAAAGAACAAGAAATAAAATCCAATAATTCATTAATTGATATATTTGGGAAATAGTTCTTAGCATATGATGAAAATGGATAATTTTAAAGATACCTTATCAGGAATACATTGCTTAAATACCTCCAGGAAAATTTGCAAAATGAGTACCCGTGACTGAAGCAGACTAGAATCAGTGGGAGATACAGTCCTTACCAGGGTTTGTATTTTCCAGATTCATCTCACCATTTCTGACCTGAGTCTAAGAATGGCAGGTTACTGCAGTAATTTGAGAGATGGGACACTGGCTTAAAATAGAAACCTTTCATAGTCTTAACCAGAGAGCAACTAATAGTATTATTGATAATCCTGCATATTTGCCCTGCCCTGAACCACACTGCCTGCTGGAGAGTGGCTGGCCTCTTTGTTTATGCTTCTATGTCATCTTCCCTAGTCTGTCTTTCTTGCAAGTCCCCAGGAGTATATACCTACCTTCTCCAGCTCGGAGAGCTCAGTATCAGGCTGGTTTCCCTCAGAACTGTCATCTGCTTGAGAACGATCTGCAGAGCCGGCTTTGCTGCCATCAGTCTTTTTTCTCTTTCCTTAAAGAGAAAGCAACTTCACAAACAAAGGCTACATTGCACTTAACACTAGACAGCACTTGCAGCCAGGGAAACAGCACAGGCTGTACTTTAATCAGCCCTAAGAAAGCATGGAGCATGCACAGTTGGTGTGTCATCCATAACCAGGATCACAGTCCAGCAGAGAGTCAAATGCATTTGGGACTCCCCCACAACCAGCTTCTTTTTAATAAAATCACAGTAAGAAATTAAAGCAAGTCTCACTATTCTTAGTGTAGTTTAAGCATTATGAAGTGATTGCAAAAATGAGTGGGACATCATCTTAAAAAATGCTTGAACCAAAATTTAATGTTTCTTCCTCAGAGACAGTATTGAGAAAGGAAGAGGACCTGGAAAAGGTAGGTAAGACACAACTACAGAAGGGACTTGCAGGGATGCCAAGCCAACAGCAGAGTAACTCAATTAATTCCTTACAACAGTCTTCACTGCTGACAACGGTAGGGAGATTCTCATACTTGACACACTACATAGCAGATAGATGAAAGAAATTGCATTGATTTCAAGTAATTTCACAGGATATAGTAGACCAAACAGAAAGCCAATAAATCACCAAGGCCAGGTGACATTCACACAAGGTCCCCAAAGGAATTCAAATCTGACATGTCAGAACTGCTGGCCACAGTGCCAGAGGACCAATAGCTTGCAAACATAATTCCTCTTAATAAAAAGGGATCTAATGAGAATCCAGAGAATTAAAGACCGATGAGTCTATTCGCCATCACTGGGAAAATGGTAGAGCTGTCTACAATAAAAAATTAAGATCACTGAGCACATGGATGTACAGTCTGTTAGGTAAAAGTCAGCAGGGCTTCTGCAAAGCTTCTGCCTCACTAGCCTGCCAGGGTGTTGGTATCATGTGGTTGAAAAGGGATCCATCAACCAGAAGACATTTAGATTTCCAAAAAGACTTTGACAAGGTTTTACACCAGAAACTATTAAGGAACTGAACTGGAATAGTGTTTTCTTGGACTGAAAGCTTGTTAGAGGAGAAGGAGCAAAGGGTAGCATTTAATGTGCACTTTTCAGATGGAATCAGCCATTGAGTCCTTCAGGAATTGGTTTTATTCAACTTCATAAGCAACCTGGAGAAGGGAATGCTCAGGGAAATCCCCAACAAGTGCAAAGTTTGGCATATACTTTCATCTGCCATTTTATAACTGCCATGCTAATGAGCATCAGAGACTTCTACTTTTGTATCTCTGTGATCCTTTCTGGGGGCCAGGCCATAGATGAAGTGAAACAGTATCAACGAAGCTGCATCTTTTATTGCATTATCTTTGGAAGAGCAGAGTCAGGCAGGAGAAGGTCTTCCATGTCACAATAAATAAACCCTCTGAATCAGACTGGAAAGTGAATTTGATATGTTGTGTCTCTCTGAAGGAGCTCCTTATTCCCTTTCCACTAGGGAAGTTTTAGGCTAGATTTTATGACAGTGCTTGAGCTGCTCTAATGGCTCAGGGGTAGTCCTCCTCCTCCTCCTACCTTTCTCCTGTTCACAGCCACACACACCTGACACTTGCCTTGCACTGACTCAGGAAGCCTGATCACTGGTTAAGCAGTCAACTTGGCAAAATAGCAAAAAACTAACCTTGCAAAAAGTAAATAGCCAAAATAGCTACCATGTAATAACATGGGGCAGGAAATCAGGCAGCTGAGAGTGGAGGTGTTAAGGGGGAGAGTGAAGCCTTTCCCTAAGTGTTGTCAGTAAACTATTTAATTTAGCTCAGCTACAATGAGATGCTGCACACCTAAAGGAGAAGCAAGGTTGGTGTCAAAACTGTGTGTTCTCAAGGCTGCAACCCATGGTCACAGCACTCACTGATTTTTTTGTAGGCAAGACAAGCTAAGTTCAGGAAATTCTTGCTCTGGGCTGGGCTTACTAGTCTGAGCACGCACTTCTGCTCCTTCAAAATAGAGTATCTGAAGTGACAGATCCTCCTCTTGCCTGCAGAACGTAGTCATAACTTTCCTTCTGCCTTAATCACTCCTACATGACAGGTCCAGTCCCTGCAGAATGGGTTTGGCACAGGAGAAAAGGGCTCTCTAATCTGTGGCCTCTTCCAGTTGTTTTCACTGAATGGAATGTGAACTTTTGTTCAGTCTGGCTCAAAGGCAGACATGTTCCCAGGAAATGTTAATCTAAACTAGAAATAGAACTAGAGAAAGAAAGAACAAAGCAAATCTACTTCAGCTTGAAAAACTAAAAGGCAAGTTCTGTTTCTTCTCTGTGGGAGCTAGCAATGGGAAAGGATGAAGGAAGCATTTCCTTGCACAGCAGAGCCATGACAATGTTCCTAAGAGATCAGTTAGGTACAACCTAAAGGTCAGAGATTTGCAAGGCAGCTCAAGCCACAGGTTCAGTACCAGAACCCATCAAAGGCAGAACAACTGACTGCTGCAGAAAATACTTTCACAGGTGAAAAAAAAATCAATGAAAGCCCTGGATTTTCACTGTTAAATGCTAAGCAGCAGCTTTCCCAAGGAGATAGACTATCCAACCCCTGTCTGGAGTAGACTATTTTTACATCTCCTCTTCAGCTGCAACAGCAGTTGATCAGGTAAGATTTGAAGCTAGACAGACCTTATGAGGAATCCTGTGCTTTATGCACACACAAGTGCAATGGCTATAGTGCAATATGCCAGTCAAACCCCACATCACATCTGTTTGCTTAAATATTTTAAACTTTCTTTACCATTCCTTTTTCTCACTGGACCACCAGCACTAATGGACGGCACGGCCTCCAGAACTTCAGAATCAAAAGTAGCTGGTGGTGGGACATAGCCAGGGGTTGCTGAAAGAGCCAAAATGTAGAAACTGGGTTACTTCAGCTCCTGAATGAAAAAATACAGGCAAGATACATATGTAGAGGAAGTACCATACATTTCACTGTCCTGGTGAACATCCCTCTGCTCTTATGCTTAGGTGCATTTAGTTCCAATTAGCCTTATTGTTATGTCCGCACTGCCCTGGAATTACAGCTCTTTGCATTCCTCCAGCAAGGGAGGATAACAAGTGCTCAGCTGTCCTTGGAGATCTGTCCATGTTGGTGAAGCTTAAAGGGCTGTTTCAGCACATCTGAGCCCTTTCTGTGCTGGCCTTGTAGTGCTCCTGGAGCAGCAGAAAGGTGTTGAGGCTGCACTTTATTTTGGATGAAGTTGGTCTGTTGGTTTACAAACACAGCTCTCAATGGATAGTTTGTGTAAGGGTATGTGGAAGGTGACAGTGTATTCTTCATTACATTTATCTTATCAAAGACATTTTCAGTGTAACAGGAGATATTAAGTAGAGAGAGAAGCCATAAACAAGAACAGACAGACACAAACCTGGTAGACAAGGGATAATGGAGATGATGCCAAACACCAAAAGTCTCCAGTTTATAATTGATGGGCCATTAAGAAACTCCAGGCAAGTCTTTGGGAATGGACACCTGGACTTTGTAACTGATAACATGGGAGGAAAAAGAGGAACTTGAGGATTTGGGATATTCTGAGGGGGGGGAGGGTAGAACTATGCAAATTAATGAAGGAATGTGCAGGGAATTGGGGTGGGGAGAAACAAAGAGGAGAATGGGCAGAAACCGTGTAAAAGGGACTGGCCATGAGTAAAGCATTGCTGGTCAGTAGAATTGTCCAATCAGTATGCTTGTCTGACTGAACCCTGTGCCTGATCACCACAGTCTGTCATATCTCCTTCTTAAGTACTTTCTTAAATATATTTCAGTGTAAAGTCACTATTCTGTGTGTGTGTGTGCGCGCACACACGTGCCACGAGGACTAAATGCCAACTACTGGAGAGACCTGTGTGAGTAAACACTGGGCCAGCAGCTAGACTTGGACCACCCTGGGCCTGCGGTGTCAGCAACTGGAGTGAGCAAGGGTTTCAGTGTTAGCAGCTAAGGGTGCCATAGTTCTTGGGAGCATCTCTATGGGTCACATAGACTTTGTGTATGGAGCCTGTGCCTGCGAGATGAGTGTGTGAGCGTGCGTGTCTGTTTGCTAGCAAGTGGCAAGCTGGAATAGCCAGTGAGTAGGGGACCCGTGAGGCAGACTAGAGGGCCTGGGATCCGGGCAGGCTATTGGGCAGACGAAGGGGCTGTGCCAATACTTGTGGGATCTGTGAATGTTCATGTGCTTGTGACTCTGAAGTGTGTTGTTGTGTGTGCCTTCACCAGTGAATTTCAGTCTTAACCAGCTGAAGAGCAGGATGGGGATTTGGCTGTCTGTACTTATGTTTTATGCGAGTCCTATACATGGGTGCTGTTGAAGACAGCACCTTGTCTATGGCAGTCCATGTAGCTGTGTCCATTGGCCTGGGACAGAGACCCTGGAGTCTCTACGCTGGGCTCTAGCAGCTGGGCAGGAGGAATTCATGGGCCTAGAGCAGCTAGAGGCAGCAGATTCTTTTAACATCCCTTAACAGCTTGTTACAACCTGAATACTGGAGAAACACACTGTTTCTTTAGGATAGAGACTGGTTCACTCCAGTATCCACCATATCAGGCAGATTCTGCCAAGTCTGCCTGAGAACAATCAAAGAGATGTCACTGAGGATGTGATTGAGAAGAGCAGTTTGGATTCAGACAAATTAAAAACAATAGCTGTCCATGCATGAACTCTTAGGCCACTGTAAAAATGCAGTATGTGTTACCATATACTTCCTCCACTGATGTTTAAGCCAATCCCTTTCACTTCACAGCTGGTGCAGGCCCAGAATGTGTAAATGTTTCATACTCACCTGCCAAGCATTTTCCCAGCACAGTCTGCAGCTCTGTGATGTTCTCTAATCGAGTCAAAACTTTCCCCTTCATCTCAGCATCCTGTTGCTGGCAGAAGGCATTTATAACCTAGAGATACAAACCAAACTCATTGACTTAGGGAGATTTGTACCCACTTTTCCTTTTTCTTTTCTGAATAACATCCTCAAGTCCTGAATAAGCACACAACACAACACAAGTGGCCTGTGTGACCAGATCCAGACTGCATGAACAAAGCTCTTCAGAAGCCCATGAGAACATGGACATAATTGGTGCAATCTACAAAAAGCAATAGAGCAACACCTATAGGTCTAATATTAACTGAAGAGGAATTAGCAGACAGCACCTTGCCAGGTTTCTGTGCCGCTTGTGCCTCTAGAAACCCCTTGGCAATTCCCAGGTCTGCCAGGAAAGAGGCAGTCCTGGGAGAAGGGCGGGAACAGGGAGGACTGGGGATGTGGAGCTGCACCAACTCTGACATAGCTCATGTTACCAAAATAACCCCAGCAGGGAACATTCCCTCTGACCATCAATGTTAGCAAATACATGGTCCAAATCTGCTTGAAGGCACTGCATTTCACCCTTCTGTAAGCTCACAGAGGTATACAACAAAGCACACAAACAAAGTTGACCAGCTGGTGACTCCTCTGCTCTCCAGTGTGGTGAGACTGATCTTTTCTTTCTGATGCCTCCTTCATAGTTTAGACATATATTACCTCATAGTTTAGACATATATTGGGGGTTTACAGCATCCTCCCTGCAACAGCAAAACCAATTTTCATACACCAAAATGTGCCAGAGTGTAGAGACTGCAGCTGAGTAGCAGGTGGAAAATTCACATCAGCAAGGCAGTCCTTAGAGCCTCTGTCCAAGAAAGCAGAGTTGCTGCCAGCAGCAGGACAAAGGGTAAATGATAATGAAGAGAAGAACATGGAGACATCACCAGGACCTTGCTGGAGAAGGTTTCTAAAAGGCAAGACTCTTCAACAACAATTGCACCCCTGAAGCCTAGGGTTAGTGTTTGTAAGGGATACTCCTCAGTGACACTCCAGAACCTGCAGACAAAGCTCTACTCACCTCACGAAACCAGTTGAGAGCATAGAACAGGAGTGAGCACAGAAATTCCCGTTCCTGCTTGGATAAAGAGTCCAGCTTCCCTTCAACCTCCAGGTCAGTCAGGTACAGGGGGCAACCTGGGACAGAGCAGGAAGAGAACATGTTGTACTAGGTTTGCTACCCATCCTTCAGTCTTTGCATGGACAAAATCTCTTACCAAAGCCTGTATCAATTCCAATGGCTATTTGGAGTAAGCCTTGTCAGCCACTCCATCCCCAGACAAAGCAATTATCTCCCCTGCCTCTCTTCCTCCTTGTGGGCAACAGAGCATCTCAGCCTCCTTCAAAAACTGCACAATTCTTCCTACAACTGCAGGAAGTCTTTGCAGATCTGGGACAGGAACAAGTCGGACAGACTCACTCTATAAAAGGTCCATTTCCCATACCTAATAAGGCATCAATCTCCTCCAGGCTTCCACTGTTTTGCTCCTCAGTGTAGAGCCTCAGCAATCGGAAACAGGGTGACAGACATATCGGTGACACTACCCTGGGGGGGGAAAAAAAAAGAAAAAAAAAAAAAAGAAATAGAGTGGGTCCTATGTTTTATATACCTCCAGAAATGCCCATCACTTTTCCATTAAATCCTATATCCTCCCCATGCCACCTTGCCTATGCCTTCTATTTTGCTTCTTGCAAGTCCCAGCAACACAAAGCAAAATGCACCACATGGTTTAAAAAAAAAAAAAATTAAAAAAATTGGTGATCACCAGTTTTCTGGAAAAAAGCACATAAGGACAGGAAAACTGCTGTAATGGACAAAAAATGGCATCAGATTTATTTCTGGTAAAAAGCAAAGTTGAATAACTCAGAAGGAACTATAAAAAATTGTGCAAAAGACAGCTGTGAGCAGTGCAGAAACCTTCTTGAATGTTTTGTAGCATGCCGCTGCTCACATTCTGAGTGAGGAAAATTAAATTTTTTTCCATAGATGCATGTAAAGTAGCTATATTTTATTTTAAAGTGACCATGTCTTTTTTTAAGCACAACTGAAATCTCAACAAAATCTTATGACAATAAATTATGCATGATATGAAGGTGCCAGTTAAAAAAAAAAAAAGCCTTTTATTATTTTTAACTTTGACATTCTACTCTTTAATTGGATATTTTTAATTCTTACATGCTTCCTGTTCCATTCTCCAAAGACAAAGCCCATATTTCTCAGTCAGATTTCACTTGTGGCTGCATGTTTGTGGTTTTGCTCTGGAGCCCATCTATGTTGTCAAAGTACAACTGAAGGTGAGAACAAATCATGTACTGCTGATGCACACTAAGTCCTTGGTGACTCTCTGTTTGAGAATCATCACTCAAAATATTAATTTTGCCACCTCAGAGTTGCCTATCCATCTCAATATGGCATTCAATATCACCATAACATTGGAAGAAAGAGCTACTATTCTCACATGAGAGATGGGAAACAAGGCAGATGCAACATGACTTACCCAAGATCACCTAAACAGCTTGAGCCAGAACAGACTGCCAGTTCCCAACCAGTTTATGCCTCTAGACCTACCTGAATACATCTAACAGCAAGAGAAGGAAAAGAACACTGGAAACTGGTAAATTCTCTGACCAGCTCCTTATCAGGCACTTCGGCAGGCAGGGCTGATAGCAGTGAAGTGCACCAAATAAAAACAATTCGTTTACCTTTGCAGTTATCCCACAGTTAAGTGTCTAAGTACCTTTTACTTTGGTTACTCATTCCATCAGTGACCCTGCCAAGCTCGCTCTGCGACACCAATGGTAAGAGGTTAATAGCAATTGCTCCCTGACTTTCATCTTCATCCAGATTATACAAGGACTTCACTGGAAACAAGAATGAACTGCAAGGAAAGACAGACAAGCTCGTGTTGACAAACTCAGTTCTCCATGACAGAAACATTACAAATACTTGGCCTGTGATTAGCATACCCATCCACTGTGGGGTTGAGATCTACCACAAAGTCACTGGGAAAGTCCTCCACCAAACTCCTCCCAAACTCCTCCTATAAAGAAAGCAAAAAAACCTGCTCAGCAAAGGGGCTCAGTGAAGAAAGCTTCAACACAGCAGTGGAAAATGCAGATGATAAGGCCACACAAAAGTATCCTGGAACAGTCACAGCAATGAAGCCCACTGCCTGCAAGGAGAGCCAGGGCCTGACTTTAGAGACAAAGCCAGGAAACATTGCTAAGCGTGCACAACCAATTTCTTCCCAGCTTTTTGGATGTGGGCTTCCAAAGTTCCACAGTGCTTCAGAGAGGCAGAGCAACTGTCTGGAAGAGGAAAGCAGCCATGGGAAGTTCTCTGTCCTAAGAGCTGATCATCAAAATGAAATGGCTATGAAGTACTGGCAAAGTTTTATTTCACACAATGTGTCCCACATGCTTTACATGCTTACATTGTTAGAAACAATTAAGGGAGAAGAAAAATAATAGATGTGACAGAGTCTGGACAAACAGACAATGAGAAGACCCCAAAAAATCTGCACAAAAATTGAGAGAAGAACCTTAGCTTGCTTTTACATTTCAGTCTTGCAAGGAAAAAGAAGAAACCCTCCTTCCTTTACTTGTCCTCCTTGGAGAACTCAGCTGGACCTCAGGAGACTGGCATTTCTAGCCCTAGGCACAGAGCTGTTTAGAGTGACTGCCAGCACTTCACAGCTCCCTGCTCACCTTCCCTCGTTCTAACACACAGTTCCTCCTCTCCATAACCAGCAGGTGCAAAAATCACCTGTGCCACAAAGAGTGATCAATTCCACAGCACCCTTCCATGTTCTCCTGGGCCCCAAGATGGCTTGCTACCCTGCTGGCAGGCACAGCACACATGCAAAAAGAGTCCCCAGCCAGAAGAAAGAGCTGTCCAGTGGCTTTCACAAACTTCTTCCTATTACCATAAATACCATTTATTTATTTATTACCATAAATGACTGTGGCTCTTCAAAGTCCTTAGGCATCAGTTAGCCTTAACAGTCTGACCAGAAGCCAATTTCAATACTAAGTTTAAAGTTCTTTCAGATTCTACTTTTACCTATGAATCTTAAAAGCACGCTCTGAAATGTAATTTAATTTCCTTTAAAAGGCTTCCCTGTTGTCACGTAAAAGTTCACATAAAGGAAGCTATTAACACACAATGTGCTTTAATCTGCCACAATCAAAAAAAGCTGAGAGTGCTGAAAGGGGATTTTGTATCTGATCAATCTCTTACAGGCCCTTAAGCATGCCTAGAACAAAAAAAGGGTTCTCAGACTGGAGTGAAATCCTCAAATTGACTCTGTCCTGCCAATGCCTGAAAAACAAATGAATTTGTCAGAAACATGATAAGTGATTAAGTTCAAACTATTCGGCAACGTACCAGTAGCTGCAAGTCCAAATTCCCCTTCTGCTTCTCAATCAAACTGGCAAGTTCATCATAGTACAGAGCCAAGACCTCTGGTGTTTGCTCACAGCAGAAGCCCACAAGGTCCAGCAAGGTAGAAAGCTGAAAGGGGAGAGAGCAGTCTGCAGAAATGGGTAAGGTAAATGGATCCAACTCGAGCTTTTACCTTGAGTCCCTTTTACACTAATTCGAGGTATATCCAAAGCATCATCTCTAGGGTAACAGCCCATGGTGAGTGGTCTTGCAAAGACCCAGTTTTAAGAAGGCACACAGGTCTTTTAAGGTCCTGGCCCAGCTCCACCATGAAGTAACACAAAAGAGTCTGCCCAGCACCACCAAATAGAGTGCCAGCCTAGAAGAAGGTTCTTCAAAAGGAATTAAGAAAAAAGGCCAAGGCTAGGCCAACCCTGTGCAGCAGAAGTGCTTTCTCTAGATGGCCTGAAAGGCATTGCTGCCAAGCCGAGAGGAAGGTGAAGGCTGCCTTTGGCTCACTGAAGCAGATTGTCCTGTTTCTTTCCTTTGTGTTTGAAATAACGTCTGGATAGAAGACTTTTACTAGATGGCTGCAATACTGCTTGTCCTGGACTAGCCATAGGCAAGACCAGCGGATGCTATCTTATATATAGATCTTTGTTTCTGCAAAACCATTTTTAATAGGTTCTTGGCTCTGCAGTCAATATACAAGAATCCCAGGCCCAGTAAAGCTACACACATACTACTTCACCTAAGACTGTGTTTCCAGTCACATCTCCTTGCTGACCATATCCTCCCTCTCTCCCACACTGCCCCAGTAAGTACCCATTCTTGGCACTCACCTGCCCATCACGCTCGCTGTTCAGCTCTGGTCTCTCCAATGAACTACCATCTCCTTCATTTCTGAAAGCAATTGATAATCTTGCTTTTGTTGCACAACACTTAAGAGATGGCAAAACCCATCACAAGACACATGGTTCTCTTCCCAGAAATTGGAGAATTATACATGAAAAAGATGCTCTTTGGAACATTATTAGGAAAAGACTTGCTGCTGTTTGGGACCCTCAGAACAAGACTCGATGTCTTCTTCAAGGATATGCTTTTTATAACCTGTTGAAACCTAAAGCCCTCTAGTCATCCCCATAATGAAGTCCACTGACTCAGGGCCTGGAGGTAAGACGGGCTTTCCTCTTCACGTAATAAACAGCAAAAGCATTTTATTAAGAAGTGCAAGATCAGCAAGCTACATAATTCTTCCCAACACCAGTGAAATTCTTCTTTTCCAGGTGCTTTACTCTTTCTCACAGCTCTTATCAGGAGTTTGCCTGGTTTATGAATGCTGTTCATAAATTACTTATACGGTACATTGGCAATTGTCACACCAATGTCCAGCACAGCAGTAACAATCTTTCTCTTTGCTTCTCTTTTAGATTTCCCTGTATTCAAACATTGAGCACACTAGGTTATTCCTCCTTAGTGTCAGAAGCTGATCTGTAGTCAGACCACCAGTGTTCAATTTTTTTTCCAAGCAATAGGTCCTGCTGGTGCTAGTCAAGGCATCCATGAACAGGCATTAACAAGAAATTCAGGACGCATTTTAGATTAGCAGCAGGTGAGCAGTATTGAACGGGTTGTAACACCAATCACTGCAGTCTGCAGAGAAGAGTTTTAAGTTCCTGGATTTGACCAAGATGTGCATGAGCAAGAAGGCAATGCCCCCCTTTCTTTGTCCCAATCCCACTTTGGTCTGAACTGAAAGCACGTTAAATTCATCTTTGCTGCATTCTCTCTCACCTTTTTAATGCCACGCTGCCTATCATCGTAACCGCACCAATAATCCCCATTTGTTTGTGGTTGGGAACTGTGCTGGAGAGCCATTTTCTGATCACCATGTGCATATCATCCTAAAAAGAAAGACACAGACCACATTACCACAGAGGTACTTGTGTGCATCACTCACAATTCTATTGGCATCTTCACTTAATGTCATCTCCAAAGGCTGCAGGGAGATGGTTTATTGGGATTACAGCTTTGCAAAAGCAATGCACGTTCTGCGATTCCTTTATTATGAAAATACTGGTCACAACTCTAGGTAAGGCTGCAAACAGCATTAAAAGTGACTTGCTTTGACTTTGCTCTAATTACTACACAGAACATGTAGCTGGTCCAGGTTTCATCTATAATTAATAGAAGAATATATTAGAAAAATAGCAGATGATCTTGGAGCCCTTCACACACAAACAGCAACTGCAGAGCTGCCCTCCAAAACACTGTCAACTTCAGGATGCTGAGGGAAGGTGCAGTTTTTGGTGAAGGTCCAAAGAGAGATGTAGGTAACAGCATACCAGACACCTGGGATTAAGATATTTCTCATGCTGCCTCCCTTGTCCCCTGGGCATGGACAATCATACCCTGCACAATTGTAAAGGTTTCTTTGCAGCAGCTCGGTAAGCCCACCACAGGTCTCAATGCAGCATGCTCTACTTCAACAGCTCTGTCAAGCAGCTGATTGGATGCACTTTCCCAAAATAGGCACAAACAATTCTGAAGATTTCTTAAAGTCTGGACCACTGATGATAGACTAAGAGGTCTCCTGACACTGAAAACATGAAGCATACTCAGTTGTAGAAGTATGATGCTTCAGGAGAGTTGGGAGACCAGTGTTCTGGATGAGAAGTCTAATACTTGCTGAAGAGATCGAAGGCAAAGCACAGAATAGTGTGTAGCAAATCAGCCACAGTAATCCAAGCTGCACCTGCACTGCTGGCAGAGGAATGCTAATCAAGAAAGCCATCACCTTGAGAGATGAGAATGGAACAGCTGACTGGTGGCTAAAACAGGGTAGCCGCCAGCTGGTCCAGAATAGTGTCTCTGACAAAGGGATGCGTTCTGCCTGATCCCTTAAACTGATAAACTGTAGGTGAAAAAAAGACAGAAACCTTAGCTAAGCAGACAATCATGGGAGAGGGCTGGCAAGTGGGTTCTGACCAAAGCTAAGGGACAGCTCAGCTTCCTGATATCTAAAAGTAGGTATTAGGAAGTAATTGATTTCAAAGCAGGGATGGAACAATGAATGCACTAAGCAGAAAACCCCCTCATTTTAGCCAGTTAGCAATAGTCCTATTGCTAGCTTAAGCAGCAACCACTGCAGAAGAGCAGCATCCCTGTTATGAGAAGCAGCATTCTCAGACTGCAACAGAACACGTGTGAGAACTCAGATGCAGCTTCATAAAAGCAGCAAAGGTCTTGCAGGTCACTGAAAAACATCATGGAATCAAAACAGCTCTGGCTGCATTGATTCTTATTAACTCACCCTACTGGTCCGGCAAAGGAGGAGGCTGGCCCATACAGAGATCCTCAGGAATTGAGAGCTGCATGAAAGCACAAGCTCTGACCAGAGAGAGGTCTTGAGCCAAAAGAGATGAAGGCTTGAGTTATGCTACACTAACTACCAGTGCCAACAAGATCAAACTGGTAGCAGAGAAAAGGACAGTACCCAGTTATGCTATCTTTTCTTGACCTTCACTAGGCAAGATGCCTGTGGAATGACCTGTGAAGTGCAAGGACAAATGTCTAATCTGCCTGTAGAGATTCTCGTGTCCAAGAGGCATTGGTTTTAGAAGTACAGTTAAGAGAAGGCAAAGAGGAAGTTGGTTCCTAGGATACTGATTTATTTGGAGATCTCCCCCTGGAGTCTTTGGTATCTCTGAGGACAGAGTCAAACTGCCAACCTTGGATCCCCACAATTACAAACTCTCAGCTCAGAGTAAATTCTAGAGCTTACACTACTCCCCTTCTTTTTCCAATTTGTGAGGGTGACAGGCAGAACACTTCTTCCTGATGGCTAGTCCTTCTGGGCTGCAAAATCATCCTGAGTGTTGCCAAGGCAATTTTCACAAGTTGTATGTAAGAAAGACTTGGGCTGGGAGGCAGGGAAATCACTGAGGAAAGTAGTTCAGGAGCTGAACCTGCCATACAACTGGAACTTTTGGCAGTGAAGACCTCCATCTTAGCAGGGTGAGTGGGAAGACCTGAAATGACTACAGACATGCTGTTTTACATGCCACAGACCAATCAGGAAGAGAAGAGCAGATTTCCTTTATAGTCTCAAGCTACAGTGTGCAAACATATCCACAACTAGAAACTATGCAGGGACTCAAAGAAAGACAAATAGTCCTAATTTCTAAGAGCTGAGCTTTATGAACAGGAAGATTTTAAACCCAGACATCTCCATTGTGAAATAAATTTCTTTGAGATATTTCTTTAACTTTATCTGATCACTGCCATTCTCAAGGAGTCAGAAATCCAGACAAAGGTATCTGATACCACCACTATTATGCTGCAGCTGAATCATACAAGGTAAAACAAATATGAATTTAGACAGACCAGGTTTGATAGCTTCTTGTGTTTAAACTAGAGGCACAAAAGGTGTGAAGTCTACCACTTCACAGCAGAGTAGTTCTATGTAGTTCAGTTCTTCTAACATGAGAGTCTGTTGTCTCTGGTGTGCAAACATTAAGCAGCTGAATCAAGATGAACATCTCGGGGAGGAAGCTGAAATATGCTTTCTGAACGCTTCCAAGTGATGGAGAAACAAAGCTTGACAAAGAGGCTGCTGAATTTACACTTTTGCAAGTCTTCAAGGCTCAGCTAGACAAAGTCACAGTCAACCTGGTATCACGTTGATGACAGTCCCACTTCAAATGGGAAGTTAGATTAGAGACTGCCATCGGTCCTCTTCCACCAACACTTCTAACAACTCTACCTTTCTTAGATATGCAAGAGAAGAGGACCTTTCTGGGAAAGATGCAAGGCATGCAGTCACTGTGATGAGCCCTTACTATACAGGGTGGAAGGTCTGGAGCTTCAAGCTGGTTTGCAGTCACCAGGGGAGAAGAGAATTTTAAGCTGAAGGACATCCTGACATCAATCACTGTTCATAGATGAGGCTATTATTTGCAAAACACAAACTCTGGAAGTTAACCTAGCAAAAAGGACCAAGGCACAGCCTGAACTCCTTTCTGTTGTGTCTCTGCTTACCTGAATATAGCTTCCTTCTTGCCTTTGGCTGAATGCTAGCGTGCTGAGAATGCAGAAAAGCTTCCGGATCTGGCATGGATTCAGTTTCTGTGTAGAGTCTAAAATGGTCTGCAAGAGAGAAGCCACAAACAGATCTTTTCACAGGTAACTGGCTAGCATCTCAACCACCTCTGAGATGCATGTCAAACATGGTGCACTGCCAGACCTTGAGCTGTGGCCAGAGCACTGATTAATGTGTTTCACATACAAGCTTTGGTAATGCATCAAGGATCAGCCCATAGAAACCACAATCTGCAAGTGATCTGCCAGCTCAAGAACATGCAAACAAGGTCAGGAGGAAGGTCAGCAGGTCTTTGCGGACTGCTGTGAGCAAGTACTCCCCATCACACTTTTGACAATGCATTCAATTATGAGCAGGAGTTTTAGGTTGTCTCTTCTAAAGACTACTTTCAACCCTGAGTCCTTATCACATCTTCTTTCTGCCAGGAGACAAGCGAGTCCCATTTTTTCCTGTTATACCCATCGAGTCTGTGACAGATTGCATTCCAAATTCTTATGGCAGATCTTAATGCCTTTTTTAGAATCACAGAATCATAGAATCGTAGCATGGTTTGGGTTGGAAGAGACCTTAAAAATCGTCTAGTTCCAACCCCCCTGCCATGGGCAGGGACACCTTTCACTTGACCAGGTTGCTCAAAGCCCCATCCAACCTGGCCTTGAACGCTTCCAGGGATGGGGCATCCACAACTTCTCTGGCAACCTGTTCCAGTGCCTCACCACCCTCACAGTAAAGAATTTTTTCCTAATATCTAATGTAAATCTACCCTCTTTCAGTTTAAAACCGTTACCCCTCGTCCTATCACAACACTCTGTTAAAGAATCTGTCTCCATCTTTCCTGCAGGCCCCCTTTAAGTACTGGAAGGCAGCTATAAGGTCTCCCCAGAGCCTTCTCTTCTCCAGGCTAAACAATCTCAACCCTCTCAGCCTGTTTTCATAGGGGAGGTGCTCCAGCCCCCTGATCATCTTCATGGACCTCCTCGGGACTCGCTCAAGCAGGTCCATGTCTTTCTTATGTTGGGGGCCCCAGAGCTGAACACAGTACTCCAGATGGGGTCTCACAAGAGCAGAGTAGAGGGGCAGAATCACCTCCCTCGACCTGCTGGTCATGCTGCTTTTGTTTTGGCTTTCTGGGCTGCAAGCGCACATTGCTGGCTCATACTCAGTTTTTCATCCACTAATACCCCCAAGTCCTTCTCCACAGAGCTGCTCTCAACCCACTCATTGCTCAGCCTGTATTTGTGCTTGAGATTGCCCTGACCCATGTGCAGGACCCTGCACTTGGCCTTGTTGAACTTCATGAGGTTCACACGGGCCCACCTCTCAAGCCTGTCAGGGTCCCTCTGAATGGCATCCCTTCCCTCCAGCATGTCGACCACACCACACAGCTTGGCATTGTTGGCAAACTTGCTGAGGGTGCACTCAATCCCACTGTCCATGTCGCCGCACATTTTAAGCAAGTAATTTACATTTAACAATCAACCAGCTAAACAGCAAAAAGCATATTGCTTTCCCACAGTGTGTACTTAAACTACGGAATCCACCAACACCAAGGGGGCACCAAAAAAAGTCAGAGGGGTGGGGGAATACCCATACCCATACTCTTCAAGGGCTCTTGGGGGAGTGTTCAAGTATTGCTACATGCTTGCCTTGCTGTTTTGCTCTTCACTCAATCTCCACTTTTACTACTTTTGAAAACAGGCAACTGGGCAGGCCTGACCCTGCTTGTCATTCTTAGGAGTCAATAGTCCATTTTTTTCTCCCAATTGAGCACTTTCTTCTTTTAAATTTTAGGACATAAGTCTTTTCCCATTCCTGCCAGGAGTTTTGTTTTAGGATTCAAATACTGGCTAAAGTACTGTCAGTCTTTCAATGTGGTAGAACAGGCAGTCCAAAAAGCGCACAGGTTTGTGCCAAGTATTTGAAACAGCTGATGTTAATAAAGACAGCTTTTTCCTTCTGTCATAGGTGTCATTCCATGCCTGCAATTTAAGCATTCTCCAGCTACAGGGAAGGGTAACTTTTTCAATTTGTCTATCTCAATTTCTTCTGTCAAAAAATCATACAGTCCTATCTTACAGCTCATGCTTTCATAGCAGATACCTTTCACTTCTGACCACGGCATTTCTCAAGACAGATAGCTTTACAGGTACGAGTTGTTCCAATACCTCTATTTCTGAAAAGTACTGACCTATTCTGGATCTGAGGCAAAGTAGCATAAGTGACCTGAAATATAGTATGCCCCCAGAAATATACATACCTTCACGAAGGTGGCATAGCGCATCAGCAGGGATGTGTGCAGCATCACCAAATCAGTGAGCACATCCAGAGAAATGTCCAATTCTGTCTCATTTCCACTACATACATGAGTCACCAAAGCAGTCACAACTTCCTAAGGAAAAAGCCCCCAGAGAGACCATAGTGAAATATCAACAGAAAAAATGTCTGCCCTGTTCTGCTCATATAGAATATGTTGATCGAGTATGGATAATCATGCTGAAACTCAACCATATTATTCTAAGTCCTTCTCAGTTTGCTCTTTAATTCCCGATATCCACAATATTGACTTTCTCCTTGAGCCTGAATTTTATTCAGTTCTAAAAGCTCCCATGATTCCATAAAGCAGCTCTTCACCAAATTTTTCCTGCCTGCTTGCTAACACTACTGCAGCTTCTGCTCTTTGTTACCAACACATAAGATGATAAAAATCTACCTTATTTTCTTAGTCGCACAGAACACTGCACCATACCCAGGAAGACATCGCCTCTAACTTCAGCAGTTCCAGTGTCTTCACAATATTTTTCAACAGCAGTTCAAATCTGACATTTTTTTTTCAAAAATATTTTTATGGCCTTACTTCAGTTGATTCTGGACAGGGATGTCTCTCCACTCCCATCCACTGTCTGAGGCTCTGGGTCTTTCCTATGTCACTAATTACTAATATAGCCATCCTCCTGAAATTCTTAACTTTCGAAGTATTACTAGACTCACTAGCTTGCTGCAGATGACATGGTATGCCTTCACATCTCAGGTTTTTCTCAGTTGCTTTTTTGTTTGTCTGTTTGTTAGGTTTGCTGTAATAAGTAATACAGATACAATGCTAGAAACACTCTTAATTATAAACATACTGTGTCCAGAAAAGTGCAAATACATTCAAAAGCTTGTGCAGAGCTGTCTTCAATTCCCAAATTTTCTGATGTCAGCACGTCTGCAGGAACTCATACTCTGAGCTGAAAGCCTAGTCTGTGATTATTTCAGAATATGCAGCAGGAGCCCAAGTTGGTCAGAGCTCTAAGGAAAATCTGTGTAAACTTTTTCATCACAGTAAGTTATCAAAGGAAAGGGGAAAAAATGTTTCAATACAAACTATAACAATGGCTTTTTAAAATAGAGGATGTTCAAAGTGACTAGGTAAGATAGAACAGGAATATGGGTTTACAAACAAATCTCCTCCATGACCCTGAGGGCCAATCCTGACTTCTTGGCTAGATCTCAGTCAATTTGTTTGCTTTCTGAATTGCAGCAAACCCAGCACAGTCCCCTCTGCTACATATTGTTCGTTCTGTCACTTCTGAGGCCTGCCTGTTTGCTCCCTGCTCCTCCCAGCAGTCTCTGTGCTTGACTCACTTGCTGCCAGAGTCTTGCTGTGATTGTTCGCCACCTTCTGCTTGGCTTCCTCTACAGCACAGACCTCTCTCCAAAGGCTTCCAACTACCTAAAATCCTCTCCCTCTAAAGGATCATGACATACATTCTAGAACAAAGCGCAAAACAAATAAAACAGATGCCATCCATCACACTATACCTGCTGGCAGTAAGAGTCAAAGGCTGCAAAAGCTTGTTTGTACATGCAGCTGCCAAAGGAGACTATGGCTGGGTGTGCGGAGTGCAGAAATGTCTGAGCAAGTGCTAGGATCGAAGGGAAAAAGTCTTTGATAACCTGAAATACAGAAATCATGAAAGAGGAGATTATTGCTGCTTGTTTCCAACACACTCAGTTCTCTAAACAGAGTGCTCCAGCTCATCCCAAAAGCTTTGTTTAGTTTAGTAGGTGCTTTCCTGCCTTCTCTGACTGTCCTCTCTTGCACAAACGGGCAACAAGAGCAGATAAGGCACACCAGAATGGGTTTCTCCAACCTTCTCCACACAAAGGATTTCCAGATTGGTTAAGAAGCCAACCTGCAGAGCTACAGAGCTCACAGCAGCATATCTCTTATGGGTGACACCAGGGAAGTCACATTACAGCAATGTATCACTAAATATAAGCCCCAGGACAGACACACTCTTGGTCTTATTTTAACAGAAGGACTCCGCTACATCAAGATACTTTTAAAGTTAGCTTAATCACACAGAGTGCCTTTGAACAACAAGTTGTTATTCAGATGTAAAGTGGCCTAATTTACTTGATCTTAACTTATTCTGGATGGGAGTTAAACTAAAACTGAATTAAACCCACTTATATTCAGAATAAAATGTGGCTATTTAAGGCATTATTATAGTTGAATTAACTAATTTCTCAGCGTTTCTCATCTGCCCTCTACCTCCAACAAGCAGCACTGTGTCATTTTTCATTGATCTTTTCAGTTTTCTCATAGTAAATGGTAATTTACATCACATTACAAACATATGCCCTATATATATTTAGGCCTAGAAAACATTGCACTTGAAAAACGGTGCATATAAGCATATGAACTTCTAAAAACACTGTGGGAGACAACAGCATGCCTGGAACACACAGTGGAGATCTTGGGCTAGACCACTTCTCTTAGGCTGAAAGGCTTTACATCAACATAAAAAGCCCATCTGAGGAAAGCTGATCTCTAAAAAAAATAACAAAAAACCACATGACAGTTACAACAGAGGGCATGTGCCTTGGGACACTGATCTGGAACCAAAAATTAAAAAACAGAAGTAAGTGTACATAACTGGAATAGTATAAGTAATGCAGCACAGGGTTAAATCACCATCTGACAAGATCTTTGAGAAACAGAAGATGGAGTCCCAGAGCAGAATCAGCACTGACCATTGAATGATTTTGGAAGGCATTCTGCATCAGCTGTTCTGGCATGCAGCCCAGTCGAATTTTGCTCCTCAATACTTTCTCAGTTTGCTTCCTGTTCTTGGTGTTTGTAGAATGGATTAGCAGCAAAAGTATCAGATCCAGAACCTTTTAGAGGAAATAACCACCAATCATTGTGCTGAAAAGATATCAAACAGTCCAGACAACTACACACTTTGAAATGAAAACTGAGAAAAAAAATCAAGAGCTCAAAAAGCCCCAAAGCCACAACTGCAGAAAAATCTTATCAGTCCAACAGGAAAGAATTAAAGCAGAATAACTCTGTCCCCTGGCATTCAGAAGGAATGAACTAAGAGTTACAAAGAAAATGGATGGCTGTTATACTAGGAACAAGTCAAATACCAAAAGAACCACCTATGCAACATCACTGGCAGTTTCTGCTCCAACTAGAAAAATCTCCCCATCTACATCCACGAGGAAAGCCCTTGAGAACACCAGCAGAAGAGGACACTCCCAGAGACAAGTGCAGAGTCAGAAGTATTACCTTATGGTCAGATACAGATGTGGTGTTCTCAATAGCCTAAGAGAAAAAAACCAAGGAAGCTATTATGCTAGAGTACAATACTATACTCCAAAACCAAGTCAAAAAAGGCAGACACCAAAAGAAATACTGCTCACAGATTTCTCTCCTCCACAACAGGACAGCTATCAAAGGCAGCAAACTGGATCTTGCCAACAGCAGAGAATACAGAAGGCAGTCAAAAAATCAGCATGAAAATTCAGCTTGAATGAGGACTTCCTCAAACAACATCAGGCTTGAAAAAGGAACTAAGGTAATGAGCAATGAAAGGCTGAGAACAAGAAGCAGTCTCATGGTTTACACTGAAATGCAATTTAAAATTAAATTTAGCCAAATACCAGCCAATATTGACTTCTAGCTGGACATTTTCAAGCACCTTAAGGCTTCACACAGCTCAATCTCAACATATGGGTATACATTTTTACTCTCTTACAGACAGAAAAAAAATCTAAGACTGTTTTTTCCAAAGCACTCTCGTAAACACGTAGAACTAGGTTTATCCTGCACTTCAAGATCTGGGGTCTGTACAGTGGAGCCCAGTGGCCATTTTGCAAGCACTGTGAAATTGGTAACTGAGGAAGAAATCAGACTCCTGAGAAAGCACTGCTAATTTGGAACACAGAATGAAATCTGTATCGGTAAAATGAAGGTCTAACATTTGTCTTTTAATATCACATTTGATTACAAGAAAAGCTCAGGCTCAAACTAGAAGTCCAATTAAATAAGGAAACAAGGACTGATGCATGTATCTTACCTTAATCCATGCTTCAGAGACATCTTTCTGAAATCTCACAGCTAACTTAATCACATCAAAAAGTAGCTTCACACAATTCTGGCTGGTGGTTACTTGACTCATGGAAGAACTGTAAATGATCAGAAAGGAGGAGACTCAGTCACTTAAATACTGTAGTAAAAGGAACAAGGCAGCCTAGCAGTCACAGCAGTTACTTAAAGAAGCCATGCTCTAGAGCAAATGCTCTGGCAAGTATAGGGAATTTTGGAAAAGGGTGGAAGCAAAGGTTGCAGAATCAACCAAAAACATACTGGAGGGAATTTAAAACAGATGAACTGGCAGCAACTTTATTATAGAGTTGCTTACTCCCATGCAGACATGGATGCAGATGGCTCAAAAGGAACTACATGCATGGCAGGGGAAGACAGCTGGGCAAAGACTGACAAATGTGTTATATTAACACCAAGCAGGAAGGAATAAAGGTGTCAGAACCTTTACATGGGATAAATTAGCCTCATGTATGTAACCATGTGTGCCAGAGTGACCAGATAAAGACAAGCTGAAGTTCTCTTGTCCCACATTACCCTTGGAGAATCATGTAAATCTGTTCAAGTACCTGGCCTGGACTTGGCTTTTAAGCTTCTTCTGGGAACCTAGGATCTGCAGGGGCAGAACACATGATGACAGATCCAAGCTCTTACGAAGATCAGAAATCACCTGTAAAATACAAATCCTTGCACAAATCACTGTGATATATAAGGGTGGAACAGAAAAAGCTGAGGAACAAGAAAACACAATCTCGCAGAATAACCCTAAAATTACAAATCAAGAACTCATGTATTTGTAAAGACTCATAAGCATTTAACCATCCTCAAACTCTTTTTTTTTTTTTTTAAACTTAGAAAATGCACCAGCAACACTTTGCTCTTCACCCATCATGTCATGATGTTGCAGATGCATGCAAAAAGCAGGAAAGGATTTCTCACAAGTTACTTCATGAAATTTCCACTTATATCTGCTGTATGCTGCTGTGAACTAGTTTTATCCTGTTTAGTAGCTGTGCAAGATATATGACAGCCACAGGAATTCTGGGGCATGTGAGTTTACTAATCTGACTGCTGTCAACTTGCAGTGCATCAGCACAGACTGGCTTGCATGTTATAGGCATGCTGTTTTCACAGTGGTCTCCCTGAAAGATTTGGGCAGATCACAATCCTCATCTGGCTTAGGCTGAGGCTTCCTCAAAGTATGAAAAAGGCACATTCAATAGTTCCGCAAGGCTGGCTCAACAAAATACATCAGGTTAATTTTTAAAATATTCTGAGTACGTTTCCTTAGATAAAGCAACTTCAAAAACTGAAGAAGCTTACACCTTAGAATGAAAACGGTCCTCCAACAGAAGTACTACCCTTGTAGGAATGTTATCAAAACACGAACTCAGTGGAGAAAAGAAGAGAATTACCAACTTGCAGTCCCATGTCTGTTGGATACTTCTGGAATTTAAAACCCTTAAAAGGTCTGTACAATGCACAATTCTTAGATAAAATTCAGAGGCATAAAGCTTAACTTAACTACAGCTTTTCAGTCTAAGAGTTTAGCTCAAGACAATTTGACTGCTTTCAGTTCTTTAAGATGTTTACCCCCCCCCCCCCCAAAAAAATTTAAGAACAAATGAGAAAAATCTACAATAGCCAGCAGAAAGGAGGAGGTTTCGGTTCTTAGGCCTGAAGGCATAGCCAAATCCATGTTGAAGGACAGATACAGTTTCTACATGTGCTTTGATGCTTTGTTATAGTAACTCACAAAATTAACTTGTAAAGTTGGCAAAACTTAACAAATTTTGAAATAGTTGGTATGAAGAAATGCACTACCTTGGAGATGCTGCTAGGTGATCATGTAAACTTAAGTAGAGACTTAGAATATGTACGGTATGTAGAACCGAGAACATCTTATTCATTAGGAATAGATAACGGTAGATTAGTCAATGCTGGATGAGAATCAAATAAAGACCCTGTCCTTGCCTTGCCTTGCTTAATTTTAATACTGAAATTAACACCCACTTGTGCATAATGAGTATGTAAATGTGAGACCACCTTAATATAATGAACTGGACAAGAGCAGGACATGCTCAAAAGATCTTTTCACTATATAAGTTTGTGTAGCCTATCACAATTTTTGCTGTGTATGTTTCCTTGTCACAAGATTGTATAAAAACCTCAATCTTTTTTCTAAAGGTGTGCAGGTATTTGGAGAGCTGGCACCCTATACTGCAGTATAGCAATAAAGACATATATCAACTTGATGTGTTGATTGGCTTATTACACACTGGGTGAAAGAACCCAGCTTTTGGGCCAACAGCTTGGCAATATAAAAAATTTTACTTGAAAACATTAAAGCATACACCTCTGTGTGTGAAGCAACTGCTCTCTGTTAAAATACGCACTGGATTAGACAACTTACTGGTCTTTAGTACAGAGAAAAATACTGTACCTCTACTGCATCTGCTGCCTTGACATTATGGAGGATGAATTTTACTACTACAGGCAAATCTTCCAGTTTTACAGAAGGCACAATGGTCATGGCAGACTGCCGCACCTGAGGAGAAAGCAATACTGGATCTGTTGCAAGACTATGGTTCACAGAAACATAGTTATGTTAGTGGGAAGGAATCTTTGGAGGCTTGCAGGCCAGCCTTCTGCTTAGAGCCGGAATATTGTCAGTACTACATCAGACTCACCATGGCTTTGCTAACTGAGTCTTGAAGATATCCAAGGATGGAGGAAAGCCCCCCAAGACCTGCCACCTCTTTGATAATTTATGTCAGTGCTGCAGACCCTAACTCATTTTTCCAAATGTCCAACCTGAACCTCCTAGGCTGTAACTTGTGGCCATTGCCCCTTATTTCACTTGGCACTGCCAAGAAGAGCTTGGCTCCATCATTTTTTAAATGGCTTTCAAAAGGGAAAGGCATGGAAGAGGTGTAGCCTGTTATGAGCACTAGCCTTTCGGGACTACGTAAAATAGTATTTCATGCACTTAAATGAACCAATTTTATTCTATTCATAAGATGCCTAACTGCAACAAGTGCAACAATCCAGCGTGTCCAGAAGACACAAGACACATCGTCTCTTCTCCTTTATCAGCATTCTGCAGAGAAAAACCATGATCACGCAATTATTTAATCACCAGTCTGCCTTTACTTAGAATATAGCAGTCTAGTCTGGTCAATGTACTTTAAAAAAAGAAATAGTGACAATAAGCAGGTTGAAGATAGGCACTAAAAATTTACTGCAACAGGACCAAGTGCTTTTGCATTTGCTAAAATAGCTGTGTCTGAAATTTCTGAATGCATACTGTAACAGCCAGAAAACTTCTCTCTGTTCCTCACTGAACCCCTCATGCGTGTTTCCAAAAGTTTTAGTTTCTCTGACTCCTTTCCAATTTCAGCTAGGTCAGGACACTTAAAGGCCTGTAGGAGTCAGATTTAGCAAAATACTTTGAAGGATTGAACAGCTCTAGATCTCATGTTGCTAAGCAGGGGCTGGGTTCTGCTCAACTGCTCAGTGAAAGCTCTTACCTCAGCCAGAAGGTCTGCATCAAGATCCAGACGAGAAAGGGCATCCAGGATTGGAACTGTTAGCCGTCTGCCCTGTTTTAGTAAGCAGCTAATACACAAGAAAAAGAAAACAAATGATCTTTTTAATAAAGCCATGAATGGATCTTTAGTAAATTGGATGATTCCAGTAGTTTTTATGGTCACTGCAAAAAAATCTCTGAAACTGACAACAACATAAGCCACTGGCATTATGGAAAACTTATTCCCTAAATTATCACTCCTCTCTGAACCTGTTGAATTGTGATTCTGTGGTTGCTGATTAGAAACAGATATGAAGAATCTGTCTTTTTCAAATCTTGTAAAAACAGGGAGCATGGACAAAGACCTGGTACAAGCCTCAAGCAAGAACTTGAAAACTGGAAGGTCCTGGGTTCACCATAAATAGAAAAAATTAGTGAGATTGCTGGTATATGATTTAACCACACACATCACTTGGGTCCGATACCTTCTAGCCACACTTCTGACCCATGGACGTGCAAACAGCAAAGTGTAATTGAGATTGCCACCAAAGTCAGGGACTGAATCTGTCTCATGTGTGACTTCTCCCCTAGTCCCACTATTTGCTCTAGTAATTGCAAACATGTAAGGAAAGGTACAATAGGCCCAACCAGACACCTGTTTAATTCAGCATCCTTTTCTCAGCACTGGTCAATAGGGAACAAATAGACTAAGAATTGGACAAGTATTTACAAATGCTTCCTATGTAAACTGGTCTGGCTTCCAGCAAGCTGTGGTTTGGCACCTTCTTGACCAAGGGAGTGCAGCTGTGTTTAACAGCCTAGTGGACTTTCCTTTACCAAAATTCATCTAATCATTCTTGGCTGCCATCTAAGTTTCTATAAACTTTCTCTAGCAAGAAGCTCTACTTGAATTTTGTTAGTTGAAAAACACATCATCTTCAGCTCCCTGGTAATTCTTTTTATGCTCCCCAATTCATTACAATAAGCAATAAGTACTTTCCCACATCAGAAATGGGTAGAGGTTATTAAGAATATGGAAATAAATATGCCTTGCTGATACTGTTTAGATTCTCAGCTGTGAAAAAATACAGGTAGACAAAACAGAAGTCTTAGGAGTTTGATTAGCATAAAAAATTTAATTGCGTGGGGCTTTTTTATCTAGGAGCTGAGACAGTAAACTGAGAATGAAAACACAAAGCTACAATTACTTTTGAGAAGGTACAAGGAACAGGGTGCACTGCTTGCAGGTGTAGGCTGAAATAATGACTACAGGTATGAAAAGATAATTTGCACAGCCATCATAAACGTAAGTGATCTGTGTAATGATAAGAATTAGAAATACTCATGTGTATAATTAAATATAGGCTAAGACTACTGAAAAAAATATTGTGTAAAATATTTTTACACAAAAAAAAAACCTATAAAAAAAAAGACATGCAAAGGCTAGCTTAAGGTAGCACTTTCTGGGAGGATGACTATTGGTATTAGGTCCCCCTGTTCTTTGGGTCATTAAATATGCTGGAGAAATGTATATAAAAGAGCCAGAATGTTCTGCTTTGTGCACACATTTACTGTGTTGTGGGATTTTTTTTTTTTATTAATAAAAACAGTGTTAACCCTTACTGTAGCAGATTCCAAGCCAAATCAAAAGCTGTCTACAGGAATATGCAAGTAACTGATCACAGACTGATCCAGCAAAAGTAATGAGTACTTAACTGGATTCTACCTGTGCTGTATCCAGGTAGTCAAGGGTTCAGTAATTTTTTAGATAAAAGTACTTTTGGAGCATTTAGACCTCTCTAAGAGCATAACAGCACAAATAAAACGTCCTAAGCCAGTGCTAGCTGTCCCTGAATGTTACCATTAACAGAAACAAACTGTTATCCTACTACTTTAGTCAGTATGGGTGCAACCTGCATTAACATGTGATATCTTTTCTGTTAAGTGCAAGAAGAAAAAAAAAAAAAGGTAGGAAAAAAAAGGTAAAAAAAGAAAAAAAACAGCCAGAATCATCTGTACCTGAGCTCTCTGGCAACCTCACTTTGCTGGGAATCCTCTAGGATCTCAGGTAAACTGGTGATAATATCATGCTGGATTGGTACAGGAGAAACATGAACCATCTGCATTAACTTCTTGACAAGATCCTGCAGACAAGAGAAACACTTGTAAAACACGAGTCTCACCGTAAGCAAGTGGTTCATTAGCAGGGCAACAATATTATGCATGTAAGGTCACTCAGGAAGTCACTTGCCTGTATTTATATCAACGCTCCTTTAATTCATTGTCAAGTTGAAGTCGTGAATTATAGCATAGACTTTTATGGAACAATGGTATTTTACAGGTAGGATATAACTAACTTGGTGAGCAAAGGAAACAAGTAACCACAGAGAATGACTGACTTAGGGAAAGAAAGAAAATAACCACCAAGGCAGGAACAGAGAATTCATCCCCAGATGCTTGCAAGTATCCAATATCTCTGTTAAAATTAAAAAAGATGGGATTGTAACTTCCTGCCAGCAACAGCTCTAAAATGGGGCCACCCATATGGATACATACATACAGATAGAAATTTATGAAAAAGGAGACTTAGAGCAAGGGAAGAAGAAAAATAATAAAAGGGGATGTTCAAAAGTCAGTGAAGGTGATCATAATAAAACAGAAAGAATTAAATCTCTCCTTCAGCATGTGTATATGAAAACAACATCAGTTCTCATTAGCATAATAATTGATCTCACCCCACCTGAGAGGCATTCCAAAGTTGACTGAAAAAAACATACATGTGGTTGCACCATCAGTACCCACCTGGCTGTCAAGAAGCCTGTCAAGCCATTTAAATTGATTGACGATGAGCCGGGGAAAATTTGTTCCAAAGGTGCCCACACTATAACAGGAGAAAAAGTGAAACACAGGTTAGTCAGACCTACAGACAGACTCAAAAGTTTTGCTGCTGGTCAGCAAGACCATGAGATGCAATTCAAATTAACCAACTGTCAAAACCATATTATGAAAATATCATTAACACCCCTATAGATTTTAGCACCATCTAGGAAGAACCCTACTTCTTACTTGCTATACACATAAAGCAGGGATACTGCCAGCCTGTTTCAATACACCACCACCATCCTAAGCTATGGCACAAAAATCAAAGCGTACAACGTGACCTTACTTCAGATCTCCTGTGCTACTGTAAGAGTGGCTACACTAGCTTAGGCTAAGTCTCCTTTGAGCCCAGCATCCCTGTCCCCAGCTGTAGTATTAGATGCCTTTGGATAAGTTTTGGGTAACAGGGCATTCACAGAGCAGTCTTTTCACAGTTTCCACTCAACTTCCAACATTAAGCAGTTTAGCAAATTTCCAAGGCAGAAGCTGGTACCCAGTCCATCATGTCTGCTATCCAGCGGTACATTTATCCTCCATTAATCTCCCTAAGACTTATAAAAAAAAACCAAAACACAACTGTGTGTAATTTCTGACCTCTACATTCTGCAATACTGAATTCCACAGGGTAATTATGTATAATCTGAAAAAGTACTTCTGCTTTTTTTGTTTGCTGCCTTGCATAGTTAGAAACAGTGGTTAAACCTTCCTCAATTACCTCTTCTAAATCTTTCTTGCTTTTACAGACATCTATCATCTCTCTGCCAGTCATCTCCTTTTAAGGCAGGCAGAATTCTAGTTTATTTACAATATTTTTCCCTACTTACATAGAAACTGTTCTGTACTTTTGTGACAGCCTGACCAGAAGTGCATGCCACATTCAAAATGTGATTGTACCATGCATTTACAGTGACACAATGTCTTCCATTTTGTTCCCAATTCCTTCCCTAATATTGTTTGCTGCTTTGACTACTGCTAAGCATGGAACTGATACTAAAAATAAGAAACAAAAAGAAGCACCCATACAAGATACCGTTCCTCAGTGAAAACACTGAGTTTGTCATTGTATTTGTACAACAAGGATTATTTTTAGTCTGATTTTTTAAGAAAACAAGGTTTATGCAGCTGTATTGTGTAAGATGCCCTCCCTCTTCTGTAACTTCTGGTCACGCTGGTCTGAACACATACATATTAATAAATTGGCTGATGCCAAGCTGCATGGATAAACCAAGTTCTCCCTACCTTTCCTACAATAAGACAATAAATTCAATGTCCTCTGTCCAGGCATCAACTGGCATTAAACCTGTAGAGGTCTGATAGGTCTATGCTTTTACGTCAGATTTGGGAGAAATTGGCCCATCAGTACAGGTGTGGTTACAGACTAGCTGTAACGAGTGTTGTTTCTTGTCCCATATTTAAACAAAACAAAAAACAGTAGGAAGTCCACTGAAAAAACTCTATTGTTCTTCACAATTAGTTTTATATTTTATTATCCTGGAATTTTTTACCAGAAATTGTTACCTCACTTTTCATTTCCTTTTTCATTTACAAACACGCTGAACAACCCAGATCTCCCCGGCACCATCCTCCTTCTACTACAAAGTGGACCACCTTTTTTTTTTTCTTTTTTTTTCCCCATTTGTAACTGGTCATTAATACATAGAAAAAACTTACTCTTCTTACAGTTTGATAGGAGACAAGTGAAACAACATCCATTTTTAAGACTTACCAAAGGGTTCACAGCACAATTAACAGCTTATCACTTTTACATCCCAGATCCTTTAGAATTCTTGGGTGAAAACAATTCAGTCCTTGGGACTGTTTGTGTTAAGCCCTCCTCTAACAAGATTTCAGCCTGAGACAAATTTTCAGGCTCAACCTCTGTACAGCATATGTATCTTGCTTGATACTCAGCACAAACAAATACTGTACAGGAACCTCAGCTTCTTTCTATCCCTTGACCTGCTCCACTAACTCTGTAATAAACATGCAGAGCACTGGAAAAGAGTTTTAAGTGTTCGAGTCTTGCCTATGTTGCACCTCAAGATCTCCCACTCTGCTCTGATGTTCTACACTGAAAAACCAACAGGTGCTTTTTCTATTTTCCTTGTTTGAATGCAATCTGCATTTTTAAAAGGAGGTCTGTTTGCATCTAGCAGCCTCCTAAAACTCTGCCAGCCACTTTAATCTTTTTTTAAACAATGAGACACTCCATAGTCCCTCTGCTGAAATACTTTCAAAGCTTGTGCCAGTAGCTACCAAAAGCATAATGAATCATGAAATATGTCTGTATTTCAGCTTCTATAAATTTGTCTTCTGCTTTATGCACCCACCAGTTTAAAGTCATGGTACCTCACAGATAATTTTACACATGTATGAAATAAAAACCATCAGTGCAAACATCCATTCAGGTAAATTTGAAGTAACAGTTATAGTCAAACAGACGGTGATTGTCCAAAAGAAGAAATTTCATTTCAAGGCAGAGAGAAGACAGTCTATACTCACATGTCAAAAAAGAATTCGGGGATCTTTTCCAACAACAGTGTTATGACAGCAGGCTAGAAGAAAGGCAAAAAGACAGTGTCAGGATGATGATTTACTGTTTGTGCTGTGGAATCGCCACCAAAACTATCCTTCACAAAAGATGATATATGCACAGAATAAGAACAAAAGATTCAAAAGGACAAATAAAAATATCTCCTGTATAAGAAACCTCTTCCCTAATGCCAGAAAGGAGGCACACAGCCTGCTGTGTGCTGAGAGTGGCATAAACTATCCACATAATCTGATAGAAGCAGAGCATAAGGGCAGGATGCACAATTCCTCTGGGCCAAACGAAGCTCTCTTTCTCAGACCCAGCTGAGTTGCTTTTCACCACATAGGAATCTAAAGCATCAGCTTTAGGTAAGTTTGAAAACAGTGACTACATGCTTTTGCCATTCCCTTTGCAGGTCTAATTCTTCCCCCCTTTAATCCTGGCCCAAATGCAATTCAAAAAAATTATTTAAAGACAAGAACTTTTAAAACATTTTAATTATAAGAGGATTGAAATCCACAGCTGCTCTAAGGTTTCCCATGCCTTGGTGAGAGATCTGTCATCTTCAACTCCATATACATCTTGACGCAACTTGTATACAACTGTCGTGGTTTAACCCCAGCCAGCAACTAAGCACCACGCAGCCGCTCACTCACTCCCCCCCATCCAGTGGGATGGGGGAGAAAATCAGGAAAAGAAGTAAAACTCCTGGGTTGAGATAAGAACGATTTAATAGAACAGAAAAGAAGAAACTAATAATGATAATGATAACACTAATAAAATGACAACAGTAGTAATAAAAGGATTGAAATGTACAAATGATGCGCAGGGCAATTGCTCACCACCCGCCGACCGACACCCAGCCAGTCCCCAAGCTGCGAATCCCTGACCCCCCACTTCCCAGTTCCTAAACTAGATGGGACGTCACATGGTATGGAATACACTGTTGGCCAGTTTGGGTCAGGTGCCCTGGCTGGGCATGAGAAGCTGAAAAATCCTTGACTCTAGTCTAAACACTACTGAGCAACAACTGAAAACATCAGTGTTATCAACATTCTTCACATACTGAACTCAAAACAGAGCACTGTACCAGCTACTAGGAAGACAGTTAACTATATCCCAGCTGAAACCAGGACAACAAAACAGAACTTGTTCTTGCCAGCAGGTTGCTCAGCGTCTTGCCCATTTTTAAACACCTCCAAGATTCAAATTCCTCCAATGATGGAGTTTCCATCACCTCTCTAGCCTACCTGTTCTAGCACTTAAGGAAAACATTCTCTACAGTGGAAGTGGTTATATCCTATCAGAATTTCTCACGGTTGACCCGAACCATTGTCTCTCATCCTGCCCCTGTTCACCTTTGAGAAGAGTCTGGCTCTGTTTTCTCTATACCATGTAACTAGATATTTGAAGACCACAAGATCTCCCTTAATCTTCTCTTCCTAAGACTGAACAAACCCAATTCCCTTTGTCTCTTCTTGTATGCCATGTTCTGCAGGCCCTGAGCATCTTTGTGTCACTAAATTAGACACTATTCCAGATGCAGCCTCAGCTGCCTCAACTAGTTCTATTAATCCTCTACTTACATAAGCAAAAGGGTCTCTAAATAAATCAACACCACTGTAAAGAGCAAACTAAGGCGCACATACCTGTAAGATCTTAATTCCAAGAAGCAGTTTAATGAGGCTTTCACAATACGAGTGCACCAGAGTCCTGCAAGATGAAAGATTCCACTACAGTTGTAATAAAAACATGTTAGGAGAACAGGCTGTAACTCTTTGCATTCATGGTTTGGTTTTTTTTAAAACACTTACAACGACTTATGGTAACACATGGTAACCACAGACGCACGCAAAAAAATTTAAAACTGCATTTTAGCTCTAAACGAGCTTACTCTCTACAAGACTAGTGTGAGCTGGAACTGGTTGACCTTCACCATCGTTGTCAAAATTTTTTTCCCAGTATTTGGTTCTTGCCATAAAATGCCGTGGAGCCCAACACATGCCACAGGCAGCTAGTAAATTCTGTAACTTACCACTTTAAACTTACTGCTATCAAATAGCAAGGTATTACACTAGCCACTTTTGCATAACAAACAAGTCTTGTTGCGTATCAGCTGGAGCTATGGCTTTTCCCTCCACTCTGCTCAATGTTGTATGACATTTAAATAGAGACTGGCTCTGACTGAAGGGGAAGACAAAATACATTTTCTCTGACCTCGACCCCTCAGTCCGTATGGGAGTACACGGCAAGAGACAGTTCTTGAACTGGTTTCTGTCCTTGATATGAGATTCCAAGCCGCTGATAAATTGCTTCACAACCTGCAAAGCAGAGAGAAGTTATCCATGTCCTGAAAAGATGCCCCCATCAACTGCTGTCTTTTAGGATGCTCTTTGTGAGCAGATGATGAGAACAGGGAAGAGCTAGCCAGGCAACTGCAAACAGAAATTGTGATGGAAGGAAAGCTGGATAATAAATGAACTCTAGTCTAAACCATTTCCAAAAGGAAACACTAGTTGTTCCACAAAATAACTCTAAAGCAAGTGTCTCACATTTTACTTTGATTTAAAAGGGCTTTGCCTTTCTTCCTGTTCAGCTGAGACAGCAACATTTAATGTGACAAGAGCTGCACCCAAAAAACATTTGCAGGATTCAAATCACTGGCCTCAGGACTTTCACACTGGGCTTGTTGATTGGAGAGGAGCACCACATTGTGGCAGTTTTAATGCTGCCAGCTCCCAGACAACACAAAACCAAGCACAGCTTCCACTAGAAAGTTAAGCAAATTATTTTTCTCCCTTAAGAGTCTTTGTCTATTGAATAATACTGCCAATTAATTACTTCGACAGGGCAAGGTGGTGGAAGTGCAGCACTTTTTCTTGGAATTATGCAAAACCAAACTTGGACCGCACACACCAAGGCTGGTTTAACAGAGACACATGCTGGTCACCTCTGTGTCTAACTATTCAGATGTAACAGCTGAGAAGAGACAGATACAGCAGAAGGACAATGGGACCAAAAGGCTGGGACAGCAACACGGAGAAAATTAGAGAGTCTGGACCACAGAAATCCAAGATAAGCTACCATGTTGTACACTTTTGTATGGGACTAGCAGGGACAGGCAGCTGCATTTGCATCTTTTGCTACACAGCAAACAGTTTTAAAGCTGGCTCCTGCCAAAGCATAGTCCGTTACTTACACCTGGGTAAGTAGGGTGCTTCTCCAGGGCGAGGCAGAGCTTCTTCTGGAAAGCCATTTGATCTACAGCTAAGGACAAAGTTTAAAAAGAAAATAAAGAACCAGACACATTTTATCCATACATCATAACATCAGCTACACTAAGTACAAGCTCTCAAGCCCATCCACCAACACTTCTGCATTTGATCTCTTGACAAGTCCAGTTAGCAAAAGCCTGAGTGGTATCACTACTTGTGCGTTCTCCAGTCTGGACTAAGAGTAGCTAACAGCACTAAAAAAGCTTAATAGTCAAATTCCTGAAGGCCTTCTCTGTGCTGAAATGCAACATGAGATGTTCGTCTTCCTGTTTCAGAGCTCCTGCCTCTGGAACTCAATACTCTAACCACAGATGCAGTCTAATCTTATTCCATATACCTCCAATAATCTTTCAGAAGCCTTCTGACTCAGCATGTATACACCCTAAAAGCCAGTATAATGAGTTTAGGTGATGCAGAATTCAGCAGGAACTGCGCAATTCAAGATGTATATAACAAATCAGAGGCCAGATGAAGGTTTACTCGAACTTTGGAACAAGCTGGCTCAAGCATTTTCGCTCTGCAAGTAAAATGCATCTTTACTTTGTACCAGTCATCTTTGCAGGTTTTCAGACACAAGCAGAGAGAGCACATGTTAAACCCATACCTATTTCATTCTGTCCTTCCCCAGCTTTCAGTATAATTCCTGATGTTCTAAGGAGCTCTTCAAAGACTCCCTCATTCTCCACTCCACCATGGGCAAAGGCCTTTTCTGTATCAGAAATCCGCGACTTCTTTGTTTCTGAGAAAACAAGACATGCTATGTCAAATATACTCTGTAATAAAAATAGCAAGGATTCTTCATATAAACAACTAATTAAAAATTAACCTTCTATTAAGAAATTAGAGGAACACAGGAACACACTTATGGGACCAGACCAACAAACTGTACTGCTATTTGACAGCAGTCATTAGCAGACTCGGATGCCAATGCACAGATCCTATAAAGCAGTTACCCCCGCAGCATGACACCAGAAAGGAACTTTTCTTCCTTACCCCATAACCAGAGACAGTTAAGATACACCTTCAGTGGCTGACTCTCATGGGAGACATACCCACTAACAGATTATGAGCAACGCTAGAGTGCATACTGTCCTCTGACCTGAAAAGCACAAATTTAATCTAAGTTCTCCCAACAGACCTGCCTCTTAGGTATCCACCCATCCGCTAAAGCAAAAAATAACTATCTTCCCTCCAGCTACATAGAGAGGTTATTTTGGTTTGATTTATAGATATCAGTTTTGATCAAATGTGATTCGCAGACTGCGAAGCTCAAGATCATAAACGCCGATCAAAGCTATGCGAACAGAGGGATTGAGAAAAGATATGGCACCACTTTCAGCATTGTTGTTTTATTGTGATTAAAAGAGGGGTTTAAAGATCAACAGCGTCACTAACAATTAGCTTTATCAGAACTGCCTGGGGGCCGCTGCCTCTACCAACAGGTCTCTATTCCCCATAAGCCTATACCTGAGCACCTACTCGGCAAGTCTGTCTTGCAGCTCTCTCCAGAAGCATCAACTTTTGACAATTTCCTTTTGGAAACCATGGTAACAAAACCTTTGTTGTTGCCTATAAAAACACAGGAAAAAGACAAGTGAGCAAAGGACACGTGACTTTAATTCAGGGGTTTTTAAGTAAATCTAGAATGTATTAGTGAACAGTGAAGGGAAATGCTCCAGAAACTGAAATCGCTCAAAGAAAAGCAGATTGCCTGGTTAACCAGTTTTTCTGCTGTACAGGTTGAGATTTTAGAGCTTGTCATATTTAAATAGCGTAATACATCACTTTTTCTAAAATTCAGTTCCTCATAAAACAAGGCTTAGCTTTTCTTTCAGATGCCAGGCAAATTAAATGGCAAGTTAAAGTGAGTAGCTAAGAGGTCTCAGATAATATCCACTGATCTAAACTTGTGATCCTCTCCCCATACCCCCAGAAAGCTACAAAGGATTAGCAATTTAGTATCCATGAGCCCAACCACGTTACCCGACCCCGTTCATGTTCCTAACCCAGTACAACCGCAAGAAGAGTTCTGTCAGCACAAACCTCCACCCGACTTGTCCTCTTCTGGTGGGTGGCAGTGATTAAAAAGAAAAAATAAATCTTGGCTCACCTTTAAAACTTAAAAATTATTAAAAAAAAAAGATGCTTGGTCATCTCATGCTCAATTTCAACTCTTTGGCCAAGGCCGTTAAAACGAATTCCATTAAATATCAGGGTGGAAGCAGCACAATTCCCCAAAAGAGCGCGATAAGCCTTTATCGGCTCTTGGGGACCCGAGGGGCGGACTGACAGGCCAAAGAAGAGCGCTCACTCCCGGGTAGTCCTCTCCTTATTACACCTACTCCCAAACGCTTGGAAATTTCTGCGGCAGCCAGCTTACCTCACCCGAGCGTTGACAGGGCACTATGGGGCAGATAAAGCTTTCATCGCCCTGAGCCTGCTTATGCCAGCTGCCTCAGCCGGGGGGGCGGCCAGCCGGGTGCCGAGAGCAGCCTAGCGTTTCAGCAGGCAGCCCAGCTCTACAGCCGGTTTTCCGCTCTTCCTAACAAACGGCCACACGAACGGGGCTCGGAAACGCCGTCCCGAACCACACCGGCCTCGGAAAGCGCCGCCGGGGCGGGTGGGCCCGTGTGGGGACGGGGCGCGCTCCCCGCGCCGAGGGACCCTCACCTGGGCCGCCGGGGGGCGGCACGGCGGCCGCCGGGGCCGGGGCCGGGGCGCTGAGCCGGGGCCGGGGTCGCAGCGGGGGCAGCCGCCCGCTGAGGCGACAGGGCGGCCGCTCGCGCTCGAGCTTCCCGCCACCGGCGCGCGGTGACGTCCTTCCGGCGGTGGAAGGGCAGCGCCCGGAAGCGGAAGTGGAGCCGGGGCGGCCCGGTGGGCGGCCGGGGCCGGGGCCGGGGCCGGTAGCGGCACCGCCACCGCCACGATGAGCGAGCCCGAGCTGCTGCTGGACTCCAACATCCGGCTGTGGGTGGTGCTGCCCATCGTCTTCATCACCTTCTTCGTGGGCATGATCCGGCACTACGTCTCCATCCTCCTCCAGAGCGACAAGAGGCTGACGCAGGAGCAGGTGTCCGACAGGTCAGGGCCGCCGCCGCCGGGGCCCCCTCGGCCCGGGCCCCGCCGCAGCCCGGGCCCCCCCCTCGGCCGCGGAGGACCTGGCGCCGCCGCCTCTCGTCTGCCCGTCCCTGGGTTCCGCCGGCCCCCGGCCCGGCCCGGGCCGCTTCGCTCCCGCCCGCCGGCCGCGGGGGGAGCGGCGGCCGGCCCGCTGCCGCCTGCGGCCCTGCCGCTAACGCCCCATGTCTCTTTTCCAGCCAAGTCCTGATTCGGAGCAGAGTCCTTCGGGAAAACGGAAAATACATTCCAAAACAGGTACGGAGCCGCGGGAGCGGCTTTGCGCTTTACCGAGAGGGTAGCTGCGAAAGGAGCGCGAAGCGAGAGGCTGTGCCAGCGGAGTTAGAGGAGCTCCCGGCCGGCGGCGGCTCCAGCAGTGCCCCGCGGGGTCAGAGGGTCTGGCCGGGTCTCCCCTGGCCCAGCGTAGCGCCTAGAAGCGCAGTCGGTAGCAGATGCCTAGGAAGCCCGGACGCAGGGCCACCGTATGTGGCTTTTCCCTGACGTTAACGTTAGCTTCCACTGCTTGGTGTTTTACCCGGATACTAAAACGAAGCCTGCATCCAAACCATCGTGTTTAATATCTGCCAACAAATACAGAGGGATTTAATACCAGCTTGGGATAAGGAGGTAGTCATACAATGCTTAGTTTGCTGAACTAAAAATCTCTCGTTCATATTGGCTCAGTCGCTGCCAAGTATGTATGTTGTAAAATCCAGAAGTCAGCTGGGGGGAGTGAAAATGTCCGATGTACCGGTATCAGTACTGAACCAGCAAGAACTTTGCACAAAGCGCTAAAAGCTCTTTAATGAATGTGGATTCTTCTTCACAGAAGCCTTAGAGTTATTTTAAGAATTTTAGAAAGCCAGAGAGCTGGTACTCTGGATCCAGGGAAACAGAAAAGCGAGGAGCTTTAGAGCACGCTGGCAGTGAAGTACCTCCCCAAGAAAGAAGGATGCATTACGAAAGAGCTCATAAGATGCCTGCATGTCTGAGCAAGAAATAATGCTTCTGTTCTTTCATTTCTTATGGTGTTGGCATTGACTCTCTTTGTTTTCAGTCTTTTCTGACCCGGAAATATTATTTTAATAACCCAGAGGATGGATTTTTTAAGAAAACAAAAAGAAAGGTAGTGCCTCCTTCACCAATGACAGGTACGTTAAGATACCATAAATATAGCTGGGCAGAAAAACTATAAGTTTCTGCCAAGGTACGAAGGTAAACCAACTTTGCAAAGAGCTCACTGAATGTGAGGGAGGGCGTGGGACTGTGTGGGTGGGTGTTGGGGAGGAGGGGGGAGCGAGAGCCCTCTCTTTGGTGGCGACAGGTTAGGTCACTTCATTTTGCTTAACTTCAACCTCCAGCTGCCTGCAGCGTCTCACGAGACCACAGCCATCTCAGTGTTGCCAGAAATGGGAGGTCCTGCTCTCACTCATGTCCTTTCGTCAGTTTTTTGCACCAGCTCCTGCAGGACCTTCTCTAAACTGATTTAACTTTAATTTTAACTTAATGTGGCCAGAGACCTCAGCAGCCAATTAGCTGGATAGTTCATTGTCCCTTTTCTAACTAAATCAGCTTGCAGAGGGGTCAAGCAAGTTCAGCAATCTGGAGCAAGGGATGGGGTCAGACACAGCAGAGAACACAACACCCTTCTGGCGGCAGCAGCAGCAGCCTCTCATCTCATTTTGCAAAGTATTTTACAACAGTGGAAACTAATAGATAATGGGATAGATAGTGGGATAGGACTGTTATCTCTCATGCAGATTCTTAATTAAAATAGCTGACATTAGAGAAGTAATGTCTTGTTTCCCTTTATTGTGATACACTGCTACTTGACATCAAATCTGTGATTTGCAGATCCTACCATGTTGACAGATATGATGAAAGGGAATGTAACCAATGTTCTGCCTATGATCCTCATCGGTGGTTGGATCAACATGACGTTTTCGGGGTTTGTCACAAGTAAGTGTCTGCAATAACACAGCCCATGGGTCTGACCGTGTTTCTGATGATGACCTTGAGGGTCTGGGCTGCGCCAGAGATTTGCTCCTCTACCTGAAAGCAGTCGATTGGAAGCAGTGTGAATTTGGCTTGTGGCACTTCTGCTATTCACTCCATGAGCTGCGTTGATTTGCTTGCCCCATAGCAAAGGAGGGAAAATTGTTTTCAGAGTACTGGCCATGGTCACAAAGAAAATAGCTCATGTATTCAGGAACAATTGTAATGACAAAACCAATATTTAAATTTATTAGAACTGCCTAAACTTCAAGTTGATACAATGGATTTTCCTCTGAACCTGTCCAGGGATTTGGTTAGTGTGTAATGCAGAGTATATGCATCAAAAATTCCCAGTCCTGTTTTTTGTCTTACTGTTTATGTGATAACTGTTACCTTAACAAAAGACATTCCCCTTCACAGTCACTGAAACAATACCTGCAATGGTTTGGTCATTCGACTGATTTTCAAAAAGTCTTTTCATATTAAAATAAATACAGAACTACAGCTTTTTCAAAAGTGCATGTTAATTTGTTATTCTATGCATTGCATTCAGACTACATTATATTTAATAAAAGTACTATCTACGCGCTTTGCCATTTACTTTGCAATTATGTAGTGTCACTTTGTGAAACTGGGCTTTTTTTTTTTATCCTGCAGCAAAGGTCCCATTTCCTCTGACGCTGCGTTTTAAACCGATGTTGCAGCAGGGAATTGAACTGCTCACTTTAGATGCGTCCTGGTAAGCTTGTGTCCTCAGTAAGCAAGGTCGAATATTCACTGGGAAAATTTTGAATGTGTTAATAACCCTTGAATGGTCTGTGCGTGCTTCTGAAATGAGATCACAAGCCAGCTCTGAACTGAAATCAACCATGCTTGTTCTGATTTATCAGGGTGAGCTCTGCTTCCTGGTACTTCTTGAATGTGTTTGGACTCAGAAGCATTTATACTCTTATCCTGGGCCAAGACAATGGTAAGACACTGTCATTTCTGTGAAAGAGCCGGCTTCTCCTTCCATGGGATGACTTCTGAGGGAGGCTGGGGAAGGATTTCTAAATTTCCAGCCAAAAAGCTCTCAAAAACCTCTCTCGCTTCTGTGAGGTTACTCTCCACTGGCCAAGTTTGACATTACCTGCAGCAAGTACCCAAATCTTCTGCACCAGCCGTTTGTTAACTGCTCGTAAACTTCCATGGTAATTAACCCATGCTTTCCTTCCCATCACATTGGTGTGCAGAAATTTTGCTCTCAGGCTTGCTTTTATTTCTAGCAAGTACCAGTTTAAAGGACAGCTGCAAAGATTTCTTAATGCTAGATGTGGGTCAGGACAGATACTGTTTCTGGGGGTATTGGAATGCAGAAGACAGTATTTTCCTGAATTTGTCTCCATATTTTATGTAAACTTAGCTAAGATGTAGGGGGTGGGAAGAAGATGTCTTATGAGAACTCTTCCTGGCACGTTAGTATTGCATTTTGGGTGTTTCTGCAACTTTGTAGGCTATAGCTAGAAACCAGCCTGGTGACACCGTGCTCCAAGAAACGCTGTTTAAATGATACAAATAAAAATCAACCTCTCTTTTCTCTTTTGTAGCTGCAGATCAGTCTAGGGTGATGCAAGAACAAATGACAGGGGCAGCAATGGCCATGCCAGCAGATACTAACAAAGCATTTAAGGTACAGTATTCCCACCTGCATTCCTGTTTGCTGTGAACTTAACAGGACTGTAGGCTATATGTAACTCAGCCTCACCCTGCGTCAAGTAAGGCAATTGCTCTGGATTCCTGTTCCTAAAATTAGAGCTGACAACTGGTGAAGGGTATGGAAGTTGCCCTGGGTCTGGCAGAGCCCTAATACCCTGAAGTAAACCTGATTCATTAGTCATTCCTAATACAAAAGCTGAATTCATGTGCCATCTTCTGCTGTTGCAGAGGAAGATTTTTTCTTTCCCTTGAGATCTAGTTCCAAAGGAGAAGCTGGCTCCCAAAAAGTTGTGTTACTAGTGCAGCTGAGCATAAGTCCAGCAGGCACACAATGGAACTGGGGTAAGAAAATCAAGTAAGCAAGTTATTAGCTCAACAGAAAATCAGTAAGGATTTGACTGTGTCTTGAAGGTCTCCTAAGCAGTCTCTGTTGGCACTTGCTTATTAGATTGCCTCTACCTTTCACAACCCTAGTTTATGCATGAAGGGAAGGTCCTGGTTTCTGTTTTTATGTCCTGTAGTAGAGATTTACACCCACACAACCTGCTGCCTGGGAAGTCAGGATGGTCTGCTCCTGCAGTTTCTTGTATTCAGTAACCTTCCTGGTTAAAAAAACGCCACATCACCCAGCCAGAGGCTCAGCCAGGGAAGAGGGTGGCTGCATTTTGCAGCTCTGGTGGAGCAAGTGACTGTTCTCTCACAAACTGTCAGCACTGAGGTGCAATTCCAGCCAGTACCATGCGCCCTCTTGGCTCACATCCCTCTGCTTCCTTTCCAGTACTGGCTACCCAGAGCAGTTTTGTCATTCAGCCCTGTAGGGACCTAAACCTGCTATGTGGTCCCCCGCAGGAGCAAAGAGAGCAAGCCCATATTGCAGGAGAAGTGTTCTGGCCAAGAAACACCAATCTCTTGCTGGGCATCACATGACATGATTTTGCAGGGTGTATGCGGCTTATTCTACAATACTTACTGGAGCAACACTTAATGGACTATGAGGAGGAGAGATTGTATTCATAGGTGGTGGAAAATGAGTAGTGGGGGAGATCGTTTTCATATTTAGGATGAAATTCTGTTCTTAGGTCTTGGGCTACTATGAACAGCTGGCTTAATGAATTAATATACTCCGCAGCTCCAGGGAGCTTGTTGGTTGGAGTACAGTCTAATGAGGCACATCAAGTCTGTGATCAGTTGCAGAATTTTTGGCCTGTAACTGTTTTTGTCAAATGTCTCTGAACTAAAGAATTAACTAACCACAAAGCACTTGACACCGCCACCCCAGAACAGAATTTGCTGTGTTTCTACAGTTGTTTTAGAAGAAATGGAGTATTCCAGAAGATTAGAAGGTTCTCAAAAAGTAGATAATGTACTTTTGACCAATTAATGCCCAATTAAGCATAAAACACTGAGAGTTGACAGGATTGCCAGGTTTTTAATAGAAATTGGGGGGTTTTTTGCAGTTTTTAAGTTAAGTAAGTGCTGCTTTGTGCAGTTATTGTCCAACTACTTTAATACTGTGTTGCTTTCCTTTCTCTACTTGTTTATTATCAATGCAGACAGAATGGGAAGCTTTAGAACTGACTGATCATCAGTGGGCCTTAGAAGATGTAGAAGAGGAGCTCATGGCAAAAGACCTCCATTTTGAAGGCATGTTTAAGGAAGAACTTCAGACCTCCATCTTCTGAATTTGAGAATATGCTTTTGTCTCTTCTTGTAAAAAAATAATTTGAAAAGAAATCTGTTCCTTAAAACTATATAATGTATTTTAGCAAGGCTGAGAATAAAAGAAAAGCACCATGTTCAGAACTGTAGTTACCTAACTTTGATTTGAGCCCCAGGACTGTGTGTGTTGTATTTGAGCCAAAGGCTCTGAGTGTGGGTTTCTAGCTGGAGTTCTGTTTCTATTCCTGGGAAACATATGCTGGAGAAAAGACCTAAAATTTCTAGTTCTAGTACACAAAGAGCAAGCTTGCTTGAGTTAAGTTCCTTAACTTAAAACTTCATGAGACTGAAAAAGTATACAAGTAGTGCCTATGTTTCTGGTTTTATCCTTTTGAACAAATGCATAGCTCATTATCCTTCATGTTAGCTAATTCAAGACTGACTTAGCAACAAAGTATGTAATGCACCTTCAGATTCAGTTTCTGAAAGCAGTGGTTCTTCCTCTTTATACTCTTTTTTTCCTGTTACAATAATCGGGGTTTGAAGCTTTCTCAGAAGAAAAAAGCAAGAGGGAAATACCACTTGCCCATGGCAAAGCACGGGACAGCTCACCTTCCTCTTGTAGCCAAGCCTGCACCAAGGCTCCCTGGTGCTGCAGCATCCCTCTGCTTTCTTCTGCCCTGGTCAACCTGCTGGTGGACACACCGGTGGTCACGGGGGCAACTTCTGCAACTTCTCTGGCAACGGAGAGCCAGAGATGGCATTTCTATGCAGAGGTAGCAAACACACAGACTATTTCCCTGTTAATTTAATCCTTCCCAAGTCCATTTATAAGCACCTCAGACTGCCTGCAGGGGCCCTCCTCCTGCAGGAGGTACGCCTAGCAAGGAATGGTGCCTGGCTGTTGCCTGTAGTCCCTGTACAGCTATTTACCATGCCAGGTGGGGAATATAAATACCTTGCTTTAAGGCTCCCACCTGACATCTTCTTGCACTATAGAGAACAGGGAGCAACTGTTCCTGGCTCATCCTTCTGCAGGAGCTCCTCAGATCGCTCTTCCTCAGGGAGAAGAGTCCTAACCTAGGGAAATGCTTCTTACACAGAAGCTCTTCCATACTCTGTGGCTGTTGGTTTCTCCCCCTGAGCCCTTTTTTGGGGGGTGAAATTACACAGCCTCTTCAAAGCAGGAGCTGAGCCAAGTCTGAGACACAGCCTGTTTTCTGTTCTTGCCAAAATTGTCTTCCCTCTGAACAGGAGCCTTAGCTCAGAGATGTTCTTTTCTGCCTCAGAGACCTCTTTCCTGAATGCTAGTAACAGTGCTTCACTGGCAACATGATTTCTGTTTCAGGTTATTTTTCCCTCCCCTTTGCAATGGGGAATTTCATTTTGGTTCATGCCCTCTGTTGTTCTTGTGTAAGTGTGCTGGTTTTGGCTGGGGTAGAGTTAATTCTCTTCATAGTAGCTAGTATGGGGCTATGTTTTGGATTTGTGCTGAAAACAGTGTTGATGTGTTTTAGTTACTGCTGAGCAGGGCTTACCCAGAGTCAAGGCCTTTTCTGCTTCTCACCCCACCCCACCAGCGAGCAGGCTGGGGCTGCACAAGGAGTTGGGAAGGGACACAGCCGGGACAGCTGACCCCAACTGACCAAAGGGACACTCCAGACCATATGGTGTCATGCTCAGCTGGGGGAAGAAGGAGGAAAGGGGGGACATTCAGAGTGATGGCGTTTGTCTTCCCAAGTAACCATTAGGCGTGATGGAGCCCTGCTTTCCTGCACATGGGAAGTGGTGAATGAATCCCTTGTTTTGCTTTGCTTGCGTGCGCAGCTTTTGCTTTACCTGTTAAACTGTCTCTTTCTCAGCCCATGAGTTTTCTCACTTTTACCCTTCCAATTCTCTCCCCCATCCCACTGGGGGGGAGTGAGTGAGCAGCTGTGTGGTGCTTAGTTGCCAGCTGGGTTTAAACCATGACAATAAGCCATTCCTGCAAGCCTGCATGCTGACACAAAATACCCAAACACCTCCACGTCCGAAAGCTGCCCCTTTGCTTTCCCTTCTTCCCGTGATGGGTTTCATGCCACGCTTTGGAGGCCAGCATTTCATAGTGAAGCTCACCATCTGCTGTTCTACAGTGAGGCTCTTCTCACCATCACTGAGGCTCCAGCTAAGATCAAGCTCCTCCACTATTACACCGTAATCACGACATGAAGACTTCAAACCTTCTTGCTGGGGCTTCACAGCCCACCTTGACCTGCAAGATTTTGACAATCCCTCAGATTCCCTGCACGCACACCAATGCTAAATGCACACAAGCCCATCACATTTAACTTCCTCAGTCTTTTCCAGCCTGCTCTCATATACATGTTCAGGTTGCCTTCAGGAGGAAATTGCAGTGACTTCAGGACAACTATTTCAGTGGTACAGCCACAAGCAGCCCTGATACGTCTGGAGAAACGGGACAGAAGGAAGGCTAGGACACCCCCCCTGAGATCCGCAGAGGAAGAGGAATGATGAGGAAGCTGTAGCTGAGGCTGCCCAGAGCCACAGAAAGGCAAGAACAGGCTGTGCTACAGCACCAGATATCAGCAACCCAGCACTGCAGGTGAGAAAAGGCAACCCTGGAGTGAGTACAAACTCTCAGATGTACAGAGTGGTGCAGGCAACGTCTGTTTTTCTCCCAAACCCCTGGCAGAGCAGGGAGGGGTTGGCTCCATAGGACTTGCCCTCCCCTAGCTGAAAGAGCTCCTGGAGCACCCGGCATCCCATCCCCACAACCAGCAGTCTCAGGTCACATAATGAAAGCTGAAAATACAACAAAACCCAGTTTCAGTGCAAACCACTCTTTAATTTTCCTCTTTGTACAATAGAGCCAGCCACTTACAAAGTGCTAGTCTAAAAAACAGGTCTGGTATTACAGCACACACACACCAGCTGAAGCCCATCAGCTCAGAGGCAGAGAAAGTAAGAGCTGGGCCACTTTTTCTGCAGTACAACAACAGTCTGTTCAGCATCTGAGCATCGGAGATGTAGCCCCACTGATGTGTTTCTCAGTGTCAGCACAGGTATGGAGGCAAGGAAGAGGACAAAGGCTGTTTCAGATTGATTTTTCTTTTAAAAAGGTCTTTTACTCCCCTCCCTTTCCTCTCTTCCCCATTCTGGAATGCCCACATGATTTTCTTTCAGGGTAAAACAAACAAAAAAATGCTGATCAGAGTAATTCAGTGCAGTGCTACAGCTTAAAAATTGCTTTTTGGATGCTCCCCTCAGCACTGAGGAAAAAAAACCAGAAATACAGTATTAAGAGTTGTAAAAATCCCAAACAACCCCAAAACCAGAACAGCAGAAGCAATTAAGCAATTCTGATCTCAAAATTCAAATTTCAATGCTTTAAAAGCAAAATTCCACAGAAGAGGATCACAACACTAGTGTGCCAGCTAGAGGCAACCCTCCCTCCTCCTCTCTATGGCCTCCCAGTGCCCTGGCTAAGGGGCTGCATAGTGCTGCCTTCCCTTCCCATTGCTTGGAGCCAGAGAAGACAGCGAGTAGCTGGCTGGGCTTTTGCTCAGCTGCGGCACAGCGGAGGTACAGGGATGGCCACCCAGCAATTTCCTATGGGGCTTGCTGCAGAGAGCTGCGGAAAGGGAGCTGAGGTGGTGTATTCAGAGTTAAATGGATGACCACTGTTACGCTGACCATCAGAGAAGGTTATGGTCAGCAATGAAGCCACAGGGACTGTGCACAGAGGACCGAGTGGCTGCAAGCATGCATTTCAGTGGGAAAAAAAGCAGGGGAGTAGCGTGTCTTAGCCTTTTGTTCTGCCAATGCACCTGGCTCCAAGAAGAAAAAACCCTCCTGTTTGGTTCACCACCTTGAGCTAGATATTTCCCTAAAAAACATAGACTATGGCTCTAGATTTTTCCCATTTTTCACATGGAGGACCAGTTCTCCACTGAGGACTGACCTGATCTAGTGCTCACAGGAGTCCTCATTCAAGAAGAAAGCTGGACTCAAGTCCTACAAGCAACATAGACAGTAAAGGAGGACAGAGGGAAGAGCATTTGCCAGTTGCGCCAAAAGGATGGAGCAGAACTATTGAACAGCTAAGGCAGAGAGACCTTGGACAGGACCGTCACACCTGCAGCCTCACAGAAGATGATGGAGCATGGGATCTAAAGGGCAGTGCTCAAGGAAGGAGGAGAAAGGCTGATAGAGCAGTCCAAAAAAATGAAAGTCGCAAGAGAAAAGGCTGAAAGCTCAGACAATCCATTGCATTGGGCTGTCACCCTTACAGGTCATAGCTCTGGGGACACAGTGCTGAGCTTTGCTGGAGAAAAAGCTCCAAGGAGTCAAAAAAATGATAAAAGGATAAAAATGCTGCCACTGCACAAACCATAGGAGAAATGGTGGAGGCAGAAAAGTGCTTACAGAGCAGCCTAGGAGTGGGAGGTGTGGGAGATGGATGGAGAGGACAAGAAATCGCCAACCTTATGGATGATATTTTCTCTGCAGAAGAATGGGAGCCAAAACAGCTGTATCCTGCAAGGCTGTGCGGATCAGCCTGCACATATGCCATACCATAGGCAGGTATGATTCGCTTCTGGAAAAATGTCCTACCTTACAGGATTCAGTGTTCACATGAAAAAGGCAGAGTCAAAACTGCCCAGAAGAGCCTCAAATGCATCAGTGAAAGGACAGGAGAAAAAGAACCATTTCCTGCTTAGCAAGGGGACCAAGGTATGATGGCAGATACTGCGACAGACAGGCCAGATATACACAAATTTGAACAGCGCTTCCAGAAAGGGTGCAGCAAGCCTCCCTGACACAGGCAGTGCCCAACAACAACACCAGAGGGTTGGCAGGAAGCCCCCATGCTGATTCACAGAATCGTACCCACCATACTCCTCTGCAGGCCCCTGCAAGGCTCAGCTGTGACCTGGCCTCCAGCTCAGGCTGTACTCTCCTGACCCCAGCTACAACCCTAGCCCAAGACCCAAAGCCGCAGCCCAGCTCAGCCCCGACCCCTGCCTCTAGCCACACAGCTCAGCCAGATTTTAAAAAGAACTTTATTGAAGCTCCAATATATATTATTTTTGGCCTCTAAATACCCAAGTGTCAGCACCTATTCCTGGCTCTCCAGTGCTATTCTGCAACCCCCAGCACTGAATCTTTCAGTGCTAGATTTTCTGCTTGACTCCTACAGAAGGAAGAAAAATTTTCATACGCCTCAGGCATGGCTTTAGAAGAGCAACCACTAACATGGTGGCAAGTGCTGGAGATGATGTTTAGTTGGTATCCATGCCGTCACACTCTTCTTGAGGAGGAGATGGGGCAGTATGTTCCTCACTGTTTCGGCGCTGATAAAACAGCACATACGCAGCTTTTGTCTACCAAACAAAGAAGAAAACCACCTGAAACAATCCACACAGCTTGGCTGGAAATGTAACACCCAAAGGAGGGAACCGCACTTTCAGCACAAACTCAGATTAGCCTCAGGCCAAGTACTCACCACTATTTGGTCTTCTGAAGCTGCCGATACACTGCTGTCATCAAAGTAGTACCACTTGTCATTCACTTTGTTCTTTGCGTAGGCAGTGTCTGTTAGGAGAATAAACTGCAGCTCAGTACTCCCAGGAAGACTGGTAGGTAACGCCACGCCAGCTGCGCTGCGCTAGCGATGCTCAAGACTCAAACTGAGTGTGCATGGGAGGCCAGGAGCTAGCTTTGACATTAACTACCCCAAACCTAGTTTACCGACATACACATCTTCTAGAACATGCTAGCTGGTCCAGCTAGTCTAGAACCATGTTCCACATACCAGACTTAGCCCTGATAACAGAGGTATAGGGCAAAGAAACTTAGGAAAAAAGTTACAGTGTTTTGTTCACCCCCTTTGAGTCAGAGCTTTCCCAAACACACAGTTCAAGACTCTGCATTTTCATGTGAAAGAGAAGTTTTGTTGATGATGGATCTGATCTAGTGCTTGCAAGAGTCCTCACTCAAAAAGGATGTTGGACTAAAGTCCTGCAAAGTCTCTTCCATCCAAAACTTCCATGACTATGATCTCCAATCTCAAAACATATCCCCCTTCAGCTAATGCTGTCCTACAGTGACATACTCTACAAGTTAAGCACATACACTGCCAAATGGGAGTTCATCATCCTCCCATAGTAAAATGCTTCTGGGTGGTTCTAGAAGTGCCACCTACAGCATGGATCTGCACAGACACCTGATACAGGGAACTCCATCTACAGATGCATTTCATCTACACTGCAACAAAATCAGTGACAGAAAATACAGACTTGTCATCTATCAGACTTGTCGTGTATAAGAAAGGGTTTTTTCTCCTGATGGCATGACATTTTCCCTGCTATGTGAGCCCTTGTCAGTGTAAAGGTGGAGACATTCTATTGTAAGCTAGTGCCAGCTGTGCAACCAAGAGGTTGCAAGAACTACACATTTGTTTGTGGCTTTAGAAAAAGTCTGGAACAAAGGAAAATGAAAGAAAAAAAAAAGTGCTTTAAGTTGCTATTGCAGCAAACAGAATTCAGGATAGAAAATGCAGAAAGGCATCAGACCCAGCTTCACAACAAGCTATGCCCTCTGCTCTGTCTTCCCAGCTTATGGGTGACAGCTGCTCATCAGATCTTGTCTTATCACCACTGGGTGAACCTGGCAAGCTCCTGCTTGGCTGGCTCGACTGCTGGCAATCTCTGCTCTGCAGCTGTGATGCTGCACCTACATTGGACAAGCAGCTGCAGGGAAAGAAGCTGAGTCTTGGAGCTGAACTGACAGCTTACGCTGAAGACTCTCCCCACCACTCCCCAGTAGGAAGCTCCTTTCCACAGTTTCACGTTCGGCATGGAAAAATTTTTACTCCACTCATAAATTGGGGAACACCATCACACACTCTAATGTCTACTAACCAAGGTCCCACAGGCATCAGAGTCAGACCTCAGGCAACTGCAAACTACACAAACTGGCTACCTGCTCTGCAAATCCTAATAGGAAGGACATTACCTTCCAATACAATATTCACCTGCATACAGAACACAGGTAAGCTTTGGACTAGACACCCTTGGTGTGGGCTGCTGCAGGTCTCCAACACACAAATCCCTCCTCCCATGACCCCTCTGCCCATGTTTCCTTGCACACAAAGGACAGAAGCAGTTACTCACAGTGGCCTACTCCCATGGCTCCATAGTGATTGGAAACTGCAATGAGGTCATACACATATGAGCCTGCTCTTGGGTCACAGACAAACTCGGACATGTTTAAACCCCTGGAAGGAAATCCAAAAGTATCAGTACACCAGTAACCAGCACTTTCTAAAAAGTGATGCATGACACCAGTGAAGCTCTGCAGGCAGGCTGCACTGGTGGAGAAGTGCTGCACTCTGCTGCTCAATGGCCAGATGTTATTAGTGTAAAGACCAGACATGTTACCCCTCCCACACAGGGCAGGCCCTGGTAAACACATCAAGCACCGCCAAGAGATTTAGAGGGAGGTGCTGAATCAAAGACAGTTCAGAGTGTCCCTGTGTAGGCATGAAAAGTGAGACGGGAGTAGTAAGGAATACACTTAATCCTGCAGCAGGATGCTGACAAGCAGAAGCAGTGGAATGAGGCAGGCTTTCATCTTGTACTTGTGCAATTCTCAGTACTACAAGTGCAGCTCTGCCCCACAAATGTGCTAAATTCTCTCTGCAAGTTCTCTTGGTTCAGCAGAATCACATGGTTTTAACCTAACTTCAGAAGAAACAGTACCTGTTAGTAACTTGTGTTGAGATGTATAGAACTGATTAAGGTTAAGATTAACAAAAAAACCCAACCAATAAACAAAAAAAACCCAACCAACTCAACTCATGCCTGCTGTCTTGCAGTTCAAACCCAGAAGACAGTTCCAGTTACAGCTTTAATAACAAGCCCACCCAACAGTAACATCAGAAGTAGACTTCTCTTGACTAGCTTCTTCAAACTCTTCCTCGCTTGACGGAAGAATCCTACCTGATAGGGAATTCCACAACAGTGTCAAGTTTATCCCTCCAGTATCTGCTGTATGAGAAGCGTTTTAAATGCACTACCAAGATCCTGGGCAAAGACCACAAGTCAAACTTCTTTGTGGCCTGTTGATGTTTCTTACAGTTAGGGCAGTACCTGAGGAAGGAGTAACAAACAAGGAAATGAATGACTACTTTAAAAGAAAAGCTTCTAGCCTTCCATTAAAAGACGCCTCGATAGCGCAGTACAGTCCCGTGCCTTACAGAAGGCATTTTGGCTGTGGAATATGCAGATGAACACTCTTCCTCAGAGGTTTCCAAACTGCAACTTGCTTTCACTTTATAGGCAAGATGTCCTATGGCAACTGCGTTAACTGAACATTGTACAAAGATTAATTTTTCTTTTGTAAATTAAAAAAAAGGTTTAAAGGTCCCATTACTTCTTTATTGTCTCCTGATGCAGCTCAAACAGGTAACAGTTGCAAACACATCTATAGCATGTAATTGGAAATTAATAAAAACCAGTCATCTACTACACTATAAGTTATTTTCTTACACAGCTAGCTAACAACCTCCAAAGATCTTCTGCACGCACAGTAATCACATTTTGGTCACTTAGGATCTGCTGGACTTAGCTCCTCTAGACTATGGATTTTTGGTAAGAGTTAGGAGCAGGTCAGGACGGGTTCAAGGTAGAAGTAATACAGGATTAAACCCTAAGATGACAGATGTATTCTGGGGAATTAAAAATAGCCTGATCTTTGGAAGCTACATGCCCACTGCCACTTTTTTTTTCCTTTTTTTTTTTTTTCTTGTAAGTAAAGGCAGGAAACAAATACTTTTTGTTAACTGATGTCTGCAGCCTGTTGAGTCAATGACTTAACACAGAACTGATAGACTTCTCACAGATGAAGACAGAAGGACAGACCTGGGAAATTATCAGAATCCCATGACAAATAATGTGAACTCAAATAGTTATGGCATTTTATGATAAACATGGGAGGCAGACAGAGGGTCTTACCACGGGTCATGTTCACCAAGCGTTTCCATAGTAGTGAAGAGCTCTATGCAGTCTCTGAGGGCTACCACAGCCTTCTTCTTCTGTGGTTGTAACATACTTCCATGTTTTTCAAATGCCTAGTGAAAGAGATGTACACTTTTTTCAATTCCATTTAGTCTTTAATCCTTGACAGCACAAAAAGGAACATGCTCGCCTTCACCATGCTGCCTATTTCTGCCCTTCCCCACCCACACAATCAACTCAAACTTCCAGCTACTCCTTTCTTGTGTTAGCAACAGTCCATAAGAGAAAATATAATATGTCCTTACTTCAAAGTTGGTGGGTTTGGGGTTTTTTGCAAAAGAGTAACAACAGGTTATTCTGTTACAAAACATGATCCAGCAGAACTCTCACAGAAAGAGTACAGAGCTTTCTACTAGGCTTTATGAATTTGTTTTCAGGTTTCTTTCGAGTTTTGGGGGTTTGTTTTGTTTGTTGAGTGGACTATGAACTAGACTACTTAGCTTTGAAATTAAAATGTCTACTTTTCAGAACACAGTGGAAACAGATCAGCAATTATAGATCTATAGACCTTATCACTAAAAGATTCTAAGTAAACATACCTCATGCTGGTGACTCCAATTTTTATGAATGGAGCTACACCTACATTTCACCATTTACTGTCATCTTTTAAGTACATGCAAGTTTACATATAGATTATTTATGAAAAGAGCATACTACAACCTGTGCCTCCTGTTCATCAAAAAGTAGCCTCCGCGTATCAGAATCCCAGTCAATAGCAAGCGCAGAAAAAGCTACAAGAAAGAAGAAACATTTATTGCAAAGGTGTGAGGAGAAGGAAGAAAAAAAGACAGCAAGACAATAATTACCATTCAGTTTTAAGATTTTTCCTTCTACAATGGAGTTTATCTCAGAAGTCCCAGAGGAATTCACGAGGCTAAAAGTGAAATGCTGCTTCTTGTAAGGCTGCGGGTCTCTTGCCGACTCGATCTGCATACAACCCTCAGAGTGGCAGGGATCAACTTCTGCCAGCTTTTCCTTGCCTTCCTGTCCACCATCCTGATGCTCCATCTCTTCAATGTCACCTGACAAAATTTAAAACAAGCACAATATTTAAGAGCTTCAGTGAAAGTTTAGACTGACACCTCACATGGACAGCTGTTTGCTTGCATGAGCCTGTTATGACACACACTGATTAGTCAGAAAGTAAAGACACACAGAAAAAGAAATCTGTGCTTGCTAACCACTACATCTGAAGTTGTATTTTTTACTTTAGCAGATAACAGGTAACATGGTGGGTTTTATATCCTAGACGCGACAGAGTGCTCAGTTCATAGTAGGTTAAAAATCACACCATCTGACAGCACATCCTAATAAACATCCCAAGAGAGAATCAGCAAGGTTGCAGTTGTCTTTACAGAAGGGAATATGTAAGTCTCCAGGAAAGTTATTTCCATTCTTTGGGAAAAACGGGCAGATTTTTTCCCGCATTTAAAATTTCCCATTTAACTTGTTCCAGTTGTTACACTCACAGCAGCACAAGTGAATCATTTAAAAGAGGAAAGGGAAACATGCATTTGCAATCAATGTTAAAAGCTTCCTGAATACCTAATAGGGAAGCAAGGACTTCCCTAACATTGGTCAAGATGAATGCACACCACACCTTGTTGCCCTGCTCCTGCTTACGCATATCTGATGTCCCTTGGAAGGAAAATGGTCTACAAGATTTCTCACCACACCATGCAGAAGTCCTATGCAATAGCATGGTTTAATCATTGTGAAAAAACAATCTGCTAGAGCTTAAGGCAAATACACACAGCACAACCAAATGTTAATAAAAAGCTTTAAGTGCTGAAAAGCTTCCAGCCTATTTTGAAAGGACTTTACCTTCAACCACACCATTGGAGCCATTGCAGGTTCCTTTGTCTGGGCAGGTTGTAGGGTATTCTTCTGTCAAAGGGAGCTTCACATAGCGGCTAAAGAGAGGGAATACGTTTATCACACAATCATACCAAAGCTGTACATCAAAACAACAGCACCTCTCTCCATCCCCTTGCTCTCCAATCCCCCTCAGCAAACCAGAACCCATCCTGTACAGCACCATTTACAGACCAAGAGTCAAACACCAACAACTCAGTAAGTCTCTGTTCTCACTACTTGTTATAAGTTTTATTGGCAGTAAATGGAAAAGGCAAAAATAAGTTATGGTGGCTCCATCTGAGAGCACCGAAAACATGGCCTGCTCCTGACCCGTTTTGCAACACCAAGCAGATAGCTTCCTTGTGACTGCCACTAGCATTACCTTACAGTCCACTTTTACAGAGACCAAAAAAACAGGACCTTGAAATGTCCCTGCAGCCTCCAGACACCAATGCAATGCAAATCCTGGTTTATACACCACACACAAGTCAAGGAAAATTCTTCCCATTAACAAGGATGCAACAATCCTATTACAGTGTAATTGAATAAGCGATCACTAGAACTTTGCATAGGATTCAAAGGTACAGACATGACTTACCTGATCTGCTCCAAAACCACACTGTACAAGTGATCCACAGTGAGCTTGTGCTTCGGCACAGATATTAATAGTGGCTGACCAAAGAGTACGGTCCCTGAAGTATTGCTGGATTGCCTCATTGTCTTTTCCCGAAAGTAAACAGAGAGAGTAACGTAATCCGAGTCATCCTCACTTGACTTGCAAACTTCGTATCTGTTCAAAAGACAGGTATTTCCATGGGTTATTTCCACTGCCAAGAAGCACAGCATGTAGAACCAATATGAATTCAGTCCAACAAGTCTCTCCACCAGGTCCTCCTGAGAAGGACAAAAAGGGTTGTACTCTGTCTTCATGCTACAGAGCAGTTTCCTGAACACTTCCCATGGCTCACAATGGCACAGGATACATACCTACCACCAACTTGACTGCCACATTCCCTCCATCGTTATTCCTAATTCACATCCCTATTGCCACTCACCTCTCAAGACACTAACCTGACAACTACATGTTGCTTCAACCAGATCACAACGTCAGTGAAAAATACTAAATGCACTTTGAAATCCCTCAGACAGTGTTCGTTCCCACTGGAGAAAGAAACCCTCTTGATACCTTGGGTCTTGCATTCTCCCAGCCTCTCGTACAGTTAATGGCCTGAGCTCACATCACTGAGCAGCCAATGCTTCAGAAAACCAAGAGTTTGGAAACATCTGCTTCTCAGAAAAATCCAAGGACAGTAAACACACAGGAAAAACATTCTGGAAGAAAACAAACAGCTCTGGAGAACAGTGAGGAGACTGAGACACAGCTTGTACAACTGGGCAAAAAAGCAAATGAGATATTTGCAGATGTCAGAGTCAAAAGAAACCACATAGTCCAACACTATCACATTGTTCGCTTCAGGGCTATCCATTACAAAAGATTCATTTTCAGGAATGCCAAGTCACACTGCTCTTTAGTTTGGTGAGTCACCTGTCCCAGACTTATCTTAAAACTGAAAGAGAAAGGAAGATTTCACGAAAGATGCCTCTACACATAACAACCAAGACCACAATCACATAGCTGAATGTACCAACTCTTAACAGCTGTCTTACATTAGACAAGCCACTTCCCTTCTCTCAAGAGCCAAGAAACATTTTTTTATTCCTGTGTTCAAAATGCCCTTGTAGAGCAAGGAGAAGAACAAACTTCAGAGTTGTAGTTCTGCTCCATCTTACTTAAACAAAAAGGGATCCCAGACTTGCACTGAGTCAGTAAAGTACATGAAGAAAAATATCCTGCCAGAGAGTCCCAGCCCAGCCCATCACGAGCATTAGAGACCAGAGTCAGCATAAGATAGTGCAATGCAAATGGCTGTTGAGGTTTTCTAGGCTGCCAGTGCTATTCAGCTGGATACCAGCACTGGATACAGTTCAAACCTGCTAAAGTTTCCTGAGAAACAGCACCACAAAGAGGTGAATTATTTTACTTCGCACTGTTTAAATAACAACAGACCATACTCAGTCCCAGAATATCATCTATTTTTAAATCCAGGTCCTATGAGACCCTTAAGCTGGACTCCTATAAAACACGACATACACACATTCCTCGACATTCTTGTGACTGCCTCTCACGCCACCTACACTGTGCTCTGGAAGCAGCAGTTAATGCAGCCCCCATTTATACTCCACCCTCATGCACCTGAATGAAGTCCTGCCCATGCGACGGAACAGATGAGACAGAAAGCAAAAGCTAAGTATTACCCGTATGCAGGTGCCATCCATCACAAACGGCCAGCATGCTGTACCCCTATAACACTCTGCAGAAGAGCATCTTGCACACTTCTCAGTGAAACACAACAAACTTGGTTAGTCAAGTGCCCCTCTACCCACTCCACCTCAAAACAGCTTTTTACATACTAGTATTAGAGGCAGACATATCAGAATCAGAATCTGTCTTTTTCTGAATCTCTTGAGCAACAGCCATCCTTTCTAAAAAAAAACTGAGATAAAATACTTTATCTATAGTTTAAGGAAGGCTACAGAGCTGATACTGGGAATTACTGGACAATACATTGTAATTTTTTATCTTGCAACTTAATTGAAGTAATAGAACATAAAGATGATGCTACTGCAGACTACACAACATGGTTTTAGAAGTCAGAATCATTAGCTCAGTTGCTACCACACTGCTGGATATTGGATGGTTGCCTTTATAATTCCTGACAACTCTGAAGAGTGTCTGAAACTGCTGTGCAATAGGGTAGGACTTGACCAGTCTTCATCAGCATTATGAAGGCTTCAGGTCTGTGGTTATAATTTAGAAAGGAGGCAGTGAGCAATGAAGTAGGTAACTTTTGTTCCCTTGCAAACTAAAGTTAAGCAGGTACAGAGGAACATGAAAAAGCTACAGAAAGACAAAGCAGAGCTACATGAAAGGGCACTGAAAGCAAAACATGTTCTGAGCTAAACACCAGGCTAACATGTATGTTGTATGTTATTGAAACATACCCTCCCAAGTGCTGGGATCTATGATATTAATTCCAGCTGGAAAACACTATGTGGATCACAAGTCAGTCTACAGCAACAACAACAAAAAAGTAGTATATTTTGTAAGTGAACAGAGAAGTGTAGAAAAAAATGCCATTGCAGAAGCTGACAAACAGATCCGTCTGAACAGGATTACTACTACACACCAACCCAGAGATGCTGCTGTGAAATTACAATAGGTTCAAAAGTTGACAACAAGAATGAACAGAGGACTGGAAAAAACCTGGGTGAAAATGCTGCACATATTCTGATCTCTTCTAGGAGATGGAAATACTCCTGATCTGTTTACTTTCTTTCATAATACCAGAAGACATAGAAACAAGTAAATTCAGAGATAAGAAACTGCAAATGTAACTTTTTCAGACAATAGGTAGTTTGCCCTGTAGAAGTTGGTCACAGGATTTTGCCAGTCTTACAGAGGAGCAAGATTAAAAAGGATGAGGGAATTCAACCAGCAAGATTTTTACAAAGCTTAAAAATACAAGCTCATTTTGGAAAGGACACAAACCCTCATTTCAAACAAGAAAACACCAATTTCAGTAAGAGAGAACAAACTTTCTAGATCAGTCTGCTGCAAGATTTTGCACATCTCAAACATTTCATATAAAACTACTGGTCTAGCTGGTTTGCTGACCTATCTCAGTTCAATAATTTTTGTAGCCTCAGTCACATTAACAAACCTGACATGTCTGCAGCCAGTCATGGTTTTTCAAGACCATGAACTCATCTAAACATAATACACAGCATGTTGTAAGAGAAGGCAGAAAACATGGTATGTATGGCAAACTAAATGTATCTTATTCAAATATGCACACTTTTATAGGTTAAAGGTGACCTGCAAATCAATTTGTGAAACTTGTATCAAGGTAAACAATACATATTATATTATATGCCCCATTAGCCAGGCTAAGAGAACAGAGGTATCTAGTTTATCCATCAAAACATTTTTCTTCTTAGGCCTTATGAACTAAGAAGAAATACTAAGAGTGATACCCCTGAAATAGGCTGTGGAGTTTGTTTTCAAGTGGCACTTACCTGACCCCTTGTAGGCCGGCTCCAAGCTCCAGCAGGATCCCTGGGTGATGTGATATCACCAGCATGGTGCATGTGTGGGTGTTACATTGGAGCGGGAGCCGGAGGTCCTAGCGGGGCTGGACTTCAGAGAACCTAAGAAAAAGAAATAGTAAGCATTTCGGTTATGTGCTGAATGCTGTTCTCTGCTTAGCCTGGAGAATGAGAGCATTCAGCACAAACACTGAACTGATGTTGTCAAATTGATTTGCAGACCACCTTTACGTAAGTGACTTTCTGATCATTTGCCACAGATCTCCCTGTCCTTTCACAGGAACAACATGCCTCAGGAGAAACATTTACAATGCTGTGAGAAGCAGGCTAGTCCCACCGTTCTTTGGCTGCACTGCCCCTACCCATCATGCCAGCAATCTTGCTTCAAGTCTTATATCAAACCCCTATATTTCTGCAAGCATCTCACCTCTTCTCTGATGCTAAATATTAACACATCTTGCATCAGGACTACACTATGTTTCCAAGCCTGTCATGATGAGAAAGAGATGAGTGCAAAGCCTTGTGAAAGAAGAGGCTTGGAGAATTCTAGCCCCAAATTCTCATCCCCTTTCAGGTGACCTGGAGAAGAAAATGTATAGTTTTGTCCTTCTGTGTAAAAGAAGCCAGGTTCATTTCGGGATGCATCTGACAGCTACTTAAAGTCGCTTAAATATCAAGAAGCCCAGTGACATTCGCATGTCTTCTTTTTGAAGTTTTAATATCAGAGAGCATACCAGGTAAGGTAATACACCACAAGAATCGATGAACCAGAAACCGAGCAGCTGAAAGGGAAAATATATCTTAGCCATCCAGGGCAGATTTTTTTTTTTCCCCAAATTACTGTCCATTCAGCTTAAATGCCAAATGGAGTCCAGTTCTTGCCCCGCCCCCCAAGATTCAGCATCTCCCACCACTTTAGGGGGACATGGAAATTCACAATGCATGTCTCAAGATGTCCAAGGTGCTCTGCAAAAATCACACAAAGCTGAACGTGTCTTCTGTCATATTCCTATGGTGAAAACAGGAAAAAAATACAGCTTTTCCAACCACTGAAATCACCTAAAAAAGGTGCAAGCTCAATATTCTATACATCCCACATATTGCACATTTCACAAATATTCATCAACAGTACAGTCTGGACTACAGTATCTGTGCCTGCAGACCATGCCCTCTGTCAAGCAAATAGAAAAACAATAAAGCACATTCCAGCTACACTACTCCTACTGCAACATGTTGTGTGAGTTCCTGCTCAGTGACATTTACAACTGAAGTATTTCATGGAAATCTATATTCTGCTCAGTAATCAACCAATACAAGAGGCCTAAATTGAAAGTTAAGACTTAACAGACATTGGTGTTAAAAACAAGAGACAACAGTACAAAAATACAGGCTTTTTTTTTTGTCCCCTAAAACCACTTCCCTGCTGGGACACACATTATCTACACTTTTCAAATCTTCCTTGAATTTTGAATTGAGATGTGTGTTGCTAGCTGGCTAGCACACAACACCCTAAAATCAGAAGTCTGTAGAACCAATGGGGTTATTTTTGTCATATGCAGACCCAGGTCTGGCTACTGCTTTCAGCAAAGCAAATCTGGAGAAATACTGCAAGAGACTGACCATTTATATTTCAATTTTTCAGTCCTGAGACAACTTAAGGTGATGCTAAGAAATGTACATAAGGCAAGAACTACCAGTTTAAGTTACTACAAGACTCTAAAGCTTCAGAACCATTGAAACAACTGATTTCTGTTACAGAAGACAACCACCCAGGTGATCACAGGGGGAATTTCTGCTGGACTCTGAGCAAAGTCCTGTTTAGAGGGGGACAAGGAAAGCAAGGCACAAAGGAACAATGTGATGGCAGCTGCTCATGAGCAGCAATCAGAGCCCAGGAGCCTTGTAGCTGCCCCTATCACTACACACTGATCCTTTGTGTTCTCAGACTCTGGCAAACAACCACAGACAATTACTAACACAACCTGGGTTTGTTTCTGCCAGTGGAAGGGAGGAGCACTTTTCAGGTGAGGAAACTGTTACACTGTTAAAAAGATGATTTAAACACTACCACCAGGCACTGAAGGGTACTGTCTTAAGTTTATCACAGCTTCTCTCGTAATTCTCTCAGTGTGGCTATTGGGAAGGAACAAATGGAAAGACCTGTGAGCATATCCAAATTCAAAGACAAGGCAGCAAAATCCTTCAGGAAAACACCTCAAAAATCACTAGGACCCACTGAGCAGTCTGCAATTTTAAAATATAAGTTTGGGGAATGTACACCTGAGAAACCTATTTCTGAATACACTGTACTGATTTAACTGTTCTGAATTGCTTACTTCTTTGCACTTTGTTTTCTAACCAGTGAAAGAAACTTTGCATCTAACTTCAATTACTTAAAACAAGTAATGAGATGTACATGTGACAGTATGCCAACAGGGAAGTCTTGCCACTGGACATTACCAGAACATAAGAACAGATGATCAGTATATAAAAGGAATGGGATCAATAAAAAATGAATTAGGAAAGAGTTCAAGTACATGAGACCGTATCATGCTAATTTAAATACAAGAGATGTTTTGATTCTAGAAAATATCTCTTATTTAAATACAAATGGTTAACTAAGGGTCCTCAGTCATATCCCAGGTTGTATATTGTATGTCAACTTTAAAGACGTCTAGGTTAACATTTAGTACCTAAGAACGCACCCTGCAAAAGGTACCATAATTACCAGATATCCCTCTCCAGTTTGTTTTTCTCACCTGATAGCTGACATACCTCTCACTTAGCTTTGCTGCACTGTGAGCACAATATCCTGAAATGATGCAGTTTTCCTATTTGATTTGTAACATAAGTAATGCTATTAAAAAACTCATCTTTTCTGTAACTTCTAATCTCCTAAAATAGAAGCTGATATGTTTTAGTCTTACTACACAAGACAATTAAGTGATTCAAACCAATCTCAGGAAAAATTATGTTTTCAAAACATGGTAGGCAAGAAGCTTCCAGAGGGTTTCTTCCTTGCTTATAAATTAATTGCTATCTTGTCAGCCCAACTTAACACTTTAGAAAGTCTTCTTAGAAGTTTATTTTGTGGCAATATCCAGTATAAATGTAGTGCAAATAAACTTTTGATGGGTTAGCATGATATATTGAATCTTTTTTAGGTTGTTATATATTTCAGTTGTGAATTTTGGGTGAAAATACGGTCACTGTGAAACATTACACAGTTATACTTTCTAATAAAAGGCAGCTGTTCCCCTCATTAAGCAATACAAAGATAGTTTTCTTTCAGGAACAGAAGAGAGATACATTACTCAGTGTAACTAGTGATACACCCCACAACTACATCACCAGTCAGCACAAGAGGATCTTTTCCAAGCTGAACATTTTGTGGACTATGCAGGCATACAGAGCCATCCTTCAAGTCATAAGAAGCAAGTCTTTTCCTGTCGCTTCTCTAAAGAATTTGCCTTAATTTAAAACTAAAAGAAAAAAATGCTTTTTAATGGGCACTCAAGTCTTCTTCATTGACTTTGGGGAAACAGAATATTTCTCAACTCTACATTATTTCAATTACATATTTTTAGTTTCAAGTGGAAGCAAGTTAGTTCTTTAAAAGTGGAAGATTTCTGAAAGAAAGATTTTTTTGCAATATTTTTTATTCCTCCATTTAATAAACAGCAAGATATTTGCCTGTAATCTAAGAAGGTAAGTAAATTGCTGGGATATCAGAAACTCCTGAAGTTACTGGCAGCAGCAGCAACCTGAACATAGGACCACCAGGTTGCCGCATTCTTTAGCCAGGCATCACACAACTTCTTCAGGAAGGCAGCAAGCCCTGATCTGACACATTGGTTTTGGTAACTTCTGCCAGAAATGTAACAGCCTGAAGAGCACTTGAGAAGTTTCTGTTTAATCCATCCCTGCCCCACTCTTGAGCCGCTTCCACGGGTACAACAGGACAGCTGTGACCAGAGCAACACAGCACTCCAGGCCAGACAAGAGAACGGTTACTTTAACACTGCCCTGCATCCTGACCCAGGTTATCTTTTAGTTCCACAGTTGCACCAACCCAGCTAAGGTGCAGGAACGAATGCTGAATGTTAGTCAACCAGCACTTAGGATAAGCATAAGATATGTTTTCACACCAAAAACGTAAAAAGCAGGATACTTTAGGAACACTAAACCAGTTAGGCTAGAAGGAACAAGTCAACCAGAGAACACAGGAGGAGTGAAGAGGGCTGCTCCTGCTCTGGATTTGGAGAAAAGGCCCACAAAGAAAGCACTGCAGTGCCTGGGTCCAGCCCCAAGGTGGGTTGCAGTCGTTAGGTGCAAGTCAGAGCAGCATTTGCTTCTCATCAAAAAAAGCAAGCAGGCAACCCCAGAGAAGTCCCAGCACTGAAGGAAAACATACAAGGGCCAGCGTGACAGCTAAAAGTGCTGGGATGGGGTTCTGTGCAGGATTCCTCTCTAGCAGGTATAAAATCATCCTTTCTGCAAGAAGCAGAAGGCAGAGATGCACCTCCATGGCTACAAGTACATTCCCCAATGGAAAACAAGTTTTGAAGCCAGCAGGACAAAAATACTCACATTACTTTGGAAGTTATGCACTTTTTTAGCAATGATGTACCAAGTCCAAACAGACCATATTACTCCTCCAAAAGCAACTCAGAGAATTCTCACAGTCTTAAACGTTAAGATTTAGAAAGCCTGAAAAAACTTTTAGAAGACAGTTTCAACTTACTGAAGAGTTTTAAGAGATCTGAAGGACTCCTTAGACCATGGGCTACATACAAAGAAAAATTAAAAACATTTCTTGCGAAGAAAAATAAAATCAAAATTTCTTAGAAAGATATTAGAAACACGTAACACATGGAGTAAAAAAAAAAAGCCTTCAGCATATTCCTAGTGTCATCAGTTTGCAAGAGCCCAATAAACCAAAAACCTAACACAGCTAGTCTTAAATCCAACTGACTCCTTTCAGTGACAATTTTCAAAGTTTCTGCAAGTGCCACTACACTCTCACAGCCTGCTCACCTCAGGCTCTACAAGCAAGTAACAGCAAAAGGGTAAAAATTCCTAAAGAATCACTCAAACCTGCAGTTCAGAAATCCCAAGTTGAAGACCCACCCTGATCACTCCCTCCTTGTACCAATCTTAACACAAAACTGATGTACTGTCAATCCCTCCTTTCACACCTGCTTCAGCAGATACAAGACTTTAACAGATGGAAACAGACACTACTACTACCATTTCTTGAATGATTTAATTAAATCTTAGAACACCTAAGAGCACACTTTTTATAACCAGACAAGGTAAGCAGATTGTCCACAATAAAAGTAATTATGCATTTACCTTTAAATAAGAAGTTTTGCTCTTTATGAATCAGTGTTTCTCTGTTGCATTTTTGAGACAAGACTCCCTTTCAATAAATGAATGCTGTTTTTTACCTGTAGGTTAGAATATTACTTTACATATATTTTTCCTGGCAGCATCACCCATTAAAGGAAGTTTCTGTGAGCAGCTTTCTCCTAATTCTTGCCCTGGTGCCTCGCTGCTTGCTCTTGCCCCACAGTGCTGAAAACATCTTAGAGGGTGTACATAGAAAAACAGGATTAGCAAAACTTCCTCCTTCTACCTCTCTTCTTCCTTGCAGGGTTATTTTTAACCCAGGTCAGTTCACTCACTCTGACTATGACTTACAGCATCACCTCATTTACAGTTGCGCCTGCACATAAAAGGAAGTGGTGACTGCAAAGGAAAATACACGTGGAGCTGCAGTTCAGCTAATGCTTCCCCCTGAGCAGACCCAATTCAGACATAGTTGTTTTCTGTGGAGGGATACGCAACATGTTACGCCTGTAGGAAAGTGGGGGTTTTTTTGTAATTACCATTGTAATATCATGCTGCTTGTTTTTTCAATGTTTTACTAGCTTTGGAGACAGACTTACTTACGATCTAACATTTTACAATACCCTCACAAAACGATTTCACAGAAGCCAAATGTCCTTCCTAGGCATCCTAACTGGCCTCACCTTTCAGTGCAACTGAAGAAAACAACACGACAAGAACTTTCAGAAAAACTCAGACATTACATCTCAGCAATTAGATCATGACAGACAGCATGACAGAATAGCACCAAGCAGCATGTCACAGCATCCCACTCAGTGAAAGGTACACATTGCACCAGAGTATATTAATGCAGGACTTCACACTGGTGCAGCTATTTTACAGAAGCAACATCCTTGCACTGGAATATTCTCATGTGAGGAAGACTGGACTTATGATAAAGGGCTGGATTTGACCTCACAAGCCCCAGGTTCAGTTGCGAGCCTCAAAGTCCGTTTTGCACTTCATGTGCAATATTTTTCATTTTCCAGCTGCAATAGAGGAACATGACTTTTGCTCTCCTCACCAGATTTCACAGATGACTGGAGACATCTCATCCACCACTTGTATGTAGAACATCAAGCACAACCAAATCCTCACCTTCGCTGAAGTCCCTCACAACCACAGTTAAGATACAAATAGCGTAAGCACCAGTCAAGAGTTTATCAAGAACCCCCAGTCATGGTTAGTTGGGTGCTGTAACAACTGTGATGGTTTTTGGAAAGGCAGAGTACAACAGCTTAGACTTCATGCTATCCTAATAAGAGCTCCAAGGCTCTTGGCTGATTTGGAGCATAAGAACAGTAAGCTTGAGCTTGCCTAAAAATGCCAGTGAAAGCATAATTGTAATCCAGACATACGTTATCATCTCTGAAATAGGCTTGTAGAAAGTTCCAAAACGCAGAACACAGACCACACAAAAAGTTCATCATTACCCAGGGCCATGACTTCCCTTGTGTTAGGAAAACACCTACTAAACACTGCACATGCTGATTTGCTGCTAGGAGAAGTGCTGCATTACTGCTAAGTCATACAAAAGGTCTACAGGAAGGCTTAGGTTTTGAGGGGGTGGGGGGGAATTCGGGTTTTATATCCTGAAACCAAAGTGAATGTTTTGTAGTATTCTTCGCATCATGGCATCTTCCCACTTTACTCACACAAAGATGTCGTCTTTTGGCATGATATGATTTAAACCTTCATCCATTTGGAAGATTTTGTGGAATCGATGATTATACACGTCTGTCACCACCATCTAGAACAGCAAGTGATATTTGCAAAAAGATTATAATAAAAGCTTCCATAAATTTAGGCAAACTAACTTTAAATTCAAGCAACAGTTTATTCCTGTTTTCTCTTTATCAGAATTTTCAGCACACCAACATCAACGCTGTTTTCTATAACAGCACCCAGTAGCTAATCAGCTATATTTGTTAAGATGGATCAGAAAAAGCAAGTAACACTGATTTTATAGAGGTACTGAGGAGATGCAATTCCAACAGCTGCAAGTCAGCCTGGTGGAAACAGCAGCACAGATCCCAAGATCAAAGTGGCAACAGGCTAGGATTTCAGGCACGGATCAGTCACATCTATAATTAACTGAAATCAATTTAAGTGCTACACTGGCATCCTAAGAATACCCCACCAACTAGGAAACCATTCACTCTGGAAAAGCTCACCTGATCCCTTTGTTATTAAAAGGATATCCAAGAAGAGGTGGACCCAAAACAGACATAGAACATCTCTCAGTACTAAGAAACTACACTATCAGAAATGCTGGGGGTGGGGGCTAGCTTTCTGCCCCTTCGTCTACTGCAATGGAAGTATCAGAATAAACACAGATTGTTTCATGCATCTTTTTATTTTACAATCAAAGAACAGCATTCAAACTTGTTAGGGTTTTGTCACTATTTCATTAAGTTCAGCTTATCACCCATCTCAAAGCTAAGCCACCAAAATGCTTCAAGAAAAACAAACATTTATCAAAATTACTGTGCTGCATTTATCCTTACGTTTTCTGCAGGAACACCAGAGAGTTTGGAGAGTGATTCACACAGATCTGAGATAGCCCCCATCATCGGCACCACAACCCGGTACTAGAAACAAAGATAACATCATGCTTACACTAGGCAAAATAAACTCATGCAATGCAGAGAGCAAGAAAATGGAAATAAAACCTTTAATTTATAGGAGTTCTGCTGAAGTTAAGGTCACAGCCACACACTTCAAGGCCTTCTGTATCTCAGCTCTACTTTACAAAGCAGGGATTTGGAGGGAATGAAAGAGCCATAAACAGTTGCCTTCTGCTTTGATCAGGCTCAGCAGTAGTAAAACCCACCAAAAAAAAAAAAAAAAAAAAAAAAAATCACCAGACACAGCAGCTTGCTCAGAACATAAACTGCTGCTTCTTTATGTGATAAAAAACATCCTAGAGCCATTCTCCCCAGTGCCTCTGGAGGTCAAGTTAGAAGTCTTGACAGACAGGAAGGCAAACATTTGTGTGGATGGCATACAAGGATGGACCCTCCTGAGCAGATCAGACCACGTAAATCTTCATTTGATGGGCAATGTCATCAATACAGGCTGTAGTTTACCTCTTCTAAGAGTTCTGTTCCGGACATGTCCTCAGACTGAAACAAATCCCCAGAGCTCACCCAGAATAGGACACACCATGTATTACCCTGTACTGGGGCTGGCTGGGAGGGAGTTACTTTCCTTATAGCACCCTGTATGGTGCACATTTTTGATCTGCGGCTAGAACAGTGTTGGTAACACATTGATGTTTTAGTCATTGCTGAGCAGTGCTTGTGCAGCGTCAAGACTTTCTCTTTGTCTCTGCTATGCTCCATCCGCAGGTAGGCTGGGGTGGGCAATAAGTTGGAAGAGGACACAGCCAGGACAGTGGTCCTGAACTGCCCAAAGGGCTATTCCATACTATATATGCAATGTAATGCTCAGCAATAAAAATTGTGGTAGAGAAAAAAAGGGTGTTTTTGGCTTCCAAGGTTATTGCTCAGACAGTGGCTGGGCACCGGTCTGCTCGTGGGAAGTGGCAAGTGATTTCCTTCGCGTCATTTGTGTCATTGACCCCACCTCCCCACTTTTCCTTCACTTATTAAACTATCTTTATCCCTACCCATGGGTTTTCTTGCTTTTGTTCTTTCTAGTCTCTCCTCACTCCTGCTGGGAAGAGGGCAGGGGGGAGTGAACAAGAGGCTGTGTGAGTGGTTGGCTGCTGGCCTGAGTCAATGCACCACTCACATTAGGCTACAAAAAGCACGAGGGGCACAGTCAAGAAACCTTCCACACTCCTAAGCAGAAGTATCTTGTAAGTCAGTGGGAATGCTCTGCCTCGGATGCTAAACATACGATAATCCATTGGTTCCACTTCCAGTGCTCTGAACACTTCCCTGAAGACAGATCTGTGAGCTTTTAACATGGCTAAGTGACATTCTGCAACCAGGAATGTGCATGGATGCAAGAATACAGGTGCACCAGAACACAAGCATCTACAGTTTGGTTTAACCTGGCATCCTTCCTCCATCAAGTAATCAGTACCGTATGTTTTAGAGAAGGATTCAACGGCACTGTAGGTTACAGATAGGCACACACTCAGAGAGAATTACATGGAATGTACTTGCCTTGACTAAAAGGAGTTATGTATCAATATTCACCAGAATCTTCTCAGTTATACTATCCATCTGCATATTCCACTGTGGCTTTCAGTTCACTTTCTCTTAGCACAACCCACATGGCACAGACACAGCTCCTCCTTGTGTCACACACCAGAGGGGAGTAGTGGTGCACACCTCTGGCTTCCCAACTGGGAGATCACAAAACGCAAAGAATTGCTCACAAAGAGACTGAAGGTGGGATGCAGAACGTGCACGTGGCCAGCTCATCTAAAAAAGCCCCAGGTAGCGGAAGTTCTGTTAATCTTGATTCTTTAAAGTAGAATTTATCCTTTCAGTCTCTATGCTACTGGTAACTTGTTTGTTTTCTCAATGAATCCTTTCTTTGTTCTTGCCCTTTATAAAGTCTTAGTGACAAGAACAAGTGTAGCTGTCCTTAATTTCATAGCTGTACAAAAAGCAGGATGAAAATTTATTGTGAATTCAGCATACATTCTTCTCCACTGTACCTACCACCCTCCTCAAACTAACAGTGTATATACAAAGCACGAGTTTTACCACCCACAGTTATAATCCACAGCACATGCAAATATTGCCAAGCAGTGCCTCCAAAACTGCATCAGGACATCTAGTCACTCTGCTTGGGCCTCCCACATCTTGTGCTTCTCTTGACATGCATGGCAAGCACAAGGTTACTTTAGGTATGTGTGTGCCTATCCACAGGCCCATTTGAAAATAAAAGGGGGGGGAAAGGAGGAATTAAAAATCAGTCTATCTTAGAATTGAGCAAGCAATCAAGTTTGGTTTTTTTTTTTTTTTTTTCCCCCAAGAGGGATTGTTTTTCATTTCTGTTTGAAATTCAGAGGCTTTACCCATTTAGGTAAGTTTCACCTTTACATTTTCCAAGGTAACACGAGGTAAACATGCCAACGCAAACACATTACTGCTTTCAGGGAGCAATACATCCTGCACAGGTAATCTCATCACAGGAACAGGTAAGCCACTTCCAGCTGACCCATGACCTTAGTCTCACAAACCAAGATTTTACAAAGCCACTTGATTTCATGTGTTCAATTTCCAGTTTTTACATTAAAAAACCCATCCTACTTCACTCAAAGGTGGACATCAATGTCCTTTGGATTATTTTAAAAGTCTCAACTTTAAAACCTAAGAGAAAGACTCAGATGACTTAAAGAAATTCGTGTCTTCAACATGCCTCACCTGGACAGGTCTGTGCTGTGGGTCTGCATATACCAGGGTAACTTCCATGAGACGATCTCTCCTCAAGGGCAGTGGAAGGGTTAAGTAACAGAAGGGATCAAAGGTCACAGAAACTTTGGAGCATTTGGGACAAACAAGGGTAGATTTGAAAAGACCATGAAAAATATCCACAATAATAGAATCATTCCTCAGCCTGTGATTCTCCCAGGCCTCTTTTGCCACCTCCTATAAAAAGAAAAAAAATACATTAAAAGTTTTTTTCTTGCAATCACTTCCATAGCATGGCAAGCACAGGAATCAAAGAAAACTCAGAAAATTGATACTGACAGGTAAATTTCACAGAAAGGGTGGGGTCTACCAGTGTGTCCAGCATAACACACTGGGATTTTTTCCTCAGTGAAACTAAGGCCTTGTGTCAAGTCAAATGTAATACTTCTGTTTTAGCTGAGTCACTTGGTCAGGTATTCTTTGGTGCACACAATGCCAGTAGCATGAATGGAGCCAAAGGGACAGTGACAGGGTTACACGCTGCTCTTCAGGACAACAAGCTGCTAACAAGATACACTCCACTCTCCTCCATGAGGAATAGACTGCTGCCCCCTGCTTTTGAAAGACAACTGCAGTTACAACTTCGGAGAAAAAAGTAAGAGAATTTTTCCCTGGAAAATGATGGTCCATGTTTCACAAAAGAAGTATAAAAGGAGACTAATTAAAGTCCCTCGAAGACTTTCACAATGCAACTTACAAACTCCTTACCTAAGGGCATCTGATAACTGACATTTGTCTACTCATTGCAGTCAGAGGCTCTTCTTAGCATGAGACTTTCAGTTTATGGTACAATACCATACATTTTATATGTATCTCAAGTGAAATAAGTGCCAGAGATACACACACACTGCAACGTTACTGTCACTAAGGAGGATGCTGAGATGGGAACAGAGTAATAAGCTCCACCAACTGCAGTGATATGGTTGCAAGGCAAAAACACATGTACATTTCCTATATCAGGGGGAGGGAAGTACCTAAATAAAAGGAAGGCATGCTGGGCATCCTTTCCATCCCACAATTATCAGCATTTCTTGGAGAAAAAAAAAAAAGATTACACATTCTTGTGGTGTTGCCACATGCACTATATTATGCAAGAAAAGGCAAAAGACATGAAGTTATTGCCAGTTAACAGGAAAAACAACTAGTCACATACACCTCCTAAAAATAATTACTGCATCTAGCTTTTAGGGGCTCCTAAAGCATCTTTCTACCTAATATTTTTACTCTGGACCCTGCATTTGTCTGTATGTTGCAGCTGTCTGTACTGTGACAAGAGGTAAAAGCCTGATGAGGAGAATGTGAGTTCACTTAGGTAAAGACATTTCGCTATCATGTGTCTCATTTTAATGTGAGCATGGTGTTTGCCAACTTCAGAGAAACAAAGTGTCTGCAAGGGGCTCATGCATCAGTGTTGACTGGGAAACAGAGGATAGAGAAAAGGCAGGGAGAAAAATGAACAGAAGACACCTTTTTGGCCTCTGTCAGGAAAATGCTGTAAGAGAATTACTTTTCTCTATTTAGGTAGAGTGGGTAACTGGAGCCCAAGGGTGTTTAAATTCAAATTTAAATTAAATACAATGTGAAGTTGCTTTAATATCAGTGTACCCATTTCCATGGCACCAGAAAGGAGAAAAATCAAGTTAAGCTTCTTAAGGAGATGAGGTAGTTCACCAAACATTAGGAATTCAAGATCCACGGCTGTACAAAGTCACTTATACCTTTGTTCTCTCCTTGTCTTGACCAGTGATTTCATGCACCCTGTTCAACCTGGTTTTAAATCTAGCTCATGGATTACATTTGTCTAGAGACCATGAGGGAGCACACACGAGAAGTCTGGCCTAAAAGCTCACTTCATTTGACACTCTGCTATCTACTAGTGGGACACCAGAATGGCTGCTTACAACCCCATGCCCAGGGCACGTGTTCAGACCCTTATCTGAGGGACACCCCGGCACCTCTGCATGACAATGCTTCTAGTCTCACCCAAGTCCACAGGCAAGTATGATGGCCTGCACAGTAAGCATTCTCCTCAAACTGATGCTAAAAGCTGCTGCTCAATCTACCAGGAGGAAGAAGGTGGGCCTGAGTAGTCAGGGAGGAACAGTTATGGTAGTAACTACAGCATACTTTAAGACAGCTGTTATGTCACAAGATCAACTTCCTTCCTTTCCACTGCAGAACCACAACAGTATTGTATCATAACCACATCTTCCTGCATGCCAGTATAAGAACAGACATTCTGCTGTTAAGGCAGAGCAACAGCAACATGCCACAAGGTGTCATGAAGAGTCAGCCATGCCATAAAGCACGACAGGGTTCTCCCCTCCCAGGTACACTGCTTTACAGGGAGAATGTTTGTGTGGCCTGTGAGCGGGAAGGCCAGGAAGAGTCACAAAAGCCAACTAAACTCCCTTGGAAGCGCTACCTGCCTTACCCTCAGGTAAAGGGCACCATACCGAATCAGGTCTGCCATTGGCATCCTTCAGCTCCAAGTAGGGCTTCTTCTTCACTCTGTTCAAATCCTCATGCAAGCCATCTAGAAGAAAAGCCAAGAGTTCCTGCGAGTCTTGCTGCTGGTATCCTGAAAACTGCGGAGCAAATCGGCCAACCTGTGTCTGAAACACAAAGGCAAGAGTCAGAGGGGGGTGAGCACTACCTATGTGTAAAAGACAGAAATAAAAACACTCACATCCTAGCTTTCTCAGCAATCAACTCCATGCTACCTTATGTGAGCAGTAGACCACAGTGAACTGGATGCTAACGCAGCAAGAGTGCCAGAATAATTTTCCCAACTAGGTTTGCGCCCCGCCCCAGTGTTTAGAGGGAAGAATGCATTTAGTGGTGTGATGCTAGAAATCTAAGTTATCAGTATTAATTTAGGAACCTGCAAACAACCAGTACACAAAACCTACCTGCCTGATGAATTTTGTACTTTAATTTCTCTTTCAGAAACCTGCAGTTCCCACAATGCAGACTTGCTATAAGGTAGCATCTTGAAGCAGGTGGACTGCAAGACTGAAAATGCCTGCAGAAGATACTTATGAACTAACAAAACTAGCTTAAAACTGAGATTGAAATCCTCGCCACAGTAATCTCTAGCTATTCTAAAAATTGTGATATGAAGCTAAGAAACATAACAGCCTGAGTTAGCAAGAGCCAGAAAAAGCACACCCATGTAACAGCCTGTTATTTCATAACTGCTATCTCACAACACTGCCATTTAGTGTTTCTGCTTCTAAAAAAACAATGGAGAGGGGTCCCACAGGAAAACCAACAATTAACTGAAGGAGTGGTCAGTCCTAGTGACCATCACTAGTTTTCTCATAAACACAAAGAGTCCAACAGACTTGCAAAATTATGCTTAGAACATTTTAATCACTCAGGATGACAACCGCAAGGGAGCCCAAACTGAAGGGCTGTTTACATTACAGAGATAGTTAACACTGTCACTAAATCAGCAACAATTGTTAGAAAAATCACAAGTGATACTGTACTAGGAAATAAAGAGTAATTCTTGTTCCAGTCTTAAACAAGAACAGCCCACATTAAGACACTTTTATTGATGTTTCCTACAGATTCACGTATTTCCTCTGAACGGAAGTTTACAGAACAACTTTAAAAGCAGTGGATAATGTGTCAGCACCTCCAAGTCACAGAAATTAAACTTCTACTTGTTTCAGAACTACCTATGACCCTACAGAGGACAGACTTCTGTAGTCCATGAGACTTTTGCTCTAGGTCTCAAAAGCATATACCCTCAACTTCAAGACTATATACCATGCAAAACCTAAACAGCAACAGGATGCACATTTACATTAGTATCAGGTCATCGTTTATTTCATGTATTTGGGATGTTATTCTTCCTCAGCGTACTGAGATTGCACTATAGAAGCAAACTCTTAGTGTTCCTTGGATGCTTTAATTACATTGTTCTGCACTGGAGCATCTTTGCAATATATTTAAAACAAAAGACATAGTTACAATTTTCCAAGGGGTTCATATACAACTGCTACTTTGCAGTACTTCAGCTGAAAGCAGCTCTTCACACTGAAGCACTGGGAACATGACATCAATAGATAACATTATAGACAAGGGGATGCATTTTGCTCTCCACTTTATAATTTCATTTTTGAAATTTATAACTTGCACACATTTTCTCACTGATTAAAGTTCACGGCTGGCAATTCACATGACCTTGCCTAGTTTTGTAGCAAAGATCATATTGATGCATCTGTAACAGCTCTCAGGCTGGAAGGTCATTTACTAAGTAAGGCATTGAACATTAAAGAGCAGTAACCAATTCTGGGGTATGACACTACTCACTGGCAAGTTCCTCCCTGTACCCTGGAAAGCATTTACATAAAACATGAAACAACCCTGAAGCAATTCTCTCATTACTGCTTTCATAACACCAAAATATATGGAAGCCATATTAGCTTTCACTGTTTCTTCTGTCAAAGAGCTATCCTAAAAGAACATAGAATACTTACTTTAAACATACGTGGGGCCACGTGAGACTGTCTGCCAGACCAAATCTGTTTAATGAGCTCTGCATAGGCTTCTGCAATTTCTCCCCTCATCCCCAGTGGATTGTTCTGATTTATTTCAGCTTCATATTTATCTTCCAAGAAATAGTCAGTCAGAGGAGGGGTATTGCTCAGACACTGAAAAAGCATTAAAAAATTAATTTGCTGCACAGGACAATAAATCTGTGCAACAATGAAATAACAAACCCAGCTTTCACATCAGAACATGTACTATGCTATTAACAAACCTGTGAGACTGAATTTAAGTACATATTTAATTTAAAAAAAAAAAAAAAAATCTATTGGGAAGGCAGGACACTGTAACCATTGCAACTCAAAAGCATGGTTGAAATCAACAAGAAATACCACCAAAGCAGCATTCAAAAGACCACCAGCTCATTTCTGAAACATGGTTTCTCTTTGCAGATGCCACACTGACTTCCCTCCTATACAATGTATTTGCCCATAAGTGTAAGTCACCCCTCTGGAGCAGTTTCTACTGCTCTTAACTTTCTCTTAAGCCTTATCTTAAGGCGTAAGGCTCATTGGTCTGCAGCTCCTTGGTTCTTCAGAAATTTCTTTAAAACTGACATTGCATTTGGCACCTTCCATTCCTTTGGTGCAGAATAATTTTAAGCATTGATATAAAGTTACTGTATTTAATAGTTCAGCAAAGCAAAGAGCAAGCAACCTTGTGAAAAAAAAAACCAACAACCCAGATTTCTGGAAGATATCTGCTCTTGGCATTATATCCCTCCACATTTTGTTAATTTGTTCTGTAACTTCCACTGATGCTTCAATTTGAGTAGAATCTCTTGGTGTAATGCTGAAGTCTGACACAAAATCAAGCCTGCAAGTGTCAGTAAGAGTAAAGTTTACAATCACAGTCCTGCCAATACTCACCAAATCCTATAATTAATGTACATTGTACCTGTTTTTTCCACACGTTACTGAGGTGGTAGGCTAGGCTACCTTACTGATGTATTACACAGAAATCTGCACAGAACATGTCAGGAAGGTCTTTAGAGATGAACCTTAATGTTCTCAAGTCTACATCCCATATCCACTCTCTAACCTTGAAATCCTAATATAAACAACAGTGAGAATAAGAGAGGTCCTTGTTCATCCTTGAGGTGAAACACAAACTATACTTTGTCCTCCAAAGAACAACAAGCCATTAAAAAAATCCCCATCAAAAAGTTAACAAACTTTAAAGGCAGGAAACATACTACTCCATATCTACTCTCCTATTTACATACTGATCATCAGTGTATCATGGTGATGATGTAATATATCCTGGGGAATCACCGTAAACCTCAGGACACAAGTAAAACTAGCACAGACAGTAGTTTCCCTAATTCAAGAAAAGACTCAAAGCTTATAGCAGTAAGTGACACTCAGAAGACTTAGATATGTGAACAAAGAGAGCCAAGTCTGAGATTATGATCAAAACTACTAGGACATCAAGGCACTGTGATAGCAATAAAACATTAAACAGAGCTCTTTCTGAATGCCTGAAATTTCAGGACCCATAGCAGGTGCCTGCACAGAGCTTCACGAACTAGGTGTAGGTACACAGATCTCCCAGCACAGTTACACATGGCAATCTGGAGAGAGTCAGGAAAGCGTAGTCTGCCTTTCAGCCAACCCCATTTTCACTGCCTTGACATGTACCTTGTGGAATTTATTTCCCATCAAATTTTTCCAGTTCCAGTGCCCAGATGTTAGTGTCTTTCTCCAGGCAAATTACATTAAAGTGCTTACAGACTGCTATTGTTTGACCAGTCTCTCACTGGAACACTGTTACTGACAAAATTCCAAGAATTTCCAAAAACTAAGGCAGAAATCTGCATTTGAAAGACTGATGTCTACAAAATTAAAGCCTAATGGAAAATACAAGAAAGAAAGAAACTGGTCTTTAACATGACTAGTTTGCATGCAAAATCAAGACTGAAAGGTGTTTAGATTAAGTTACTTTGATAATCAAAATTAATTTTACAAGTTGTCTCTTAGCTGTAAAGTTCAATAAAACATAATGTGGTTTAAGGTTACCATGATACAACTGAAAATAAAGTCCTGTCAAACAAAAAAAGTGAGGCAGTCCAAGTTTATTGTGGTATCCTGAATACCACATGCATAATGCATTATAGTTATTTTAAGACCTCTTCTAGCTTTCAAAGCTACCACAGAGTGACAGAAGTCATTATGTAGCACTCGTGCCACACTAGAAGTTTGCCCATTGCTTAAATCAAAGTTGATATGTTGGCTCATATTTTGTTTGAATTCCTTAGCAAACAACTATCCCTAACAAGTTTCTGAATTTTTTTAAATTAACCAAATAAACTGAATCTCTTAAGTTAAATAAGTATACCAATAATTATTAGCTTTGCATAACCATTACAACCTTACCACTCCACACAATCACCCTGAACCCTTCCTATAGCTTTTCACACTCAAATTTTTCAAGAGTCTTTAAACAGGGACCCCAGAACTGTGTGCAGTGCCTTGCTCGTGTAGCTAATGCTGCACACACAAGTCAAAACATCCTCCACGTCAGCCCATTCTTGCCAGAGCAAAGCCTTAGGACCTTACATTACAGTTAGGCATCTGTTCAGTACAATTTCCCCATAGCCTTTTCAGAAGGCATTTCGGATCCAGCCCTTCACATCGTACTATGTTTTATAGTACTAACATGCTACACATAAGCCAAACTAAATATGAACTGATCGTTTTGGTTTGGTTGGGGTTTTTTTGGTTGTTGTTTTTGTTGTTGTTTTTTTTCATTCCAGGTGCAGTCTCCTCATTGAATCACATTAAAACATGCTTCTCTTTCCACAGATTTTAATCCACAATCTCTGCGAGACTGCTCTTTTGCTTAATTCTAAAGAGGGTTCTTTCCAATTCTTACCTGTAATGCAGAATTCATGAAGCAGGTATTTCCAAGGTTACTGAGTCCACAGAGTCCAGGCTGTGACAGGGAAGCACTGTCCCTGCAGTTGTAAGAGTTACAGACAAATCCAGAACCTCTGGAAGAAAGACAACACAGTGAACCCCACAATGAGTTTACCAATCCTCAATACTGTTTAAGAATCACATTAAGTAAGAGTCAAAAAAATGTTTAATGAAATTGTTTAACCAGCCTACATGTTTCTGCTGCTTCATAGTGGCTTAATATTGAATACCAGGAATGTGAAGTATATGTGCTAATTTTGGAAACATTAATAGTTACACAGTCTATTATTAATTTATGGCTCATAACACATTAATTTCCTTTGTCTACAGGTACACAGCACACTATCCTAATGCAGCAAGAGTCTGTATGAATCTATATGACATATTGTAAGAGCTAGTAAGAAAATTATGATCTCTACCTGGAAAGGCTTCTATTACACTGGCAGATGGAGAAAGAAAATAATCCCTTCCCTCATACCCCCAATCCCATCAAAATCAGCCAATGCCCTAGTAGTTAGTACGCTCTGGAACATGCACTACTTTCGCAAGTGAGCAAGGAACAGCAGAACATAGTGGTTTCAAAAGCAAAGTTTGATAAACAGGTACACAAGAGTAGCAGAACTCCTCCTTTTCTATACAGGCAAGAATGCACAGGAGTATTCATTCACATGAAGGACGAAGAAACAAAAAGAACATTCCTGCTCTTACCCCCTGCCCAGGTGGGAGCTGTTCAGTCCATAGGAGTTACTGCTATCACCGTTAGTAATGACAGAAGTGGCAGACACTGAGGAATAAGAACTTGCTGATGATTTTGAAGAGGTAGTAAAGTTTCTGCTAGTTGCAGTACTTGATCTGGGAGAAAGGAAAAAGAAGTAGAAACAGTGCTACTACTTTTTTCACCCCCACCCCCACCTCCCACAAAACTCCAAGGACTTGCCACATTACAGTCAGTTCCCTCACACAGAATTTACTGTTTTGATCTGTGTGATCACGCTTCCAAACACCTCTCTGGAACAGAAACCTCAAACAAAAGTACCAGAAGCAGGAGTAACAATTCTTGCTTAGAGCAAAATCTGGGTCCCAGACTGAAATAAGTAGGCAATTCAGATGGCATGAGTGATAGGGAAGCAAGCTTTAAGTTTATGAGTAAACCACCTTGAAACAAGCAAGCAAAAAAATCCCAATCTTAAGACCACAAAACACTTGCCCCACATTAAAAGTGGCAAAGTCAGTCCTTCCCTACTTCCCTATCCAAATCACCCACTCAAACAGAACGTTAATTAGTAAGAAGATAACCAGGGTGAGCACAAAACAGTTTGCTACTGAGCCTAGCTGATACAACTACATTGCCTGGAGGCAAGACATACACTGCTATGTACATGCATGCTTGGAGGTAAGACACACTGCTATGTACATGCAACACGCATAGCAATCTTCAGCGTTTTGAAACTGGAGATACTGAAATGGATGAAAAAAAGTTCATAAGCCTGAAGTCTATCCGGTTGTGAATCCCAGGCTATTCCACACTACTACTCTCCTGGTCCAGAAAGGAACCAGAACACAATGTTACAAGACCAACAATGTTCTGTCATAGACAGCTTTGGCTCCATAAAAAAAAAAAAAGCAAAACTAGAAGATAGTACTACATAAATAAAGAAACTATTTTGATACTAATTAATTTCACTATAGCAAGAGCTAACTCTTTCCCCAAATAAACATGCAAAACTAAATGCAAAAAGGCACAGGAGACCAACAGCCACACAACAGTGGCTAATACACCCAAAGCAGAGCAAAGCACCAGCAGAGGACAGTGCCTTCAAACTTTAGTTTGTTCTTGTGTATCTTTTAATGTGGCTCTGATTTTCAAATGATACAAACTAAAAATGCATATTCATAGCTCAGATGCTACTAAGAAAACAGTCTTGGCAAACCTCTGTGGAGCAAGAACTAAAAGTCAAAGAACAAGCCATAATGGCCAAGAGGAGGCAGGACAGTTGGACAGCCTTACCAGTTTGGAAATATAATAGCAACAAAATAAATACAGAAGGAAACAAGTTAAAACAGGAGCTTCCAGATGAAAACACAAACCCCAAACACAGTCTAAATCTGAAGCATTAAAAAAACCAACCAAAAACAAACAAAAAAAACCACACAAAAAAACCCCACACACCAGCCAGCACAACCAAAAAGTATACCAGAAAGTATACTAGCAAGAATGAGCAGATCTACCAAAATAACTAAGACAACCATTTCTGGGACAATACACAACCTTCTGGTCATTACATGTTGGAGATAAAACTTCTCAAGACTACCTAGACACAAAGATAAGATCAATGAGAGAACAAGAGGGTCTAGACTATAACAACAATTATCAGATTCATGCTCCACATGTGGGAGTTTCAAGGCTCAAGAATAAAATAATTAAGCTAACAATAGGCTGTAAATCCATTAAGAACACGTTTTAAAAGTCTGAAGTAGAAGTGAAGTATCTAGAAGCAAAGAAGGGCAATCTAGAAAATGCTAGACTTGAAAATGTAGCATCTCTGCTTGACATGTTTGACAGCAGCAAGAGAAGAGAATAAGACACTTGGAAAATAATATGAAGAAAATCTAACAGAAAACGAAGATGACCTCTTAAGAGATTTCAAAATTTCCAATAGAAGCATAGAGGCAGTGCGTAATCAAGAGTCAGATGGCAACTGAAGAGTTCCAAGAAGTACTTCAATAGTATCCTACACACACAGAAAAAAGCTAAGAACTATGAGGGAAGATAAAAAATGGATCAGAAACCAAAGATAACAGACAAGTCACAGAATGGGAAAAGGTCTACCTACAAAGTCACCAAGGATCTTGAGTGAATTCCTGTTAGAAAATTGGGAAGGATCATGTAAGAAGTAAAACAACAAAAGAGAGGCCAACAGCTTGTGAAGTGTGGAGAAAAAAAAAAAACAGAAATCAAATACGCTTGGGAAGATAAAAATGCTAAGCACTCTTATATTTTACAACTTACTCATCTATCTGTGATAACTGAAGAAAGATTTAGGATTTACTAAGCACAGCTGCTCCCCCTCATCTCACAAGATGGTCACAAAGGTAGCTATGATTCCAGATGAAAGGCACAGATAGCAGCTAAGAACAATGTTTTTCTCTGAAAGCCTCCCATTTTAAGCCCAAGAAGCTACTGTTAACGACTCCACAATCCTGTAAGCTCTAAAGCAGACTGCCTCATTTGCACACAGAGGTGACAACAGAAGTCCTGGACGCCATGCATTTATCCCCAGTGCCCCAAAAAGCATTTCTGTGGAACATGCAGACTTTGACCAGTCAAAGCCACTGCCATCTCTCACGGTACGTGACTTCTGCTCCCTTGGAAATGGAGGCCCCAACACCTTGCTCTGAAGTAAAAGATAAACATTATTTCTTCTTTGAAGTTTGTGAGTTAGAACCTTCTAAAATGTTCTGGGCTACTCAGTGGGTTACCACTGAAACTACTCTCAGTTTGCTTAGTTTTCTCTCTGTAGGCATAACAGAGACTGGACTGGAAGGTGCCGAGCTCATACAGCTTCCCTTTGATCACCACTGCAATGTTTCTGACAGGGAAAAACACATTCAGCTACATTTCATCAACAAAATCTATACAGGAGTAAACTATAGCAAAGAAAGACTTCATCTAACCATGCAACAGTTCAGGGATTTGAGAAAATAATTTCACAGGTTTGAGGATAAGACTGCGTGGTATGACTGCTGAATCAGCCCTCCTGCTTAAGCACAATTTGAGTCTCTCAAGATAACTCCTGTCTGAGCTAAAATGTCTTCTAGAAAAATCTACCATCGTAGTTTCACAGTGGCTAGCAACAGGCAATCCAGCAGACCACAGATAAACTGTTCCAATGATCAATAACCCTTACAATCAGAAGAAACTTGCATTTCATTTGCTGTATGAGTATCTGGCTTCATCATCTGGACATTGGTTTGTGCTCATCTCCATCTGCTGCCTGTAGAGTTCCTTCTTCATTTTCCATTTGTCATATCCCCACAGAAGCTTTTACGTGTTAAAATCAACTTTTAGATTTTTCACTGATATACTTTAACTTCTCGGTCTTCTAGCATAAAAATTATTTGCTAATTATTCAACAATTCACTTGGCTCCTTTTGAAACCCCTCTCATTAGTCTACTTTTCATATCTGTTGACAACCTCACAGGACATCATCATTCCACATGCAGTTTTATCAGTGTTCCAGTTATCAAAAAAGTCTTCTGATGCACAGTCAGCATTTCCTTGCTGAACCACTGAGGTTTTTTGTTTGGTTTTGCCTCAAGGCTACTACAGGAGCTCACATTCAGGAGACTGAACCAGGACTAGAACCACATTCCCACAGCGTCCAGCATGTTATTTCAGTCTCATGTTCTTCATTCCCACGTACACAACTTCATGCTTCATAATACTGATGCACACTGGCCCCCGTCTGCCAATTAAAGACAGCCGTTTCACATCTTGCCATGAAATGTTTCAAAAACCCACACAAATGGCAACTGAGGATAAATCTGGAAACTAGCAGCATAAAGAGGACCAAGTCAGATTAATCTAGTACAGAAACTGTGAGGCCATATGGTTGATAAGTAGAAAAACTGCTAAGCTGAAGAGCTTGAAAAAAATATTGTAAAAGGCTTTCAAGTAGTTGGAAGACAGAGACGGGAAAAGTATTTCAATTCAGTTGAGGCTACCTTCACAGCACACAATAGAGTTAGTCCTCCTCCTTTCAACTCCCAATATTAAAAAAAAAAACACAACCCACCATTAAAAATACTGTGACAAGAAGTTTTTGTCAAAGCAGGAGAAGCTAGAACTTAGATTTAATTGGCAAAGCAGAAGCCATAATGGATTTTCATTTAGAGACTTCTTACATGCAAAAGCCTCCTTATGTACTCAATGCTACTCTGAAAGCATGGCATCTGCTGCAAACTCAAGCACTTTAAAGTCATGTAATAAAGGTTTGCCCACAAAATATTTAGCCCAGGTGTCCTCTGAAATCATCAGCACACAAGGAGCTGGGGGATGGAGATCAGTTTTAAATATGAAAGGGCATTTAATTATGGCATTATGCACCTACAAAACACATTATCAACCACCAAGGTCTTAAAATTGTACAGTAATTTCTGGTATGGGATATCACTGAATGTTGTATCAGGTTGAACAGATACCTAAATCAAGACAGAGTAGTTGAGAAAAGCCAAGTGTTACAAGATGGGTGAACTAAACAACAACTCAACATTTTTACTAAGGAGAGTACTGGGGGGAGGAGGGAAAGGTCCATCAAGTATACAGTGCCATCAGTAAACAGAAGAGTAGGAAGAAGAAACAGCAAGAAAATTCTAGCAGCAAAGAACCAAAAGGTATTTTCCTGCTGCATATTGCAAAGGGAAGCAGACAGCTACAAGGCACATGCTAAATACAACTTTACTCCTGTTTTCAAATGCAAGACCTGACAGAAAAGGTGCTATTTTTATAGACCTGACACAATTTCTTGTTTGTTTGTGCTAAGAAAATGATACTCAGGACAAAAAAAAAAAGTGTGCTAGGACTGAGCTGGAACTCTGTTAGCTCAGGATTTTATTTTGGGAGTCTTATAAGTAACAATTAAAGAGGACTAAGTTCCACACAGCCATTGATATAATCTCCCTTCAGAAACAAAGTATGCCTCCAATTCTGAAATTCCTGAATAAATATAATCTATTCCCTCTTCTGAAATCTTGTCTAGTAGCAAGAGCAGTTTCCAACTACAACAAGAAAGTATTTTATTCCTTAGGGAGCAGCAAACTAACAAACAGCAGTGGCCAGGCATACTCTGAATATACCACCCAAGGACTAATGTGGAGTTTAAGAGCATTTTTTTCTTTAAAACGTCAGCCAGCTTGATGGCTGGGGAAATCCACAGAAGGCTGCCAAACATGTGGAAAAGCGGTTTCCCCTGGTAGGAGCCAGTGCCTCTGACAAGCAGCAAATGGTGGGGAAAAATCCTTATGACAGGGAACCCATCCACCTCACTGTCACCTTGTGCACACATATTCTGTGAGTACGGAATGACATGAACGCCCAGCTTTCCGAGGCCTCTTTTAGTACATAGGCAGCAATGAGGATGCTCGCCATTCCTCTACCAACAGCAGAGAGCTCTACATCCCATTTGGTTTATGCCATCAAAACTCTAAGTAAAAACTTTCTCATAAGCTTTTAGTATTAAAGTGATGCAGCCCAAAGAAAGATCTCCAAATATAAAGTTCCCCATGGTCTTGGCTAAACAGTATTTTCTCCAGCTGAGAAACAGAGTATTGGAGCAAAATGTTTGCCTAAGATAGGATTAAAATTTGGGAGTTATTCAACTCTTCAATACCAAACCTCAGCACAGAGAATTCACAGTTCCTGCTGACACTAGATGTACCTACAACCCTAATTCTTCAGAACTTCAAAATATAAGTTTATTTAGAAAGCATAACAGCTTATCAACATTACAGACTTGCTTAGCCTCACAAAAGAGCAGAACAGGTTTTCAGGGTGATAGTCTCACTTATCCTTCTTAGCCATGCTGTTAATGCAGCTTCCAACTCACTTCTGGTATCACCTTTGGCTTCCAAAAAGCATTGGTTGTTTCCTACAGACAAACAAGAACTTCCTCTACTACAGAATCACTCTCTGTAATATTAATACAGTGTAACCTACCCTGAACACGTCATCAGTGAACAGGGTAAGACACTCATACTCTTCTGGGCTGGGAACTCTGGATCTTGCCTCCTCCTTCCTCTCTCACCAGTTCTGTCTAGTTCAATTGCTCACAATCACCCACAGATTTTATACATATAAACAGTCCCTATGGCTTTGTACTAAACTCATTAATCTGGAGTCTTAAACATGTAATACTGATGTAATGCAACAGGTATATGCACACACCCCCCCATTGAAAGACAAGCCACGTCCCAAATCATTAATGGGATTTGAACCCTACACTTCAGGCTAGTGAGTCTTTTACCAGCTCACAGAAACAATTAAAATGCTGGCAACGTTTCATTGCAGTACAGACATCTAATGTTTCCAGAACAAAAGGAAAAAAAAATTTTAAAGATCAACTGAGAACACACTCTAAGTCACAGGGTACACTTTCACTTAAGGTTTGTCTGCTGAGATATCTGACAAATGAAAGAACATGGTTAAACAAGCAGCTAATTTTTTTCATTATATAGAAAAGCTTTATTAATGATTTTATTTACTAAATTATTGCTCTCCAAGAGAAAATAATCCATGCTGCTCCAAGATTAACTTATGTAAAAGACTCAGCCTGAGACTAGTAAGAATCTTTGCACTGTGCTTTCCCAGATTTCAACTTCAGAGGGAGGTGGAATTTAGAGAGTGTATTCAAAACTAAACGAAATATGAAACTACCCTTAATAAAAGAATGTCTTGAAAAAAAATTTAAGGATTCTCAGTAAAACAAACATCAAATAAGTTACAAACTACGGAGTATTAAGTATTTATGCATTTATATAAAGATATGCTAAAAAAGGGAAGGAAGCCAAATAAAATTCAGAACTGATTATAACTGACATGAAAAGAAAGCACAGAGCAATTATAAATGCATTACTATGGAGCAATGCCAATGATTCAAGAAAAAGAAGTTAAATTTAGCTTACTCACCAAGAACCTATTATGTAACAACAAAAAAACCAGAGCATCACTATTTCTTTTTGTCAATATAAATCCCTTAAAAATAGGTAAAAAGCTTTGTGAAATAACCCTTGTGTCATGATTTAGGCCCAGCCAGCAACTAAGCACCATGCGGTTACTTCCTCACTCCTCCCCCCTGCTCCGGTGGGATGGGAAGGAGAATCAGACGAAAAAGGTAAAAAACTCATGGGTTGAGACAAGGACAGTTTAATAGGACAACACAAGGAAAGAAGAAATAATGACAATAATACTAATAAAAAAATACACAAAGCGAGTGATGCACAATGCAATTGCTCACCACCCAGAACCCAATGCCCAGCACGTTACCAATCCGCGATACCTCCTCCCCCACCTGCCAGCTCCCCCAGTTTATATACTGAGCATGACATCATATGGTAGCAAACATCCCCTTGGCTAGTTCAGCTCAGCTATCCTGGCTGTGTCCCCTCCCAGCTTCTTGTGAAAATTAACTCTATCCCAGCCAAACCAAGGATACTAACCACCCCTTATTCTATACCACCTACGTCATGCCCAGATCCTACACTTTCCAATTAGTCACCACCACTTTTCCTGTCTTTTTTTAATACGCATATATATACACACACAGATCTCATTCCCTTAGTCTATGAGCCACCCCTCTAACGTGTCCATTGAGTTCATTTAATCCGTGACTTTGGGGCTCCATCTGTCTTAACAGTCTTTCAGGACAGAAGAGATGGTGTGTGGCATTGGATTGCTGCATCCAGAGCTCACAGCTGGTGTATTTGGCACAGCCCACACCCACAGTCTGCAGGTTGAAGATGTCTATTTTGAGGAAGTTGCTGGGCGCCAGTTGCTGAAGCCAGTTTAAGTTCCATCACTGCTGCACTTCACTCAGTTTCATCAAAGTCCATACTCTTTATTGATTTGGGCGATTCTTACTGTAATCCCATTGATATGGCATATAGCAACTGTAGTAGCAATGACATACAGCGGCAGGATTATTTAGCAATTAACATCATACAATTTAATTCATTGGCTATTCTCACCTGAAATCAAATGCCCTTGAGGTACACATTGAACTTCCCCGTCCTTCCGCATCACTCACCAAGTGCACCTAGGTCTTTGAGCAAAAGCAATCCCATGAATGGGTTTTCCTTTGCCTGAGGCGGGACTAACCCAGACTGTTTTCCCTAACATATTCTTCATGTACACTACAGGGACTTCATCCCCTTTTACAGTACATGGAAGTTTTCATTGGGCAGGGCCAGCTCGATTAGCAGATCCTCTAGTGTTGACTAACCAGTTGGCTTTTGCTAAATGTGTATCCCAATGTTTGAAGGTCCCACCCCCCATTGCGCTCTGTAGTTTATAGCATCACTGTAGTTTATAGCAGTCCATTGTATCATTCAATTTTCCTGGACCCTAGTGCATGATGGGGCATATGATACACCCACTCAATGCCATGCTCTTTGGCCCAGGTGTCTGTGAGGCTGTTTCAGAAATGAGTCCCGTTGTCTGACTCAATTCTTTCTGGGGTACCATGTCACCATAAGACTTGCTTTTCAAGGCCCAGAATAGCATTCCAGGCAGCGGCACGGGCCACGGGATATGTTTCCAGCCATCCGGTGGTTGCTTCCACCATTGTAAACGCATAGCGCCTGCCTTGGCAGGTTTGTGGGAGTGTGATACAGTCAATCTGCCAGGCCTCCCCATATTTATACTTCAGCCGTTACCCTCCATACCAGAGGCTTTAACCACTTGGCTTGCCTGACTGCAGCTCGTGTTTCACATTCATGGATAACCAGTGCAATATCATCCATAGTCAAGCCCACCCCTCGATCATGAGCCCATCTGTAAGTTGCATCTCTTCCCTGATGGCCTGAGGCATCATGGCCCCACTGATCCATAACTAATTCACCCTTATGTTGCCAGTCCAAATCCACCTGAGCCACTTCAATCTTGGCAGCCTGATCCACCTGCTGGGTGTTTTGATGTTCTTCAGTAGCCTGACTCTTGGGTACATGAGCATCTACGTGATGTACTTTTACAACCAGCTTCTCTAACCAGGCAGCAGTATCTTGCCCCAGTGCAGCAGCCCAGATGGGTTTGCCTCTGCACTGCCAGATGCTCTGCTTCCATTGCTGCAACCACCCCCACAGGGCATTTACCATGATCCATGAGTCAGTATAGAGATAGAGCACTGGCAGTTCTCCCCAGCTGTGGTGTAGAGCACATTTTTAACATCTTGTCCTGCCCAGACTGGCCCAAGGGCTACTGCATGAACTATTTCCTGTTTAATCTGTCCAAAGGCTTATTGTTGCTCAGGGCTCCATTTTAAAATCATTCTTCTTCTGGGTCACTTGATAGAGAGGGCTTACAATTAATACTGTAATCTGGAATATGCACCCTCCAAAAACCCACAACACTTAAGAAAGCTTGTGTCTCCTTTTTGCTAGTTGGTGGAGACATAGCTTCTATTTTGTTGATCGCATCCATTGGGATCTGACGATGCCAGTCTTGCCATTTTATTCCTAAAAAATGGATCTCCCGTGCAGGTCCCTTGACCTCACTTCGTTTTATGGCAAAACCAACCTTCAGAAGGATTTGAACTGTTTTCTTCCCTTTCTCAAAAACTACTTCTGCTGTGTTGCCCCACACAATGATGTCATCAATGTATTGCAGGTGTTCAGAGCTTCACCTTGTTCCACTGCAGTCTGGATCAGTCCATGGCAAATGGCGGGGCTTTGTTTCCACCCCTGGGGCAGTCAACTCCAGGTGTACTGGACAACCCTCTAAGCAAAAACAAAATGTAACCTGCACTCTGCTGCCAAAGGGATTGAGAAAAATGCATTAGCGATATCAATTGTGGCATATCACTTGGATGCCTTTGACTCCAGTTTGTACTGAAGTTCCAGCATTGCCAGCACAGCAGCATGACTTCATTCAGGCCACGACAGTCTACTGTTAGTCTCCACTCTCCATCAGATTTTCGCACTGGCCATATGGGACTATTAAAGGGTGAGCAAGTTCTGTTGATTGCTCCTTGGATCTCCAGTCGACAAATCAGCGTATGGCTGGGAATCAGTCTTGGTTGGTGCAACATTGCCACCGGTGCACTGTTGTGGTAGCGACTGGCACTTGTTGTTCTTTTACCCTCAGCAATCCCACAACAGAAGGGTCCTCCGAGAGACCGGGCAATGTAGACAGCTGTTCAATTTCCTCCATCTCCAAGGCAGCTATACCAAAGGCCCACCAGTACCCTTTTGGGTCCTTGAAATACCCTCTCCTGAGATAGTTTATGCCAAGGACACAGGGCCTCTGGTCCAGTCACAGTAAGGTATTTAGGCCACTCATTCCCCATTAGACTCACTTCAGCTTCCAATACAGTTAGCTGTTGGGATCCCCCTGTCACTCCAGAAATACAGATGGGTTCTTCCCCTTTATAGCTTGCTGGCATTAGGGTACGCTGTGCACCGGTATCTACCCTTATAGACCCTTATACTCCTGTGGGTTTGACAGGCCAGGCCATCGAATCCACACAGTCCAATAAACTCAGTTGTCCCTTTCCTCCACCTGGCTGGATGTAGGGACCCTCTAATCCTAGTCATAGTATTCTTTACACACTTTTTGTAAACATGAATCAGAAGTCCCTTCAAGAGGATCAGAAATGAGATCAGCCCTTCTACTCTGTCTGGGGAACTGCCCACTGGCAACTGGAGCAGCATTTTTCCGGGAAGAATCCCCTTTTGTGATTGTTTTTCCTTGCAACTCACTTACCCGTGCCTCTAGGGTTGAGGTAGGTTTTCCATCCCACTCCCTCATGTCCTCTCCGTGGTCACGCAGGTAAAACCACAGGGTACTACGTGGTGTGTACCTTCTATACCCTTTCTCTTCAGCAGAAGAATGCCGACTCCTAATAGCTGAGATAGGGGCCTGGACAGGTGCGGGGCAGAACTTATCCTCAAATCGCTGGAACTCTCGGGACAGTTTCTCAGCTAGCATGTCTGGCAGTTTCTCCACAGCTGAGATGCAGGCCCGTAGGGAAGAAGAGATACTTCCTTCGTATTGCTGGAGTCGTCCAGCCACTTCATCCACTGTCTGTCCCTCACCTTCTTTCCAGGACACTATGGCCAATGAGTTGGCATACAACGGTGGTACGCTTCGTAGAAACTTCCGCCACATGGGTTGCGTGCATTGCACTTCATCTGGATCTGTGGGTAACCGCTCATTATAAATCACCTCTAGCACAGCTAATTCCCTCAGGTACTGGATACCTCTCTCCATAGTGGTCCACTTGCCTGGGTGACATGTAATATCTTCCTTGAAGGGGTACCTTTCCTTCACACCCAACAGAAGTCGCCTCCAGAGGCTGAGCGTTTGTGTCTTTTTCCCAATCGCCTTGTCAATGCCCCCTTCCCTAGACAGGGATCCCAGCTGCTTGGCTTCCCTACCCTCTAATTCCAAGCTACTGGCCCCGCTATCCCAGCATCGGAGCAGCCAGGTGACAATGTGCTCACCTGGATGGCGGCTGAAATCCTTTTGTATATCTCGCAGCTCACTCGGGGATAGGGATCGGGTGGTTATCTTTGGTTCTGCCTCTTCCTCCCGTTCTTGTGATGACCCTGGTTCACTTTCATCCCTCATTAAGTGAGCTGATTTTTTTGTGTATTTCTTCTTCTGTACAGGTGCAACTGATACTGGCACAGTTTGGTTCTCTGGTTCAGCTGCAGTGCCTGTCGCTGGGGTTTGAGTAGCCACAGTGCCTGTCACAAGGGTTTGAGTACCCACAGTGCTTGTCATGAGGGTTGGAAGAGCTGCAGTGCCTGTTGGTCTGTTTTCCCTCCCTGCCCGCTGAGGGTGCTGCATAATATTGAGCAGTGTTTGGTAGATGCTGGCCAGGGCCCAGCACAGTGTGGTAAGTTGTGCCTCTTTGGAATAGCCACAGCATTTTCTTTTCAAATATTCTACCACTTCATGAGGGTTCTGTAGTTGTTCGGGAGTGAAGTTCCAAACCACTGGAGGTGAGAAGTTCTCTAGATACCTGCCCATATTCTCCCATATGCCGTGCCACCCATGACTATCCAGCCTTGGGGCAGATCTCTGGGTGGTATTCTTAAAAGAAGTTTTTTGTAACCCTAAACAAGACCTGAAACACATTAAGGAGACATAGCAATAAGAGCATGCTGGCGTGAACATCCCAAGGATATTCAAAATTCTCACAAGCTGTTGTAGTTAGCCTGAAAGAGAAAGGGGAGGTAAAAGAGCAGGAGAAAGTATCCCCCCTGCTCCCGTCTTCCCCATAGATTGGGTGCAATTGCTAATATATTCTGAGAGAAGGTGCCCGAGGTACAGGCATGACAACAATGCCACATAAAAGAACCAGCTTAACCTCATGACCAGTGATGTAATCATAAGTCGACATTACCTAGGTACAGCAAAATGACAGTCCTGATCCCTCTCCAAGGTGACAGAACATCACCGCAGGGAATACATAGTGCATATAAGAACTTAGATAACACCACCATGTGAACAAATGAACCAACATTGTGACCAGCGACTATTTAACTAATATAAGAAATGTGTATAACAAATTTACTTTAACACACTGTGGTCATATCCGTCATTATCTCAACCCTTTGGGCCCCACGTTGGGTACCAAAAAGGACTGTCCTGGTTTAGACCCAGCCGGCAACTAAGCACCATGCGGCCACTCACTCATTCCCTCCCTTGCCCCCATGGGATGGGAAGAAGAATCAGAAGAAAAAGGTAAATAACTCGTGGGTTGAGACAAGGACAGTTTAACAGGACAACACAAGGAGAGAAGAAATAATAGTAACAATAATACTAATAAAAGAATATATGAAGTGAGTTATGCGCAATGAAACATATACTGAGCATGACATCATACGGTATCGAATATCCCCTTTGCTAGTTCAGCTCAGCTATCCTGGCTGTGTCCCCTCCTAGCTTCTTGTGAAAATTAACTCTATCCCCACCAAACCCAGGACACCTTGAAAGAGCAGGAGAAAGAAAACTTAAAATCTACAAATGATCCAGTCTAGACTGCCACCAGCCCACTCACATTTGACATGGAGTGATGACACACAACAGAGGAAGCGCCAAAATGCAGAAGAAATGTCCCCTCAGACTGTCAACGTATATTCAACATAAATATCTAGACTCAATCATCTCTGAAAACATCTGAGCTGCAGGCTACCAGAAGACAGCAGTATACCATGGTAGATGCATTGCTAATTATGCCCTCTTCTTACAGGGAACTTTTTTTACTCCTCCTACATGCATCTGCCACTGCCCACACCATGAGGCAGGCTACTGGACACACCTGGTCCAGATCCAGTACAGCCTTCCTCATTATTTTCAACAGTACGAGTATGATTCATACATGGTTTTGGGGTGTTCAAGGCAACTGCTGTAGAATATTAGCAACTTAAAGACATAAAAAGGCATAGAAAACATCACTGAACCTAATAGGAAAATACTTACTGCTCGTTATCATCTTTTGTTATCATATGTCTATAACAGATTAAGTTCTCAACTTTTTCCTCCTTGCATTTCAAACACAGAAAGAATTTTAAAGTCCAATCTTCCTCCCTGACTTGCCTTATATGACACAGCCACCTTTTGCATAAGAAGGCATGATATTAGTCCAGCAGGGCTCATTATAATCCAAAGACATTAAAGCATACTGCTTTCCTGAGAGACAGGCTTTGCCCTGGCCACATAAAAAGGTCCTTCTCATTTGATCAGCAGTTTGTGTGCTGATCAGCACACACCAAAGTCAAGCCTAATGAGGAGGGGCAATCAAGCTTCTTCTTCCCCTCTTTGGCATCTGAAACAGTGTTTTTGAACAAACAGCTATTATGCATTTAACCTACAAGACTAAGTAAGGGCACAAGAGCCAAAGCACAGAACTTGCTAAACCAATGCACCCAACTGTATAAGGGAGACATTATGTGGAATATACAAGCTTAGTTTCTTAACTAACAGAGATAAGGACAAAGGAAATAGTTAGCCAAGACAGCATACAAAGGAACAGATAATCCTAGATGTATGACTTACTACAATTCTTCCAGCTACCCATTATCAACATCAAGTAAAAAAATTTCATGAGTTCTACATTATAATAAGCAAATCTTTATTTCTACATCATTAGAAAATACTAATCTGCACACTGATAACCATTTTCATTTAAATATCACTACAGGTTAATTAAAAGTCTTTACCTATCAGACTAGCTGCTAAAAAAAAGACAAGACTGAGGCCTGGGAATGCTACAAGGCTCCTTTTTAGCTTCGCTTCACATAGAAACAGAAGGTTACGATCTGGTCTTGCACAGCTCCCTCTCTAATACTGACCATCAACTAGTATTCAATTATGTACATGATATGAATGTTTAGATGCTTTTCACATTGTAGTCTTACAGAAAGTTCATTATAATCCTAGGAACATTCTCCTGATCCATTTACCCAGTATTATATCTCAGAAGTACAGAACTGTTTCAAAACAAGTTTCAGTGACCTATTTGATCCATTCTTCAAGTTTAACACTGGTAAGATCTTGATCTCAAATGAGATCACTTGGCAGCAAGCTCTACAAGTTAACTGTATTGTACAGAAAAACATTATCAAGTCTAATGGCCTACTCATGGGAAAGCAAGTAGGCCAGACTAGTAAAATCACAGGATTTTACCTTCTGTAGTATGACTGGATAAGAGCAGCTCTTTATCATTGTAAGCAACTTCCATTCTACACCACTCACTCTATACATACATTATTTCATCACTCCCCACCATATTGCTCATCTCTTCTCTAAATTAGATATTAGAGAGATAATATCTGTGTAAAATTTACAGGCTTCTAATTATCTTGGGTGGCAGGGGGGGTTGTTAAGCTATTTCTATACCTTTTTAAGGAGGAACTACCAGAACTCTGAGTATTCACTACTGGCAGCTTTGGAAGTATACTCCAAGATCCTTTTTGTTCCACAATGGTAGAAGACAGCTATTTTTTTTTACTGCGCAGTCTGCAGAGGTAACTTTTTAAGTAGACTAGCTCAACATAAATAGCACTTTCATCTCCTAAGCACTGTAGAAACCCAAGCTTATACAACCTATTTGAAATGGGCTTTAAAAAGAAGACTGTTGCCAAGACGAGAAACCAGCAGCAGAACCACCGAAGAATATTTATATTCAAGATTTTATCTCCTCCTTCAAAATACCCAAAACAAAGAAATGCATAATAAGCCAGTCAGTAATAATTAGGCTTTCACAGAGAACACATGGTCACTAAAAACAAGTGAACAAGCTTGACAAAATAGCAGAACCCATTAGAACATGATTGCTTGCTTACTTTGCCAGGAAATGCTGTCCAGGCCACGTGCCATCTTCATTCTTCACTTCTATTAGAACAACCTAAAAGAGAGTTCACGTAATAAAGATAACTACAAATCTGCTGCACATTTTGCAAAATCATTAACAAATCACATTTTCAATGTTTGCTCAAAGTACATAAAACCAAGTGAAAAAATTACACTCAGAGAAAGCAGTACATGAGAATCTAAAAAAAAAAAAAAAAAAAAAACGTTATGCCCCTTACCTGACGGTCATAGAGCCCTGCATCTTGCACAGTGCTATCCAGCTTGCTGAGCTGCTCGTAAGTGTTGCTCATATACCTGTTCCATAACCTAGTTTCCTTCTCGGCTGGGATATTAAACAGTTTTCTCATTTTTTTCTCAATGGTAGCTGTTCAGGAGGAAAAAAACAACACCAAAATACCTAAAACATGAGTGCTTTTGAAAAAAAAAAAAACCTGACAAGCCAGGCATTCAGCAAGGAGGTACAACACTGAACCTTCAAGATCCTTTGAATAGAAAATGTACCATGAAAGTTACAATTACTCATATAACTTGTCTAATATTTAGTCTGAAACAATGAATAACTTCTGTTTTCAGTCATGTATTTGCCTGTTAAGCCCTCAAACCAATAATGTTCAGAACACATTGAAAAGTTTCTGCCCAAAGGCCAACTTCTGTGAAACAGTCATCATTTAATGATGGTGGAACCATGATAACATAGGTTCAAAAAGGAAGTGTTTTCAGTTACTGTTGTCAGGCCACACATCAGCAAACTGAAAAAAAAAAAGCATCTTTATGGACATATGGACACATTTATGGACATATATGACAGCTGTCATTCACCATTTTAACACAGGAAAATACAGCCATGATACAGAAAGAGAGAGGGGCCAAATTTCAGGAAGAACACAAGTGTAGGAAGAGCCATTAAGAAGATGACTAAAATATTCACACACTAGGGAGAGGGAATTGTAAGAGAACCAGAGACAGAACTGCTTTACATGAGCGACATGGATGTTTCTTAAGGACATGAGTTAGTAAGCAATGTGTTCCTCAAAGCTCTTAACCACAACTCCCTGTGTTGCACACAGAATCACTGTGGCTGGAAGAAACTGAGGAGGTTCCTAGTCCAGTCACTCAAACCAGGGTCAACACTGAATTCAGACCAGACTGCTTGGGGCTTATCCAATCAGGTGTTCAAAACTTGCAAGGCAGGAGATTCCCTCACCCCTCCAGGCCCTGTTCAAATGTCTAGCTGTCCTAATAGGGAAAATGTTTTCATTATATTCAGTTGGAACCTGTCCTGTTTCAATTTATTACTACTGTCTGTTACACAGTTTTCTTGCTTTGTGACTCAGTAAATAGCTTGACTCCACATTCTTAGTAACCTCCTCATAGGTGCTACAAGGTCCCCCCAAAAGCCTTCTCTTCTCCAGGCTAAACACAGCTCCCTCAGCCTCTTCTCACACATGACACACTCCAACCCCAACTGTCCTGTTGGTACCCACTAGACTTGCGCCAGTTTATCAACATCAATCTTGTTCTGGAGGACACAAAATATCTCAAGGTAGCATCAGACCACAGCTTCATGCATCAGAGAACTACTTACCAACAGTATCTGCTTTGCTAAAGTGGCAGCTAATTACATTGTCAGGATCACTGCTCTCACACAGCTTCAGCTCAAGAAGATAAACTTCAACCTTATAGTGCTTCACAAACAGACCATATTCCACTACCTGCAAACAAAAGGCAGATGCGAGAAACAAAATAACTCAAAGTTAAAATACCGAGCAGCCCTCTGTAAGGTACACCTGTCTAAATACTTTAAGTCTTTAGGAGTCTTGCAAGTCAAGCCATAAACTGAACACTGACTTGTTCTCATGTCCAGATTCAGTCACAGCCTACATCAGCTTGTTTTGGGGTTTTGTTTTTAAAATGTAAGAAATCCCAGTACTTTCCTTCCCCAGTGGATTCAAAGGTCCCATCATCACAGCTGAACTAAAAGTGCCAGCTAATTACCCATGAAGAATATTTGATCACACAGATGAAATACATTCTAGAAAAAAAAAAATTATCTTTTGTCCCTAGTCTTTGGCTAAGGCTTACATAAAAAAAACCAAACAAGCCTGGAACACTGGAGCAAAATCCTTTCTATTAGAAGAGAGTAAGACAAAGCATTAATGATTTTTCTGCATGGTATACGGAATCTACCTCATGACTCTCTCCTTGCAAAAACAAACAAATCTGTCAGAACGTGTTTTGATGACATTGCTTCATTTCAGTCATTTTCAAATCAATTTTGCATTTGAGAGAATACTTCAATAGGTACATCTACCCATCCCATGAGCTTTAAGCATATTTTTAAAAAGGTATTCTGTAAGACTAGACACAACTCTTCACCTACAGATCATAAAAGACTTTATACCAGAAAGAAAAGCACGTTTCAGAGGCCATTTATGAGACAACTGTGACGTAACTGATGAAAAAAAAAAAACAAACAAAAAAACCTCAAACAACTCAATTCTCTCCCCAGTTCTTTGCAGCTATAGAGCCTATGAAATTGAGATCATATTTAATTGAACCAGCAGGTATAATTTTTAAGAGTAACAGTGTTTAAGAGCCATTTGGACAATGCCTTTAATAATTTGCTTTAACTTTCGGTCAGCCCTGAAGTGGTCAGGCAGTTGGACTGGATGATTGTTGTAGGTCCCTTCCAACTGAAATATACCTATTCTATTCTATGCGCATGACCCCAGATTTGCCATGATCTACATCTGTATCATTTTACAGAAAAAAAAAAAACAAAACCCACAAACTTTACCCAGCCTTGGAAAGAAACAAAGCATTAAGACTAAGACTTACTGTGAGAATTTGGCTAAATTATGCTTCCCTCTTCTGAGCTTTTATAGGGTTGTATTAGATATGCAAGGTGCTTTGAAGCTAAATGATTAAAAAATACATTTGCAAAGATCTTCAGTATTTTGCTGTTACAACAGAAAGAGAAAGTAAAACTCCCTGTTTAAACAGCCTGACAGACAAATTAGACTTTTTTTTTTTTTAAAGAATGCAAAGGAACCAATTCACAAGTTCTCCATTTCTTTTTCAGAAGGAATTTCATTAAGTGGGACTTCCTGTTCTCCAGTATTCTATAGTTAGAAACAAATAAAAACCATATTTAGAATTGGAAGAACTCTTTCCAAGAAGAAGTTTCTGATCAGATCACTGTGCCCGTTAGGACGGATGAATGGCAAGAGTCGTCTCTAATCACCTGCAGATGTCTTTTTAAACAGTGTCTGATCAGCTAGCTCGTTCTCTGTCAAAGTAAAACTCTGGTCATCCCATTGGACAGCAATCTGAGCACAACACGCATTCAACCGCTGAGGAAGCACACTGTTCTATATTTTGCACATTAATACACTTTGTAGTGGGGCTCTATATAAGATTGCCTGAAAATATGGTTTGAGATTATCAAAAGAAACCCAAACCACAAATAAAATCTAATCTAATCCTCCTGTACTTGTCTCTGATCATCAGGCACATAGGGATGGAAGAAATACCAGCTTGTAAAAATCACAAAGATGCCTGAAAATTACTTCCCAAATCCTACTTTTACAGATATTTTGATATATGAATTACAGCTGATCCAGCTTTAGGAAAAGGATTAAAGCATTCAAGGGCCGCAAGTTTAACTATTTTACTTTCAATGCTATCTGGAGAACACTAACCAGATACTGACCACATTCTACTCAGGTGCAGTTCTGCAGCTTGTGTGTCCCACTGACCTTTCAATTTATATTTTTTGTAAGAGGCTGTAACATCCCACAAACATACTATGCTGCTATATTTCAACATTTTTTTAAAATATAAAAATCAGTTATCAGGTTAACAATAAACAACAGAGACTGAAACTCTCATAGCAATTCAAAACTTTAAAAATTTAATCTTAACTGGACCACAATAACTTGGCATCTTATGTCTATAAAACAGCACTAGCTCTAAGCTCTAGCCCTCAATAACTACAGCGTTGAATAGTGGCATCTGATACCCCAGGAGAAGGAGTCTCAGAGTTAAGCCTGTCACCCAAGTGTTTCCCCAATAGCTTCCAAACCTCTTGTCCAACTTCCAAATTTTTCAGAAAAGCGAGTGTCTAATAACATCCCGGGCTTTGTGAAAGTGGTTAGCCAGTTCAGGAACAAAAGCTTCCTCATTCAGAGAAGCACTAATCAGTAACAGTTCTAGTTTTCCTTCTCAGTATAGATTTTCTATTCCTCAAGAAGTTATCTGTTTCTACTAAACCCACATCTCCTTTATCTGCTATAATCCTTTTCCACTCCCCCCACTTCTGGTTTACACAGGAGTTCTGTCTACTCAGCAGAGTGAAGCTGGGGTCACCTAGTGAGCCTGGGATCATTTACACTTTCTGAAGATGTCAGAATTTCTCGTTACATACAATTTCTAGCCCACACTGAAAGACAATGTTCCAGTACCACTGATCAGCATGAGTGGGCCTCCAAGAGAGGGATCTTTCTTTCTTTTACCATTCCGGTGTCACATTTTCCTGGGTCTTGCACACCTAGAAGCAACCCTTACTGTAACATAATGCTATTTAAACTTAAGCAATATTAATTCTGTACAATAATCACTACACCAAACGAATAGTGTTGATATAGTCTTTATGAACCCCACAGACTGGCACTGCTCAATTTAGTCAGTGCAAAAACCTACGACTAAAATAAAAACAAAAAACCTTTTACCCATAAACGAGAGTCTGACAGTTTTCCAAAGAAGCAGCCTGTAAATCTCACTTTCTGGAACAGATTATATACTCAGAATGCATTCATGACTGCATTTGCCAAACAAAAGTAAGACTTACAGAACAAAACCACAAATAGTCTCTTCTCATGATTTTAGAATCACAGATTTTGGAAGAGAAAACAAGAACCACCTTAAACTCCAGAGGAAGTCCCTAAGCCATCTGTACTAAAAGACCACTTATTCCAATGCCTCATTCTGTCCTGGAAGATCGATAAGCTTGACTAACAACTTGCATTTTTCAACAAAACACAAACTATTCCATGCAACATAAAAGCACCGCACCGGTCCAAACAATCATAACATAAAAAGTTAAACAGAACAATGTTCATGGTTCTCACCCCATATAACCCATCAACTGAGAATCACTGAAGATTCAGGCATTTTAACTGTAACACTGGAAGGTCATTCTTTCAGGTACCAAGTCAAAGAGACCTCATGTTATTATCTCCAAAGAGCTGCTGAGGATCCTGTCTTAACTCACTTCTAACAAAATAAACATCGTCTAAGTTTGGTAGAGATCAGAAAATGAAACCAGGCTGAAGAGACCTTGGTTCACCCATACTTACTTTTCTCACAATAGGCTGCTGTCCATCTATGCAGCCATACCACTTTACTAGTTTATTCCAGGCTTCAGTGGGAACCAATACGTAATCTAGCTCGTCAATGAGGTGTTCTTTTAAACTCTGGGTTTCTGGATCTAAAAGGGAGACAAACATAAGAAAGCATGGCATCAGACAGCATCCTTTCTTCTCATGACCCACACACATACTACCACGACGCTAAAAAATACCAACCCTCCCACAAGCGGGCAGAAACCGCACCAGCCTCCTCCTCACTTACGAGGCCGGCAGGGCCACTTGTATCCTCCCGGGACACAGCGCTTCAAAAGCGAAAGCTGCACGACGAGACGACGGCAGGTGGGAGCCACTTACCCGAGCCGGGGCTGCGACCCAAGCACCAAACCCCACCGCCCAGGGCCCCGCTCCCCGCGGCCCAGCGCCGCCGGGCAGCACTCACCGCCGAAGAGACCCGAGTTGTCGATAGGCCCAGGGAAGAGGCCGGGATCGCCCGCGCCGAACATATCCCAGCTGTCGAAGCCCACGTACTTCTTCCACTGCTTGAACCAGCGGCTGTCCACCAGGTACCTGCAACACACGGCACCGGCCGGCGCGGCCCCCCTCAGCGGCGGCCCGGCCCGCTCCTACAGGCCCCGCCGCCCGGAGGGGGAAGGAGACGGAGGGAGGGAGGGCCGGCCGGCTACACTCACCAGGACTCCCCCGGCCGGAGGGCCGTGGCCAGCAGCGGCCCCAGCTCGGCCCGCTGTACCGTCGCGTCCGGCCGCGCCCCGCCGCCTTCAGCCGCCGCCATGTCGCTGCGCGAGCCCCGTCGCGGGCGGATGTCGGCCCGCGTACGCATGCGCGCTGGGTCAGCCTGCTGCGCTCGCCCCGCCCGCGCGCCCTCTGACGGGGTGGGCGGGGCCGCGCGCGGCGGGGGGGTGAGGCTGGCGGCGCGAGCGCTATGGCGGTGGCCGCCATCTTGTAGTCGCGGTCCAGGGGTTCGCGCTGGGCCGCCCCGCTGCCCCGGAATGCGGGCCCTTGGTGGGCGCAGCTCTCCCCGGGCCTCTAGTGCTGGCGGGGCAGCGAGCAGGCAGGGCTGGAAGCTGCGAGGGTGCAGGGAGGCCTCGTCCCCGAGGTGGCTCCGTGGCCGAGAGGGTCTCCCGGGGAGGCCTCCTCCAAAGCAGGTGGCGGAAGTGTTTGGTGTGGACTCCGTGGTTTCAGCGTTACATGCTCCGTTTTCTGTGGCGACTTGACTTCACGGAGGCCTTTGGTCAGAGCGTTGGCTAGGGAAGGAGGCTTCAAATTGTTAACAGGAATAGATGGGAGGATGGGTCTGATTAACCAGGTGGGGAGCGCTCAGGAGTTTTGAAAGTGTCTCTGGAAAGACTCTCCCAAGAAGCAATTTAGGCATTTGTCTCTCGAGTAGCATATCCTGTGCTGTTTTAGGAAGCCTGTCCTTCAGAAGTGGGAAAATTGGGAAGGATTCAGATGATGATTTAGAGACTTAAAAACCTGCTTTAAACTGGTACACCAAAGAAATCCATTTACCTCACAGAAAAAAAGGCAGGGGGTGATGTGCTGGGGCTGTGACTGTCTGTGCAGGCGAGCACTCTTCTGGGCAGCCAGTGTCCAGCAGCATGGTAGGCAGCTGGGCTCTACCTCCTGCCAGCCAGGCCTGGCAGCGCTGCAGCTATCCAGGGTAAATTGCTAAAGGCCTTTTATGTTTTTGACGGCAGGGCAAGTCCATCCACTTAACACTGAAAAAGAAGACCCATTTTCTCCTTCCAGTGAGAGTTGAGTCCTGTTACTTACTCCTGTTTTTCTCAAAGGGCAGGGCCCCTTTGGGCTTCAAGGAACTAACACACCCTGTTATGGCAAGACTGGGTGTGTTTTTAAAATGAGTCAGCTGTTCTGAGATAATGCTTACGTGGCTGACCTCACTCTTCTAATGAATTACCTATTCCTAATAGAAAATCCAATAAACAATTAAAATGGTCTCATTCAAAGCTTCCTGATTCAGTACTAGGAAATGACATTATTACAGTTTCACCGTAGATGGGAGTGTCTGTGTTCTCCTGTGTCCTCAAGCACTTTCCTTTCAGCCATTCGGCTTCCTGCCCTTGTCTCCAGCTGAACTAGATGGCTGCTCGCTTCGAGAGTGGCACTGACAGGAACAAAGCCCTTTCAAGTGCCACCCAGTTGGAGGCAGGTGTTTCCTACCTGCCCTACAATGACGATCAAAAACAGTGACTAAAATCTATCTTAAAAGTTAGTGGGTGCAACAAAGCTCAGCAGGAAGAGAAAGGGGTTTTAAATAGCTGAAAGAACATTTAACAGGCTGAGTAAGAAAAGTCTTAGGCTCCACTGGATGGCATTTCCATTGAGTAGACACTTCTGAACACCACATCTCATCAGCCATGATTTCAAGAGATGTGCTAGGGTTTGGTGGGCAGAACACTAGGGAACCTGGGAGAGGGAGATAGGGGCAGGAATAATAATCTTCTTTGCAGCTAGTTAACACTCCTGACAGCTTCAAATACCTGATTAAAGATTTAAGAAGTTGATGGCAACAATCAGCAGCTAAGGGAGGGAAGAGGGGAGAAAGGGAGGGGGATATGTGGGACTCTGATATGTAGAAGAATGGAAAAGCAGGGTGATCACTAGCAAGGATTAGCTGTTTGCAATAAAAGTGTACAAAAAAAATAGAGTGTAGGAGTGTAGATGTGGCAGACACCAGATGTTGAAAGGACAACATCCTCAAGCCACGGAAGCATCCATGTGTGCTAAAGTAGTATTATTTTAAGGTTTCCTTCTGAGTCAGTCTGTTTCTGAAATTACAGAAATAGAACTCGGCCATTTTGTAATCCCTGAGGAATCACCTGGGATTCTTCAGATCTACCCTCAGCATAGAGCTGCTACCTGTAGCGAAACATTTTCATCCCTTCTGGTCACAACACCAAATAACATTTGGGCACAAGAACCTGCGTGGGGCTGTGCTCTTCTGCAGGTGTTGCTGCCGAAGGTTTCCAGCCTGTAGGCTGCCCTTTCCACCACAGCCCGCTTTACCCCAGAAGCCACCTACTCTGGAGAATGCTGAAACGAGACAGGGGATAACAAGGCTGGGAGGCTTTTATCTACACTGCAGAGTTCCTGCTGGGTGTGCTTACACTGGAATCGTTCATTTTCCTGCTGGCATGGCTAATTTTCATCCTGGAATCGCGTCACTGTACTTCTGCTGGCGTGGCTCTATCTGTTCTGGAGCTACTGCTTTGTTTTTCTGCTAGCACAGCCCCAGCAGCCGGAAGGTAAATAAATCCCTTGGCCATTAGCACTGAATAAGCACGGCGTAAGATGCCTTTCTGACCGGCGGGCTCAGTGATAGACCCTTTCTGGCAGGGGTGCCACTGGAACAGCAGCAGTTGTTGGGATTGGCTCCCCCACGGCAGTGGGGAACAGGCAAAGCAAAGGAGGTCCCACTCAAATGGCTCAAGTTTGGTGAGTCAAGATTGAGGAAGTGCCACAGCTCGTGCGGAGAAAGATTTTTCAATGCAGTGAGTTCCTGCTGCCCATGATCCTCTAGACTCTCCACGTATTTCAACATCCTGCATTAACGAGGGAAGTAGATTCAACTGAAAAAATAATCCCCCAAATCAAGCAGCTTCTGCTCCAAAGCTGAAACAGCTACTGAAAACATCCTGTTTTTCCACAAAGCTGTACTGGAAGTTAAGAAATAGCCCGGTGAGGATTGTGCAATCCAAGTTCAAAGATCGATGACTCAGGGGCAGCGGCAAGCAGGGTGGAGCCGGCTGTAGGTTTTGCCCCACTGTCTCTCCTCAGACTGGAGGGGGGCCTGAATGTAGGTACAGTAACAAAGTAACCGGTGAATTGGTGAGGTGAGAAGCTATGAACAGGAAAAAAGCGAAGAACCTCAAATCCCAAGTGTTTTTAATTATGAAAACAGTGCACTGATGCTTGAAAGTGTTATGCCTTCCCTTTGAAAGCCCGAGTTTCTAGTCTGTGTTGAGTACTCCTCAGTCCAGCACCAAGTTTATACTCAGTGCTATGAGGCCTCGTGAGGAGTGCCTTGTAATGCAAACGTGCTTACAGAGCCATTTAAGGAGTGAAAATTTACCTGCAGAAGGACCTGAGCCACTGGGCAGTAAGATGGCAGGTGAAATTTGGCACAGGCTTGCGGTTTTCCAGGGGAAACCAACCCTAATTCCAGCCATTTGGCAACAGGCTGTAAACCCAGGATTGCCACACAGCAACAACATGCCAGGATTGTTGTAACAGCTCCATGAAATACCCATCAGTTCCGTGGTTGGCCGGAGTCAAAAAAGTGTTAGGGAAGGAATAAAAAGAAGAAAATACTGCCTGAACCCTGGGCACCTGCACTTTGTCACATGCAATTCCTGTTCCCAAAGGGCAACAAGGACACTCTGAGGCAAGGCACAGTTTCCGTGGGAGAAGTGGTTGAATGCGCCGGTATTCTGCACTGGGAACACAAAAGAACTGGTTCTTTCTGTGATTCCCTGCGTTGGGGATGCACAAAGGTGATACGGGCTTCATGTAGGACTGGGTGAGTATGTAGAGGTCCGTGTTGGGCTACCACCGATGCAAAATGGGATAGAGCCAGGAGATAGCGAGGGGGCAGTGGCTCCGCAACAAGGGGAGGGACAGCGGGCGCTCCTGCTCTAAGGTCCCCCCTGAGCATCTGCTGATGGAGGCCAAATGACAAGGTGCGCCTTGGCCAAAGAGCTGTTCTTCCCCAAGCCCTCTTCCAGCACGGCTGGAGCAGCGCAGGCTGCAGAATCGCTCATCTACCTGCCTGAATGGTTGTTAACCTGTCGTGGCCTGTCGTTGGTAGCCAAGTTGGAGTTTGTCAGCCAGTGTAAAATCACACCCTGGCCATGTGCCGCTATGTCTTTCCTCCACAGGCAAGCCTCAAGTGAGGTCCAGTAAGCAGTTTTGCAAAATATTTCTGTTCTGTGCCGCCCCCCGCTCTGCCAAGCTCGTTACGCGCAGGGCAAGATGTGGCACTGATTCACAGTTTGCAGAGCCCGCAGATGTTGTTTGCCCATCACACTGCCCTAGGTTTGCATTCAGATTTCAGCCTGACTGCGCTATCGTGCTCGAGTGCTTTGAGTCAGCCCCTGTGAGCACCCACACGAGCTGATGAACAGGTAAGATGGCCACAATGCTTTACCCAACTTGCCCGGATTTATAAAGCCACAGCCGTCAAGAAAGTACATGTATTTTTTTTATTCAGAGAATCACAGTAAGCTACTGAGACTCACAGCTGCTTTCCCCGGCATAGTTTCCCAAACATTCACATGCAACTTTTGAAAACATCAGGTACACTTCGAGAATTTGGAAGGTGCACCATCATAAGCAAAACCTGCACGAGACATTGGGATTTCTGCCAGAGCAGCAGCCCCCTGCGAGAGAAACAGGCAGGAGCACAGCAAGCTGAGCAGGGAGGGAGGGGGCCGGGCCGCGAACGCTGCGACGCTCGGCTTTATTCGAGAACATTCCTGGGTACCTTCTGCAGAAGCAATTCAATATCATCCTGGATCTTGATGGTTTCGAAATGCCGGCTGTAGCGTTTGAAGGGCACGCCGTCGGGGCCGATGAGGAACTTCTCGAAGTTCCAGGAGATGTCGTTGCGGCAGACGGGGGACCAGATGATGTACTGCGGGTTGGTCATCAGCGAGGAGGGGTCGTCGTGCGGGAAGGGCAGCGCCTCTCTCAGGAAGGCGAAGAGGGGGTGCGCGTTCTTCCCGTTCACCTCGCACTTCTCGAACAGGAGGAAATTGGGCTTGTACCCGTTGCCGGGACGAACGTGCTCCAGCGAGAGCGGGATCTCCTCGTTCGTAGCATTTTCCTAGGGACGCGAAAAGAAAACCGCCCCGAGCGAAGCCCATGAGAGCCCAGCCGGGGACGGGCGGCTCCTCCCCGCTCCCCGGCCCCCGCCGCCCGCCCTACCTGGTGCCCGAACTGGTTGCAGGGGAAGCCGAGGACCTGCAGCCCGCGGGGGCCGTACCGCCGCTGCAGCTCGTTGAGCTGCAGGAAGTCGCGGGTGGTGGTGCCTCAGAGCGTCGCCACGTTGGACACCAGCAGCACCTTCCCCCGCAGCGAGCCCAGCGCCAGCGGCTCCGCCGCGCCCAGCGGCCGCGCCGACATCCCCGCCAGCCCGCCCGACGCCGCGCCCGCTCCCGCCGCCGCCATGGCCAGCACTGCCGGGCCGGGCCGGGCCTGCTTCCCGCCCGCCGCTCCGCCCCGCCCCGCCGGGACCCCTCCTCCTCCGCCGCTCACCACCTCTCCGGGCGGCGTCGCCCCCCCCGGCCCTCCCTCCTCCCTCGGAGCCTTCCCCGGGACCACGGGGACTCTCTACTCTCACCAGCCGCCCCCCCCCCCCCCCCCCGGCCTTTTTCCCATCTTCACGGAAAGGCTCAGCGTTTTTCTGATCCAGTAGAAGCTCAGAATTGGGTGGTTTACACATCCGCGGGTAACAGACAGGGAAGCGGCACCGCTTCTCAGAAACGCTGTGGAAAATCGGCAAAACGCAAAGCGGTCCCAGCAGCTAGAACCCTCGTGGTGACAAGGCCGCCCGAGTACGGCGGCGGCACCGGGGGCTGCAGCGCCCTGCTAGAGCCGCTTTGGGGGGAGAAACACCTTCGGTTCGTGCACCAGGAGGAGGAACAGGAGGGGTGCAAGAGGGGCCACAAAGTCCCTTCTTCTGTCTCCTTTGATAATTTTTCCACCTCTTCGAGGCTGGTAGAGCCTCCCTTTACTTCAGCGGTTGCTTTCCCCATCCCTGGCTTTTCCATTTCTTGCCTTACTGCTTTGGTGTGTTTTAGGGAATTTTAAATCACGCAGTAGCAACTGCTCTTTTTCTCATGGGTTCAAGGCAGCCCTAAGTGAACTACGCTGTTGCCTGTACCCACGCCAGGCAACCTAGCCCATCCACTCCTCCACAGGTCTGGGTGCCGAAAGATCGCCCTCCTCCAGAGCACGCCGTGAAGAGGCAGGTCCAGCACCAGGCCTTGAGGTGATGTCCACAGGTGGGACCGACGGGGACCGTGGGGCAGCACACCTCAGCAGGGACCAAGAGGAAGGGCCTCAGCTTCAGCACGGCTCCCACGGGGAAGCAGGGAGCCCCTGCCGAGGCTCCTGCCAGCGTTTGCACCAAGCGAGCTCCATCCACAACAGCCCCGAGGTCAGACAGCTGCTTATCAGCCCTGGCCCCCAGCCAAGGCTGCCTGGGCTCCAGAGCATGGGGAAGGGGGGGGACGTACTCAGGGCCCCCCTCTGCTGCTGTCTGTTCTCTTTCATGCTTGGTAGCAAAGACTCATCACAAGCACCAGCTGTCACTAACAGGCCACCATATAACGCTGCATCTCTGGTCGGGGTTCCCAGGTGACAGCAGGATCTGGTGGTTTTGCTCTTGGCACCTGTCCCCGTGACTGGGAACTGGAATAGCTCCTGGCTGCATTGAGTTTGGGGGACTCGCACGATTATCTTGTATCTTCAGGGACGTGAAAGTTTTTGCAGCCTGTTGCAGCACTGATAGCAGGAGCCACAACAAGCGTCCTGAGATCAGAGCAGCCAGGAAATGGCTGATGGGACAAGCAGAGGCATGTGACCCATGTTTGCTCTTGAGTCAATCGGCGGTTACAGTCCACACCAACTCCTCACCCACGCCTTGAGCATGGCAAGCCACGGTGGTTTGAAGAAGAGGAATTTCTCTTCAGGGTGATCTCTAGAGCAGTGCCACAGGGGCATCTCTGCTTTTGACGCTTGCTCAGACTGGCACTTTCAATCCTCAGGCTGGACCTGGGGATTTCGTCTGAAATTGAGAGTTTACTTCTGGGGCCCTGCCCTTTTCAGACACGGCAGGTTAGGGCTTTCCCTTCCTTGATGAGTGAGTTTTAAGGAAACCAAGTGAGCTGAACTTCCTTGTTGGCTCAGAGCTGTGCCCTGGGCCTGGACACGTTCTGGAGAGCCAGCTGAACTTGGATCCAGAGGAGTGCGAGGAGCTCCCAAGGGACTAGATGGGCTCAAGGGACCCTCTTCTGAGGTGTGTGACAAGTGATGCTTGTCCTGTGAGGTCAGAAGGTTGCTGTTTAACAGCAACAGCAGTGAATAACCACAAAGGTTGCAAAACACACCTGGCCTCCTGCTCACATCTCCTCCCCACTCCCGGTACGAACTCCCTCCCCTAGGCAGGGGGCTGGCACTTGGCTCCTAGCTTTTCCCCTGCCCCTTTCACCCCTCCTTGCCTGGCTGGATCGCTCTCTGTGAGCACTGAGCTCTCATTTCCCAGGTCTGGTCTGGCTGTCTGTGTCCTCAGTTTCATCCAGAACAAAGGTGGCCTCCAGAGGTGACAGATGCAACAGGAACCCAAAGGGAGCCAGGCTGCCAGCCCTCGAAAGCAGGAAGGCTGAGAAGGACAGATGGCTTAATAACCACACGCTCCTAAGCAGGCTTCTGTTCTGATGCCAGTGGTGCAAGGGACAAGGAGAGGGAGCTGGAGCTTCTGGTCACGAATGAGAGACAGCGACTTACCAAGATTTCTGAACTTCGAGAAAGGCAGGCCAGGCCTGCAATCCTAACACCAGCTGGTGGACAAGACAGAGGAGATGGGGAGGTGGTGCTGTAGGTTAACAAGAGCTTAGATTAAACCTGGGATAATAAATTAATCATTTCTGGGTGGAAGCGCACCAGCCGATACACAAACCATGAGCTGCATCTAGAGGAACATGCATTGGTCAAAACCACTGAAGAGCAGCTGAAGAGCTGCTCTGTAACTGTGACCATAGAGAACTGCAACCCAGCAGCTCTGCAACACTGAAAAACCCCAGTTTTGCTCAACTGCAACCACCTCCCAAACCACCCAACAACAAAATCCCCCCAAAAAAGGGAACTGCAGAGGAGCGAGCAAGTTTGTTAACAGGGCAGAGAATGACACCCTCCTGGGCAGGCCTGCAGCTGCAGCTGGGAACTTCTTGCTCTGTTCAACCCCGTCACCCCACGTGGGCAGAACAGGCACCCAGGAGAGGAAGGAGGGAAGGGTGGGACTGGTGCCACCGCTACCGCCAGGCTGGCCAGACGCTTCACTCCGGGGTGTCTGTGGCTGCAGAGGGAGGACAAAGACCCAGAGATATGGGGCACTCCCACAGCCAGGTCTGTGTGTCCTTTGTTGCAGGATCAGGAACATTGACCAAAAAAAAAACCAAAACAAAAAAAAAACAAACTGCAACATTTTTTTAGGACATTACTCAGATGCAGCTAGGTGCTCACTTACACAGATTGTCGTCAGCAACTGGACTCCCTCCTGCCCAGCCCCATGGGGAGAGCCGCTCAGCTCGACAGCAGCTCTGTAAATACCAGTGCAAGTGTGGAGATGCACACTGCTGTTCTGTATTTCTCACCCAGGAGAAGCATGAGCTGCTCTCCAGCGTGGGTGCAGCACAACGGCCCATACATCAAGCCCATCCCTTGTTGCAGCGCTTGTAGGCATCTCTCATGAAAACAGCACGGCAAACGTGCTGCTGTGTGCAACATCTCACACATGCTGCAGTGCAGTGCGTGGAGTACACGACAGGGCAGACCAGCACACTGCATACCATTGCATGCGTCTACAGCAACACTGCTGTCCTCTCCCTTCTTCCTACATTCCCCTCCTATGTAGCCTCCTCCTGCTTGTCCATTCCCATGCTCAAGACCAGCAAATTCAACTCAACTGATGTACTCTCATCTGGTTTGAGTATCAAAAGAAGCTCCTGGGAAGCTCTGCCACTCACCGCAGGGGCCAGACAGGGCGAGGGATTCCACCTCTGCTCTGCTGCAGCATTTGGAAACCACTGCGAGCAGCGGGTGGGTGTCACTTGCTGGGAAACAAAAATAAGTATTAAAGCCCTTGGAACTGCTCAGCAAATCCTATCACAGCTGTATCAAAAATGGTATTTCTGATTCAGGCTGTCAGACACTGGGCCAAAAACCCAGAGTGAGGAATACAGACACCAGGATACAGGGAGCTTAGAAAACTGCCTTTATTCTATTAGTTGTTGGAAAAATGAAAATACAGAAAGAGTTTAGTCGGCTGCAGAACAGCAAGAAGTTCACAGGTTAGGAGTCTGATCACTACATGGTAACCAAACTTACACAAAAAGTTTCTTTTTTTTTTTTTTTTTTTTTTAAGTTTCGAAACTGGGTCCAGCAATGAACTTAAGGCAACTGAACAGTTCAGAAGCTTTGAGTGTGAGCAGGCTGTCTTTTCTCATCCCTACAGCACGTCATGGAAAAAACTCCTCCTGGGTGTGCAGACCACTCAAATCATTCAAATGGGTCAGACTCTTACAAATGAACAGGGGAAGAGGATCAGCTGCTTTCCATCGGACTTTATTTTCAAATACAGTTTCTTAAAAAACCCAGAACACCTTAACGCAGAGGTTACAAGTAACAGTATTAGGAAATCCAATTATACAAAAAATACTACATCTAAGCTGGGGTAAATAGATTTATTTTTGGTAACATACATTTAAACTGGCACTAATTACACAGTAACTAAAAGGTAACTAACATGAAACCACAGAACCCTCACTTTTCCTTAGCTGAATGGGACTTGGTCATTTCAGAGTGATCACATTTTCAAACTAATGTTTTACACCACTGAGCCATGAAAATCAGATCTTCCTAAATGTGATAGCACTGAAGCTACACTTGATTCCACATACAGCCATGTAACTGTTGTACTCAATTAGAATAGGACGTTAGTTATAAAGTAGTTACAGACCAATCCTCTGTGTTGACAGCTTTTTCTCTTTCTAGAGAGAAGAAAGAAGATAGAGAATTGTCTTCAATTAGCGCCTGGCATATCCTGTGAGTGCAGAAAAGGTTTGTTAGAGGAATGTTGAGGTTAACCTTGGGTGCACAGATGAATTTGATGCAGATTGTTATAAAAATCATGGTTGGCTTCTAAATACTGGTAGCAAGATGACTCGATTTTTAAATCTCTTAAGTAAATTATAGATAATGAAAAAGGCCAGTAATCATACACTAAGATTAATAAACAGCACTTCAAAATTACTCAAGTGCAGGGTGCTGCTTTGGCCATCTTCCTCTGGCCACACTTTATAAGACAAGGCACCCGGACTTTTTCTTGCCACGCCGGGCTTGCAAAGCAGCTCTAGTGGCCATTTCAAAAACCTCCCTCACACCGTCTTTGGTCTTTGCCGAACACTCCATATACCCAAATGCACCAATGCGGTTTGCCATATCTCTTCCTTCTTCGGGTTTGACAGGCTCCTGTAACAGCACAAAAGCAACAGGTGAGAACAATCCAAGACCCCACCGACGTGCACCAGTCTTCCCTTTCCCACCCAGCTTCCCAACAAAGGCAAAGGAGTTTCTGGATTAAATGCACATAATTAATTAGCTTGTTAATAATTAATTGCTCCCCTGAGAGTGATCCTTCAAATAATAAAGACAGATTCAAAATAAAATTTGCTCATCTTCTCAAGATGAAGCATGCACCTCAGCCTGGATTACAGAGACAAGCTGTATATTTGCATACTGTGCCAATGCTTGAGGACACGACTGGTTTTCTAACACCTCTGAGCTTGAAGGCTGCAAGACCCTTTGAAACTTGAGCAAGTGATTGCTTATTTCTGAGGAAACATTTATGCAACTCTTTGCCAAAATTCTAACAAAAGCCTATGAACAAATCCCAAAATTAATGCCTCAGTCTTTGTATAAAAACAAATATTATGCAACAGGAGGAAAAATTCCAGGACAGAGCAGAATATCTGCAGTCCCATACCCAAGCTGGGGGTTTCAGACTCAATCTGAAAATGAAACCTAGTGATAGGCTCAGGAATGAGCTACAGCACCTGCGGTTATCACTTCAAAACACCTACCAGCAAAACTGTTTCCTTTCTCATCCTGAACATACAAAATAAAGAACAACTTGAATGTGCATGCACTTGATGCGTTGATGTCTGCTAATTAATTCCTTTCCACCTCAGGGATCCAGCTCTCCAGCACAGAGAGCAGCTGACTGTTAGTAACCCAATATAGCCATTTTCATTGTTGAGAATGCGTTTTTCTAAAACATGAATCTCCAAATATGAAAAAAGAAACACTCAATTAAAGGTAATACATACTTTCTGGTTTCTGTCATGGCTAAGCGTTCATTATGCAGCCCATAAGAAGCTGGCAGCAAGCTGCGGATGCCTACTTAGCGCTCTGGTACAACCACTACACACTTTCTTCATTTATTGTAAGACTATCAGAAAGGAACCTGCCTGCTTCATTTTGGCCAGCTCTCGTCTTGTGTGCTCGTCATTCCTCAGGTCCTTCTTGTTTCCTACCAAGATGATAGGCACGTTGGGGCAGAAATGCTTCACCTCCGGGGTCCACTTCTCTGGGATGTTTTCTGAAAACAATAAATAGAAGTATGACTGTACTAAAACCCACTTCTGAGGAGAATTTTATTTTAAAGCTTTTACCTGCTGCCTGAGTGCTTTTAGCTTACTAATCTACACTGATGCCCCTTTTTTCTACTCTTAATTTGGGAAACAAATAGACCTGTTCTGATATTACCAAAAAAGACAAGCCCGTCTATGGTAATTTTAAGGCTGAAGGACACCTGACCTCTTGGCTTCTCTACATCTGTCAGTAGCTACTTGACAAGGGTTAGCATAAGGTACTTCAAAGAACAGCATGCAGAATTCTGAAGTAGAGTGTTATGGAATATTTTGCTTCAAGAGGAACATTTTATTTATCTCTGGAAGCTAAAGATGGACACAATCCTGAAGCGTAAGTTTTTACATGACTTCTTCCCTTTAAAAAGCAACATCAAACAATGACTCCGAACTCTCCCATTAACTGTAGCAGAAATGTTGTTCTACACACTAATTACAGATGCACAGAAACAAAGACATTGTGTAAGTCATTTGCAGATTTGCCATTTCTCCCAATCTCTAGCAAATGAATTTATGCTCATATACAAGAAACTTTTTCCTCCTAACTTCCCTACATGACTTTTTAAAAAATGGAGCAGCAAATGGAAGACCTGAGGGCTTTTGAAAGCAAAACCTTGATAAATTCTATATAGCAGGAAGTGCTGAACAGCCCAAAACACTTGGCTTTGCTTTCAGAAGCTCTCAAGACATCTGAGATTCACTGGTGGATGTACCTGCAGGCTACATAACCCCCTTCTATCTTCACAGAATTCCATTCAGCTTTTGAAGAGACATTCACTATTATGGCATTGTTTTCTTGCTTGAAAGAACAACTTAGACAAGCATTTTGAAGCCAGTTTTTGCACTACAGCCGAAACAGCAACTCTGCAGCTGCACCTGGAGTGCTCAGGGGGTGCCAGCCTCTAGATGCTGCACACCTGAAGAGCCATCTAGCAGTTCACTGCTCCCTCCACAGCTTCCAGGGACACAGGCGCCCTGATACTGGTGAGCAGGAAGGGAGCAGAGGGAGGCAAAAATAGCCAAGATCAGGCTTGACTTAATTAAACCCCCTTCTCCCTCTGCCTCCAGGTTCAGTAACCCATCTTGTTTTCCAGGGCGGTCAGTTAGTTAGCTCTCCAGCTGCCAGGGGAGTAGCACGTGCAGTAGCAATAAGCACAGCTCAAACCTTGTACATAGGCGTTAACAGCTGCACCAGGCATGACCACAGCACCACTGCCAACTAAACCTCAAATGGTTTCGGAGGGAGACAAAGACAATGAAAGATGTATCTAAACACAGGATCAGGTGGAAGTCATGAAGATAGAGATCAGGATTTCCCAGATACCAAGCTGGCATTGATTTTTCTAAAAAGACACTTTCACACCCAACTGCCTGTTCAATGGCTGCTACCCTTCGGAGGCAAGGCAGGAAATGAGACTGAGCAGCCATCAAACGTTACCCTGGTCAGACTGTAACACCACTGTAACATCTTAAGCAACATTTTGTTTGCTCATTTACTCAAACCTTCTGTGAACTGTGGCAGGAATGGTATTTTTCAACCATTGCGGTAGCTGCATTCAGGACTAATCCTTCCATTAACTGTATTTCTGTGCTTCCTGGATCCTTTTTGTCTCATTCTTGTTTCTTCCTAAGACACAACTCTGGGAGGCAGGGTTCATCCATAAGATAGAACAGAGGTGTAGTAAAAAAGCCTCTCTAAGGACAGCTTGCAGTGATTGCGATCACCCTGGCAGTAGAAAACTCCAAAGGATTCAGTGGTTTAATACATTTAAGAGAGAACTGGTATCCCATTTGTGAGTGCCAGTTAAAATAATTTGATGCCTGTCATTAATAGACAAAGCAGAGGGGTGTCTCACTTTTCCTGGCTAGGAGCTGCCGAACGCACGGACATAATTTTGACCCATTACAAACACGTACCAGTCAGTCACTGTACAGAAGATTCTTGTCAGAGTACAGTTGGTCACACACACACAGAGAATCCATGTGCCTAAAGATCTACCTTAATGTTATCTGCATTCTAATAAGAAACCTCACAAATAGCCACTAGTGAACAAATCCCACTGGTGAGAATCAAAGTTCCAGAGACGTTGAGTCTTAGAAATAAGAGTATCTCTGTCTCCTGCTCCTTACCCTCCTCAAAAACGTCTTTGTAAGATCAAATACATCGATCTCTATGCATCAGATTTATAAATCAATCAGTAAAGATTTCAGTCTTGGACTCCACACAGAAGAGGTTCCCATCTAATACACAGATTTTTGTAAATGTATGGTTTTGGAACTCAGAAACCATATATCAGGCAACTCTTTTCTTCTCTTTTCTCCATCACAAGCAGATGTCAGTCACTGGAAAGCAGTGGAAAGTATAAGGAAAGTATAAATCTCCAGCCTCTGATCATTTCCACCAGTGAGAGAGCCACCCTCCAGTGTAGTTCTAGCCCATTTTTTTAAGTCACCAAACAGAGAGCAAAAAACGCCAGGTTATTTGGGACCAATAACTCAGGGTGTTTCAAGCTGATGTCTCTTGAATAAATGGGAAAGAGGGGGGAAAGGGATGAAAACACAAAGCGAGCTTTCCCATTTACATAGAAATGAAGTTACGCTATTTCCCTGGATACAGTGTGGTCTTGAGTGTGTAAGAACTTGCAATTTCCAAGGAGAAATTAGAAAAAAAAAAAAAGTAAAATAAAATCAGAATTTGGGTGGGCCATGCCACTCGGTGGACACCTTATGTACTCACAGGGCTCCTGGACACAGCAGAGTGCAACTACAGCCTCCCTGTTTGCTTGGGGTGGCCAAGGCAGCACCTCCCAAGGGACAAGCACACCAGCACTCTGCCTTGGCCCACCAGACAACGTTGCCGGGCTGGGGGTGCTGATATAGGCCAGGGAGCTGCCTCCCTGCTAAGTGTTGCTCAAATTATGCAGCAGAGCCCTGGGTCAACACAGTGTGCTGCCGAGGCTTTCAAAATGCCACTCGGCATCGCTGAAGAATGCAGGTTCCTTTAAGATCTTAATGTCTGAAAACTATACATTCAAACCAGTATGAATTTTGAAATTCGGAATGCTCTCAATCATTACAGCACATGAAAATATATTTTACAGCACAATTTCCAAGGGGAATACAGAGACACAGAGAAGTTGTTCCGATTCAATTAGTGATCTACTTACCTAAACTATCAGGACTATCAATTGAAAAACACATAAGTATAACATCAGTATCTGGATAAGAAAGCGGTCTAAGTCGATCATAGTCTTCTTGTCCTGCTGTATCCCACAAAGCCAACTCAACCTGCATAAGAAAGGTAAGGCAGTTAGCCAGATCACCAGGGAGGTTTTGATTCAGAAGCCAGTAACCCAAGAGAAGTGGATAAAATATTGCAGTCAACACCACTCAAAAGGAAGAGACGACAAGACAAACCACTTTGACAGGAGAAGTATTAAAAATTTTACGTTCCATAACTCCAAAAATCTTTTCTTTATATCCACGACCAATGTTAACTCTCTGAAAGGACATAAAAACTACCAGCAGAAAAGCAAGATGGAAGAATTGAAGGGAATTGGCTCCAAAGGGCTGGGAATCTCTCTGATAAGCATTCCAGAAATACCAGTTTTCAGTGAAAGCGGACTCTCCAACTATGTGCTTTTTAGGATTATGTACATTTTCAATTAGTTTATAGCTGGAACCTGTAGTGACTAAGAAATGTCAAGATCAGCTGACATTTCCACAAAAGAAAATGCAGTGCTTAAGCTGCTCATGCAATTTTTATTTAGATAACGGCTGCATATAGCTGATAGGGCATGACTCCCTGTTCACCCATTTAGAGATGCAGAGATTCAGGCAGAAGGGAATGAGGAAGTTTGACTAGGTTACAAAAGAGAGAAATGGATATAATACATATTTTAAACAGTAGTCCTTAGAGTCTAAGATACAACATAGAAACTGCAGAAACTGTCACTTGGGGGGGAAACGTGATCTAATATTGGTCTAAAAAGTAAATTTATTGTTTTTTTTTTACCCATTCATATCACGGGAGAGAAAACCTCTTTTCAGACTCAAATAGCATGAACTATCATGACTAAAACCCACAAATAATCCATGCCTGCAACAGAAGAAAATCAAATCTAACATAAAGCCCAAAACTAGCTCAAAAAGTTTTTGCTCAAATCAGGATCGAAACTGAGCAGTTTCAATCAATCTGTCACTGCATTTGAACTAGAACTGACTGAAAGATGTTCTGACGGCAGCTGAACCCAGAGCAAAGGCACATGTCACAGCAAGGGGCGAAACAGGGAAGCTCAGCACAGTCAGCATAAAAACCTGCCACACACTTGACATGAGGACCCATGGCACTGAGGTCAGCTCTGTGTGATTAGGATAACAACATAGACATATGCCATGGTTGCTTGAAAGGGTTTGAAAATAGTTGAGTTTTCAAGGTGCAAAGTTTCTGCTTTGTGTGCTTTCAGAGTATCCTGGAAAGTGACAATTTTACACATCACACACTGCCCTGCATAACATAAGTGCAGAAGACAATCTATCTGGTGTTCAGAGAGCAGCCTTCTGAAAACTGCCTCTTGGAGCAGGAGTCTGGCATGTTTATTTGTTTGGCAAGCAAAAGGACTCAGAGGTCACACAGATTGAAAACTGATTTTCAAAGTATTTAAGACTAAAATGAAATATTTCAATTATTAATTTACTGAAGTACAAACTAAAAATGAAGCTCAGTGAGCTGTGGGTACACTTGGCTGCTAAGAATTGCATTCCTTCAGACAAGTAGGACAGATGACGTTGATGTACACTACAAGAATCAAATCCCTTTGAAGCTTGTCAGTCATCTGTTCTGAAGAGAATCCTGCACATTGCCAGGAGTGGGTATGAACACAAGACTCTCTGCAGGAACTAGTCTTTGTTAATCACAATACCAGGTCCCTATCAAAACAGGGACTCCACTATGCAATTCCAAAGGCTAGTTAGCCCTGTGTTCTCAGTGTGTAGGTGTGTCTTTGAATTGCTCCATCCCCTCCACCTACTGCAACATTTTACTTGGAATAACTGTATGTTCTTTAGAATCTCAACTTGTATAAGGTTAGAAACAGGTTGTTAAGCAAACATTGGATATGAGCAGGTTCTAGCAAGGCCAATATTTTTTCCACAGGAACATGCTTAAGATTTAAAAATATATTTACAACATAAGGACTAAGCATGTGTACTAACCACTTACTAAAGAAGCGTAGAGATCTCCACACTATTCTGAATAAATTCAAGTTCATTTTGACTGTTACAGAAGTGTACATACCTGCTTTCCATCCACTTCGATATCTGCTACATAATTTTCAAAGACGGTGGGAACATACACTTCAGGGAACTGGTCTTTGCTAAATACAATCAGCAGACAGGTCTTTCCACAGGCACCATCACCCACTATAACCAGCTTTTTTCGAATGGCTGCCATAGCTGAAAAACAAAACGACAACTTATTAATTCTTCCACTACAGTTTTTAACTGAGATGCTAATAATTAACAACCACTAATTTTTCAATTAATAAGAACTTTTAAATTGGGTCTACATGTCCATTACAGAGACGGACAGATATCTGGAATCACGTGAGTTCAAATTCCCATCCTTTTGAGAAAAACATTCCCCAGCACTTGTCGACATACTGGTGAGCCACTGGGTGCAAAAGTAATAGAAAGGAGAGGAGAGCAGCCTGATTTGCCATTTCTTGACCTATTCTAAAGTTTGAGATGGGGACATCCAGAGATAGTGAGTGAGCAAGCAGCACCGTCCAAGAGCACCTTCTGAAAAGTGTCTTCTAGGTAATCAAATAAGAGGCGCTTCCATTCAAGGGCAGTAACATTTTCTTGTCATGCTGAGTTCTCTGAACCACAAAGTGCTGGTCAGCTGGACTGAGGAGCATCTGCTGCCACATCAGAGCACCAACAGAAGGATCTCAAGGTAACCAGCCTGTTCCTCGAATCACAACCACCATACTGCAAAGGATTATGGAAGGACACATCCCACTCCTCAATCCACTTTCCTGGACATCACTGTTACCAGGTTAATATAGCCTGCTATCAGCTTACATTAAGTAAAGGGTGGGACACAGAGGGAGACACCACCATGGTGCTCCACACAGGTCTCTGCTCTTCAATGTATTGATCTGTACCAGGACCATACAAATCCACGGCTTGCTTACTTGCAACTTTGGCCTCAAAAAGACGGTGCGAAAGCTTGAAAAGGTTTAACAAAAGCCTCGAGCCAGGGTGGGACTGAAGGAGATGATTGTGTTGGATTTGGCAAATTTCTACAAAGTCACAAGTGGCCCAAGTAGTATGACTGTTCATCATCACTTCCCACAAACAAATGCGAGGGGGGTGATACAAAGATAGTAGAAAAAAGTTCAAGTCCACTAGAAGGCAATGGGCCTTGGGAACTCCCAACAAGAGGATGTTATTGACACAAGAAATTTATACAGGACCAGGCAAGTACATGGCAGAAGCTTCCTATGTGAGTTAAAGAATGCAGAAACTGCATCTGCCTTAGAAAATCTCCATAGTAAAAGTACTTTGAGGCTGAGAGAGTACTTTGGGAAGCACTATAAATGTGCCTGCTTTCTTCTTTCTTTTCCCTAGGCATTTATTTGTTACCATTGCAGGAACAAGCCAGAGATTTAGGGACTGACTTGGCTACAAGGGACTGGAATGAGGACAGAACCATAACTACTTTTTCTCCATAACATAAAGGGACTCCGGGGAAGCCACTGAGTCATCCCACAAAGCTTCCTGGAAATGGAGCAAACAGCAACACCACCATAATACCTACCATTGCATGATCAAAATACCACAGAGAGAGCACCCTTGTAAGTTAACTTTTGCCATGACAATCTCAGTACAAAGCTCTCTGAGGATGACTAGGGATGCTGGCAAGGAGACAAGGGCTTGAAGAAGCACAGAAGAGAATTAAAGCACATAGCAAAAACATTTTCTCCTCTCCATCTCTGCTCTTGCCTTATGAAATTAAGTAAAAAGGTAGAACTAACCATCTAAAAGCAACCTTTAGTACTATTAGGTGATGAAGCAGCAGTTGATATTAGAGAGATTCTGTACTTCTGCTCCAGGTGCAAACAGAGAAGGACCATTTCAGCCCATCAAGCAGCAAGGGCTCAAGGACTTGTAGAACACAGCTTTGTCAGACACAACTGCTCAAGTAATCCAAATCTATTTCTAAAACGGGCTTCTTTCACCTTGTGAATATATATGTACGCACATTCAAGTTATTTACCTTCGGGATTTGGGGTTATTTTTACATTTGTGGAAGGTTTAAAATGATCCAAGCTTTAAAAAGGTTTTCTTTCAGTGGTTTTAGATAGTTTTGAATACTTTCTAGCAATGGTAATATTTGATTTTTACAGAACTGGAAATCATCTGTCCTCTGCACCCAGTCAAGATCAACTACTTACACGTTCTACCTACTGTCAGCTTTGTCTAATCTGCCCTTCAAAACTGTAATGCCGAGTCCTACAAAACGTCTTTATATTTACTATTTACTATGAGAAACTTTCCTCCAATGTGTATTCTCAACCTTCTTTGATGTAATGTAAGCCCATTACTGTTTATCCTATTTGTCATGGGCATAGGAGTACAGATTATTCCCTTTCCCTAGTGCAGTTGAGAATACATGCCTTCATTTAGTCTTATCTTCAGGCAAAACAATTCCAGTTTATTCATCGTCTTCTCTGTAAATCATATTTCCTAGGCTCTCCTGTTGCTCCCTTCTGGGCACAGTCCAATTGGCACAAATATACTGAAGCATGGAGCTCAAAAGCTGAATCCAGTATTTCACCTTGGGCTTTACGAACATTAACTAGAGCTGAAGGATTATTTTACTGACCTGCCAGGATATACTGTTGCTTAAAACACCATCCTGGAAGTGTAAAGTGTATGTCTTTCCGCCCCCCCCCTTCCTCCCCAGCAGACAACACTGTTGATACATTCAGCTTTTAAATCATGATTAACTCCCAGATCTTTTTCATTAGGACTACTACATAGCAAGTTGCTCTCTACTCAACACAGCTGAATGTTCTACTGTCATGCTTTCATTTATCCTTTCTCTGACTGATGTTTTATTCTACCTCCAAGTTCTAGTTCTGTCCTCAAGCTTAATCATAGCCTCAGATGCAAGTTTAATAATCATGACTCCCAGATAATTATCTGGGTCATTGATGAAACCACACTGGAGACAAAGTGGCTGGATGACGGAATGGGATAACCTGTCCTTCCTCAGTATCCTCCCTCCTTCTCCCTTCTGTGCTAGCAGCTGGGGCTCTGGCCCTTGATCACTTGTGTTACCTGCAATAGCACCTAGGGTAGGTGACCTTTTTGGCATCACCTATGGATAACTGTCTTTTTCTGTGGATTATCAGATCAACTCTTCCTTTATCTTCCTCTAAATACTTCCATCACTCTAGATATTTTTTTTAAATGTTCCTTGCCAGTTGAATCTCATTTTATGCTTTGGCCTTCTATATACTTATGCCTAAGGTCTCCAAGAAAACTGCAATTCTGTAAAAAAAAAAATAATCATCATTTAATATAGTGCTTTCTATAAACTCTTCCCTAAAAAAACAGCTTGAAAATTATATATATATATAAAAAATTATTTCAGAGTTTTATTTGATCTCTTTCTTGAGAAAAGCCTACCATGAAACTCTCCCTGCCTGATCTTTCCTGAGATCTGTTGACATTATTTGGATCCAACATGGAAGACCGCTCTGTCAGTCAAGGTGCCCTTCAGCAGTGTATGCTCAACCACTTCCTTCCCACTGCTTGGGATCCACCCCGTGAGATTCTCCCCCGTTCACAGTCTTTTATGTGCAGGACGGTCACCAGGACATCTCAAACCTGCTGAACAGTCCCCTCCATCTAGTCCACCAAACATCTAGGTAATTAAAATTCCCTCATCACCAACTTCTAGACAATCCTGCCAAGATGCTCACAAAAAGCCTCAAACACCTTATCTTCTCTTGGTGACCTATGGCATCCTCATCTTTTTTACTGTGGTTTCACCTTCCAAAGCATTACCACAGAAGAATTTCTTCTGCATAATATCCTTGGAACAAATGTGTTGTATAAAATTCAATTCAGGATGCAAAGATCACCACTTACATCACTGAAGCTTTCACTTACCTCGAAAACCCTAGGAGTTGCTTTTGATTTGCTTACCTCAAGCATTCCCCATGGCATGCAGCACAGGCTGAGGATAATTTGTTTATGGACCTCAACACATCTTCAGAAACAGCTCAGATTATAAATGCTGGGTAGTCAGAGATGCCCTCAGGATGTCAGGTCTGATCTCTGGATAGACCCCTCCATCCACCTCGGAAGGAAGTCACCAAACATCACAACCACTGGTTTCTTCCTGACACCAGTGGTTACAAACTTTACAGCTTTACGGTACTTTAAGTTTCTTCTCTGCTGGTGAGGTTGAACCCTTACTTGCTGCCAGAACAATATACTTCACTTCTATTCAACATGTGGATGTTCAAGGAGGGAACACTGCTGTTGGGCATGCACCCAGCTTTCTTCTCTGTACCGCTGAAGGTCTCCATGTGTATGGAAACTGCTCTAGTGGTGCTACATGTCCAAACCCCCCATATGCTTCAAATTTTAGCAGATACCTGGTCATAGCAACAGCATCCCATAATCCGTGCATTAAGCATATTTACAAGAATAATTTCCTAATTTAGAGAACTCAGTGTACAGATCAGCATCTTTTAGCTAATTATTTTTAGTTAAAATAAATACACTCCTGTCCAGTGGGTAGGTATAAGGGATTTTCAGGTCTGGCAAATACTCAGAAAAGCAACATCTCTGTAGTACAACAGAGAAAAAAAAGTGATTGCTTATAACGGAGCTACATCTTAGCAGTGCATATCACAAGGACAACACTAACAGCATTCACAGCAGTTGGGTCTTTCTGCTGCATTTTTACATGCTCTGGTTTTCTTAATCAAGTATTCTGAAGCCTGGAAATACATCAAATTTGGACCAGCTGTATGTTTTGACAGGAATCAAAAAGCACTTTGCTAGCCTAAAAAGTTTCATTTAAGATGTATGCTACTTATGTTACATGCAAGTTACTATTTGCTGCAGTAAAACCTGTCACCAGTGAGTATGTGTCTACATTTAGAGGTAAAAAAAAAAAACCTGTATGAACTACCTAAAGGATATTACAAATAGACCAAATCCAAGCCACCACTACCTCACTGTAACTGTAACTCACAAGTACTACACATTCATCCTTTTATGCAATGCATAGAGCTGGGAGAGACCAATAAATCCAGAAAGCTGCTGGAACAGCATCACTGACAATGCACACTGAGCAAGAAATATTCTATCCCAATTAGTGTAACAGAATGGCTGCAGTGATCTTTTAGGGGAATCTGTGCCGTCTTCTGCAGCAAGACGACAGATATGCAATTTTTCCTACTCTTAAATAAACCACTCCTCCCACCTTTGCATTTATAGGATTCTTAAAACCAGCTAGTCTCCTAGATTCAAAGTGGAAACTCACAACATGACTCAAGTGACTCATCTGAATGGAAGAGATTCAATTATGACATTTCCTCAACCTAGGCCAGTGCCTTTCACAGGTATTACAAGAGCTTTAAACATCGTTTACTCAATCCCACTAACATCACAGGAGGTTACAACACAAGGAGCTCCTGTTTGCTGAGAGTTGCCACACTAATATCCTTGTTACATGAGGCTGCTATTTCTAAAGTGCAGTGACGCTCCTAAACTCATGCAGCATAAAGCCCTGCTTGTTAAGAGAATCTAGCAAATACTCCAGAAGAATGAGAAATGGGGAAAATACTTTTTTCCATGTCTTAAATGTACTCCCCCCCCCAAGTATTATTGTTTACTGCAATGGAATTTGCCTCTTCTCTTCAGCACGCTATTTATTTTTCCAAGGAACAACATTTCCAGTGCCTCCTCTCCTGCAAATCCCAAGGCCACACAGCATGAGTGAGGATTGTGGACACACTGTTGACATTCTGAAGTTGGATAAACTGGTAACAAACATGCCAGGTTTGCCTGTCTCGCTCTGGATTTCATCCTGGAGAAAGTAATAAGGTGGAAGAAACAGCCCTTTACCATCGCATAGGTATCCCGACTAGATTAAATTTCAGTTACCAATCAGTTACTACCAACTTCACATTGTCTGCTATATCATACAGGCAGATCTCTTGTATAATGCACAGTTTTGTCAAAAAAGATCTGGATTACTGCATATGTGAGCAAGCACTCAGCAGAAGCAGTTCAGCAGGACTATTAATGATGTTTCTGATGCTGAGGGGGAGAAAGGCCTTTAAATTCTTTCCCACCTAATTTTGTTGAAGTCCTTAAAACCAAAATGTTGGAAAGCGAGGATTTTGAAATCTTGTAAAGACTGCTTTGCTGCTGACTCCTCCACACTCAGCACTTAAACAGTTTGCTATGAGCGAATTACAGCCTGGCACTCTTCTCACTTGCTTCATTTCCCCCTTCATTCAGTCAACCCTGTCCTGGGCCAGCAGGAGGAACAAGAGCAAGGCTGAGGGACCAGAAGATGAAGCCCTGCTCAAGTGTCCCCCATCCCAATCAGTCAAGTCCTGCCCTCTACCTACCACAGAGGAGAACTGCCTCTGCACCAGGAGCTGAACTGACTCTTAAAATATACTCACTTTTGTTCAAGTTTGAGGGGGAGGAGGAATGAGTTTCCCCAAAGACTCCAGTGATGAGGAGGACATGGATGAGCAGGCTTTTCCCAAAGTTTTCTTCTGGCTGTTTAGCAAGATCTGGCATCAAAACTGAGAACTACCAAAACAGTTTGGAGCAGAAAGCAGATCAGCCCAAAAGCAAAGAGGTCTTCTTTTAGAGCAGCTGTATACAGACAGTGAAGAAACTGAGATTGAATACAGAGCATTTGGGTGGGGGAAATGACCCAAAGACCATGAGCAGAGAATGGGGAGGGGGCAGGCAAACAGGCGAGGAGGAAGATGGCAGGAGGATGTTACTGCCCAAATCCACCCTCCTGTAGAGCAGAATCCAGGATTCCTACATCTCCCAGCTGTTTAATTACCAACAGGAGGCAAGCATCTCAACCTTCTCCTCCGCTGAAGTCCCAATGGAAAATGTCAGCAACTATACATTTTGTAATTTTTTTTTTCTCCACTATGCTTTTCATTAATGAAAGTATGTATAAGCAAATGTCAGAAACATTGCAGTTTGCTGTTGAAATGCTATTCATGCTACCTTAAATCAACTCCTTTGAGCATACATAAGCCTATGTGTGCTATCGTGCTTTTTTTTTTTTCCACATAACTCATACAGGATGAGCTATGCTCTTAAATAGCGATCGTTGTGAAGTAAAGGAAACTATGACCCCAATTCACCTCTTGCAAAAGTTGCAAAATGGGTAGCAAACAGCCAGGGGACTGCAATAAGAGTAAGAAAAAAATAAAAAGAAAAAAGGTGATTCAATCACATAAAGGAGTTAGATACAACCCATGCTTCTGCTACAGGGTTACTAAAAGATCCTGGAAGAACTACATACACCAAAACATGCTGCAAGTGACCACTTATTTATTGTTTTTATTTCTGAAGACATCCAGAATAGAACTCATCTGTACAGGTGCACTGAAAGTAAAGCCAGATGAACTCCATGCTTAGAGTGATGGTGCTCGTTTGGTACCATGTATGAATTGAAATCAAGTATTACTGGGGTAGAAATATAGTTCAATTACAAGCCACTGGAATATAAACACTAAAAACATGAATGCAGTCACCACTATAAAGGAGACAGTCAACACAGCTTATTTCAATAATTGAAATTTACTTAATTCTGTGCAAATTTGCCTGTGGACACTTGCATTCATAAACTGATAAGCCACATTATTTAAAGCATTGCTAACAAGGCCTTTGGGAAACAACTATATTTATATTCCTTACAGCACATAAAGCAGTTTGACAGTACTGCGAAACAGACCTATTTCCAACTACAGCACTATGTGGGAGTAGTTGGTAAGGAAAAGATATCTGCTGGGGTTTTTTTTGAGGGTTACATGTGAAATCTAACACTTGAAAAAAAAGTCCCAAAGCTGGCAAAGCACAGGGCAGGCTACTGACGTTGCACATTAAATGTAATCCACAGTGAAAAAGAAATTTTCTATTATAAAATTGAGGTACAATGAAAAAAATTACACAGAAGGTCAGTGTAGTAGCCAATGCGATTAAAATACTGGACATAGGTCCTTCAGGAAGGTCCTCAGACAGGGTAAGGAGAGCATTCAGCTTTCTGCTAGCAGTTTACTCAGACTGTGTGTTAACCATGCTCAAGTCTGGCAAGTTTTACTAGTTTGGGAAAAGTGCTTTGCAAACATAGCTGTGTATTTCCAGAGCCAGCTTTAAACTGGGAGCAGTACAGCTGTGTTACAACCCTAGCTAATAAACCTCACCAGGTCCCAGCTAACTCCACAAATAACCAGCTCAAGCCTCTTTGTACCACATCACCAGAACTGGGAGCAGTGTCAGCTTAACTGCATTAGGTCTTAACAACACTGGTCCAGTGCCAGCCCTGGTGAACCCTTAATGACTGATGAATTTCATACAGTCATAAAGAGTTATCCAGAAGTACAAAATTGGTGTTTCATAGGCATGGGCATACAATACATTTCAGTTAAGCACAGTGTGTTGTTTATGCTGCCTCTACGATGGCTGCGATAGGGCAGGAGATACCTCATCCAGCACAAAGTCTGCCAGTACAAAGTTTTTGAGGAAACCTAAATCGGCAGTCAGTACTAGATCTGTGTTGTGTGTCACGCAGACGTAGTAGGTCTAATCTGAGATATCATGTGAAGTCTCAAAGCTGGATTCATCCTATCAAATTACAGCCTTTGCCCTTGCTTTCCTCTTCAGGATAAATCCTGTATGACAACATACAATTACTCTGACTCTCAGAGAAGAAAATTGCTTTGGATTCTGATAAATTTTCTTGATTTCTAACCACCACAGTAAAGAGCAAAACATTTTGCTTTGCTCTCCTTCCCTGTAGAGCCCACCCGCCTGCCCTTTACAGGAACGATGTGCCAGCACGATCAAACACTCCCAGGAACACACGAACTATCTTTTGTTAAAACGCCCAAGCCATGACCTGTGCAACCCTCTATGCCCAGCACTGTGCCCCACAAACAGCTACAGCACAGACACTGACCAAGGGACCAACTTGTCCCTGCAGCTCAACTTACATTTCCTACATCCAGAGACTCACAGACTGTCTGTTACTACAGGTCTACACACATATAAAAACAGGTACGTTGGCTTGGGACTTAGGTCTCTCCACCTCAGGGCCTGGCATTCAGGATCAGCTCAGGAGTGAATTCCTACAGAAAAGCAGAAGAGGAAAAAGGAACCAGAAGCTTCCTCCTCCATGCTCTCCAACCTCTGACCATTTTCAGCTCAGGAGCTTCTTGGGTCAGATGTGGTTCTCATGAATTTGGTAACCTCAAAGAGATTTCTATTCCATGAGCTTGTCCAGACTCCCTTTGAACCCACATAAACTTCCAGCACTCACAACATCCTGTTGGAGGGAGTTCCCACAGCTTAATTACACATTGTGTGTAAAGCCACTTCCTTCAAATTCAAGATTGTCCCTATTAGTTTCTTTTACTGCCTCCTAACTCCGAAATGGAAAGAGAGCGAACAGTGTACCTTGTTCACCCTCTTTCTGCTGTTCACGTAACAGCGTTTCCAGACTGAAGCATCCTAGCATAGAGTTGGGGGTTTCTGTGGTTGCGGTTTTGTTTTGTTTTTAATACTTTTATACCTCTGACTGTAGTGACTGGCTGATCTATCAGCTGGCTGCTCCTAGCATAAGGAGTAACAAAGTGGTAGAGGTGTCATGGTGAAATGCTTCAGCCAGGAGGGTCCTTGGAAGCCCAGCAGCACCAGACTGCATACCTTCCCATCCCACGTCATCCATCACAGCCCCAAATGCACCGGGGCTGCTGCAACACAGGCCCCAGGGGCTGGAGCCCTGAGGGACACCCCCGTTTTCACAAGGGTGTGCTGTTATATGCACTCATGCCATATCAGAGAACCACACCCTGAGCTGTGTTTCAAGTGCAAGCAAGCTGCAGCTTGGTCATTCCCCAGTACATGTTTCACTCCTTGCATTAATTTGAGTGTGGAGTTTCTTGACTTTAAAATAGGCGACAACAGAGAATCCCCTACCATGCTTCTTGCTCCAGCAGTTAGTTACATTTTCTGCATTAGTGATGAGGTTTTGTTTGTCACTTCCTCATTTATTTGGCCTCTGCAAATTTCTTCATACTGGTATTTTGTATTTCTTCCAGGTGATCAGTAAGAAATACAGCCCAAGAGCTAACTCCTTCATGTTCTCACTAGACAGATTCACTTGAGTCTCCACTTGGCTTTTAAAGCTGTCCTCTTTCTACTAAATTTAATGTGAACCATATTGATTTTGTACTGGCTTAGTTTCTCACTGAAAATGACGTGCAATTAGTGTCAAGTGCTAACCGAAGGCTAAGATGAACACCTGTACTTAAGAACCAAACTGAAACAATTAACACTAATTGTTTCTATTTCCCCCAGTCCAGGTTGAGTGACATTGCCTTAATTCTCTCCTGAACGCTTTGTTACTTATTCCATTATTGTACCTGGGATTGATGTCTTAGTCTGATGGGATTATAATCATTAAGGTTGTCCTACTTCTCTTTATTATTACTGCATATTAGCATTCTTTCAAACTCCTTAAACTGCTGCAGTATGTAAAGAACTTTCGGGAAAAAAAATATTATATAGAACCCCTCCATTTGCAGGCCAGAGATCTTCAGAGCTGAGATATATATCAAAACAGAAGTGTCAATTACCAAGTCTGGTCAGATTAGGCATGCAATATCATTTAACCTCTTTTTATTTATTTAAAGAGATAATAAAAAAACCTTATTACAGGTATAAATAACTGGCAAAAGATAGGAAACCAGACAGAAAGAAATGCTCAGCCCTCACAGAAGACCACCAGTAGAACCTGCACCGCTTGACATTCCTAAATGACCTGAAAAAGCAAGGAAAAATAGCAATGCAACAAAATTTACTGATGATGCCAAAAGGTTCAGATAATAAAGGCAAGGGCTTACTGTGATGAATTTCAGAACCTTAACGGACTCTGTGCCTAAGCAATAAAATTTGAAATAGATAAATATGAAGTGATATACAAGGTAAAAACCAGATTCAACTTCCTATATGAAATGATGGACTGGGAGCTGATCGCTGCTACTCAAGGGCAGTATTTTATGGTTATATAGTTAATTCCTTTAAAATACAAGCTCAACACTCTGAAGAGCTAAAAAAAAATTTTAAAATTCCATTATTAAGAACTAGGAAGAAATTAACAGAACGGAAATCATTAAGCTGATGTAGGAATCCACAAGCACGCCTGAATCTTTTGACTCTGTGTGCAGTTGTGATCCTCCCCACGCCAAAAGGCTATAAAGGACCTGGAAATTACTCGGAGCAGGGCAACACAGATGATTGAACTACAGAACAGCGTCTATATGAAGAACAACTATGGCAGAACTGGAAAAAGGACAATCTGGAAGAGAAGCAACCAAGAAAGAAAATGCCTACAGACACTTCTCTTAAGATCCTAAGCAGCAGTGAGAAAAGCTTGAGCCTGAGCCTTCATCTTTGAAACAAGGACAAGGGTACACGGGATGAGCCAGGTTCAAAGCAAAGGCAGGCAGGCCTCCCAACAGGGCAGATAGCAAGGCTTTGTTGTTTCTACCACATTTCAACTTTTTAGATCCATAATTTCTCAGTCATGGGTTTCTCCTGGAGCTCCCTTTTTCTGCCAGTTACTTTACATGCTTTTGAGCTTCTGTTTTGTATTTTCTACTTTCAGTTTCTACTTTTGTCCTATTTCATCTGCAGGACTTTCTTGCATTGTTTAAGTGCAAACAAAACAGATGCCTTCATTTCCTTTCCAAGTCGGGTTATTTAATTCGCTTTCAACACTTGATTGGGGAAAAATATTGCAAAAGGGGGTTCCTGAAACATCTTTTTTAAGCCTGTTTAAGCCAAAATGGTTAGAAACTAAACCAGCAATACGTGCTAGCAAAGCCCTCTGTCTTAACACTGTCACCATGCATCCTGTTTTGCAAACACCAAACTTATCAAGGTCCTCCTGGTCTACTACAAGTTTTCTTTGTTCTCAACTATCTGCAAAGTTCACCCCTATGCTGTTCACCTCCCTATTTCTATGTAATTCGTAAATTAACACCATTTCAGAACCCAAGGAAGAAGACTAATTCCAGCATTTCTCCCCTGCCTTACTCTACCATGACAAGTCCCTCTCCAAGGCTGAAGGCAAAGCTGGGACTACGGGGGCAGAAAGCAGTATTTTGTCCTCAGGATCTGTGGCTGCCATTGCTGTCCTTCCACTCTCACTTAATGTTCTTGTTACTTTGGCCCTATTGACTAGATCTTTGTTATCTATAGGTACCACGACTTACGAGAGCACTTCTCTTACGCAATACTGAGTCCCAAGATTACTTTACACAAAATGAGATTAGGGCTTAATATTGAGGTAATTATAGTAGATCTGTGGATTTCCACTCATGTGCAATCTGCAAGATGCTTTGCATTTGTGCCAGTTTTTTTCTTGGTGTCCTCTCTTCCCAGACACCTCCAGCATGTCAAATGGGATGTCGGGCACCCACACGCTGAAAAAGGCAGGCTCTGCTTGGGCAAGATGGCTCTGTCTTTAGGTACCCACTGCTGTCCCGTAGCTGGCAGCAGGAGCACGTATGGACAAGAGAAACTAAGTCTTCCAGACAACCATCTTTTTATATGCATAGCTGACACTCTTACCAGTGTTCCCCCTCTTCTCCCACCACAAGACATCTGTTGAGATTGCACTGGTTCAGATCAAACACCCATCAAGTCCAGCACCCTGCCTGACACACACAGGTATCTCAGATGACTAAGAGTAAAAAGAGCAAATGCACTGATATCTCTGCAAGTGTACTTCCTCAGTTTCCACCTTGGGGGTATTCTTAGTTTTTTTTAATCTTTGTGCTCAACAGCCCATTTGATAGCATTTTCTTCAGTGATTTCATCTGTTTGATTCTAAAGCCATGTAAATCATTGTCATTCAAAGCACTCTGTGGCGCTGCATTCTGCGGTCTCAGTACGGACTGTGGGAGAGGCACCATTGGTTTCAATCTAGACCAGACTATGCTCAGTCATGTCTTTGTCAGGCTGAAGGGTTCAAACCTTTTTAAACACCCCTTGTACAGAATCCATTCCTTATCCCTGACCATTCTTCTCAGCCTCTTCTTTGCTTTTCCACTTGTACTGCATCTCAAAGTCCATCTTCCTTCATGCAAAACCACAGTAATCATTGTGCTACAAACTGAGAGCCATGATGCTATCCTCCGTTTCCTTCTTTATTCCCTTCCCCAAAGCCCCTCACATATGCTCATGTGATCACTGTTGAACATTAAACTTGCATTTTCATAGAATTATGACAAGCTCTTCCTCCTAAGTGGCAATAATTAACTTTCACCCCATGGGTGCATAAACAAACTAAGATCCCCACCCCCCAACTTTGTATTTATCTGAAACAAATTTCATTTGACATTATACTGCCTGTAATTCAGTGTCAGAAGGACGAGCTGCAATTCTTCCTAGTCAGCTCTTGTCTTTTCTTCCCTTACGACCCCACACCTTTCTCACCATTTATGAGTACTCTGAACAGTATAGGTATAACACAGATGCCTATTCTTCTCTTGTCCCAAACTTCCATTCTCTGTGCTTGTTGAGTCATTAAAATATTCCAGTAGATTTAAGCAGCACCGTTTCCTTTGCAAAAGCCACACTGATTTTCTCCCACTGTAAGTTGTTAGTCCATCTGGTTACTTTTTTTTTTATAATTTTTTTTAAAAAAGGCATTGAACTCTGTGATATCCTGCTGAACTATCTTTAAGAACTGCTACCATGTAAGCCATCTTCTATTTCTCCAGCTTCAAGGTATTAAGTGAGAAGTTACATAGCATAATTAATAAGTCGGTCATTTCAGGCCCAAGTTTCCTTTGGAACCCTTGGGCAAGCACCATCTGGTCTTGGCATTTTGTAACTGTATTTATCACTTTGCTCTAAAAACTTCTTTGCTGACACTTCAAGCAGAGACAGATCTTCCAATGAGTCCTGTTCCCCATAAAGAGAATTTCTGGCATAAGAACCTCTTTGGACTCCTCCACAGTAAACAGGAATGCACGTAAGTCATTTAACTTTCTACTGATGGCTTCATCATCAAATATTTCTTTCACTTCTTCATCATCTATTGGCCCAGACTCCAGCACCTTTCTTGCTTCTGATGTACTTGGAAAAGATTTTTTTTTTTTTTTTTTTTTGCTGTTAGTATGATGTTGCTCAGAGTCTTTCTGGCGGGTCCTTCTATTTTTCATTTGACTTGCCAGAGTTCACGTTCTTATTTACTTTTCTGGTCAACTTCATGACTTGAACTTTCTGAAGGCTGTATTCTTATTTCTAATACTTTCTTTATCCCAAACTGCATGCTCGTTCTCATCTGTCAACATTCCACAGTATAATTTAAAATCTTCCCAACATTTTCAATTTCAAGCGCAGAAGCCTAGTTCTGCTGTGGTTTACATGGAACCCAGCCTTTCCAAATAGCTTTTGGACTGAGGTTGAAAAAATGAGCCAATTCACTTTGTCAGTACCAAGTCAAGATCCTACTGTAAGACAGCCTTCTCATCTCACAAAATTTCAACAGAGCACACAGAAGGTGAAGAATAAAGAGCCTCCAGGTGTAAAATACAAGAAAAATGAAATGTTAGCAAAGAATGCAAACAGAGATAACTAGTCGTTGGAGAGCTGCTAGTTCTTTCAAACCACTGACACACGCAAAGACAACCTTCCTTACAAGTGTGAAGATGAGGAGGAGGAATCACTTTGTGCACATCCACACTAGCGATCTGCTCCAAATGTGACAGTTCAATCCGTCAGTACACCATCAGGTGAGACAGAACTATTTATTGTTGCAAAGCACCGCTAATTAACTGAACAAAGAAATTGAATTCAGCCCCGCTTCTGATTAAAAACAACAATAAAAAAAGAAAACAAAAAAACCATAACTGTCAGACCTTGAGGAAAGAAAGACTTCATATTCATTGTGGGTGTACTGCCCAATTTTACTCAGTATACTAGTGACTCTCCATCTGCTCCTTCTGCTAGGGACCTTGGTCATGAAGGCTGGTCAGAGAAAGACAGTGAACCTTGTTCTGATTATTTAATTAGATGATTCACTTAGGAAGGACTGGCTGTTGGCTGTGTGTACGCAACAGTGGATGGCAAATATCTTAATTAAAAGGTGGTCTATGGATATCTTAGTTCTTCTGCTGTCTCAAATGCCCTTCTCAAGTGAAAACATCGTGACAGGAAAAGGACAGAAGAGAGGATCGACAGAACAGAGTTGCTCTACCAACTCCAATTACGCTTTCTGTAGGTTTTATTCACAGTTCAGAATGAGGTGAGAACAGAGATCACATCAAGGCCAGAAGGCACCCGGACACCTAACCGTGGTGGAAAACGGCTTAAAGCAAGGATAAATTAACCAGTGTCTTTTGGGATATTTGTGCTTATTTTTGAGATGATCCCAAAAGTAATAAGCAACCACCTCTTTCTACTTAGGTACCTAGCTATTTGTACAGTGTCTGGTGTTGCAGGAGAGGAATCACACCAATAAGCAAGGAGCAGAGGATTTCTGCTGTGCATTCAGGTGTGTGCATTTGCATAGCTGTATCCCCGGGAATGAAGGTAAGCTGTCATTTGGTGCATTTATTTTGCACAGCACCATTCTGTATTATGGGGTTTCACCCTTATCACTTGTTTACTAGGACAGACTCATCATGGATCAATTTAAGATTTAAAGGGCAGGCTGGCTAGCCTTTATCAAGATGCTAACTTCCTCAAAGCCGCTGATTAAACTTTTCCTCCACATTAGTTAAACAGCATTTGAAGACAAATCGTAAGACAACAGAGAGGTTCAGGAGAATTTAAATGGATGTGGAAGAACACGTGAGCCAGATGAGAGTCTAGTGTAAAAGATAGCGTCTGAGTGGTGACTTGGAAAGAACCTAATGACATCACAGCAGCAGGGAATAAAATGTTATGGAGAGACTGAATGGGAAGATATAAGAGGCTAGTGAGAAGGTAATAGTCAAGGTCAGAAACTTCTAGGGTGGAGTGGACCTCAGCAACGGCATAAAGAAGAGCCATCAGGGTTCAGGGCAATGTAAATACATTGAGAGAAAAAGATGAAGCGTAAAAAGTAGGAAAAACAAGAGTTATCATTAAAAAAAATAATGAGGAAAGACGATGATATTTCCAAGCCCCTCCAAACTATCAAGTTGTTTTTATTTGGAATTTGGTTATCTGAAGAGCCATCGCTAGTCCTACATCCTGGTGGCAGTTAAGATCATTTAGGATGTTTTTACTGTCAATTCCTGGCTCAGAGAACTCCCCGCCTCTGGCGTTCAATTGCTGTGGCACTTGGCCAAAGCGTGAGTTTGGTGAACTAGGAGGGATAACATTGAGAGTTGCTCAGCTTAGCCCTGTGACTGAATTTCTTCTGCCCCTTGTGTGAAGGTGCATTTATGTCTTCAGAAATTATTTTTAAAAAACGCCATGTATTCTAGTGTTAAATGATACAAATCACCCATTAAAATTAATTTATGTCAAGCATTTATGCTGAATATGCTGTTAAGCACTCCAGTGAACTAATTAAAATGAAATAAGGTTAATGGCAATTTTTCTTTTTTTAAACATGCAACCTTGGTCCAAATCAGAGCCAGAATTAGTCTGCATATTTGAAACAGAAATGCGAGTGCTGTGTGGCTGGAGACCTGGGTAAGGCCAGAGCAGGGCAGGAGGAAGGCACCCAGATGCATTACAATAGCCTTCAACAGAAAATAAATATTTTCACAAACAATCTTCTCGGGGAGGGAGAGACTTCATATTTCCCTAACGAAGGAAAAAAAAACCCAAATAAAGCCCTTGGAGAATCTAACACTTTGAGTCACAAACAGCATTTAGGACAAGTAAAACTAATTTTTGAGATTTCTGAGATAAAAAGAGGGTAATAAAAGTTTGCTTTTAGAAGTGCACTGTTTTAAAAATCACACAGACAGCAGAATTGTTACCTAGTCTAAGCTCTGTCAAAAAGAAAAAGCAACAACAAACCTAACGTTCCCTAGGAAGGACTTAGGATTTAGTTTTCTCCAAATCGTGCATCGCATACAGACAGAGTGGGTGGGAACCACTGCTCATGAAGGGTTCCCTGCCACAAACAGGTGAACTGTTCCCCGGGAGAGAAACAAAAGCTGGATATGAGGCAGCAACTAAAAACAAACAAACCCTGGTTCCAGACACCTCACAGAGACAGACTTAAAGGGATATCAAAGTAGTTAAGGCACCATTTGACTGGGGACAATAGGCTGTCCTGAGTCTCTGTAACAACTTTAGCTCTGTAAACGTCTGTAATAAGTTTGGTGTTTGGTTGGGGTTTTTTTGTTGTTTTGGTTTGTTTTTTTTTAAGACCCAAACACAACTGAAATAGTTTCGAGGCTCCTCTCGCCCCTGAAGGAACGGGTTTCCTGACAAAGAAGGTTTAGGTAGCGCATAATTTGAAGCTGGGTAATTTTCAGTCTAAGGTCAGGCTGCTGGGCCACACGAAGCCGATCGCGCCACTAGTTCGTTTTAAACCAAAACCGAGCTCTTTGCTACACGCTTCTCCGCGTGCCCTCGGCCTGCGGAGGCCGCACCGGCTTCGGCTACGGCAAAAGCACGAAATCAAAAGTTTGCGGTTACGCTCCAAAGGGCGATTTCTTCCCTAGCTAAAAGTTTGCACGCTGACAAAACCCGGGCAGCGCTTCCGCCGGACCTCACGCCCCCGGCCAGCCCCGCCAGGACGCACGGGAGGGGAAGAGGGGGTGGCTCGTGGGCGACCCACGCCGGCGGTCCCGTCCCGTCCGGTCCCGTCCCGGGGACCCGGCTCACCCCCCGCCGCCCGACTCCGAGCTCCGGCGTGGCGGCGCCTCCCGCGCGCCCGGGTGACGTCACCACAACAAGCTGCCAGTCAGCCGGGTCACCCCCACCGCCCGGTGCCCACTCGTGTCACACCCCCGCGGCGGGGAGGAGTGGGGGGGGGGGGGGGGGAGCGAGCGCCGCCTCCGCGCCGCCCACGGCGGAGCTGGCGGGAGCGGGGTCCCCGCCGCGGGCCCAGGCGCCGAGGGCCGGGCGAGGCGCGGGGCGGCTCCGGCGGGGGGGAGCCCCCGGGGCCGCGCCCCAGCCCGCCCCTCCCCCGCTCCCGCCGCCCGGAAAAGGCCCCGTTACCGGGCCCCGGAAACTTGGGGCGGGGGGGGGTGGGGGGTGTTCTCGGAGGGGCGGCCGGGCCGCCGCACACGCCCTCCCCTTTTGTGCACGCGATGCCGCCCGGCCGCGGCGGCGAGAGACTCGGCCAGGCCCGACCGCCCCCGCCCGCAGGCCGCGGCGCGGGCTCCCGGCGGGGGCGGGCGGACGGGCCCCACCCGCCGGCGGCGGCGGCGGCGGCGCCGCGAAGGGAGGGGGGGGGGGGGGGAAAGCCGGCGAGCCGCCGCCGCCGCCCCCCACCCCGGGCGGCGGAGATACCCCCCTCCCCCTTCCCCCGGTACCTGCGGCCTGCGCTGGGTCTCGCTGCCGCCGCTTCCTGCTCCACAGGCCCGAGCTCGAGCAGCGGCGAACGGAAACGGGCGGGGCGGGGGCGTGCGCGCTCACCGGCCCGGCGCGACGCGGCGCGGCGCTGCGCTCCCTCAGCCCGGCCCCGCCCGGCCCCGCCCGCCTCCGGCCCGCGCCCGCGCGCGCGCGCGCGCCCCCGCCCGCCCTTACGGCCAATCGGCGCGGCCGGGCGCGGGGGCTGCCGGGAAGGGGCGCTATAAAAGTCCGGGTGCTATTTACGCCGCGCGGGTTGGGCGGTTGCGCCTGCGCTCTGCGGTGGGTGGCCGCGCGCCGGGCTGGGGCCCGCCGCCGGTGAGGGCCCGCCGCCGTGCCCGCTCCCTCCCCGCGGCCGAGGGTGGTCTCAGCGGACGCCCTGAGGCCTTCCCCGGCGGAGGAGGGGGAGGTGTGCGTGTGCTTCCTCGGCTTATCTTCGAGCCGGCTGAGCTGCGGGGCTCCTTCGGCCCCGGCAGTGCGTGGCCCGTGGGGGAGCCACCGGTGTTGGAAAGCGGGCTGCTGGGCACGGCTCCCCGGCTGGTCTCACTAGGCCGGGGGGAAGGCGGCTGCGGTGGGGAGTTGTTGTGTCAGGGCGCCCTGTTTGTCTCGGGCCTTTCAGATGAGCCTCTTTGGGCTGGGAGTTGGTTCCCTGTTTCTTCCAGTCGAGCCGTTAAGAAAAACGGAGCGAGCTGGAGGAAGCCGAGGAGCTGGCAGGCAGCGCAGGAGAGAGCTAGGAGGGTCGGACTCTGTGCCACGTCTCACTGCCAGGATCTTCTGAGCACGTCTCTGGTGTGCCTGATGGCAAGGATTGCCGTTATCTCGGGATGCAGTGCCGCCTTTGTGTCCTGGAGGAACGGTACTGCTTAGGGGCACTTGGGCATCGCTTCACTGAAAAGGGAATTTGCGTATGGAGGGGGTTGATGACAGTCAGCCTCTGTGCTTCTCTTGAGGTTCCCTTGTGCAACAGGCATGGTAGCCTTTAGCTGGCGTTTGGGCATAGTCTATTTAATCTGGGTTCCCTTAAGGGAAACTGGGTGCTGTGCCAATCCTGGTATGTGATCCTGTTAATAGGTGCGTGCCTCTTCCCACCCCCATTCCCTCATTTGACAGCATTCGTGTTGCCAGCTAACTTTAGACTGACCTTTTTATGGTCTACTCTGGTGTCCATAGAGGAAGGAGCTGCTTAACCCCTGTCAGTAAGCATGTCTCTGGGACTAGCTTGCTCTGTGAACTCTTTCAAGGAAGCTGACTTTTTTTAATCAAACACTTCATACAAAGTGATAAATGGTTTTAATGTATGCAGCTTGGTACTGATTCTTGATGGACAGCTGACAGTGTGCGTGGTCATGAGGGCCTGTGATAATTTGTCCTGTGGGGTGATGGGTGTGCCTCCACCTCTAACGTTATAGGAACACTGAGACAGAAGTTCGTTTGTCTGAAGTCAGTAGCGAAATTACCTATGTGGTTTGGACACCAGCTTGGTGGGGCTCTAACCACAAATCAGTTATAAGTTCTTTTCATAATCTTTTTTTTTATTCTTGCTGTCCAGTAGAGATCCTTGTGGCCTACTACTTTTTCTTTTCATGGTCCATTGGAAAGTTTGGCCTTTGTTTACAAAACAGTCAGGTGTTTTGATCACAGTATGTGTGTGCTCCGTTTCCTAGGGCAGTATCTCCTTGCCCAAGGCAGAGAGCTATTTGGATGGGGCTATGGCCCCAGGGCCTGTTCTCTCAGGTAAGTGCTATTCAAGTGGGCATCATGTTAATCAAAGTGCTTCAGGAGCTGCTTTTTTCCAATTTGGTAAACAGGTAACTTTTAATGGATCAAGAGCTTTGATTTTAATGAATATGGTAGGCAACAAGCTCTACTATGAGCTATGAGGATCCTCAGTCTAATTCTCTCTGTAAACCACACTTTTTGAAGGTGTCTGTAGTGCTAACTTGCCACATGTTCTTTTATCTTTGTCTCAAGTATGTGTCATGGTTCAAAACAAGGTCTTCATCCTGACTTCCATGTTATGGCCAGGACCCCACTAGGTCTCGGCTTCAGGGATGAGAAGGTAGTAGAGAAGTGCAGCTCCTTCCACATAACGTGTGGAGACTTTGTTTATGAGTTAAAGCAACATATTCTGAAACAATTAGTTTGGTCATAAATGTAATTTGTTGTTGGTTTCCCCCCAGTTTACTTTTTACCAAGATAAGAGTCCATACAGGGGGGAAAAAGGTTTCTTAACGGATAGCCAGGAACAGCTGAAACATCCCAGAATATCTTTTGCAGATGTTTTTATTGCAGAGATAACTTTTGCAATCAATTCCACTTAAGTCAGGTAGTCTCAAGTGTGTTTACAGCTATCAGAAAAAATAACAACAAAAACTGAGAGGAAATAATAGGAAGCAGTAGCTCATAAAGTTTTTTGGTTTTGTTTTTTTTTTTTCTTAGGGAGTGTAATGCAGGTTATATTTTTAGTTGAGCTACACACTTGATTGAAGAGTGAACCTAGTTTCTGTGCCAGGAAACTATGAGAGCTTACTTCTAACACCACAGCATGACATTATTTAGCACAAGTCCTTCCATAACTTACCCAGCCCAGTTAATTGTATTGTAATTTGCTTTTATAAGTTTTTTCTAGATACCGTTCCCAGACATGTTTCCAGACATGCTTACTAACATAATATGATGGTATGTCAATGTTGTATTTGCTTTAGAACTGTAAGCTGAGCAGCATGAAGCATCTGTCTACACCAGTAAAAATGTATTTGTATGGTGGTGGGGTGTGTGTTTTGTTCTAAAAAAACCCAAACAAAATCCCCAACAACTTACCTTTCCAAACTTTTGGATATCCAGTTTCTCTTAAAGTCAAGAACTTTCATCTGAACCTAGGCTGCTCAGATTCATAAAGGATGAAAATTAGCAGGTCAAGCCACTTCAAACATGTGAAGTGTCTTCCCAGGTTCCTCACATGTGGCCTAATTTTTAAGCAAATGGGAACTCACCCAATGGTGCCAGTATAAAAAAAAAAAAAAAACAGCAGTAGAGTCCAAACCAAAAGGAGATCTATTTCTTCCATTTACGACATCACTCTTCCTCTCTCCCCAGTCTACACAGCATTTAGGCCAAGCGCAGGCCTTCATGAAGTTAGTTTTTGACCTGTCTTGCAGATAAAGAAGCCTGAAGGGCAAGTCTCCTGTCCGAAGTCCTAAAGGAAGTGGCCACCTTGAAAGCCAGCCCTTCAGCATCTTCCTGCCCTGTTCTGTAGCAATTAACTCACTAGTGTCTCTCCACAGATGGACCCATGGGTGCTGTGTTGATCAGTGTTGCTGTCACAATAGCCCTGACAAGGAGGGGAACTGCAGTGCGCAGGACAGGGGATTTTTTGCAGAACAGGAAACTACCTTTCCACAGGGAGAGAGAAATCGAAAGCTTCTGATTTGCAGAGGGGGACCAGAGGTTCCAAAAAGTTGCTAGCCTCTAGTCAAACACAGGCTTTCAGCCATGGCTGGAGAAATGAAGCCTACGAGCCCCAGCTCAATGCAGCTGGAGTGTATGACACTGGCACAGGTTTGATTGTGGCATAGGCACCTCCTAGATGGCATTAGTCAGGCTTCCCTGGCCCAAGGAGCAGCAAGCTCTGTTGCAGGACTGCTGGTGGAGAAAGCAGCTCTGTATTCCCACTGAGAGGAACCCTGGTACAGAAACCATCGAGGTTCAGGGGAACACAGACCTTCTAAGAACAGCTTGGGTCTCGAAGCTTATCCCCTGCCTCCCCAGATGCAGCAAGCACTGCTTAAAATCCTACAGTGAAGTGACCAGAAGTCTTCATGTTCCGTACTCCCTGTCCAAGTGTGGGATCCTCCTGCTCTCCTCATGTGAAGGTGATTTATTAACTGAACCGAAAGTTTACCTCGTATCCCTACCTGGGAACATGTATCCAGAAGCCTGTACCTCTTAGAGACCCTGGCTGGCTCTGGGGCGTGACAGCACCAGACAGCAGTGACTTTCACAAGCTCATCCCTTAATCCTAGCGTGACCCGCCTTCCTCTCTCCCACAAATAGGGCACAAGCAGCTCTACCTGCAGTTCTGAAAACCTTTTCTGTATTTCACTATCATTCTCTTTGTTGCAAGTCATTTCCTGCATGATTCTTTTAACTTGTATCTCAGCTGAAAGCTGCTTTGAATTTCAATTCACAATTATTTAGCTTCCTTCATGCCAACATAGCACCTTTGCTTTAAGCTTGTACATGGCATTCGGCTGGCTTTAAGTGCACAGTAGCTGCTATGGCAAGAAAATTCAATGAAAGTAAGTTACCTTGTATGTGTGGAGAGACTTAATTGAATTAAAAACCCTATCAGAAAAATCTACAGTTTGGCTAGCAGGCAGCAGGCAAGACCAGTGAAGTTCAGTTTATGCTCGAAGACCAAATTTATCCAGAACTTTTGAGTTTTTAAACGGAGCAGAACGGACAAAATTCAGAGATGTTTAGTAGGATCCACCAATAAATCTACTATACAGAAATTTTAATGCTTTGTAAAACATTAGAATACAGACTAGAAAGGGAATAGAAGATTTCAATTGTACAGTAAGGCATTTAATATTAAGTCTTTTTGTGCAGTTTAAGATAATCTGATTGGTTTCTTCCTGTTTTCTGAATTTAGAAGTATTTGGAAGAGCTCTAGTGAATTATACTGAAAGTGAAATAAAACCAGTTTCCCTTAGTTTTAGAGGGTAAACTGAACAGAATATATTAATGCAACTGGATCCTGAAATAATTAAATTTCCCCACCATTTTGCTAGTATTTCAAAACCTGTTTTTCTCTTAAGGCCTCCCCCCCCTTTCCAGTTTTGTTTCAAGAACCAGCAAAAAAGCCCTTAGACTTAAATTCTGCTTGAGGCACAAAGGTACGGCACATGTACCACTCTGCTTATATCCCAGGCTGGCTTGTCAGCAGAGGGAACGCAGCAGGGATAACATCCTACTGGGACTAAATTTTCATATGTGATTTCAGCCTGCCATTAAATGCTTAGTGAATCCACTGTTTTTCTTACATGTGGAAGGGAAGCAGTAATGGATACCCCCTCAGCGTGAAACATGCTGTAGCCGAGCAGCAAGGACAGACCTGCTAGTGACCTACAGGAACCTCCAGTCTTGCCTGAGTGGGACAGTGCCTCTGCTCTGTTCCCTTCCTGCCGTCTGCTGCTACACTCTGGAGAAGCCAAATCGCAGAAGGACCAGAGCAGGACACCTAGCAGGTCCTTATACAGCTGGAAGGGGTAGGAAGTCCTGGCCATGCCCTGCTGCTGGCTGTAAGGCTCACCCAAATCAGCTGCAGCAGGGCAGGATGAGAACTTTAGTAGCACTCAGTGCATTTGGCTGGAGGGTCCTGTACCACCAGGAAACTGTCCTGGAGAATCCCCCTACCTACATTCAAAAAATGAGAGAAAATGCATAATACCCTCCGTTATTCAGGTCCCCTGCTACAAGTGACACTAGGACAGGTTTTTAGGCTGCTTTTAGTGCTTTCTGACAGAGGAGGGAGCTGTCAGCTCACCATTGAACTGCTCAGCAAGCAGAGATGCCTACCTGGGAGCTGGTTAAGCTGTCTAGGTGGCCCACCGAAGGAGGATGTTAAGCCTGACTTGCAGGAGGTGGACGCTAACCTGAAAGTGCCTCAATCTTTTGCTTTAAGTGCATGTATGGGGTGTTTTGTGTCCCTGTACAATGAAAACCACAATAACTAGCCTTCAGGGGACAGTGAGAGCAGCAGGCCTGAGAAGCTCTTTGGAGCTTCCCCACATTTGGCAGTGGGGTCTTGCACGTTTTGTTGCTGTAGCAATGTCCCCCTCCATTGCACCAAGAGGCCCTGGAAAACTGCAGCCCATGCAACACCTTCCCACTAACAGCTAGAGACAGAGCACCCTTCTCTGTGTCTGAGGGATGCAAGCAGCCCTTTTATCTGGGATACCTGCCAGGGAGCAGAAACAGGCCAGGAAGAAGCTAGGTTAAACTGGTCTGAGGTTGACTCAAGCCAACGTGGACTGGTCTGAAGTGTAATAACAACCTGATCCCATCTGCCATTTCTCCCGGTACAACTCATCGGTAGCCTTCCTGCCTCAGCCAGTAGCAGTGTGACAAAGTATGGCTTAATTACAATCCTGAAATGAAAAGAATTTCTTCATTAGATGTTGTTTTATGGCTGCATCAGTCGTCTTTTGTCCAGCTGCTCATGGCAGAGCTCCAAGTGGGCTGAATCGTGCTGGTTTGGCAGGTATGGGGTGGGGGGTGGTGGTGGTTTGAGTGCACAGCTGGGCAGAATGGGGCTCTGAGTCAGAAGCTCCTGGTGACGTTGCTAAATACAAATTGCCACAAAGGTCTTTTTCTACTTCATACTGGGGCTGTCTTTATGCGGTCTTTCTGCCTTCAGAAATATGGCTCAGACCCAATTCTTGCGAGTCATGTGCATTCATTCGTTAGCCGTTGGAAAAGGCAAGTAAGAAAAAGTGGTGGCTGTTACATGTTTGTGGACTGTTTTCCACCACACTTGTCTTCTGACAGCAGTTAGGTGACAAAGATTGAAAATCAAGGCAGCCTGTCTTCCTACCCAGGATATTGTGCTTTATTTCTCCAGCCATGGAGGTAATCCTTATGTCAGATGACTTCATTTTAAATTGTAGTGAGACCCTGAACTGATGATTTAGGAGCACACACTGTCTTCGTTGTGGTTCTGATTCTGGTGTGTTGCTCTGTGCCCAAGAAAGATGGATTGTTACTTGGCTAAGGCTAAATGAGGAGGTAACGCTATATGAAATGGAATCTCTTTTCAGCCCCAGTCAGTCCTCCAGATCCTGTTCATCTTTTCCCAAGGTACTGGTGCTAGAAATCAGCAGCCTTTTGTCCACCGCAGTCGATGCACCAGCATCAGCTTAGTGCTAATGGTTCTGAGCTGATCTGAATTAATGGTAAATCTTGTGTGTCTTGTGCAGCAGTGACTGACTCACATCAGCTCACTTAATCACTTATTCCCGGAAAATAGCACTCAAATTTGCCAGAGAACTGTCCCTGACACACTGAAATGTTTGTGAATTCAAAGCTTTTGCAACTCAGAATGGCAATTTCTGGAAGTTTTCCCCTAAAATTGTTCATATTGAAAGTGGGGGTTGTACAAAGAGCCTTGCTAAACTCTTGAATTTGAGAAGAGTTTAAAATTGATCACTTGGACCAACAGGAGCCTTTGTTCCAGGCAACTCAGCTCAGACTAATGCAGAGTTGCACAAAAACCTCCCTAAGAAAAATCAAAGTATAAACTTGGGACTTAATCTCTCCATTTCACGCTGAGTGTTTTTGAAGAATATTTTAGCTTCAGTAACTCAGTAAAGGGCTGTATCTATCTGGAAAAAATGTCTTTTCCCAGTGACGGATTTAATACAATCCTTTTATGTTCTCCTTTTTTTTTGGACAAGAGGCAAAAGGTGCAGAAACAAATACTGCAGAGGCATAAGACTTCCCCTCTCATACAGGAGGAGCAAAGATTTCATAGTTAAATGTAAAAAAGGCTTGCTTTTAGACTTCTCTGAGTTTTGGCACAAGTCCCTGTGGGATGAGTGTCACTGGCCCTCCCCAGCCTCGGCACAGTGTTGCATTTCTTCGCAAAAATAGGACCTTTGCTAGTAATGGAGTAAACAGAAAAACATAGGGGATGTGCTCAGGGCAAGGGGGAGCAAACTGGATGTCACGTGTGTGGCGAACGGCTCTGAATTAACTGCTACCACTGTGTACCTCTAACATTTCAATATTCTTAGGGGGACCATATCCCAGTGCTGAATACTCTCCTGCTCTCTCAAAACTTCAGAGGGACTCTGTGAGGCTAGCTCAGACATGGCTAGACTGACCCCTAAATGGCAGCAAGGACCAATTAAATCTCAGAACTGCCTCATAAACTTCTAAAATCTTGGGAAATCGATTTACCTGCAAGAGCCAAGATAAAATATGCAACGTTGAGCCAAAATATCATTTTGTTATTTGGAGAGTCACCTCAACTCAATTTCTGACTTCACAGATGACAGCAGCAGTTTCTGAAAAATAGCCTGGTCAGAAAAGCTGCCAACTTTCAGCAGAAAATGTGCTTTAGTGGTTTACATGCTTTCTGCTCAATTGGTCCCTTATGCTCAGTCTTTTTTTGCACTCAAGTGTCACAAAATACTTGTGACAACCCATGACACATTTGTCCACCATTGCTTCTCTCTCTTTCCTCTGGGCTGCATCTCAGTCCTTACCCTTTTCTGGCTTTGTCTATTGAGACTGCAACAAAACCCAGCAATTCTGGGCCGTGATGTGTACCCCGGGTAGATTTTTTTCCAGCAGTCACCAAAATGGGTGGAATTCTCTCCATTTTCCTTAGATATCTGTGCCTGAGTTAGTTGTCTAGATTCCTAGTGTAGAAAAGCAGAGATGAAACGGAGGCATGGGTTACCTTAGCCTAAAATAGGAATAGGTGCCTACAGAGAATTTTGGCCTGAAGGGGCTTTTATGACTGAACTGGAACCAACGCAGCTGCACCATACCCTACATCCATGGTCTACCTAAAACCCATTGAGTTGATGCCAGTCCCACCTCATGCAGCTAGATGGGAAGTAGCTTGTTTGAGTCTCGCTGTTGTTACTGGTCTCATCCCTCAGGAGTGCAGGTATCTTGTATGGAGGTGTCCAGTTCAGAATTACAGGCTGGTTGAGGTGGGAAGGGACTTCTGGAGGTCATCTTGTCCAATGCTCCTGCTCCCGCAGAGTCACCCAGAGCTGATTTTCCAGGACTGTGTCCAGATGGCTTTTGAATATCTCCAAGGATGAAGACTCCACAACCTCCCTGGGCAGCCTGTGCCAGCATGTGGTCGCCCTCACAGTAAAAAAGTGTTTCTTGATGTTCAGAAAGGAAACCTCCTGTGTTTCGTTTCAAGCCCATTGCCCCTTGTCCTGTCACTGGGTACCACTGAAAAGAACCTGGCTCCATCCTTTTTGCACCTTACCTTCATGTATTTATATACATTGGTAAGATCTCCCTGAGCCTTCTCCAGTCTGAACAGTCCCAGCTCTCTCAGCCTCTCCTCATAGGAGAGATGCTCCAGTCCTTTAATGACTTTAGTGGCCCTTCACTGGACTCTCTCCAGTACGTCCATGTCTCTCTTGTATTGGGGAGCCCAGAACTGGACCCAGCACTCCAGGTATGGCCTCGCCAGTGCTGAGTCAAGGGGAAGGATCACCTCCATCTACCCACTGGCAATGCGTTGCCTAAAGCAGAGTTGGGACCAACATCAGCTGCATCTGGAGGGGCTCAGACTCTGCATCAAATGGCTGTTGCCTAAGAGTGAGCCAGAGAAATTGTGTGTGGGTGCTTTTACCCACTGGAAATGAAGACACTGAGATTGAGCCAAGGAGGGAAGGAGGGTGAAGTTGTATTATGCAGAGGAGGGCAATACGATTTCTAGCAGTCATTGCTGTTCTGGTTCAGTGCAAGGGTTTCTCATAAGTTATCTTCTCTTCCACAGCAGCAATAAACAGTGCAATAAAAAGACATGAACACTGCAACACTTTGTTGTGACACTCTCTTCTGTCTCCTCCCCCATGCACGTAGGGCTCTGCACTCAAAATTCAGATGCAGATCACATTTGGCATTATAGCTGAATAAACTGTAGGATTAAAAATATTCCTGGATCTCCCTTTAAATGGTTTCCCTTCTCGCCATGGCATACTTGGCATCACTGGGGACAAGACTTGCACTTCTGTGCTCTGTTGCTACAAAGTTAAGCCTATGTCAGTATTAGCAGTTCAAGCTGTCTAGTCAAGGGAAGGAGAAGAGCAGCCACAGCAGCAAGTCAGCTGAGACAAGCTCTTCTACAGGGGCATTTGTAAATATGCTTGTCTAGCAGAGCTGCAGTGGTGGGCCTAGACGCGGTCCAGTTTGAACTGAAGCCATCATTGCAATGGGAACGGCGCACCCTGCTCTGCTTGCAGGTGGCCTGGCCTGACTTGGTTGTAAACTGAGAGGAACTAGATTGGGCTTAAAACTTGGAGGTTTGAGTGCAGCGGGAGATGTTTCCACCACCTCTGCAAGTCAGTAACTGGGCAGAAGTGCACTCATGGTGGGTGGTAGTGCACTAGTAGGCAGTGACACTTGTAGGAGGGAGGGGGGCTCAGGTAGAGGTGCAATAATGTAAAAAATCACCTGTGTTTAATAGCTTTTATTATGAATGGTGCGTCCACTGCAATATGAGGTAGTAAGAAAAGGGAAATACGAGAATATAAATAATCAGGGCTTCTGAAAGTCCTTTTGGAAGAGCTCTCCCTCCTCAGATTTACAGCAGCTCCCTGCAGAAGTTGGAAGAGGCTTGTGAAGTATTTTTTCAAGATATTTTTTTTGCCAGGAAGGAGATGAAAATCTTAAAACAAAAATGTCTTTCAACTTTAAATTTGGAGTTGTCATTGTAATGTAATTCTTTACACAGCTGCTAGAGAGGTTTATAAAAGCGCTATTGATATGTGTGCATTAAAAACAGGAGCACAACATGGCTGTAAGAAATTCATTTTCTGGTTTTGAAGGTAGCAATTAAGGTTGGGACAAATGTTGATGTTTGTTCTTCCTTCTGCAGTCACTCTTGTAAAACTAAAGGAGAACCATTGACATGAAAGCTCTGTTGGTGTCATTACTGCTGGGCTGCTTTGCTTTGTGGATCAACTCCTCTCTGGTTAGAGTGCAATTGTGTAAGGCTCTTAAAATCCTGTTGAAATCCCTGAAGCTTGTTAGGGGATCCCTCATTAAAAATGCTGGATGACAGTCTAAAGTGTCACTCGCTGTAGAGAATAAGCTTGTTGACAAGACTGCATTAAACCCAGCACTTTTTGCAAGCACAGTTTGCAAACTCAGAGAGACAGAGTGTAGCATGTTCGTGCTTTCCTTCTTGTTTCTGTCTGGAGAGAAAGTGGAAGAACACTCTGGGTAAAATAGCTCATGATTTCAGCAAGAAAAAAATCTAAACTTAATCTAGACTTCATGTACAAGAAAAGAGGTTAAAAAAAAGGCAGAGAAGCCTGGTTTGTAGATCTGTATTCTTCTGTAGCTCAAAGACAATATAAGATCATCCTCAGGATGAAGAAGGAAGTACACAATTGCCCCTAAGACAATGAAAGTTGAAGGCATGCCACAGGAAGAGAAATTAAGTTAATATTTCAATGCAAATGTCCCTATAAAATACATTTTCCACCAGGAAGAGGTGTGTAGAGCCCCGTTCTTCATGTGTGCATAGCCCCGTTCTTCATGTGTGCATGATACACTGCAGTAGGAGGTACAAAATTCAGAGCACAGGTAAAGGGAGATACTCCTCTCTGGATTGAACACAAACATCTGTGAGAAGCATTACTACCAATTTGAGGAGAACAGTATGCACCTGCAGAGAAGAAATCCCTTCTGAGCACTGGCCCCTGCCTGGCATCATGGGAGGAGTTTGACCAGACCTGTTTGGTCATGAGTCAAAGTTGCGCATCCCAGTTCCAAACAACTGGAGCTATAAATGGTTTTAAATGATTTTCAGGGGAGTTCAAAGATGAATAATGCATTCCTCCAGACTTGTAAGTGGTCTGCTATTCACAGAAAATCAAAGTGATGTACAAATGCGATTGCTGGCCTTGGGGCGGGGAATCTGAATGACTGCTTAATCATTCACAGTAGCTACCAGAGGTGATGTGACATCTGAAAGGAAGAGGTGAAAGTTCCATCACAATTTGTTAAATAAGAACCACCTTAGTATCTCGCTAAATAGCTGGTAACCAGAGGTGCAGAATTCTGAACTGCTATTCAGTGCTTCAATAGCAAAAGGAGAAGCTCACAGGCTACAACCTACAAAAGTTTTTCTTCCATAACTTCATGAAAGTTTGCTTGTAGTATCCATGGAAATTCCCCATGACAGAAATCAGGATTAAGACAAAGGGCCTGGCAAAATACCTGGAGTAATCTGTCTAATTCTATGCATTCCTATTCTAAAATATTAAGTCAAAATGGCATAGGTGTAGAAAAGGGGAATGGAAAGTGATTTGTAAGAACACAGGGGGTTTTTTTATTTATTTATCCCAGCAAAATGAAAGCCGTAATGAGATGTTTCCCCCTAAACTAATAAAACTCACCAGAGACTGAAGTCAGTATACACACAAGAAAAGACAGGTACACACTAGTTCTAAATAAAAATGGATTGCAAGCCTTCTACTGACCCCAATCTCTCCAAAGGAAGTGTTTGGAAAAGCTATTTACAGGAACAAGGAGCCTGGTTATCTTAACGGTAACACATGGTAAATTTATTGTGAAATCATAGGATGCCATGCATCAGACTGGAAAGGACTGGTGTCCAAACTGGAAATTCCTCCTTGTTCTGCTGCTGTAAGTCTTTGCTGCTCAAGACACCGTGCTGGCATTACTGAGTGTTTTGTCCATCACTGCAGTCCGTTCGGTTTGGTTTTGTGGCTTGAGTTTTGATATAGCAAGTGGATCCTACCCCAAGTTTGTATGGTTTAGGACTGGGATCTGAACACAAGATGAGAATCTAAACTCGACCCTTCTGGTCTCAGAAAGCAGGAAGTAGGGAAGGTTATGTGCCTGCCTGAAAAGTTCATTCCATAACTTAAAAAACTTTGCATTTAATTACAAGATCATTTTTGCTAATAGATCCAGGAGGAAGATAGTTTGCTATTTAGCATTTGTGCCCTAATTAGACAGTTAACCATAGGACTAATTTGCATATTTCTTAACACCGTTAAGTTTGTCTGAAAAGACATAAATGCCTTTTCTTACTCCTTAACACTGTGAATCTTGAATTCCTGTCACGAGAAAGAAACATAGAAGAATGCAGTGAGAAATGAATTTAAATCTGAGGGCAAAACAATGGATCGATAGTTAATCCTTCAGTGTATCTCCTCTTTTGCATTAGCTGAGGCACCAAAAGGTGAAGGGCTGAAGTGCCACCAGGCTCCTCACGCTGTTTGCCTTTCACACGCGTGGCTTTCACAGGATGCCAGGACGTGTGTGTTTGCCTGTGTGAGCCCTTCCTAGTCTCCTATCAAGGTTTTCCCATTGACAGCGGTTTCATTTCAACAGATGAATAATATTTTAGGAAATTTATTGATCAGTACAATAAAGCTCCACAGCGGCAAATATTAAAAGTTTATAGTGCCAATGGTGGGACATGAGAAAGTGGAAGCTGTTATGCGGAGGGATAAACCGGTGCTGTCCTGTGTAGCCTTTGGCGATGATTTCCAGAGAACCTCCTGCTCCCAGCACCCTAACCCTTCCAGTGATACTAACCCTGCGTTTCAGGGGGCCAGCAGCCGAAACCTTCCTGGCTTAAATACTGAGCCACAGCCTGGTCCTGGCTTGCTGGACCAAGCAGCACACGAATAGCCCGTCGTGCCCTCACCCTGACCACACAGCCCAGTCCTGCCCCCTGCCCTGCTGAGCTCTGCCAGCGCAGCCCCTGCCCTCCACAGTGTCTTTCCTCTGGAGAGGACTTCTCCAGTTCCTGCTGTGGGGTGGATTGGGCAGGTGATAAAAACAGGGAAGGTTTCCGAGCTGTTTCCAGCAGCACAGGCAGGTGGCAGGGCGGTGGGAGAAGATCCTCCGACAGCAGGATGGCTGGAGCGGGGGACACGCAGGTCCTGGGACCTGGCATCTGCCTCGTGGGGCAGGCGTGGGCCAAACTGCACGTCACAGTGTGTGGGCGTGTGGGACCACCACACCATTTGGTCATGCGTCTTGCTCTGAGGAATGTAGCTTTGGGCTTCTCTGTGAAACGGCCTCTGGCCTCCGGCTCTGCCTCTGCAGGCAGCCTCCTGCCCACCAGGTGAGCATTTTCCATGTGCCTATGCTGCCTTCCTTCCAGTTATTCCCACAACTGCCCATCTCCCTTATTTGTAAGGGACCAAATGTGGGTCTTGGTTCATCAATGGTAATGCGGAGTTGCCATGTTACGGGCAGCCAGGAAGGACTTTGGAGTGGAGCCCGTCTGTGTCAGTGCTGATGGAAATTCCCCAGAGCTGCATGCTCTGTTCTGGCTTCTTGCCTGCCCCTCTAGGGAGGGTATTTCCATGCTGAGTTAGTCAGAGTTGTTTGTGTTTTGCCATGTTGCCAAGGCAATAAGCATCCTTTCCACATCTATCTGCTTACCAGGCATCCAAAGTGAACTTCATGAAGCTCAGCTCACCTTCTCCAGCAGATAAAGGGACCCAGGGCAATTGAGAGAGGAAAGACAATGGCACATCTTGCTGGGTCACGGGAGCAGGGGATGGAGAGTCTGGCAGGTGAGAGCAGAACTGGGAAGCCAGGGTCTGGGCCACAGGCTGAGCAGAGTGCCCTGGCACAGGTGCCACGTGCCCCACTGAGGCGATGTGGAGCATTGGAGCGGGGGGTGCAGTGACTGCCCTGTTGAGCATCATCGCTGACTGCTACTGCTGGGACGAAGCCGAGTCCCTCCATACAGCGGCTAAGGTAGATGGAGAAATGTTGCCCGGGGTCTGGCAGGTGGGACTGTGCAAGGCCAGCTTGCCCACCTCTGCTCCTGCTCATAACCCACCTCCATTTCTGTCTGCCACTAAGAGAGAATTTAAATGAGAATGGGCTTATCTGCATACCCCATCAGAGACATGTTGGGCCCAGCACAGCCCAAACAAGTCTGCTGAGACCAAGTGTAGTGGGTTGACCCTGGCTGAACGCCAGGTGCCCACCAAAGCCGTTCTATCACTCCCCCCTCCTCAGCTGGACACGGGAGAGAAAATATAACAAAGGGCTCATGGGTCGAGATAAGGACAGGAGAGATGACTCACCAATTACCATCACGGGCAAAACAGACTCAACTTGGGGAAAATTAACTCAATTTATTACCAATCAACCAGAGTAGGGTAATGAGAAATAAAACCAAATCTCAAAACACCTTCCCTCCATCCTTCCTTTCTTCCCGGGCACAACTTCACTCCTGGATTCTCTACCTACACCCCCCGCAGCAGCACAGGGGGATGGGGATTTACAGTCAGTTCATCACGCGTTATTTCTGCCCCTTCATCCTCTTCAGGGGCAGGACTCATCCCACTCTTCCCCTGCTCCAGCATGGGGTCCCTCCCACGGGAGACAGTCCTCCGTGAACTTCTCCAACGTGGGTCCTTCCCATGGGCCACAGTTCTTCACAAACTGCTCCAGCGTGGGTCCCATCCATGGCGTGGAGTCCTTCAGGAGCACGCTGCTCCAGTGTGGGTCTCTTGTGGGGTCACAAGTCCTGCCAGAAAACCTGCTCCAATGTGGGCTCCTCTCTCCACAGATCCGCAGGTCCTGCCAGGAGCCTGCTCCAGCGCGGGCTTCCCATGGGGTCACAGCCTCCTTCGGGCACCCACCTGCTCTGGCGTGGGGTCCTCCCCGGGCTGCAGGTGGAGATCTGCTCCACCGTGGACCTTCCTGGGCTGCAGGGGGACAGCCTGCCTCACCATGGTCTTCCCCATGGGCTGCAGGGGAATCTCTGCTCCGGTGCCTGGAGCACCTCCTCCCCCTCCTTCTGCACCGACCTTGGTCTCCGCAGGGTTGTTTCTCTTACATGTTCTCACTCCTCTCTCTGGCTGCTGTTTCTCTCTGTCCCACAACTTTTTTTCCTTCTTAGAAATGTTATCCCAGAGGCGCTATCACTATCGCTGATGGGCTTGGCCTTGGCTGGTAGCAGGTCCGTCTTAGAGCCGACTGGTATTGGCTCTGTCAGACACAGGGGAAGCTTCTAGCAGCTTCTCACAGAAGCCACCCCTGTAACCCCCCCCTCCCCGCTACCAAAACCTTGCCACACAAAGCCAATACACCAAGTGTCCACCATAACCGGACCCCCAGGACCCCCGCTGGAGAGCTGGCCTGGCTGGCTGACACCATCAGAGGACAGAGGTCGGTGTGCGACGTGGCTGAGCAGTGCTGAGCAGGTGAGGACAACTGGGGAGCCTGCCAGAAAGCACGTTTCACATCCTTCTGCCTCAGCTCTTCTCGATGTACTGTTTCAGAGCGAAGGCACGAAGCTGTTAAATGAGACCCAAATTTTAGTGTTTGCTGTTGTAATGGCAAAACATATGTGTAAAGTATTAAATGTGTGCTGGGATAAGTAACTTCAAGGGTGGAGGAAAGAGAAGTGCCTGATGGCCAGAGCTGGCAGTTAAATGGCTTTTGAGTTCTGTTCCTCTTCCTGCCAGTGATTCACTGCATGGCTCCAGGCGAGACACGTAACCAAACTGAAATATTTTCTTCCAGCTGCAAAAGAGCTGTAATGCCAAATACAAGGAGGGCCTCTGAGGTTTGACTAATTCCAGTTTACAGAAAGCCTCGAGATCCTCACTAGGAAGCTGCTGAAGAAAGGCAAGTATTACAGTATTTCAAACTACTGTTCATAATTGAGGTCTTTGGCTTCACATCGGTGAAAAGCAGTGCCTGGAACTGCCTCTGCAAACAGCCCCGACGAAGGGGGTTGGGACGTATGGGAAACGGATGTGAAACCACATCAGGAGAGACAGCAGCAAACTCCACCGCTGCTTGTTGCTGCACCTGGAGGTGGCTCAGGTGGGCAGGTCATTGGGTGTACCAGTGGAGAGCAAACTTTCCCTGCTAAGAGGGTTGAAGAGGCTGGAGAAAGCTTGGTGCAAAGAGAGAGGTGTGAAGGTTGTTTTCCTACAGGGGAAAGAAAAGGAGGATGGGAATTATGTCTCTTCTAGTATGTCTCTCTCGAAGAGGGAGCAGGAGGTGGGGAAGACTGCTCGCTCCTCTCAGGTACTGTGCTTGGTCCCATTCCTTGAAAAGAAACAGGGGCCTGAGGAGTTGTCTGAGAAGCAGCAAAGGCTGCAGACTGAGCACCGGCGCTCCATGATGCCACATGCTCCGCGGGGGAGCCGCAGGACAGGGCCCGCTGCCAAAGGTATCATGAGGTGGGAGCAGGCTGCGAAGCTGCCTTGTGACCCAAGTCGTCCAAGCACATCTTTGCTTGGGGCGGAGAGGGGTGTGCGAGCTGATGGTGCTCCTGTGCTGGCTGAAGCTTTGCGCGTCTTTAGCAACTAGTTAATGCAGTTCCCCTCTGGGTGATAAAGCCCAGCTGATGGAAAAGAAAGCGGACAGCCTCCTGGCTGCTGGTGGGGAATGCCCCACGCCTGCACGGTGCTGAAGTAAGGACAAACAATCCTAGAATGTCTGGCCAAAGCCCCAAAACCCTTGAATGAAACAAACGTCTAACTCTTTCTTAACTCTCCTGGCGCTCCCCCTTGTTGGCTAGTGCTGTGCGTGTCTGCCAAGGTATCTGGCTGGTTCTCCTTCCGGCTGGGCAGCGGGAAAGCCCCAACGCGGGCAGAAGCCAAGCTGTTTCTGCCAGGTTGCAACAGCCCCAGAGCCAGGCCTGCAGGAACCCGCCCGCGGCTGCTCAAAACCCTCTCCGGGTTTGGTGCGAAGGGCCCCAGCGCTGAAGAGCAGCTCTGCCCACCGCCCCGACCGGCCAGGCCTTGCGGTCAGGGCCATGACGCACGGCCGGTGCCTCTTCTAGCACCGTGGCACCTCCTGGTCCAGCGCCTGAGGGAGGGAACCCATTCACCCCCGTCCCCGGCTGCTTCGGAGCCTGAAGCTCAGGGGTCATTCGGCTGGGACGCGTGCCGAGCTGCCGCAGCCCTAGCACGGGGCAAGCCGGAGGACACTACGCCGTTGTTTATCATTGACGTCCAGCGGCATCTGGGAGCCACAGCGGGCTGCGAGAGGAGAGCCGGCCTTACCGCCGGGGCCCGGGGGCGAGCAGCTCCGCGGGGGCGAGCTGCTCCCCGGCCCTGCAGGCCCTGCCCTCGGTCGGAAGCCCCGCCCCCTCCGCCAATGGCACGGCCCGGCCGCCCCGCCCGGCCCCGCCCCGCCGGCCCCGCCCCTCTCCTGGCACCGCCCCCCCCCGCGCGCAGCCGCCGCCTGCCGGAGCCGGGGCGGGCCCGGCGGCCCCGCGCGAGCGGGGCGGGGCGAGCTGAGGGGCCGGGATCGCTCCGGCCCGGCCGTCACCGGCGAGCCCCGGGTGAGGAGAGCAGGGGGCGCTCGGTCCCTCCGGCCGTCACCGGGGCGGGGGGTGTCTCTGCGGGAGGTAGGGGAGGGACGGCGGCGGAGGGGCCGGGCAGGCCAGCGCCGCGCCGCTCCTCTCCGGTTCCCCCCCCCAGGCCGCGGCCTGCATGGAGCCGGGGGGGTGGGCGCCGGCCGGGCGGCGGCTCGGCGGGTCCCTCCCCGTTCCGGTGTCGGGGGTTTGCGGGCCGTGCCGGTGCTGAGGGCGCTGCCTGCCGCCTGCCCGCAGCCAGGCGGGGCCGAGAGCTGCGCCTCCTGGCAGGCCGGACCGGTGCCGCCCGCCGCGGGCGCTTGTTGGGGCCCCTGGGGTCGAGCCCTCCCCTCCGCCCGGGCATGGGCACCGGGGGCGGGGGTGGGGGGGGGCACGGCCTCCTGGCCGGGCAGGGACCGGGCGAGCTCCGCTCCCGCTGCCCGTGAGGAGGGCAGGTGGGAAACCGCCCGTGCCTGCCGCCGGCGGGGAACGAGCCACGGGAACCGGGAAGAATCGCCAAAAATACCCTCTTCTCCTCTGGGTCCGGCAGTCTTCAGGCCCCTCGGGCTGGGTGTTGGACTGGTAGCTCACGGAGAATCACCCAAACCGTGATGTGAAGTAATAAATCTGCCTTGGTTATAGGGAGGAGGCGAGGCGCTGCTGGGAACCGGGACGGACGCATAGCTCCGGCCAGGCTATCGGTCCCGGAGCGTTCCATGGCGAGGTCACCGGGGAGCAGCACCGGGTGCGGCTCAGGTGTCCCGGGGGAGCCGGGGGACGGCCCAGGGTGGGAGGCGGCTGCAGGACGTCGTCCTCCTTCGCCCTTCCTTTCCAATTTCCGTGTTTCTTGGTGCCCGTGTGTTCAGCCGCAGAGTTTTGGGAAGAAATCTCGGGCCCGGGGGGTCCTGCAGGAGAAGGCACCCCTTAGGACGCCCCCTCCTCTGGGGAGCAGCCCTGAGGCGCCTTTCGGGTGCTCTGCTGTGACTGTTTTGCTTTTGGCCTTGTGAGTTTGAAAGGAAGCAATGACATTTATTTTTTCCTGCCGCAGCGCCGCGGATCCCACACTCCTGTGGATCAGATGTCGTGAACCGTTTCTGGGCTGAGCTGGTTTTTCAGGTGAGTACGGCCATGGTGTGAGATGGTGCCCGGCCTGGCACTGCTGCGGCGCCAAAAGTGTGGCTGGTGGTGCCAGCTCTGCAAGGCTTGGTTTAGCTGTACCCGTGCTCACTGGGGTCAAGCAGAGCAGAGCCTCCCGCAGTTCCTACCAGGATGTGGTTTTTCTGTTACCGTAAAGCTGTGCAAGCAGCAGCTGCCATGAACAACTTTGTTTGGACAAAGTGTGTTTATAACACAGAGGTAAAGGTGAATTGTTTACTTCAACCTTCGCTTTCAAACCTAGCTCCTGTGAAAGTCCCAGGGGAGCGTCGCAACCAGTCCTTGTGACCAGAGCTGTGTTTCAAGGGAGAATAAAACACAAACAACTCTCCTGCAATGCTTTGGGTTGCAACTCCCCAGAGCGGTTGCTCTTGGTGGGTGAAAACGAGCAGGAGGCGTTTGCCAGGCTGCTGCATCCTGCAGTCAGCATGAGAGAGAAAAGACACCAAACAAAACAGGAAGCCTTGGCTGGGGTTATAAAAGCTCTTTTAGTTTAAAAAAAAGCCATCTGAAAGGAATACCGGTAATTCATTGCACCTGAGTGTGTTGGGGATGTTTTTTCTAGCTGGGTCTTCAGCTTCCTCTGAGCCTCCCTGGGTGCTTGGATCTGGATGTAGCGCTCAGCTCTGAACTGGCATGGTCCTTGTTTGGGTCATTAAAGGCCTGGGCTTCTAGGCTTTTTGACAAAGGAGCTGTGCTGGTCACAATGTTGCATCTGGTATCTATAAATGATAAATTATTTTATTATGGTCCCCTGATCCTTAGCCCAGTGCTGTGTATCTGCTGATCTGCTAGGTGATGTGGGCTCCCGGGGTGGCTTTCTGTTTCTCCTGGGTGCAAGGCTGGACATGAGCAGTGTGGCTGGTTCTGGGGAAATGGGGACAGTGCCTCTCCATCCCCCCTCCATAACCACCTCATTCCCAAGAGGCCCTGAAGCAGTATAATTTGTACCTGGTGACCAATTGGAACAGGCTGATGCAATGTGGGACTAATATACAGGAGGTTTCTGAGGGGTTTCCGCTGTCTTTAAGCTTCGCGCATAAGAGGCATTGGAAGTGGGTGTGTTTTGCTGCAAATAAATAGCTTTAGAGGGCAATTGCTTGTCCAAGTGCTAGTTTAACTCCCCTCCTTTTTCTTCTCTCCTCTTGCTGCTAGTGCATCAGGAGGCGTGGAGCACCAAGTGTCCGTCATGTCCGACTGGGTGCTCCTTGGGCTGATTGCCGCGCTGGTCGTGCTGCTGCTGCTGACCGTCTTTGGTTTCGTTGTCTACTCGGGGCTCTTCACGGAGGTGGTTGTGAGTGCTGGCTCCCCGCCTGTTGGCAACATCACGCTGGCCTACAAGTTCAGGGTAGGCGCATATGGTGAATCCGGGCAGCTCTTCACGGATGGCTGCAGCATCTCTTCAAAGCTGTGCTCCATTGGTGTCTACTACGACAACCCTCACACGGTAAGGTGTGCCTGGTGGGGCCGGCAAACTCTTGAGGTCAGCACCCAGGTTCCTGGCTCGGGATGCTCCCTGGCTGTATTTCAGGCACTTGCAGCTCATCCTCTGTAGATGAGCACTGGGGTTCACAAGGTCTCCCAGATCAGCAGAGGATGCTCTGTGGGGAAAGGGAGCTGAAAGCAGATGGTTTCTTGGATAACCCTAATTGGAAGGCATTGGGTGAGCAAAGCTTGCTATCTCCTGATAGCTCCTGCTGAACAAGTTATCAGCAGGATAATGGATCTGGTTGTGGAGCAGAGGCCAATGTTCATGACCACAAGGTGAGGCATTCCTTGTCACATCCCCTGGCTGCAGGAAGTGCAGCCAAGGCTCCTTCTGGACTTGCAGCTCTGTGGTTGAAAGCAGATCATCTCTTCAGCTTGCTCTGTCCTCATCCATACTCCTTCTCTCGTTTCTAGTGCTCTCATGAGTTTCTGAGCTTCCCTGTAGTCCTTTCATCCCCTGAGAGTTTTTACTGAAACCTCAGGTGATGCGTGCTGAGGGCTCCTGGCTGATGAAACAGTTACTCCATGATGCTCTTCAGGCTGAGAGGTGAGCAGAAAGTGCACTGCCTGATGGCTGCCAGACAAAGCTAAGTATTCCGGTGGGTACAGTCCAGGACAAGGAGCAAATAGAAGTGCATCAGAACTTGCTGGGGAATGAGGAGCCTGGCTGCTGATGCTAGGTAGCACTGGGGTCTCCAAATAACAGCATGTGGGCATTTGTCCGTGGCAGACAGCCTGGCTCCCCAGTAATTCTGCAGTAGCTAGTGTGACCGTGGAGGAATGCCGTGGGGGGGAGGGACGGCAGAGTGGCCAGCAGCTGTGCATGTGTGCTTGGGCACATGTGCTGGGGGCTGGTGTGGGGCACAGTGGGCTGATAGCTCTCGCCCAGTGCATCTGCTCTGGGGGTGACTGGTCCTGTTTTAGGAACCCTGTTTCATTGCTTGCAAGATGGTGCTCCCAGGGGTTGGACCTGCTTAGAGGGAACTTGTCCATGAAAACGTAGTGCTGAGTGGACTGTGACAGGAAGATATCGGAGGTGAGGAAGCACTGAGCTTGACGGTGCTCAGTGGAGCCTGGTGTGTTCAGCCACCTTCTGTCTTTGTGACGAGCTGACTTATCTTTACCTTCCAGTTTTTGCTTTTGCATCATGGGAGGCAGAGAAGAGACACTGCAGTGCCTCTTCCTGGCCTGGGAAAGAGGGTGGCAAAGAGGACTTCCCCCTCCCTGCGATGAGATGGGCAGAGGCAGAGTTCAGCTAGACGTCCTTGGACATTTTTTTCTGCAAGAAGTGTCATGTTTGGAGAAGGTGAGGGATGGGAGCCATGGGGAGTGCCTGGTGTGCTAGAGCCCACATGGTCAGAGTGGCCAATTCCCCTGCCACTAATTTGTGCCCTTATCCTTGTGTCGAGGTCCTCTTCTGGAGTTGAGAACCCTAGTGCTGCTGCTTCTTCCCCTGGCATCTCTGGGGGCAGAGCAGGGCAGTCGATGCTGACAGAATGGCTCAGCATCTGCGCTTGGTGCTGCCCTGCTCCAGGGATATGATGTAGACATGCCTGTGGTTGCCCTGCAGACCTTCTGCTTGGGCACTGTGACTTGCCTCTCTGTTTGCCAAAGCGTGGGCTAGTGAAAGCTTGTACTGCTGAGGCCCACAGATACTGATAAGGATATTTGTGGTGACTCCTGCCACGGCTGGCACGGGGAGCGATTTCCCTGGCAGCACCAGGTGAGGCTGGGAAGGAGCAGCTCCTACACGACCCTGGAAAGTTGGGCTGTCCGTGCAGGATGAAGCTGCCTCCTCTTTCTGGTCCTGTCTCTTTCCTCTCCCTGCCTCTGTCACATCTCTGCCCTCAGCCTATGGTTGGAGCAGGCAGTGGGGCTTGTGCAGGCAAGTGCAGAACTTGTCTCTGGGTCTCTGGTGGCCATCCGGGGTTTTGGAAGCCAGCTATTTCTCCTTTTGCAGTCAGGTTTTTTGGGAGGGAAGACCTTCTCTGCTAGCATGGCTGAATGGCATCTGGTGGCCAAGGAGACCTGTCTTGGTGACTAGGGGAGGTTTCTCTGGATTCAGGCCTCAGCTGGTGGAGACAGCTCTTGGCCTGCTGTGGTCAAGGCACACTGGGACCTCTGCCTGGTGGCCCAGCTGGTGCCCAGTCCGGACTGGAGCATGCTACTGGTCTGGAGGCCTTTTTTCCACCCCCTGCTGAGGGTTCTCTACTCACTTGCCTGTGGACTGGCTACTGATCTGGCGTGGGTCACAGGTGCCTTCAGCTGGTGTATGAGCTGAGGGGAGCTCCTTGCACGGGGCAGGATGTGGTGGGGCCTTCGCAAAGGATGGTAGTGAATTTGTGTGGGTCTCTAGATGTTTTGGAAGCTGTGTGGCCCCAGGCCTGTGGGTCAGGCTGGGAGATCCTGGTGGTGGTGCTGGGCAGGCGAGTTGCCTCCCTCTTGAAGCATGCTGGACAGGTGGTGCTCAGGATGGGCACAGCGAAGGCTCTGGGTGCTGCATGTGTGTGGAGTGAACCTGGAGGGTGCTGGAAGCTCTCAGGGACCAACAAAGCCATCTCTGCGACCAGGCGTCCCAAGCTCTGGAGGCCGTTGTGGTTGGCTTTTGTGATGGGAGCCTAACCTGCCCCCAAAGGCTTGGCAGGCAGCCCCACAGACCTTGCCCTTCTCTGGAAGGGCTGCCTTTGCTCATGACATTGGGCAGGTGACATTGACCTGAGCCTCCTGCCTTCATCGGCGCTGTGGTGGCTGGGACACAGCGGGGCTGTGCAGGACATAGCTGTGGTGCCTGGGGCTCTGCATGGTGGCAGGACCCTCCTCTCGCCTGACACACGTGAGCATGTTGTCAGACCTTGGTCTGCCAGAGCAGCTGGGATGCTGGTGGGACCTTCCACGGGCTGATCTGTGGCTCCTAAATTGGTTCCCACAGAGATTTGCGTCTCACCAATGAGCAGGCCAGGCCAGGCAGGGTGCTGGGAGTGAGGATGTCCTTGGTCAGGATGGGCAGAGGGCTGCCTTGCCTCCAGGCAGGTGAAGAAGGGGCCAGTTTTGGGTGGGTTGCTTAGTGGGGGACTGCAACACTCGTGTCTGGTGTGCTGGCTCAGGTGCTGAGCACCCGGCATCCCATGGGGTGCCCCTGGTGCTTGTACCTGCTGTAGCCATGATGGCATGGGAGATGGTGTGTGCTGCTCGCTCCTCGTTCCTGGAGGCCCAGTGAGGTGGGATCAGTCACCCAGGCTGCCTTTTGTCTGCGAGGAAGAGATGATCTCCTCCTCTTCCTTCTCCTTCTCAATGCTCTCCTGACCTCGGTCAAGCACCTTCTGGCAGAGGCTGATCCGCCTGGAGCTGGCCCCCCACTGCGGATGTTGACTTGTCACCAAAAATAGACTTTTTGTCATCAGGCAGCAGAACGTGCTTGCTGCCTGCTGTGTCCCACAGGGTCCCTGGCTGAGTGCCAGCGGGCTCTGGTCAGACAGCCACCTCGATCCTGGTTCTTGGCCACCGGCTCCTGAGGGTTTTGATGCCCCTGGTGCTGTGGCAGGAAAGGGCTGATGACCGGCACGTGCCAGTGTGGCATTTGCTGTGCTGGCGGACTTGTGGCCAAAGGAGGCTCTTGCTAGGAGAGTGGATGGGGATGCCAGAGCTGGAGAGCAACGGCCGTGTGCCGGCTTTCAGCTGGGAGCGGGGCCGGGGAGAGCCCTGTGGCATGTGGGCTGCCTCGGGGTCACACAGGGCCTCAAGGCAGCCTTCATCACCAGCGTCCCCGGGGCTCCCCGCTGGCTCCTGGCTCTCCGGCATTCACACAAGGATGCTCCCTGAGTGCTGCCGAATTCCTGCCAGCAATGTTTTATGTGTTTTAATGGACAAGATTAATATTAATTTGCACTTTTTTTTTCTTTTCCCTTTTTATTTAATATTTAGCAGCCCAGAGGACTTCTCCCTCCTTCTCCCACCTCTGGCAGGAACAAAAATAACTCCTCAGCAAGGACTGGATGTGGCAGGCGGGTTTGTGCTCAGCTCCAGCCAAGTGCTTCTGCTCACATTTAGCTGTAGGCACGCGCTAGGGCCTTTTGCCTGCAGTCCACATGTTTGCGTGCTCAGTCTGTGTCCAAGTGTTGGATGGATGAGGCCAAAACGCTTTCTGAATGCAGGAATGGGTTTTATCCCCATAGGCAAAGCTGTAGATTAATAGATTAACTAATCATTTGTAAAACTTCTCTGTCAGGGCACTTGAGGGAGCAGAGGCTTTGATCAGCACCTGGCCACCCCGAAATGATTAATTTGTTAGGGAAAGGCTGGTTTTAACCAAAGTATTTCCTTCCCTCCTTTGAGACAGGCTTTGCCAGGCAGGGGAGGAGGCAAATCTGCCTTGCTTCTGTCCTTGAGAAAGTGCCTGCGGGGCTGCATGCTACAAAAAAGAAAGTTAAAAGGAGAAGGGAGGAAGCAAACATGCCTGGCCCGAGTGGTGCTGCCCACTCCAGCAGCTCGCGTCCTTCCATCAGTTGCTCTGGGGCTGGGGGTGAACTGTTTTTGCTGAGGATGTAAATGGAGATTTTGTGTTTAAAGGAATTTTATCTAGATTTCCCTTATCTCCTTGCTTCATCTGGGCCTTTCCCCATGGATGCCTTTTACTGCTGCCTCTTGCTGTCTCTGGGGTGGATCTGCTTCTCCTTCCCTGTCCCAAAGCAGTGATGCTCGGCACAGCCCTGTCTGCAGCTCCCTCTTGCAGCACAGGAGGGCAAGAGTGAGCCATCAGGCACGCCAGTCCCCAGCCTCATGGCTGCTGCTGCTGTTTCCGACAGTCTGTTTTCTTCCTTCCTATTTACATTTGCTTGTGTTTCCCCTCCGGGATGGTCCTGCCGTGCAACATTAAAGGGTGTTTAAGGGAAAGGGAGGGGCAAGGAGTGCGGTGTGGGGTTGTTATGCTGCAGGAGGAGATGTGGCTGAGCTTTAGCACAGGCAAAGTTAGGGATGAGGTTGGGGAGCACAGAGTGGAGATCCCCTTGGTGGGCACATGGGGTTGGGAGGTGGTAACACGCTGGCCTTGCCTGCACCCTCTCTCTGCCTCCCATCATCCCGTGACAGCTTCGTGATGCCAGTGTCTGCAGGGTGTCTGCCTGTCTTGCTGCTGCTGTCAGGCGTCCTGGCAGGTCCTGGTGAGTTTTGCTGCCTTGTGTGGTGGGAGTTTGGAGACTTTGGTTCTCCAGCCCTCACCAGAGGAGGTTGGCAGAAGGTGGCCAGACTTGTGCATCTGCTGCTCCTGGTTGCTGGCTGCCACATCGTCTCGTTATCCAGCAGGCTGGAGAGCAGGTGGCAGGGAAGCACTAACACTTAGATGGTGTCCCCTTCCTTGGTGCCCTGTGTACCCCTTGTTCTTCCTGCATTCTTTTTTTAGGTAGTGTGCCTGGGAGGAAGGAGCCCTGCCTCTGCCTGCTGGCTCCTTCTCTGAACATCTCTTTGGGGATGGAAAAAACACCAGCTCTGCTGGGGACAAAGGCTGGAGTTAAAGGAGGGAGCTGGGCTCTTATCTCAGCAGTAGGAAGGCACATTGTGTCCTTGGGTGGTATTGGGGGGCAGTTCCTGGGCCCTCCTGCCCCCTGCCATGTTCTTGCCTAGTGCCATGGGTAAATGTGAACTTGAGTGGTGGGATTTTGTTAAAAAACAGAAATGAAAGCTATGGCCTGGTTTGGCTTTGGTGTGGAGATGGCTGGAGTCCCGTGGGCTGTCACTGTGCCTGGAACAGAGCCCTGAGCACCCCCTTGCTGGGCTGAGAGCCCTGCAGCCTCCTGTCTTAATGGGAGACATCCCCAAATCAGGAAAGAGAGCATGTTTTATGTTTTGTGTGGTGTTGGGATCCAGGATGGAAGGGGATGTTTTTCTCTTCGTGTTGCTACAAACAGCTTGGTGCCTGCATGCAAGTCTTACATGCCTCAGTTTTCCCACTCCTAAAACTGTGCTGGACTGAGCGTGCCCACTTAGGAGGGACCCAGCAGCCTCTAGATTTCTCTCTGGCTTAGTGCCAGTGGCCTGTGCTGGTGTGTTGTGTTCTCAGGAGGTTGTTGGTGCGCCGGTGGCCCTGCAGGGTGACCTCCTTGGGGGTGGGATAGAGGCAAGCTGGGCAGGTTGTGGTCACATCTCTTTTTAGCCCCTCCCAGAATCGCAGGAGTGTCCTGCAGATGGGGATGGCGGTGAGCATGTCTCAACAGCAGGGTCTGTGATGGGGGGTCAGGAAAGACACTTTCTGCAGTGGCTGTTACCCAGGGCGGGTTTGGGTGAGCAGCCTGCTGGGGTTTAGTTCTTTTCTGCCACAAGTCCCTCTGCCCCCCAAGGAGGGGAGCAGTACCTTCCCCGCTGGGTGGTGAGCTTAGGCTGTGAGGAGCGTGGACAGTTTGGGCCTGGATCAGCCTTGGTTAGGAGCAGGCCCCTGGTTTGGTGTGCCTGATCATGCTGGACCGTTGCATTTACCCTGGTTCGTGGTGGTCTCCTGCCTCCATGCTCAGCAGGTTGAGGTTTTGGCCAGTCTTAAGCCTCTCTCCTTCTGATGCTGTCTGTCTGTCCCCCTCAATCAGGTGCCTCCGGAGAAGTGCCGCTTTGCCATAGGCCGAATCCTGAGCGAGGGAGATGCAAAGCCGTCGGAAGAGCAGATCAAGCGGTTCCAAAAGTATGGCTTCAAGATCTTCTCCTTCCCTGCTCCCAGCCACGTGGTCATGGCAACCTTCCCGTTCACTACGCCATTGTCCATCCATCTAGCAGTCAACCGTGTCCACCCAGCCCTTGACACTTACATCAAGGTAAGCAAGTGTGGCATGAAGAGTGTTACATGTGTTTGGTGGACTGTCAGAGGCTTCTCTTGCTGACAGCTGATGGGGCTGCTCTGATGTGTCATCTCTTGATGTCTTCCCTTGGGCACTACCATCAAGATCTTCTCCTTTTGCAGTCTGGCAGGTAGTTCCCCAGCAGGGATGTCCTCTTATTCACTCCACAGGCGCAGGGGTGTCTTTTCTGGTGTTTTTTGTTTACGAGAAGCAAGTTCTCATCTGACGGCTCGCTACTCTTCTCCTTAATGCAGAGATAAAAGCTGGTTTTCCCCCTGAGTGTCTTGCTTGTTGTTAGGATCTGGCAGGTATGTGCCCCTTCGGTGTAATGCATCGTGCCGTGAAACTTCTGTTTCAAGTGCCAGCCTCGCCGGTGGGGCAGCTGTCTTCTGCAGGGGTGGGAGGAGAAGTTAGAAACTTTCTGGCCTGTGGGCTTATGAAGACTTGGTTTCAAGCAATACATTGAAATTTGTGACCCTTGGCCCTGGCTGAGCAGCTGGCTGCTGCGGGCTGTGTTCGCCCTTGCCCCCGAGCGGAGCAGGTGGCCATCCCCCCTGCTTCTGGTCTTTTTGATGCTTGCTCTGGCTGCCAGACCAGCTGCAGCAAGGGTGTTCCCAAGCAGCACATCTGACACAGGCAGCTCCAGATCCAGGCTTTCTGGAGAGCGAGGATGGTCCTGGCCAGCTGGGCAATGGAGGGAAGGGACCATCCTTCCTGGTGGGGGAGGATGCTGGGGAGGGGCCAGCGCTCAGCCCCTGGCTTATCTGACTGTCGAGTTCTGCCGCTTTCGTTTGTTCGTGTTGAAATGCACTATTTATAAACTTGCTTTTCCTGGCGAAACTCCCAGCCCCGTGGGGGAACCATGCAAATCCCTCCAGCCTGTGCTGTGCCGCAGGATGGCTGCCCGGGTGCCAACCCCAGAACCTCAGTCAGGGGCTCTTTGCTGACCCTCTTGTCCGCCACGGCCTTAGGGAGCTGACTGCTGGTACCGGCAGAAGGTGTGTTAATGCCGGCAGTGGGTGAGACCGCCGCTGCTTGTGCTCCCCCTGTGCTGGAGAGCTGGTGGAGTGCAGAACCAGTTCCCCATTCTCCTTTTCTCACTCCATCCTCTCTATGTCTCTTCCTGGAGCTCTGCCGGCTGTTTTGGTGCGGGGGGTATTGGGCACTGTTGCCAGCCCTGCGGCGGACGCGTGGGCATGCAGGGAGGGGGCTGGCACGGTTGGGAGCATCAGGTTGGCTGTGGGAATGCTCGGCGACGCGGGGCTGACGCTGCCTTACTTGGGTAAAGGTCCCGGCAAGCGCATCTGTCGCATGAGAGATGGAGTTGTTAGAGCTAAAAAGGGAACCATGGGTTGTTCTGGGAGCACCTGGCAGCATTTAATGGGAGCGGCCGATTTCAATTAAAATAAATAACTGAAATCATATGGAAACGCAGCACCCAGGGCTGCCTGCGGAGGGAGGGGACACATTTTGATCTCTGCCCCAGTCCCAGCAGCACCTGTGTCAGGGCACGTGCCTGTGTCCATCCCCAAGTCCTGCAGCAAAGCGTGGCCCCCACACCCGTGTTAGACCGACCGTGGGGACACAGGCAGGGAGACAACGGGGTTGCCTTGGGGCAGAGGGGAGTGGGTGCTGCCATTCCCTGCGTGCTGCACTGTGGGGATGCCCTGGCCTTTTCTGACATGGCATGGGGGACCTCGGAGGCCGTTGGTAACAGCATCCCTGCTGCTTCTGCATCCCCGATGCTTCTCCCACTGGCTGGACCGTGTGTGCCCCTGGGGCTGTGCCGGCAATTCCTGGGGTGGAGGGACCAGGAGGGAGGGGGGGAAACTTTCATGGAAACAGGTGACCTGTGCCCGCTCGGTGGTGGGAATGGGGGTTGCCATGGAGACAGCTTCTCCAAATAGCATCCTTCATCCCACCCCCGGCGCCTGGCTCCCTTAAGCAACCCGACACAGCAGCGAGACGGAGATTTGCTTTATTTATTTATTTCACGCTGCGCCTTCTTTGAGAAGGGTGCTGTTAATGAGAGCCAGGGGTCAGGCCTGCCGAGGGTGCGGGACCCCTGCTGCCGTCCTGGCGGCCACAGGGAGGAAGGGGGTGGGATGGCAAAAGCCAGGATGCGTGAAAGGGGGCTCAGTGGCAGAGATGAAACACTGGCTCCCATGGAGAGAGGGAATTAGCTGAAGTGGAGGGAGGATGGCATGGCTATCTAGTCATAGGAAGGAGGTGTGGGAGAGCAGGGGATGGAGAGGGAGGTGGAGGAGGCAGGGAGAGGGGTGGAAGGTGGGGAAGAAGTGTGGAGAAAGCTTTGGAGGTGCTGAAAAATAGGGAAAGGGAATAGGAGGAGAAGGGGACTGGAGGGGACGTGTGGGGTGAAGTAGCTGAGGGTTTGGGGACCAACTGAGGGAGCAGGACTGTGAGAGGTGGTGGGGAATTCTGGGGCAGAGCTGGAGGAAGCCCCACTGCGGGTGGCCCTCCAGCGCCCTTCCCACGGCATCCCCTGAGGCTGACTGTTGGGGATGTCAGGCCCCTGAGGCCAAAGGCTGGTGGCTGTGGAGAGGGAGCGTGGCTCCCTCTGGACTTGCTGGTGCCGTGCTGAAGTTACTGGGGATGCCTGGGCTCAGGTGTCCTGGGCAGTGCAGGTGCAGTGGTGCTGGCTTTCAGCAGTCTGGGCTTTGTGTGTCCCGGTCTGCTGCTGCTTTGGAGGGACAGGGAAGATTAAAAATAAAATTTATAACAATAATTAAAAAAAATAAATAGGTTGGTAGAGTCTCTTTTATTAGGGATGGAAGGGAGATGGGCTGGCACTGAGCAGGAGGCACTGTGGTCAGGCTTCCCTTGCAGTGTGCCTTCTTGCCCCCCTGGGTCTTACGGGGCTCAGGAGCTGGCATTTCCGTGACTCTTTGGGTGCAGACATAGCTTTTGGGAACTATGGGGAAATGGCTGCAGCCATCCCCTGCAGGTAAGAGAACATCGGTCCCCTGGGATGGCAGCCTGGCAGCAGCAGCAACTTGCTGGCTAGAATCGCCTTTGAAGAAACCCAGGAGAGTATGCTGGCTCATTGCTCTGAGCGCGGGTTATTTAAGGCATAGACTGGGGTTATTTAGTGTCCCTTGAAAGCATTTCTTCCCTAATAGCTCCTGCTGATGGTCCTCCCTGCTGCCAGGCAGGTATGCCCCGCTTTCCCCGGGCATACGCTCCTGCCCCACGGCACAGCTACTGGTCAGACCTGGCAGTCCCAACTCCTGGATGCAAAGGAGAGCTCCTGCAAAGCTCTTCCCTGGTGGGGAACCTTTCTCACAGTTCTGGGAGTGGGTTATTCCCCTGTAACCTTCTGCCATTTCAAGAAGCATTTATTCTGGCTTGGGTGTAACAAGCTCTCCATGGTGGACTGTGTATGCCTGCATCTCTCTGCATCTGTGCTAGCATCTAGTGGGCACTGCCAGGTGGGTGGGCAGGCTTGGATTTCTGAACCCCTGGGCTCGGATTTCCGAACCCCTGGGCTCCTCAGGCAGCTGGAGAGGTGGCTAATCGCATCTGAGGTGGAGCTGGCAGGCGTCTCCCACTGCAACCCTAGAAGTGACTGGCTCAACCTGGCCCTTTTCTGTGGGCTTTTGGGTCAGTTTTGTGCTCTCTGCAGCCGAGGAGGATGTGCAAGTGGAGGGATGAAGGAGGAGAGCAATGCCAGCATCATCCTGGCTGCCTTGCACCCTGCTCTGAACCAAAGCACGGGCTGGTTGGTTCCAAACTCTGACTCTGCCTAACTTAGAAAACTGGGGTTTAATCTCTTTAGCTGGTCTTGAAAAGACATCCTCCAACTTTCAGCAAAACCCCCAGCTTTTTCCCTTCCTCCGGGCTCTGTATTAGGATGTTCCCCACCTCCATGGGCTTGTGAATCACTGCTTTACAGTGCATATCTCGAGCAGCAGCGGCCAGCATGGGCTCTGTGATGCCAGGAAGGATTTGCGTGGCTATCATGTTGGCTCCTGCCTGGCATGGGCTGCCACGCTCCTCCACACCTTGGCCCCCCATCTACGGGGAGCTGAGGTATAGTGCTCCATAAGCTGCTAGAAAGACATGGCTTGCTCCCATTTACAGCCAGGGAAATGTTATTTCTTTGGCCACTAGCTTGGAGCAAGCTTTGTTCCCCTTGTCAGCTATGGCACTTTAGGATGCGGTCACCTCTTGCCTCTCTCTTTGATAAGCTAAATACACAGAGGTTGTAAAGTCTTCCACTGGCATATTTTCCAATCTTAATTCCTGTGTCTTTTCTTGAACCTTTTTTTTTTGACCTGTTTTCAGCTTAGAAAGTTCTCTGACTTGTCGTTAGCACAAATGGATGCTTTATTTCAGCAATGGTCTTATTGCTGAGGTGCACAGATCTCTGGAGATCTTGTCCCTTGCCGTGGACCCCCGGTCATGGGTTTGTTCCGAGCCAGCTAACAGTGACTTCAAACATGTGCTGCTGTCCTTTGATGGAGTTGTAGTTTCTTGATTAAAAATGGGAAGTGGTACGAAGTCCTACATCCTCTGAGTTCAAATGAATGGCACAGGTGCTGGTACATTTATCAGTCAAGCCCACAATCCACACAAAAATAAATCACGTTTGCCAACAGGATCTGGTAGCTGTAAATGGGTGTTGGTTGGCATTAATTATGCCAGTCTCCTTTGCTTCCTGGTGATCTGGTCCGGTTACAGCCATCAGTTTATTTTGCCTTGGCTCAGTCTTTGCCTGACCAGCCTGCGCTTGCCTGAGGTAGCTATTTACCCATTTGAATATTGGCAGGTACAGACTGCTGTCTCTCCTAGGACTTCCTAGCATCTCCAGCTGGCCAGAGACCACCCTTTGACATGTGGAGAGTTTGTCAGCCGGGACTTTACCGTGTTTTAAATATATGTTATCTAGAGCTGTGAGCTGTGTGTTATATCTTCCCATGGAAGAGCAAACATTTCACCCACACCCTCTGCCTATATTGTCTGGCTTTGCCCTAAATCCGTTGCAGAAATACTTGCTGAATGCTCCTCCCTTCTTGGTGGTGCCACCGAGGTTTCCCCTGGCTGATGTGTCCAGGATCTGTGCCATCCTTCAGACTATCCTCCCCTACCCAGAGCCCTGAATGGCTTCTTAATGTGAACGGCTTTCTGTCTGTAGAGGACTAATAACGTAAACATGGTCCTTTACGGCAGCTAACTCCCGGTGCCCAGTGCCCTTGTGAGTATGGCTGCACCTCATCTTTCCTCTCCTGCTCCCTGGACCACACTGCCACGGCTGCTGGCTTTGCTCAGATCTGTTGACGTTTTTCTCACACTTGTTATAAATGAAAGTCTGCGTAGCTACGCTCCCATCCCAGACGGTTTGTGTTTTAAAGGCAAAACCATGGAGTGATCATTTTGCTTGGCTGTGTTGGGGAGCTGGGGTCGGGGGTTGGCAGCTGGTAAAACATTTGCAAAGAAGGCTCAATTATTGGGATGTTTTTCCACTTGAATTCTTTCTCCTGGCTGATTTAGTTTATTTATTTTGGGCTCTGTGAATGAAGCCTTTTTAAATACCAGCTTGCCATGTGTGAGCAGTCCAGGCTGCATCTGCGTGTGTGAGACCCAATCGCAGTGGCAGCTCCAGCTGATCAGCTCCCACCTGAGGTTTTCCTCTGGGTGTCTAGGAAGTACTTCAGATGCCCAGCCCTCTCTGCTGATGCTGTTCCTCAACCATAGCTTTGCTTGTCCCCATGAACTCCTTTGGTCTCCTGCGAGCTCTGGGGACCATGGGCTGAAGACCACTGCCCAAGGTGGAGCCCTTACTGACCCAAGGCCACTCAAAGTTGTATATTCATCTCCCCAGGGAGGATGAGGAGCAGGATACCTTTATCCAGAACTTACCACCACCAGCCTGGGACTTTGGTGCCTTCAGTGTCTCATCATGCAGGCCTGGAAGGACTCATCCAGATGACCCCCCTCCTTGCATCAGCAGGTCACCCTGCCTGTGGCTTTCTGGGAGATGGAGCTCTCCATCCTCCTCCTTCCATTTTTCTGTGCCCCAAGGTGACCATGGGGAGAGAGGTGGTGCCTCGGCTGCCTGGCTAGGTGGGATGACCTTCAGTTTAAGACCACATGCGCTTGAATATAGGTCTGTAGAGTTCTCAGAAAGACAGGAGGTTATCTGATGCTGCTGTTAAGCGATCTTCATGCATCAAATAAAAACGAGGGGGGAAAAAAAAGCCCTTGAGAGTCACAGAGGATTTGACGTGTCTAACTTGTATTGATGGCAGAGACGAGACCAGACCTGACAGCATGACAGGCTGCTGGGCCCTGGGCTGGCAGGGCCTTCGAGTAAGGATACAGACTCTGGGGGAAGTGTTTTGGGAGCCCATGCATGTGTCTGCATGGGTCCCAAGCCGGGTTGTATGTTGGGTCATGTGTGGTTTGTGCACTGCAGACAGACCTTGCTAGCACCCAATGTCCACCGGTTGTGTACCTAGGGGCTGCAGCAGCAGCAGGTTGGGGCTGTCCCCATCAGTTGTCCCTGAGAAACTGCTGGTGTGGGTGTATCCACAGACTGGTAATATCTCCAGTGGGTGGTACTTGGTTGGGGTGGGGAGGTGGCTGATGATGGGAAACCCTGGGGAGGTGTGGATGCTCAGGGTGGACGGTGCAGGCTCACTCCTGGTGGAGGGTGAGAGTTTTTTCCTTTCTAGATTTTTTTCGCTTTTGTTGGTTTTTTTGACCTCAGCGTTATGGTCTGACTCAGAGTGGGGGATTGATGACAAGCCACCTCTCTGGTTTTGCCCTACTGGTGATAGCCAGCCAGCAAAAGAGTTTGGAAATGAGGGGGGAGAAACAAGATGCATCCTACTTATTTTCCCCTCTTAGAAACAAAACCCAACTCAAATGCTGCTCTGGCTTGTTTTATCCTATGACCAAGGAAGCCCTCAACGGTGTTGTTTTTTTGCCTGTCACTCATATCTGTGAGTGCTACATCATGGATTGAGATTGTCTTCTCCTTTAGGAGCCCCCTTGGGCTTGGGGATATGTTGGGTGTTTGCAGTCTGCTCCCGCAAAGGGCAGTGGAGCACAGCCTGATGCTTGCAGCATCTCCCTGCAGCCAGGGAAACCGAGGCATGGGGGATGTCGGATCCAACCTGCCACATGCTGCTGAGGTCTTTTACCGCTGCTTGAGGCCACAGGAAAAGAAGGGAGAGCAGAAGAGGGTAATGTCAGAGACGGCTTTGGGTGAGTGTTCCTGGTTGCCTGGGGGCTGGTGGGCATTGGAGAGTGTGGTGGTACATGTCACGCTCCCTTCTCTCACCTAGGCTTTATGCACCCTGTTTCTGCTGCTGGTAAAAGAGGTGATGTAAGTAGATGAGAGTTGGGCCTTATTTTAGGATAAGACAGTTTAAGGATGGGTGCCTCAGCAAGCTACAAGTCTCTCCCTACCCATCTTTGGCTCCCCACCAGCCTGGTTGATGTTGAGGATGAGTGCTGGAGTAGCTTGGCCAGCAGTGTTGGACACCCTTGGCTGCTGTGTGCTCTCTACCAGGAGCCAGTGAAGCCCTTGATCTTGGGCTGGCCAGGAGGAGCAGGCAAGGGATGGGCACCATGATACTCCAGCCCGAGCCTCTCCAGAAGGTGACGTGCGACCACAGGAACCAGAGAGGGACCCCGAGGTGTCTCTGCACAGGCTTGGCACCTTCGCGGGCACATTCATCTCCCACTGACCTGCACTGACAGCTGGTTTTCAGCGGTCTCGCTCCAGCGAGGCCGCCCGCTCGCTGCTGGTTGGCAACCCCCAGCTGCATGTCACATCACATCAGTTCGCGCATTTGCGGTGACTTTTATTTATTAAATATTTTTAGCGACAAAACCCTCCGAAGAAGTTTCAGTCCTGTGAGTGGAAGTGACCTCATTGTCAGCATTGTGCTGGGGATCGGGCAGGGGAGGGCAGGAGGCCCACAAGGTCAGGCTGGGAGCTGAGCTAGGTGGAAGGGGTTTTTGGTGGGCAATGTTGTTTAATGCCATAGTGACCTTTGGACCTGGCTCAGGATCAGCTTGTGCAGCGGAGCGGGTCCGTTTAACCTGTGTCTGCAGGGAAATGCGCTCCTCCTGTGCCGCTAATGGAACATATGGGGATCCAGGGCTCTGCGTCACGTCTCCTGCCACTCACAGCAGGCATCCCCGCTTTCCCACTTCTCCAGAGGAATTTGGCAGCCCCAGGCCACTATTCATCTGCTGTCAGTTTTTCCTTGGTCCTTGCCGGCGGGCAGGCAAGTGGTGACTTAGCACTGGTTGTGCTTCGTGTTCAGTGCTGGGCACTGCCCTGACAGAGCCGGCATGGCCAACTTGAGCCAGGCACACCAGTGTGCACTGGTTGGCATGTGTACTGGCTGCCTGGCGCATGCCGGCACCATACCTGCTGCTCTGCCACCTTGTGCTCGCAAGCGCCTTTCCTCTTGCAAGCGCAAGCGTGCAGCTTCTGTTTCGGCTCTGCTGTTGGGTTGTACAGGGGCAGGTGTAAACCGCAGCTCTTGTGGCATCACTGCTTTAAGCAGAAAAGAGGTCTTCTGACCAGCTTTGAGCTTCAGTAATTACAAAGGCTTCTTCCCTGCCTCTGCAGCTTGTCTCATGTGAAATCACCTGCTTTTTTCCCCAACTTTTTGTTGACTCCATGCAACCATCTGCTGCAGCAGCAGGCAGAGGAGTCCTGGTTGTGGGGAAGTGGCTGGTGTGGGACGCACGGTCCTGGCCACTGTGGCCTTCCCAGTTCTAATTGATCACAGAATGGGAACAACCCAGGTTGGAAGGGACCTGGAAAGATTGTCTGGTCCAACCTTTCATGTGAAAGGCAGCCTGGATGAGGTTATCTAGCAGCCAATTGCATCTTGAAAGCCTCTGGCAATAGGGACTCCACAGCATCCTGGGGAGGTTGTTCCAGCTGGCGGCTCACCCTGGGTCTCTGCCACTGCGGGTGCTTCCTGTGACATCCAGCATTTTGATCCTATTACCATCCCAGCTCCTTTTCCAGGAGCATTTCCGAAGGCAGCTTCTGGAAGGAGAACAAACTTCAAGTGCCTGCCTTCCCATGCATGCTAAGCTGTGCAGGCATCCCTGATGGCCTGACGGCCAAAAGCCTGGCCCGGTGCTGCCTGTCAGCCGATGGTCCTGCCAGGGGGCATTTTCATCCCGAGAGGGAAAGAGAAGCCACCTCGCTCTCCCAGCTGCCACTTTGGAAAGCTGAGGCTCGCAGTCTCATAACGACTTACCCAGCCTTGCAAAATTGTCACAGAGATGAAGCTGCTCAGACACAAAGATTTGTTCCCCCCTCGCCTTTGCAGCAAGGATTAATGATCATGGAGGAAGCTGGGGATATTTTGTACGGCTGTCCAAGGGAGACAAAGAACTGAAATGGTTTGCCTTGGGCAAGGAGGGAGAGTAAAATACTACAGTGCTTTTCTGTCAGATCTCTTTATCGACTCAATCTATACGTGTGCTCTCCCCAGATGTATTTATAGAGAATCCCGGAGGATGCAGTTGGCTCAAAAGGTTTTCTTTGTCAGGCATTGGAGACAGGTCCAGCTCTCTCAAGCAGTGACACCGTCCCAAACCTTGGGGTATTCCCTCCTTGCCATCTAGTCAATTAACTCAAGGATGAGATTGATCTGCCTCTCTGCAGTTATTTTAGCAGGGTCCTAATGAGTTGTTTCTGGGCTGGTTCTTCCCCTTAGCCCTCTGAGCCACACCTTGCCAGCTGTGCCAGGCTTGAGAAACAGCAAAATGAACCTGATCAAATGCGAAACAGCTTCTTAGAAATACTGCTCTTTTCCAGCAAATGCTGTTGGCCCAGTTTCCCTGGCTGTGAAGCTCCCACTTTGAAACCTGTGGAGCAGGGAGATAATACATTTGAAAACAGTGGCATTTTTACCTCCAGAAAAGGGACCATTGTGCTATGACTAACTTGCACATTTTCAATTCTAGTTGGGTATAAAATGGTAGGAAAGGCCTCGCTTTGGGGAGGGCAGGAGAATGAAAACATTTCTCTTCTGTGCTGAGTTAAAATATGGATGGATGAGTCGCGAGGTTGGGTGGTGATCAGATCACAGGGATGAAAGAACAAAATCAGTTCTTGCTCCTTCCCGTGCTGAGAGCTTATGTGCCATAGGCGAGACGCTGGCTTTAGGGCTGCATTGGTGGCTGGAGCACCGGCGAGGCGGCTGAGCCCAGCTATTTGTTCCAAAGCAGAGGGTCACACTGAAAGTCCCTCAGGGTCTTTTCTTTTGACAGGGCTATATGTATCATGGAATCATAGAATGGTTTGGGTTGGAAGGGACCTTCAGAGATCATCTAGTTCCAAGCCCCCTGCCATGGGCAGGGACACCTTCCACTAGACCAGGTTGCTCAAAGCCCCATCCAACCTGGCCTTGAACACTGCCAGGGATGGGGCATCCACAGCTTCTCTAGGCAGCCTGGTCCAGTGTCTCACCACCCTCACAGTAAAGAACTTCTTCCTTACATCTAACCTAAATCTACCCTCTTTCAGATTAAAGCCATTACCCCTTGTCCTATCACTACATGCCCTTGTAAAAAGTCCCTCTCCGGCTTTTTTGTAGGCCTCCTTTAGGGACTGGAAGGCCTCTATAAGGTCTCCCTAGAGCCTTCTCTTCTCCAGGCTGAACAACCCCAACTCTCAGCCTGTCTTTGTAGGAGAGGTGCTCCAGCCCCCTCTGGCCATCTTCCTGGCCTTCCCCTGGCCTCGCTCCAACAGATCCATGTCCTTCTTATCTTGGGGGCCCCAGAGCTGAACACAGTACTCCAGGTGGGGCCTCATATATATATATACAATGTACATATAACCCTCTCTGTCCTCTCTGCGTGCCTGCAGCAGCTGTTGCCCTTCGGATGCTGTTAGAGTTGATGCTGCTGCGTGCTGGTGGCCTTGGGCGGAGGCAGCAGGCTGGAGGTGTCCTGAGCTGCCAGTCCTCGTGACTGCAGCAGACGCAGTGGTCTGTGGAGCTGCTCACATCTTGGGAAGGCTTTCATGGGCTCAGTGTGTGCGTTTTCCTCTGTTTATGCTGTTGCCTGGTGGCTGTTGCTCTCCCCACACCCGTAGGGACTCGCAGCCTTTGTGGAGCAGGTGCAGGGTATGGAGAGGTGCAATGGTTCGGTGCAGACCTATGTACAACCAGTACATCCTGTCCTGCCTTGAGGAGCAAACCCCCGATGCTGAACTCTGGTTGTCTGGAAAATCATGCTGCCAAATCCTGGCCTTCTTGAACTCCTCCAGATTTGCCAGGACTGGGTTCATCTTTATGGTCTCCAGCTGCCTCTGCTGTTGCAGGGCTCCAGAGCAGCTTGCAGCCCGGTCTGTGAGCTCCTTGAGAGAGGAAGGTCGAGCTGTGCTTAATTCTTGGCTTGCAGGCTTTTGGAGAGTGCCTGGGACCCCTCAGCTCCAGAATTCCTTTTGTCCCATTTCTTTTCCAGCATATGGCAGCTTGTTCCAGCCTCTCTACTTCAGCCAAACCAGGAAAAATCAGAGCCTTTGATAGAAACGTTGGCAGTTTGTAACTCCAGCACTTGTGCCTGGAGCTGGCAGGGATGACTCCAGGTTAGAACTGCCCCAAGGCAGCTGATGATGGTCTGCAGCCTGGTGAGAATGTCCAGGCTTCCTGGGCTGCTTCCCCTGCTCCATCCTGGATGAGCAGCAAGGCATGGTGAACTTCTTTGCCTTTGTGGCCAGCGGGCTGGGTGGGTAGGCACCTGGCGCCTCTCCTCTTCTCCCAATTGCACAGGAGTGAGAAAAGGCATTTGTTCCTCTGCTGTCAGACCACAGCAGGCAGAGGAGGTAGCAGCTCCCTGGAGACAGGCTCAGGGATGAGTCAATGCTTGTCCGCTGTCACCCTTGAGCTGACTTCTCTTAGGATCTCTTCTGTGGTATCTGGCATTGGTAAGAGACCAAAGGTACCTGTTACCCTCAAGAACGGATCAGCACCTGATGGACCAGTGCCTCTGGGTGTGCCAAGGTAGCATCCCATTTCTTTGTCCCCAACCCACCCAACATTTGCCTTTCCTGGGCTCCTCAGTGCTCTGGTGAGCGTGGGGAGGTGGAGGCTCATGCCTGGCTTGAGCAGATGCATTTCTGATGGGTTTGTTGGAGATATGTTCTCCCTTAGGTAGGGTGCCTCTGCCCTGCCATGGCTGGTAGGAGGGCTGGGGCTGTAATGCGAAAAAGGATGTGCCTCCAGCATGGAGGAGAGGAACAAACCTGCCTAAGAGAGGAGATGAGGTAGAGAGTCACCTCTCCTTCTGGGTAGCAGAGAGAAACTAGAAAGAGGTTTCTGTGCTGACTTGGAGCAGAGCCTAGGTACAGCTTTTGGGATGGGATCAGATTCCTGTGGCCGCCATGTCTGCTTTCTCCAAAGTATACCTCTCAGGGGGGTTCAAAATATGGATGTCCTGGCCTGTGTGCAGAGAGGGAGCTGAGGAAGGCTTTCAGAGGCTTTCAGGATTGTGAGAGCAGCCCAGCGGCAGCTGAGACCCTGAGCTCCACTCCAGCTTGCACCGAGGCAGCATCCAAGGGGTGCTGGCTGCCAGCTGCTCCAAGAGAGAAGGGAGTCCTGAGCCAGCATGGAGAGGGTAGGAACTCGCAGCCAGCCTCCTCTGGCACCAGGACAGCAAAACAGAGACACCAGGGCCGCGAAATGGAGTCACTGGTGGGGCTTGGAGTGTGCTTGTCTTCCAGGCCGCTGACACCTGGATTTTGCATGTCTACATTTTGTATGGCTGCATTCCTCCTAAAGCTCAGCGAGGCTCTGTCAGTCTGAGGCTGAGCTCCAAATTAAATGACACCGAACTGTGCAGCTTTACATTTTAAAGGGTCTGAGGGAGCAGAATGATGCCTGGGAGTTTCTGGCGCTATGGAGTAATTGGGGTGATTTTTTTTTTTTGGTGGCTTGTACGATGACCGCTGGGTGCTCGCTTCACAGATGGATGGTTTTACCTGTTCATCTTCTGCTAATGTGAGGAATTATAACAAGCCCGCAGGGATGAAGGGGGGTGATGGAGCAGAGTGCAGCAGGGAGAGCAGGTTAGTAACCACTCTGCATCCCTGACTCTGGCTGCTTATCACAGTGATAACTTGTGGATGGGCACATGCTTGCATCACAGGACCCCTGGAAACTTCTGCTTCTGTGTCCCCCTTCAACACACCACCAACCAGAATATCTCCTGGTATATTTAAAGCTGTTACAGTGTCCATTTCCCTTATCTTCACAGCTCTGTGGGATGGATCCTAAGGCAAAAGTGCTGCTTGAAGGTCAAGGTCAGACCTTTAAGGCAGCTGGGAGAGTGGTTGGTCTGGGAGTCCCTGTCCCAGCACAGCACTGGGGGCTGTTGCCTTTTAGATGAAACCTGAAGGGGTGTCCTGGGCCTGTGGGGATGAAGAGGATACGCTGTGGCTGTTCACAGAGAGGGTCTGTCTGCAGCTGCTTGCTGGCTTCATGCATTTGCTGATGGGCTCTGTTCCCATTCCATTGTAGGGAATTGTAGGTTGTAGGGCACCTCGGGAAGGCTGGAGGGAAGGAAACCGTGGCCTCATTCCCACAGTGGACACCCGCGTTTTCTCCCTGCCACTGGATGGCCAGTTACTTTCAGCTGCTCCTCTGGGTTTTATTTCTGCCAGGAGCTGATGGCAGCTCCTTGACATGCAGAAAGGTAGATATCTATCATCTGCTGTGGCCAGCTGCTCTTCTTTTCATGCTGTGTGGATTCACAGCTTGGGGTAACGTCCGCCCAGCGGTACAGTAACCAGACCGTGAGTTGGCAAAAGCTTATCGAGAGGTCAGTGTCGGAGAAAGACTTGCTCCGGTACTTGTCTGCCAAGTGGTTCAGGAGATGAGCGAAGCAGAAGTGGCTGCTATGGCTGCAGGAGCTGCCTGATGCTGTGGGCTCACAGCAGAGGAGCGCAGCCATCAGCTCCTCTCTGTTCTTGCATCCTCCTCCTCCTCTCTCACATGCATCTCTAGATGCCACGTTCACTTGTCCCTCCCTGGCTCAGTTCCTGCCTCCCTGAGAAGCCCTCACCTGCCTCCATCTCCCACCAGTCACCCTGCAAAGCTGTGTCTCCCAGCAGGAGCTACTATGGGAAGCGAAGCATTGGCTCAGCTCTGGCTTTATGCTGTGCTGTGGGGCACAGGCCCAGTATCCAAACCCCTCCTTTCTTGCTAGCCTAGACCAGCAGCCTTCCTGGGATGGGGCTGCAACGGTGCAGGGCAGAGTCTGCCTCCTGCCCATGACAAGCTGCAGCTGCTTGGGGAAGGGTGGATGGGGCCAGAGGTGCTTCCCTGAACTCCTCCCTATCCTCCAGGTACCCAGAACTTGAGGGAGGGCACCACAGTGCTGGGAAAAGGAGGGGTGTCGTCTGGGTCTCAGGGCACTGGTGAGGATCCAGGGCAGCTCTGGTGGCTGCGATGTTGGCTGATGTGCTGCCATCGATGACGTTATGCAGGGCTGCGCATGGTTTGGGGTACCTGGGAGGGCAGAGCAGTGGTGCAGATGGGGAGGTGGCTCCCCAGCAAGGAAAGACGTGGAAAGCTGAGCGGCACAGTGTGTATCTGGAGCTTTCTTGGCTCATGCAGCACCTCTGGGAGCGTACGGGACCTGGAAAGCTGTAGGATAGCGGAAGGGCAGAGTCAGGCTGGGCTCCATCCTTGCCTAACTCGCTTTGATTTCATCTCCTGATTGATCTGCGTAGTCAAACTCACAATCCTGTGCTGGTGGAGGAGCAGTTGCCAGACTGCAAAGGTCACTGAAAGCAGCTGCTCCTCTCCCCTACTGCCTCCGTTGCCTGCAGAGGAGCCTGGCTTTGGAGGCACTCGGCCTGTGTCCCCACTGGCACCGCCAGCCATTGCTTCCCCGCATGCCCCAGCGCACCACGGCAGCGTGCTTGGCAGACGCTTGCCTCTCCAGACCAAGGTAATGAGCCCCCTGGCACCCTGTGCCAGGCTCCCTGGTGGGCCGTAGAGGAGGAGGTGAGGGCTGCAGAGGAAAGGCAGGCACTCAGCCCCACCTCGCCTCCCCACGTCTGCTCTGGGCAGGGTGGGTGCACGTGCAGCCGCCGAAATGGTGTGTCCTGGCTGGAGGACGTCTGGAGCTGTCCTGAGGTCCCTGATGAATTTGTCTGGTGCTGCTCGTTCGCCTCCCTTACCCACTCGTCGCCTCTGCCTGCGTTTCCACCTCCTCCCGCATTGCAGGCAGCCTGCCCGTCTTTTTGCCTTTTGCTTTCTGCCCGCAAGCGCTGTTTGTTTGCGCTGGGGATTTCCCTGGGCGAATCGTTACCGCCAGCGGCGTGCGGTGGCTCGAGGCTCTGGGGGCCTCGTTAGCTGAGCTCACCAGTGGGAGTCATCATCACGCTGGGGCTCACCAGGGTTGCTGGCTCTTTGCCCTTTGCCTCGCAGGATTGCTGGCTTTTTGGGGTAGAGGTGCAAGCTCTCGGACATGGGGGTTTGAAGATGGCTTTCCTGGAAGCCTGCGGGGAAATGACTCTTGTTCGTTTATAAAAATTCAGAAAGGCATTTGTCCTGGGCTCTGGCTTGCTTTTAAAACATGGGGATGTCTGTCCCGGGGGCAAGGGAAGGAGAAGCAAGAGCAGGAGGAGCAGCGAACCGAGGGTGAGCGGTGGCCTGTGGGCAAGTGTCCTGCAGTGGAGAGCCAAGGAGGGATCCCTGTCATCCAAGGCAAGCCTGGGCCTCCCTGAGCAGGAGGTCAAACAGTCTTTCTCCACTGTTGGCTGCACTTAGCCAACAGCTTGGAAGATCTTCCTGTGCTGGAAACTTGCTTTCTGCCATCAGATTTGCCGATATGCTGTACTCACGACATGCTGATGGATGTCGTGATCACCTTACCCATTCCTCCTCAGCAAACCAGGCTGAAACCTGCTTGATCTTCCTCTTTGGTGGCCTTCCTTGCCTTCTAAATGAGGCTAATAAGCCTGACATTAAGCCCCCATTGGTCGGGAGGGAAGGACTATTTTGTCTGGGAACCAGGCAGTTGCACCCCGGCTTTGCTCCGGGCTACCAGTGGCTTTATCTGTGCAAGTTCAGCAAGGTTAGGTTGTTCAGCTTCCCTTTTCAGCTTTCTCAGCTGCGAAGGGATGGTGTGAGGCTGAGCTTAGCTCATCGTGAAATATATTCCATGAAGCCTGGGAGCCGGGGGCGTTGCAGAAAGACAAGGTTGTTCAAGGAGGTAGAAAGGGACAGGGCGGGTATTTATTCCACTGCACCATTTTCTTCCTGGGGGCATTAATGTGACATGTGTCCTGAGTTTGTCCTGGTGACAAACAAGCTGTGGAAGAGCAGCTGTAGATGCCCGTGATCCTGGGAGAATGGCTTGTGGAGAGAAGAACAAGAGGAAGGGGCTGAGATTTGGGGGGCTGGCCTGGACCTTGGCTTGGGAGACTGAGACCTTCCACTTGCTGTGGGCACCGGGCGCTCCTGCTCCATCTCTGTTGCTTTGGTTTTGCTGCACAAGGGTTTCATCACAGGACCCGTTACGGGTGAGGATGTCTGTGAGAAGTTTGGGAACGACAACCCTCCATTGGACATCTCTGTTGTGGAACGGCAAGTACTTGAGTGGTGGCCCAGGAGATGAAGCCATCAAGGTGGGTTGGGAATGTCTACCTGGATGAGGAGCCCTCCAGGCTCTCAGCTGTCAGTTAGCCATGGAAGAAGATCTCTCACTGCAAGAAACAACCTGTTGTTGGGTGTCTCGGGAGGAGGTTGTACTCTAGGTTAGGGCTTACTCTCCCTGCAAGCAGCCTAACAAAGACCCATGTTTCAAAGAGGGTCTTTTTACCTGCGTGATAACCACGTGGGGTGGGAAGCTGCTGTGTGGTGGGCTGCCTGGCCGAGGCAGGATGGGCAGGAGAATGTCTTGGGCAATGATTCCTTTCCTGAAAAGCCCTGCCTTGACAAGAGGCAGAGAAGTTGCCACAGCTGCTGCTCCTGGCAGCCTCGCTGAGGCAACAGAGCAGGCAAAGCAATTTAGCATCACTCCAGTCATCTGTGATGGCAGAGATCATTGCATCAACCTCTTCAGCTTTGCGATTAATGCTGAAAAAGCATCCTGTGAAGGCTGGAAGGAGAGCGTTGGTCCCCAGAGACCTGCACTCCGAAGCAGAGGCAGCCCTCTCCAGCTGTGGTCCTCCTCTCCTGCAGTCTCATCCACCTCCTTTCATGCATGGCTGTTGACCCGCACACTCCCGTAGCGAGGGAGTTCCTAGGGATGGGGACAGGAACCTAGGGATGGGGACAGGAACCCAGGACTGGTTCCTCAGGGGAGGAGAGATTATGTGGATTTCTTGTCTTAAAATGAAAATTCAGTGTTTGAGCTTTCTGAGTGGTTAAAACCAAAGTCCCCTTCGGAGAGCTTGTGTGTGGCAGTGATAGGAAAGGAGGAGGAGAGGAAGGGATCCAGTTGGGGTCGGCTAGGAGGAAGAGTATGAGAACATATAACAGAGCTCTGGGAAGCTGGTGAGAACCATCTCCCCAGCTGGCTTCGCTTACCCATGGAGGGTACAGGAGCAAGGCAGAACTTGGGGACATGGAAAGCACTGAGTTTTTAGGAATTTATTTTTTTTAATCTGAAAGTTTGCTTCACTTCTGAAACTCTTTGCTCCGGGACTAATTACTACCAAATAACTGCGACACCAGGGGGGACCCAAGCCCCATGAATTGTGTGTTTGCACCATCTGCTCCTTACTCTGCAGGTGACATTCCCATACTTGGGACAGTAAAATATGTTCCTGGAAGCACATGGACGAACATACCTGAGCGCATCCAGGCTGGCAGCCTTGTCCAGGGCTCGTCCTTCCCCTATGCCAGGGGCTCTGGCTGCCTGTGGCTACTTTCTGAAAGGTTTTGTCTCACTGGGACTTGTTGCCCGGCTCATCTCTGAAGATGGGGGATGCTCCTGGATGTGCTGCAGGATTTCTCTTGCAGCTCAACTGGGTGCTAGAAGGGGAGGAGGTCCGGAGCGCGTCTGTGCATGCAGCAAAGCAGGCCTGGAGCTTATTCCCTTTTGCTGGAGGATGGGAAGAAATCTCCATCCCAGGGAGGAGAAAAGTGTTCGTGACTCTCACAGCAGCTTCCAGCAGTGACCTGGGAGCCTGTGCCTGGTCCCTATCAGCGCTCTTGGGGCACTGGGACCTCCCATACCCACCAACCCACCCAGGCTCGTTCCTTGGCCTCTCGGTTTGGCCGTGCCTGACAGCTGCTGCTTTGCAGCTCCCGCGGCCCCGGGAAGCGCAGGCAGGCAGGCGGGCAAGGTGTAAATTGCATGGCGGGCTGCCTTCACCAAGGTGAAAATGAAAAACTCTCCCAGCTATCGAGCCTGGCGTTTCGCAGCTCCCACGGTCCAAATGCGCTCCTCCTCAGCGCTGCAGAGAGGATCTCGGGGGCTGATTTTCACCTGCCTGTCCCGAAGCCAAGGCACTGCCACGTCGGCAGGGCAGCGTCCCGGTTGCAGGCAGGACGAGGTCCTGCTGCGGGAAGCGGGGGAAGTGTGCTAGCGCGGAGGGCAGGGAGGGATGCTGATGGGCGCGGGAGGTGCTAATTGCCAGGCGCTGTATTTTGCTACCTGGAGGATTTGCTATCCTTTGGCGAGACTTTGTTTTCCGCTGCTGTAGTGCTGGTGGTGCCGCTCATTTTTCCTGCTGCCTGACGGAAACGGCCTTTTCTTGATTGCAATAATATCACCTTCTGTTTCTGAAACACCTCGTGGCCCAGAGGATTTGAAAGTAAAGTGCACGTGCGTGGGAGCAGTCTCACCACCTCTGAAATGTGAGTTTCTCCAGGCTGGGAAGCAGCAGCTGTTTTGCAGCCCTCAGCAGCCTGGTGTTCACGGCTGTGCCGCGTGCTGGAGCTGGCTCGGAGTGCTGGCCGTGCCAGGAGGCAGGGTCTGCTGGCTCCATGTGCACCCTGCTTGAGCTGCAAGCTGAGATGTTGGGGTTTCCTTGACGCTTGAGGTAGTATTGGTGTAAAACACGTCTGCCTGCCTCTCCCTCCAGCAGATTGTCCTCCCTTCTGCCCAAACCATCTCTTGGGCTGATGGCTCCTCCACAGCCCCTGCCTGACTCCTGCCCCTCGGCAGGCAGCCCGGGCACCCAGGCTTCATCCCTGTCTCCCATGGTCAGGCTGCAGCTTGGCAGGGAGGACCAGAATCACAGAGGGGTTTGGGTTGGAAGGGACCTTCAGAGATCATCCAGTCCAACCCCCCTGCCGTGGGCAGAGACACCTTCCACTAGACCAGGTTGCTCAAAGCCCCGTCCAGCCTGGCCTCGAACACTTCCAGGGATGGGGCATCCACAGCTTCTCTAGGCAGCCTGGTCCAGTGTCTCACCACCCTCATCACAAGACATTTCTTCCTTACGTCCAATCTAAACCTGCCCTCTTTTGGTTTAAAACAGTTGCCGTTTGTCCTGTCACTACAGGCCCTGGTAAAAAGTCTCTCTCCATCTTTCTTACAAGCCCCCTATATATATTGAAAGGCTGCAATAAGGTCTTCCTGGAGCCTTCTCTTCTCCAGGCTGAAGAACCCCAACTCTCTCAGCCTTTCTCCATAGCAGAGGTGTTCCAGCCCTTGGACCATTTCCATGGCCTCCTCTGGACCCACCTTGACAGGTCCACGACTGTCTTGTGCTGGGGACCCCAGAACTGGAGGCAGTGCTCCAGGTGGGGTCTCACGAGAGCAGAGCAGAGGGGGAGCATCCCCTCCCTCAACCTGCTGGCCACACTGCTTGTAGTGCAGCCCAGAAGACGCTTGGCTTTCTGGGCTGCAAGTGCACATTGAAACCAAGTTTCAAGCCTGGGGAAGAAGGGGTGCTTTTATTTTTTTTGGTTTCATCAGCTCGGACTTGGGACCGAAGTGGTGTTTAACCTCAAGCTGCTGTCTGGGCAAGGAGAAATGGAAACAGGGACATCCCCAGTCTGGGTCTGGGATGGTGGGATGGCCCAGCAAGGAATCTGTCTCCTGGCTGAACTGGGAGAGCACCGAAGGGCGCTGGGTGCTGTGCAGACTGAATTGCAAAGCCTCTCTGCACTACCTAGCGCCCGTGGTCTAAGATAAGCAGGGATGACACACCGAGCGTGGAGCGTGTGAGGAAGCGAGGAGGATGTGGCACACAGCACGCTCCCTCCGGTCTTAGATGGTGGCTCAGTTTCAGCTCTAATTTTAGCAACTGATTTTAGGGCCCTTCGGCTCCAGGCGGTTTTGTTGTTTCTTTAAAATCCCTGGGACCAAAGCATCCGACCCCTTCACCGGGAGGAGGAGAGGATGGATGCCTCCGGCTGGAAGCAAGACATGGGGGAGTCATGTTGCCTGAGCAGGCAGGAGGTGCTGGTGTGCCGGGATGGAGCTAGCGGGTCCCCTTGGGGTCCCCCCACACTCTGCCTGGTGCTAGCTGACTTGCTGGCACTAACCGGAGCGGCCCAAGTGAGGGGAGGCTCGTGGCAGTGAGTGTGTGACGATGCTCTGGCTGCTTGGCCAGAGGGATGCTGGTGAGCCCCTCCGGTGAGCAGCAACCCCCAGCAATGGGCACAAGCCCCCCGTGTATTTGCATCCATCATCTGTTCCTCCTCCAGGTCCAGCGGTAAGAAATGGAGGGAGGGGAGCCCTGGTGCAGCAGGGGAGCTGGAGGGGTGTCCCTTAGCAACCCCCCTGCACTCCCCCCAGGGCAGGAGCCAGACACCCACCCTGCATCACTGGTGTTTAGCAAATTGTACTTGAGGCTGCTGGTCCAATTTGGTAGCAGGGTGGACCTGGCGATAACCCAACAGTGAGCTGACCCCAGTCTCCAGCTGCCTATGGAAAACCCCCTCATGTGGCTGGTGTCACTCTGGGGTCACAGCAGGATGTGGATGGAGCTGACCCCGTGTGCCCCGCACCCTTCTGCTTCACTGCAATGACGGCGGCACATCCCATCACCATAAGAGCAGAGGTGATTGGCAGCACCAGGCACGTTGTGCCCAACTGATGTTCATATGGCCCCTGGTAAACAACCTACAGCTTCTCCTTGAGTCTGGGTCCTCCCGGCACATGCTTGGGCCACGAGCTCATTGGCCCCTCTGGGAAGTTCTCTTGATTGGGACTGTGTGGAGAGAAGTCGATGCTTTGGCTGGATCCTGCACCATCGCTTTCCTGGTGGCTGGCAGGCTCCAGCCTGTCCCAGCTTTTCAGCAGTGCCCAGTGGCATATCCCTGGAGGGTGCATCCCTGGCCAGCGGCAGGGAGGGCAGCTCAGGGGGCTGCCTGGTGCCCCTAAGGTAGAAGAGGGGGAGCATCTGTCAGGTGACCCATCGCTTGCTCCCCATGGCTTTTTCAGTCCCGGCTGGGTTTTACAGGCTTTTTTTTTTATGCGTTGCAGGCAAGAGGTCCTCCAGCAGGCGTGGGTGACAGGCGCAGGCAATGGCTGTATACATATGGCACACTGGTGGATGGGGCGTGAAGTGGACATCTCTGTGGTGGAGCCAGGAGCTGCTGAGCAGCACGGAGAGCTCAGCCCCTGGCCCTGCTCCAGCAGGAAGCTCAGTGGTGGCATGAAAAGCCTCTCCTACTGCTCCCACAGCCATTGGCCCTGAAACAGCGACTCAGCAGGCGCCTGGCATGCCTTAACCATCACCTTATGAGCCATGCCAGGAGGTCTCAGTGATGAGTCAGGGGGCTGTGGGGCCGGAGAGCTTGTGGCCAGAAGCAGGGTGAGGACAGCAGTTGCCTCCCTACTGCATTCCTGGCGACCCTAGAAGTGTTTTGGGGCAGACAGCAGGTTCAGTTGGAGCCTAAGTGCCAGCATGCCTGGGCATGGCGAGGATCCTGCGAGCATCCGCAAGGCTTGTTTGCTGGTCTCCTAACAAGCTGAATTCTTCCAGCAGTGGGAGATGAAGCAGATCCAGTTGGTGGCATTTGAATTCCTGAGCAGCCAAGCCTGACAGAGTGACAAAGCTGGTCCCTGCAGTGCCCCAGCTCACCTTCTGCTTCCCAGCAGGCACCGAGGGGCACAGTGCGACATGAGCACCCTGCCACCTCCTTCCATTTTGGCATGATTCTGCTGGGATTTTAATGACTGCAGATCATGTCTCAGCTGCCCCTTCACATGTGCCATAGCCCTGGTACTGCTCTCTTGCCCGCCTGGGGAAGCTGGGCCATCCTCTGGCCGGGAGGTTGTGCCCAGGCCATTCTGTGGCCAGATGATGGGGTCTATTCCTTAACAGATGAGTGGGGGAGAAGAAAATTTGTGCTGCTGGGGAGGTGCCACCTCCTGCTGCTGGGGAAGGTGTCCCGAAGTGCTGGTTTGGTGCATAATACTTGTTGTCCTTTCTGATGCATGAGGCCAGGGGGTGCTCCGTACCTAGAGGGATGAAGCCAACCTGGAGAAAGTCCTACAGGGAGTCAGGGATGGTGGGCCATTTGGAAACAACCCAGGTGTAAAGATTGGGCAGGGTGTTATTTCACCTGGGAGAGAGGAGTGCAAGACTCTTTCCCTACATAAACCCTTGTTCCCAAGAGGATGGTGAGCAGCACCCCGCCACAGCCCTCGGATGGGCCAAGAAAGGGTTGGCTTCATGGGAAGCAGTGGGTCTGACATAGCAGAATGCCAGAGCTGCTGTGCATGTCAGGACTGAACTGGTGGGCTTTGAATGCATTGGCCTTTGCTGTGTATGTGTAGCTTGACTGTATGTGCAATAAGTCCCATGCTTCTAGTGCCCATCCGAGGGTCCTGCATAGAAATAAGCCTTGCATCTTTTCTGGCCATAGGAAAGACAAGCTCCTGGCAGAGGGTGAGAAGGGACGTGGCACAGCATGACCTTGTGAAGGGACAAGTCCCATTCTTTGCCCTACTTACCAGGTCCTGCTGTCCTAGCCGGAAGCCTGGCCCCGACACCGTCAGTGTCCCACTGTTCACCTCTCACTGAGCTCCTCCACCCGTGTGAGACTGCATTTGATTTGACTCAAGGGCTCTGCCTTGCAAACTCCACATCCACCTTGCAGCTCCATCTGTTGGCTTAGCTGCGTGGTTAGCAAGGGGCTTCCTTCTCAGCTGCAGAATGTATTATTGCCTGTTGAGTGTCTCTGTTGTTTTGCCATGTTGTTAAGCCTTCGTTAATTCACTCTTTGCTTACGCCTTCGCCTTTGGACTCTGCTTTCCCGTCTCTCCCCGTTGTTTCTTTCCCTTGCAGCAGCATTGCAGCCTTCGTCTCTGCTGGGATAATCCTAAGTGCACTCTGTCCTGTGCTGACACCTGCCTCTTGGTTGCACTTTGCTGCACCTCTGCCTGTGTTTGCCTGGCCTCTGCCTGCCTCCTGATCTCCTTTGGGATGACCACAAGGGCGATCTCCTTTGCATCCCCTTTGGATGATCCCTTATCCATTTCTGTTGTCCTGGCTCCCCACCTCATCGCCTCTGTCCTTTCCTCAAGTCTTTATGCAGCCTCATCCCTTTGGTCCCACCCTGGACGGGACAGTGTTCCCAGCTGCCACCTCCTTGCTCTTTCTTGGGGATGTTGTCCTCTCCTGAGCCTGGCTGCCAGTGCTGAGCTCTGCAGCAGCCCTGCCAGGAGCTGGGTTGCTCCAGGAAGAAGCGTGGAAGCAGAGGCCAGCTCACTAGCCTGGCTTCCAACTTGATTTGTACAGGCATAAATTAGGACCACCAGGCTCTGGTTTCCCTCCATTTTCTTTTGGGGAAAACACTGGATGAATTGGGAAGAAGTCAAGTATTAAGCATCCTTGTAGCTCTCCGTAACACGGCAGGCGTTGGTATTGACAGTGAGTGTCCGGCCATTTTAGCGTCATCCCACCGACCTGGTCCACGACCGTGGGCTTTGGCTGCAGGGCACTGGGGCTCTTCTGGCTTCAGGGGGACAAAGCTGCTTCCCACCCTGGCAGGGTGAAGCATCCTCATCTCTCTTACAGGATAATCCTTGAGAGTGAAGCAGCATTTGTCTCAAGAGCCAGTCTGGGACCCTGCTCTTCATACAGGTGTGCATTTTTATTCCTTAAAAAGCTACGATTCCCACATTTGTGTCTGCGGAGGGGCCATTGTTTGAGCGTTGGGGGTGTCACTACTATGGCTGTGTAATTGGAAGGGGAGTTCTAGCAGCCTAGATAAATTGTAGGAAGAGGGTACATCCCAGATCCACTCTTTAGGAATCCCAGGGTGCGTTTTGGGAAGTCAGCTTGGGATATTGGAGGCTGGACTGGAGCCCTGAGGTTTTAGACTCGTTAGAGACCCCATATGAATTTAGTAAAGATCTCTTTGCTCTGAGATCCTTTGAGTTGTCCCTGTCTGCATTAAGTGGTGGAGGGCCAGCTGGATGCATCCAAAAAACCTGCGAATCTTGGAGATACCCATCTCTGGTATGTGTTGCAGTAACCTAAAATAACAAACTGAGCTGAAGATTGGCTGATGGGCTTGTGGTTGGTAGAGCAAGGGGCAGAGCAGCGGGGAGGGTTCTTGTCTGCGTTGTTGCTGAAAAAGCAGGAGTGATAGGAGCCGCCTCTGCTCTGCTGCTAAAAACAGCCCAGCTTGTTTTTATTTAATACAGTTTTGATCTGCGTGTGTTAGTGTTTCACCTGCCTGTGAGTGGGAACTCCAGGCTCCAAGCACCTCGGAAGCCCGCCTGCGTCCCTGCGCGTCCCTGCGGCACGGGGCTTGTGAATGTGGTTCCTCCTCAGTTGGAGGAGGGACTCTGCCAAAACTCAGGCTTGAAGGCGTTGGGACGGGTAAAGCTTCTGCTGGGGTTCGCGTTTCTGCTGCTGTGGTGCTGCTTGGTAAACTGGGGCTCCGCAGAGCCAGCTCCTGCAGGCTTTCCCGGGAAAATAGACATGAAAACGGCTCACGTGGGGTTTTCTCCCTGTCTTGCTTGCGCAGCATCTTGCCAGCATGGAGGTGGCTCTCCAGGTGGCCTTGCTGCCAGCACAGGGGAGAGGGTCGGCGTTGGCTCCCATCTGTTGTGGATTTTGCCCGGTGCTGTCGTTTGGCTGGGAAATAAATAATTTGAAATCAGCTTGGGCTGGCCCCAGGGGTGAAGGGGTTCAGGAATGAACAGGCTTTCATAAGGTCATGATTGATGTGTCCATAGAGCTCGTCCTTGGAGAGGGGCCTGCCCTGGCTTCAGAGAGCCCTGCAAGGACAGGGACCCTGCCGGAGAGTGTCTAGGGAAGCCATGCCGGGGAGGATGTCGCAGGGAGTAGGATGAGGGTAGTTGAGGCAGGGAGGAAAAGGAGGATAGTCAGGGCAAGGAGGAGGAGGAAGAAGATAGTTGGGGCAGGGAGGAAAAGGAGGATAATCGGGGTGGTTGTGGGGTTAAATAAAAGCTGTCAGTGATTTGAAAAGGGGAAAGAATGAAAAAGAAAACCCACTGAGGAGACGCTCTCCCTTCTCACCCGGCTTGTAATCAGCCGCCCCCTCTGCCAGCGAGCAGCTGGCGGGCAGGCGGGCAAGAAGGGGGTGGCAAGAGGGGTCCAGCTGCTCCTTGGCCCGGCCCCGGCACCCCCAGAGTCCCCGCAGCCCCGGCTCGGCGTGGGCTGGGGCACAGCCCGGGGGAGGACATGCCCCTGTCACGGGTCCCTGGCAGGCTGGGGGGGGGCTGAGGTCTTGAAGTGTGCTGCCGGGGGGAGATGGGGTGAGGAAGAGGAGGAGGGGGAGTTGTCTGAAATGCCAGGGATTCATCTCCCACTCCCTCTGCCCTCGCCGTTCTGAAAGGAGCTGCCTGAGCTGTCAGCTCTGGATTATATTAATTAGCAGAGAAATGCTACGCCTGCTCGTGGGGCCGTGCTGCCAGGAAGAACTGGAGACTTGGCAGGTCCATGCAAAGCAGCTGCTGGGCTCCCCGAAACCCCTCATTCCAGCCCAAAATGAGCACACCAAATACGAGACTGAGCCGGAGGAGCTGAGTATCCCTGGGGCTTCTGCATCTCCTTCTTGACCGCAGCCAGCTGCTCACCCCCAGAGCCAAACCTGCGAGCCCTGGCACGTGGGGGGCTGTTGTGATAGGGAAAGCAGCACTGCAGTTTCGGGATGGGACCCACCGCTCCTCACTGGGCCCCCATGTCTGTGGGCAAAGTGGGTCAGTCTGTGGTGCTGCCAGGCCAGCAGTCCACGTGGTCGGGGGCTGCTGGGGCGGGGGGCAAGGGCACTTCCCTGATCTGTGGTCACCTGCTGTCTTTCAGGAGAGGAAGCTGTGTGCCCACCCCCGGATAGAGATCTACAAGGAGGACCGCATCTACTTCGTGTGTCCTCTCGCTCGCCAAGGGGACTTCTATGTGCCTGAAATGAAAGAACTGGAGAGAAAGAGCAGGGCTGCCGCAGCTGAGGCCGAGGACTCCCGGACAGATATCACAGGTATCTGTGGCTTGCGCACGGGCTCCATCTTCGATCGGCATCAGCCTTCCCAAAGGTGGGGATCCTGGTGTCCCTGGTTCTGCACTCTGAGCAGGCGGAGAGGGATCGACCTGCACCCACCTGGCGCCCAACCACTGAGTCTCAGCCCACCTCTTCCATTCACCCTGAGCTGAGATAGGATCTCGTCCCTGAGGTGTCACACCGTGCCTCAGGGAGCACCCGGGCACCCCTGCGGCGTTGGGGTGAGGGTGAAGCTGCCGCCGATCCGCTGGCCCGCTGTTGTCAGAGCAGAGCTGGATCTCACAGCTTTTGGTTGCAGCTGGGCTTGTTTTTCTCCTTGTCATATACATCTTCCTTGATCTCATCTTCATCTGTTACATATTGGGATTGCGAAGAGCTTAAATACCAGGTTGCTGTAGCTGGTGGTGGAGTTGCCCGATTGCATCTGCTCAGCGAGATCTGTTGGAGCCTGGATGTATTCATACAGGAAGGGACCACAATGGCTGTAGGCGCAGAACAGCAGTGCTATAGTAACCCGAAATGCTAGTTGCCGTTGCCGGCCCACGTGCTCACATGTCTGCAAGATGCGGGAGCCGGCTAACCAAGCATTCCCAGGCGCTGGACGGCACGGCCGAGCCGGCCGCTGGCAGGGGCAGCCACCTCCTCCTGCCCTGCAGGTCACCCACTCTTGTGTAACGGGCATGAAAAAACCATGACAGCTTTCGTCACCTCCCAGGGAATTTGGTCATTTGGTTTAACACATCTTCAGGTTTGGGTTGCTTTAATTCTTAATTGTGTGCAGTGTAAAAGCAAGCTTGGGATTTGCTTTCTGGGAGCTATGTCCATTTAGTGCTGCAATGAAGAGTCTAATTTGAGCGGTTTCCCAGCGCTTCAAGGTCCCATGTTTTTGCTGTGCTCACTTGGCTCTTTGCCTTTTTGCTTTGCATCAGGGTGGCTACTTTGGGCACTGGCCCAGGTTGGCCAAAGAAAATCTGCAGCCCGCTCGCCCTGGCACCTTCCCATGGTTGTCCCTTGGTTTCAGAGAGGGATGGCAGGACCCACGTGAGGAAAAGATGCTTCAGGTCGGTGGCTTCAGCAGCTGTGTGCGTTTCTTTCTGCACTGCTCATGGGGGTGCACGATCCCGCAGCACAGCCAGAGGATGCTCAGTGCAGCCGCTGCCCTGTGGCCCAGCTGTCTTGGTGCTTTCCCTGGGATGCCACTGCCAGAACACCTGTGGTGGGGGAGTCCCCTGCCCTGCTGGAAGAAGGGCTGAGAAGGTCTTCCCAGTTTCAGACAGCAAATGATATTCGACTTTCTCATGTGGGAGACTCCAGGCTGGGCTCCCCAGCAGCAGCTCTGGGCCGGTTCCTCCACCACCCCTCCCCTTCCAGTCACGTAGATGCGCTTTTGTTGGTGCAATCTGAGGCAGTGTCATCTGCTGAGTCTGCACAAAACCAGCTTAAAATAATAATAGCTGTGAGAGGTTGGCCTTGCCTCTGAGACTAAAGAGTTGAGCTTGGATGTCGCATTGTGATCACCGTTGCTACTGGGCACAGTGGCAGAACCAGGTCTGGCAGGGCATCACATCCTTGCTCCGGCTGTTGGAGAGGGCCGAGGACGTGACAAGCCTTCAGGTTGCTTGTGCCGCTCCTGCCTGAGGGTCTTGGAGGTCCCCGTGATCTCCTGCATCTCCGTGATGTCGCAGTGCCCCAGGCCAGCACAATCACTGTCAGCTGGGGAGGGTGGCACCGCGTGGGGATGTCCTGGGCTTGTTCAAAGGGAAACGGTGCATGGTGAGCATCCTTGTCCCACTGCCGCTGGCCTGCTGGCACTGGAGACTCGGTTTGTTGCTGGTGGTGCTGCCCCAGCCACAGCCATCGAGTGGCCCTTGGGCTGCCGCTGGTTCAGCAGCAGGGTCAAAGTTGGGAGGTAAGGTAGGAGGGTGCAGCCAGTCTCATTGGGCTCCACATCTCGCCACCAAAGTCCTGCATGGGTTTTCTGAGCCCTGGTGTGGCAGGAGATCCTGCTGGAGGCAGCAGCCGGCAGATCTCCCCTCTGCCCAGCCGCTCGCTGGAGACACTGAGGGAGACACCGTGAAGGAGAGGCCTTGCGGATTGAGACTGGTCCTCCCTTCCCAAGTATTTTCTGTGCTGGGATCTGTGCAGCCACCTCTGAGTTGGAGGAAAAGAAAGCCCCAGTCTCTTTTCCCATCTCTTTTTTACTCCCTTCTTCCCTGGGGAGCTGCTCAAGGAGCAAGGTCAGCTTAGCCACAGCCCCTTCAACAGGCATGATGGCCGTAAGATCTTCATGACTCAGTAGATCTCAGGGTCTCTGTGACAGCTTTCAAGCTTTCCTCTGCCAGCTGGAGGGTGGGCACAGCAATGTCCCCATCTGCTTTTCACTTCAGTTCCCCCTCAACCCCAGTTGCATGGATTTGGGTTATTTCTCGATCCACCTCAGCTCTGCCAGTGTTTCAAGTGGTCTTGCCCCGACGGAGGCTCAGGCAGTGCTGGGATGCTCCTGGGAGGATGGGAGAGGGTGGTGGTCCCTGCTGGTGGCACTCAGCTCCTCTGGCCGTGCTTGAGCTGTGCAAATCCAAATGCTGGGCTCTGACACCCTGCTGCCTCTCAGGGCGAGCAGGGGGGACTGGGGAAGTGCTGAGCCCCTTTTCCTCTCCCTGAGGCAGCTGAGGATGCTCTACACGTGGCAGCCTGGGGCTCTCACTCCTGATGTGGCAGCAGATGAAGCCCGCTCTTCCCCCCCGCCTCACAAAATACTGAAATAAACAGCACTGAGCGTGCGATTTCAGAGTGAGCATCATATTTAGTAGTGCTCTGTGTGGATGCAGCACCTTTCAGTCACGGCTCATGAAACTCCCCGCCAGCAGCTGTATTACACTTTCCTCGAATTAAAGACTTCAGGAGTTCCCAGCGGAAGGTGCTGCCGTTTCTCCTCGCCTGTCGTGGCTAGTGCCAGGCGGTACCGAGCAACTTGGATGTGTAAAAAAAGCTTGGATTTGTTTTCCTGAGCCTCCTGACCTTGGAGCGCATCTCTCCATTTAGGCTGCCGTATGCTGTCTTTGCTCCTGAGCTGACCTGTGAGGTGCTGAGTGCCTGCGTCTCCAAGCAAAGCCAGTGGCTGCAAAGGATGCGGTACGTGGTCCAGGTTCTCTGCTTTCTGCTGCTACTCTGCATGGAGCAGGGTGCTGGCAGCTCTGCTGAGGACGGACACACGGCATGCAAGGAAGGGGCCAGGGGCTGCAGCTGCCTCCTCACCAATTCTGTCCCTTCTTAACCATCGTCAGGGTCATCAGAAAGACAGAAAGCATTTTTGGAAGGCAGCTGATGGGTCTCCAGGGGGCCAGTGTCAATCACGATTAGTTGTTTTGTACTTAATTATTTTCCGGGGCTTTGGCATCAGCACGGTGCTCAGCAGGCCCTCGCTCCCGGCTCGCTCTCAGCAGCGTGCTTTCCAGCGTGACCCCGCTGCAGCGCATGGAAGGTGAAAGCAAACAAAAGCAGCCTCTCAACATGGGCTTACTGGCATGAACACAGATGGTTTCTAAGCATGTGGCTCTGCCCAGTGTCTCAGGTGCTCATTTTCCTGGAGCTGAGTCTGTCCAGCAGTGTCTGGGTGCAACCGATGGCATCACCCGCTGAGCCCCAGTGCCACGGGGGGGGCACCTTCTCTGATGTACTCTGCCTCATCCCAACTTGCTTCCAACCTCCAAAGAGCCCTGCCTGTGCTACTCGCCCGTACAATCCAAGAAGGGTCTCAGCGCGGAGATCCTGCTGTGCCTTCCTGCTGGTCTGCCTGCCCCAGCCCCTCTCCGGATGGCTTGTGTGTGAGCTTCGGCAAACACGGAGGAGCTGTGCCCCTCCTGGCAGCGCGTTGATCTATTATTTAGCGGCAGGGGCAATGAATATTTGATTGAATGTGGGGAAAGAGAGGGCCAGGTGCACCAAGAGGGGAGCAATGCTTGGGCATCAGTGTCGTGCTGGGGCGATGTGGGAGGGGAGCTGGTCCTCCTTCACAGGGGGATTTGGGGATGCCGGTACCCAGGGCGGCACAGGGCTGAGCTGCCTGGGGATGCTGGCTCCCCACCAGGCTCGTTAGCTGTGTGGGGTGAGTGATTCCCATTGTACGCATCCCCGGCTGGTCTTTTGGCGTTGGCTACTTGGCTTCCATTCTTCCTAGGTGGCCCTGGCCTTTGCAGGGCCCCTCAACACCCCAGCAGGGCTTCACCGTGGGCTGTGCCTCTTTTTTCCCAAATTAAAACTTCCTGGTTTCCACGTTCCTGCTGAGTGAAGGTGCAGCAGGATAGCTACACTGTTCTCGGAGGAGCAGAGTAGAGGCAGGCGGTTTCCACGGGACAGTTGGCACCTTACTGCACACCAGAGGGAAAAGCCATGCTGGATCCAGGTGCTGGGCTGGCTCCTGGTGCAGGGACTGGCCTTGGGATGTGGGATGCAGGAGATGGGCAATGGCTCGCTGGGGGACCGAGTGAGACGCGTGGGGCAGGGTGGAGAAGTGAGCATGAGGGCTGCCGGAAACCTCCATGCCCATGAGATGAGAGCGGAGCCCCTGCTCACCCGCAAGGCACCTCCCAATGAAGCTTCGGTTGCCCTCTTGGAGCCCCGCTGCACTCCCTGCCTGGCCTCTCCAGGCTGTGCTGGGATGGCTGGGGGTTTCTGCCACATCCCCCTGCCAGAACTGAACCCTCACCGTCCCCAGCAGCAGCGGCTCCATCTCTCACCCTGCCCACCCCAGCCAGGCTGGGTGGCCATGCCAGAGCGAGCCTTGTCCTGCGCAGAGGAGAACGAGGCTGCTGAAATGGGCAAATTTGCCAGCTGAGGCTGCTCAAACATGATCAGAAGTGACAGAGCAGTGAAAAAGTGCCTGGCTGAAAGGAAACAGGACTCGATTTATTGTCGCCCTTGGAGCAAGGGAGAGGGAGGCAGCTGCAGGGGTGAGGAAAGTGGTGCTTTCCTGATGTGGCGGCTCGGAGCAGCGTGTAGGTCAGCTTCATCCCCATCTTCCCCTTCCTGAGCTGCTGCTCTTCTCCTCAGGAGCTCCTTTGCTTTGTGGCATGGGGTTACATGACGGCTTCCCAGCCAAAACAGACCCTGGGGTGACACAGGAGGGGTGCTGTGCAGACAAGGCACAGCTTGGGGGCTCAGGGTCACTCTTGTCCTGGGTTTCAGAGGGACGTGAGATGACCACAAATGACGTGAGCTGTCATGAAGCCATGGTGGGAACATATCTGTGTCACCTCAGGCCACCAATTTGGCCAAAATGGATTTTTTTTTTTTTTTTTTTTGAGATCCTCGCTAGAGACCTTGCAAACCCTTAGCTGGCTTCAAGGCTCGGCGGCCAGACACTCCCCTCTGTCCCCCACAGCTCTCCATCTTCCCAGAGGCTCCCTGCTGACCCACTGCCCTGCCGAGGTCCTGCCAGGTGGGATAGCATCTCCCATCTTTGTGCCGCCTGCTCAGTGGCCGCCATCTCCTTCAGCAAGTGCCTCGCCGGCAGCGTGCAGAACATCCTTTTTAACTTAGAGTAAATGTAGTTTCCATGTTGAGGTGCTCCCTGATGCTGCAGCAAAGGTGGCATGTGTTGGCAGGCGATGGTTCTTTTCTCCTTTTCATGGGGGGGTCAGCAGGCGTTGCTTGGGTGGGCAGCCCAAAGCTCGGCTTGTGCCAGCTGCCAAAGGGGTTGCATGCCATGGCCAAGGCGAGAGGGTGGAGGCTCAGGCTCCTCTCTGGGCGCCCACCAGGCAGGATGAAGCCGATACACCATCCAGTTTGGATGAAGCAGCGGGTACGCTGTGTCTGTGGGTCTTTCCCGGCTGTTCCTCGTCCTGCTACCACTACTCGGTCCTCTCCGAACAGCCCTCACTCAGCCGGCAGGACTGTGGGATGATGCCACTCAGAAGGCAGAAGACTGCCATTTACAAGCAGTTCTGCTGGCAGCTGCCCAGGCCGGGAAGAAAAACAGCAAAAAAAGGGATTTAAGGGTGTTTGGAAGGAAAGTTCCCTCCCTGTCAGGTCTCCTCCAGGAGATCAGTGACTGCCATGCAGCTGGAGGAGGGCGAGCAGCCCAGCCCTGGGCACCCCAGCTGCAGGAGACCAGGGAGGCTGGAGATGCCAGCGGGAGCCCGGGGCAGCCCCGTGCCGGCGGCTGGGGATGGAGCCACACCAGCAGGAGCCAGCGCGGAGGAGAGGGCTCTCCTCTCCCGCCTGGGAGCCCCTCCACGGTCATCATCGTCCTCTTTGCCGCTTCCCGGCCCCACTGGTGGCAAGCCATGGTCCTCCGCCGGTGCTGCTGCTGAGCGGGGCTCCTCCTGGCTTCCCTCCTGGTGTGGAGCATGATCGTGGGCAGGGGTGTCCGGCCCGGTGTGGCTGGAGCTCCCGGGGGGAGCGGAGGTGCCGAAAAGCGGCTGAGCCCGGCACGCGCTTGTGCTGGTGCAAGGCAGGCTGGAAGAGGGAGGGTGGAGCGGGGAGGGCTGTGATGGAAGAGCCCGCCCCGTGTTTGCTGTCACTGTCATAATTAACAATGTGGATCTGTGATGTCGTAATCAGTGACGTGGATCTGTGATGTCATAATTAACCATGTGGATCTGTGATGTCATAATTAACAGTGATTAATGTTTTACAGGAGGGTTTTGTCTCCCGGCTGGTTGCTCCGGCAACAGCACTGAGCTGCTGGTCTCAATCTGACACGCTCATCTCATTGTCGACTCCTTAATTGTGTTGTCAACCTAGCTAACAAGGCAGGGATTTGGGGAGGCGGCAGTGGGCCGAGGGGTCTGCCCAGGCAGGCAGGGTCAGCCCCCGGGGGCACTCGGCTGCAAGAGGGGGTGTGGGCTGGCAGCTGGCTGACATGGAGAATGCTGAGCGAGCTGGGAAGGCTCCCCCATCCTTGGGCACCCCAAGTCCCGTCTGCCGCTGCCCTGCCTGCCTTCGCACTGCTGCCAGAGCTGACGGCTGCGGGGAGCCACGCAGGGAGCAGGAGTGGGTTACAGGGCAGCCTTAGGGTGCCACGGCATGAGGCTGGACGTACACCCGCCTTTGACGGCAGCACATCTGAGGACCTGCCCACGTGCCACCTTCCCCTTGGGTGCTCAAGCAATGCTGCAGCTCCCCATCACCCGCGCAGCACAGCGTCCAGCTCCTTGCCTCATTCCTGGTGCTGTGCTGGGGGCAGCGTTGTCCCCCGGTTCCCAGGCTGGGCATGCTCCCTAAGGAAGGATGTGCCAGGTCCTCGGTGTGTGCACGGAGAGCGGCAGTGGGGCCAGGCATGGCCAGGAGGTCAGGGCACGGCTGGGAAGTCAGGGGTTGTTTGTGCCAGCTTGGGGGTGCCCTGATTTCAGGGAGCTGCTTGAGTCCAACTTGTGCTTGTCTTGGCCCAGTCATTTCTCAAAGGCACAGGAGGTGATGAGGTAGGAGCTGGGCTCCACTGTGGCCTGACGTCTCTGAGGTTTCTGGTGGCTTTGAAGGCCGTGGCACGCCATTCCCATTGCCTCCTTCCCACAGCATTCACTCCCTTCCCTTCTCTTTCCATCCCAGGGGCCGACACCATGAGTGAGACGAGCTCCATCAGCATGGAGGCCACAACTGACAGCAGAGACACCTCGGTGGCCACCTCCATCCTGCTGCCCTTCCCAGCCAGCCGTGGCCGGGAGGAGGCAGACAACCGCAGCGAGCACAGCTACAGTGAGTCGGGAGCCAGCGGCTCCTCCTTTGAGGAGCTGGACCTGGAGGTCACCGGGGATGGGGAGGGAGCCCCAGGCCTGCTGCCCGACGTGGGCTGCGCGGCCAACCAGGAGGTCACAGACAAGTGGACCAAGGAGCCCATCGCTGCTGAGAGAGGAGAAGAGTGAAGCGGAGACCTGGCTGCCTCACCTCCTGCCGGGGTCTGAGTTACTGGGAACTGGTTGCCTTTCCCACCTCCTTCCTCTCCAGCCAAGACATTTTGGTCGCTGATTCCCCCTGCGACCTGCTCTCCCTCTTTGCAGAAAGGGTGTTTGACCGTTTCGGGGATGCTGGGAGGTGGGGGGGTCTCCTGCAGCGCTCGGAGGTGTGGAGTTGGTGCAGGTTGGGGGGGACAGCGAAATGCATTTGCTGTTTGTGTCTTTAGATGCAGGTGTCTCGGGGCAGGGGGGGTGGTGGTGGATGGCAGAAGCGTCCCCCCTTATCTCTGCCAGTGCCCCTCTCACCCACAGCTTCTCTGCTGCACCACCGCGTGTTTTCTAGCACCAAAGAGCCGTGAGTAGAGTCAGTTGGGTTTGTTCCCCTCTTCTCTTCCCCTTGCTGAAAAATGGAAACATCCCGTGTAAACCTGATCCTCCTGGCACTTCCACGGGCGCTTTTGAGGTCTGTAATAAAGTGGATGCTTTTCCTCACCCGTGGCCGGTGGCATTGCTGACTGCCTCTTGGCCGATCGCGTCGTCCTGCCCCGTGGGGGGAGCGGGCTGTGGGTGGAGGCTGCTGGTGGGCTGCCCCCCCCGTGTCCCCCAACTGAGCCAGGGAGCTGCCCCGGGGCTCTGCATCCCTGCTGCTGGTGCTTGCTCCCTGCCCGGGCAACCCAGCGGGGCCCCGGGACCATCCCTGACTTCTGCAAGCTGCAGGGGGAGCGGGGAAGGGTCCCAGCCGCCGTGCTGAGCTGGGCTGGGCTGGAGGGAGGTGGTATCCCCGCTCCTCTTGGGACCCTGCTGAAAGTAAAACCAGTAAAGCCAGGTCCCTGCGCTGCCGGTGGGCCTGGCACCGCTGTGCTGCTTCTGTGGCAGCAGGGACCAGCCTGTCTGTGCGGTGTCTCCCTGGCATCCCATCTGCCTGGTCCCGCAGCAATGGGGTGCAGGCAGGGAGGGCTGCCCATGCTGGTCCCAGTTCCCTGTCCCCCAGCTGGGGATGAGGGAGCAGCCTGGACATCACCCCCACAGTGCCCCGGGGCAATGCCAGGTGCCAGAGCTCCTCACCTGGCTGGCAGAGCTCAGCCCCTGCCCCGGTGCACCCATTGCTTCTGGCAGCCCAGGGCTTGTTCCCCGGCAGTCAGATGTGGCATCCCAAAACCGAGGCTTGGGGTGGGGGTGCAAGGGGCAGGGGAGGCCTGGCTGTCCTGCTGTGGTGGGGATGTGTCCTCCCTGGCTTGGAAAGGTCATGATTAGTCCTCAGCCAGTGATTGACATGAGATTGTTCATAAATATTTTGTGCTCTGAGTGATAAAATATTAAACTCCTCCAGCCCACATGGAAAAATTGCTCTTCCCGGTGTTTATCTTTGTTGCCGGTTATTACAAAACTGCCAAGCCCCCTGAAATATTTATGCCTGGCTGAGGCTCTGGGGGGGGGTTGGAGCCAGGCAGCAGATCCTAATGCCGCTTGTCCCCTAACCCCACCAAAGATGGGGGCTGGGGAGGGTTTGTCGTTGTCCTTCTGCTGTCAGCCGTGCTGAAGCAGCAGCCAGGAGGATGCAGCCAGTGCCGGGGCGCATGCGAGGCTTGTGCCAGGTCCCATCTGCCGGGGGGGAAGTGGGACCTTGGCAGTACCAGCATCCTCCAGCACGGCACAGTCTCCAGCCCTCCCCAGCTCTCTGTCCCCACCAGCCAGTGATGGCGAGGTGTCCCAGCCCAGGCACCCTCCTCTCCCCAGTGCCCCACTCTGTCTGTCCTAACAGTCTTGAAAGGAGCTGGTGGGGTCTGGGGTCCTGGTGCTGTGGGACCCCAGGGAGGACCTTGCCATGGAAGTCCTGGGTTATCCCTCCCCCAAATCAGGACTGCTGGGTGGGGGGAATGACAGAGCAGGTCTGACTCTTGCTGCAGTGCCCTAACCTGCAGCCTGCAAGCACAGCAGCTGGTAGTGGGGAAACTGAGGCACAGGGCAGTGAGGTGGTTACTCAGGGTGGTGCCCCAGTGGCAACCCTGGTCCCTGCCCATCCCTGTGGGTCCTGCGTCATCCCCCCCATCCTGTTCTTGTCCCTGAGTCACGGAGCTCTCCGGGACAGCCGGGCTGCCAGTGCAGGACTGATGGGGATGCAGCACGGTGGGATCCTGGGCAGCCAAATGGCCCCAGAAAGGGTTTGGGCAAGTGGTGGAGACCTGGAACGCTAAATCCAGCCACTGCCTCTGTCTTCGGATGGTCCAAAGCCTTCCCCCAGCTTGGTGCCTGGGCTGATGGTGAGTGCTGGGGGCTGCATGGAGTGCAGGGGTCAGCGGGGTGATGCTGGGGCCCTGGGTGCCCCCCAAGGCCTTGGGGAGCAGGGGACAGGCTGGGTGGGGTGTTCTGCCGGGCAGGAGGGGGACGGCCCCTGGGGCACCAGGTTATGTCTGTGGAGCTGGAGCCGGGGCTGGGACCCCTCTCGTTGGGCTGGGAACTGAGCTGGGGGCTCTGGGGCTGGGGGAGCAGGTGCTGAGCTGTGCCCTGTTGGGTCTGCCAGGGTGCTGAGCAGGTCCTGCCTGCTCTGGCCGTGTCCTGCCTCTGCCCAGCCTGGATCTGGCCATCCCTTGCCTGCATCTGGCTGTGCCTTGCCTGTGTCCTGCCCGTGCCCTGGCTCGGTCTGACCATGCCTTACCTGGATCTGGCCGCGTCCTGCCTGTGCCCTGCCTTCTCTGGCCGTGTCCTGCCTGGATCTGGCCATGTCCTGCCTTCCCCGACTACGTCCTGCCTTCTCTGGCCGTGTCCTGCCCGTGCCCCGGCTCAGTCTGACAATGCCTTGCCCGCATCTGGCCGCGTCCTGCCCGCTCCCTGGATCCGACCGCGTCCTCCTCCCCGGCTTTGCCCCAGCCCCGCCAGCCTCCGGCCCTGCCGGTGCCCTGGCCCGGCGCGGCGGTGCCGGGAGCGGGCGGAGGGCAGGCGGGGCGGCCCCGGGGGGTGCCGCTGCCCGGCGGGCCGGGCCGGGGCGGGGGCCGGGGCCGGGCCGGGCCGGGCTGGGGGCGGAGCGGCTCCGCTCGGCTGGGGCTGCGGGAGTGTCAGAGGCGGCGGCGGGAGGCGGCGGCAGCCGCAGCTGCGAGGCGGTCGCCGCACCGGCACCGGCACCGGCTCCCGGCACAGCCCGCCGGGCCCAGGTAAGGGCTGCGGTCCCACACCCGCCGCTCCCGGCCGCGCCCGTCCCCGTGGCCTCGGGCCGCGCCGTGCCCCGGCGGCGCCCCGGCGTCCCCAGAGCCCCGGTGCCCGCGGCGGAGGGTGCACGGCGACCGGCGGTCCCCCGCAGCCGTCGGGGCCGCGGCACGGCGGGGCTCGGCGGCGGCCGGTGCCCGGAGCCGGGTGCCGGGGCTCCCGGGGCTGCGGGAGGGGAGTCGAGCCCGGGCACCGGCACCGGCACCGGCGGGGCGAGGCGGGGCGGCGGGCACCGGGGCCGGTCCCGCCGGCTTCCCACTGCCCGGCGCAAGACGCCGGGCCGCGGGGCTCCAGGAGAAGGGCTTGGGGGGGGGTCCCCGTCGCCCCGGTGCCCCGGCAGAGCCGACCCCCCGCAGCGGGCACCCAGCGGGACCCTGCCGCTGCAGCCCCCCCGGCCCCGGGGCAGGGAACTGGGGGTGACCGCCCGGTACGGTGGGGACAGCCCTCCCCCCCCCCTCGCCCCTGCTGCCGTCCCCCCGGGTCCCTTCTCCGGCTGACCCCGGCAGGGGAGAGCAGTGGCTTTAGGGGGAGGGGGGAGCTGCCGGCGCAGCCGGACCCCAGGGTGGATTTGGGATGGGATTTGGGGTGGATTGGCCGAGCCCGTGACCCCTCGGGGGGCTGCGGAGGGGCAGGCAGCCTCCTCCTCTCCCGCCTCACTGCTGGGGCACACGGGCCAGGGCTGTGCCAGCTCCTCTCGCCTTCGCCTCCCCGACGCCCCGTGCTCCCCCCAGGCTGGGCAGGAGCAGCCGAACGGCCGCAGTGGTGGGGCGTGATGGGGTGAGACCCTGGGGAAGGCGCTTCGGTCCCACGGGGCACTGGGGCTCGCAGGCCGTGGGGGCAGAATGGAGGCGTGGGGGTCCTGGCAGAGCTCAGTGGCAGCTGGACTCGCGGGGAGACCCCTGGGGGAGATGACGATGGCAGCTTCGCGCAAGCCGGGCTCACCCTGCGCCCTCCCAGCACTGCTGCTTCCACACATGCCCCACGCCAGCCCTAAGGGTGCTGGTGTCGGAGAGGGTCAGGTCTCTCGGCAGGGCGTGGGTGGGAAGCGCTCGGGGCACATAGGAGCTATGGCACCTTCTCACCCATCCTACTTGCTGATGATTTTGGGAGGGGAGGCTGCCAGCAGCCGGCAGGAGCCTTCCCGCCGCACCGCGGCCATCGGTCTGGACTTGGCTCTGCCCTGCCGGGTGCTTTCTCTTCCCCAGATGTTCTCCAGATGTTCCCACGGGGCTGTCCTCCTGCCAGCACCATGCCAACCCAGCTGAGCAGCTGCAGGGATGGCCGCAGCCCTGCTCACGGTGTCCCTCGGGGCTCACTGCAGGGTGGGTGATGGTTTGCCCTTTTGGGAGAGCTTTGCCTGAAGGTGCCTTTCATCTGGCAGGTCCTGTCAGCTGCCCCAGAAGACCCCAAGGAGCTGGGCTCCCAGTGCTGCCGGACCCCTGTGCCAGGCTCAGCCTGCCACCGATGGGGTCCATCAATAATCCATTTGCCTGTGGCCTCTTTCCTGCTTGAGGAAACCCTGGGTCCCTCAAAAGCATTCACTGCCTGAAATAAGGCAAGGAGCCTTCCTCAGCCTCTTCCCCAAACACCTTCAAATTAGGGGGTCAGGCAGGAGATGCCCTGAGGCAGCTGGGGGCTCATCACAGGTGGGCAGCACTTGGGGGACAGGCACTTTGGGGCACAGAGGAGGAGGTCTGCCTGCATCCCACCTCCCCACCCCATTACGCCCCATGGCACACTGCTGCCCGCATCCCTCTGGGCATCACCGCCAGCTCCGGCTGCTTGCCGGAGGGCTTCTCCAGCCACGGGCACCACCTGTCTGGGAGCACCATGGGGGCATCGAGGGGTGCCCTGCTCCTGCTCAGGGACAGTGGACTCGGTAACGGCTGCGAGGGGCTGCAGGGGGGCCAGCAGTCTCTGGCATCGCCCTCCCACCTCAAGTGCCCCCACGAGCACCCCGCTCTGCTGGGCTGTGGGTGAGCCCCAGGACCCACCACGGCACCGGCAGCTTCCCGTGCTGGAGCAGCCTGAGTTTTCTGGGCTGTCAGGGGGTCTCCTTCTCCCACAGCCCTTGAAACGCCAGCCCTGTGGGATTTCAGCAGTTGGCTTCAAATGGGGAACAAATCTCTCCCGTGGTTTGGGAAAAGACAACTGATCTCTGAGGGGACTGCATCTCCTGCCAAAAAAAGGCCTGCCTGCTGCAAAAGCCTTTGATTCCCCCGCGCCTCCGTGCTTTCTGCAGAGGGAGTCAGCAAACCTGGCTCTTACTTTTACTGAAATCTCTGAATTTAGTATACGGGGAAGGAAGGGGCGGTGGTGAGAGAACAGACTCGAAATCACCGCGGCCGCCGGAGCCCGCCCCGCGCATCGCTGCGGGGGGATGAAGCCGGCGGCGCGTCCCCGCTCCGGCCCCGGTGCCACGGGCAGCAGTGGGGGCAACAGCAGGGCAGGTGGGCTCTGGGGGTGGGGATGGGGATTAAAATACAGTGGTGGTTGGGTGCTGGGTGCTGCGGGCACGGCAGGCTCATGGCTGGCTGCTTTTGGCAGCGCTCTTGGCTGGAGGTCGGTAGCTGTTGGCATCCCTGCTGCTGCTGCACGGGTCGGGGGCTCGGCTCGGAGCCGGCGTTGGCTCTGCCTGCTCAGCCCAGGCTCCCTGCCCCAGGTGATCTCCCTGGCTCCTTTCCCCCTCCCTGATGTTTTAGGGGTCGGCAGGCTGCCCCCCAGCAGGCTGCTCTGCCCAGTGCTGCTGCAGGAGCCAGCTCTATGCCCCCCCTGCCCATACCCGTGTATCCCAGGGAATGTGGGGGGGGGTGGGTCCTTGGAGCCCTGCTTGTCCCCTGGGGTCTGCGTCACTTGCAGGTGTCCTGGGTGTCCACGGTCACTGCAGGAGCTGTCGCATCTGCTCAGCTCGCCCTTCTGTGGTGGGTCCTTCCTAAGGGCACCCCATGTGGAGGGGCTCTGGGGTGGGGGGCACAGGCAGGCTCATGCCCTGGCTCACCAGACCCAGCGGCTTTTCTCTTTGCTTTTCCAGGTGCCGAGGGCTCTGCCAAGGCGGCACGACCCCCCCTCACGCTGACACCACGCTGCGCCACCCCCCGCCGCCCGATGCCTGGGGACTGCCTGCCCTCACCTTGACAGGTGGCAGCGGGTGACACGGGGTGGCCCGGGTCCCCCGGCCGGCACTGGCGCACCCCATGGCGGTCCCCTTGGCCGCCTGGCTGTGGCTGATGCGCCTGGCCACCTGCCTGGCCGCCGGGCATGGCATGGCTGGCAAGAAGGAGATCAGCATGGATGGGGACCTGGTGATTGGGGGCCTCTTCCCCGTCCATGAGAAAGGAGTGGGGAGCGAAGACTGCGGCAAGATCAACGAGCACCGGGGCATCCAGCGCCTGGAGGCCATGCTCTTCGCCCTGGACGAGATCAACAAGGACGGGAGCATCCTGCCAGGGGTGAAGCTGGGCGCCCACATCCTTGACACCTGCTCCAAGGACACCTACGCCCTCGAGCAGTCCCTCGACTTTGTCCGTGCCTCCCTCACCAGGGTGGATGGCTCCGAGCACATCTGCCCCGATGGCTCCTACGCCGTCCACGATGACGTGCCCACTGCCATCACTGGCGTCATCGGGGGCTCCTACAGCGATGTTTCCATCCAGGTACCCCCTGGGCAAGAAGGGCTCGCATGGGGCTGGGGGGTCGGCAGAAATTGGGAGGGAGGTAAAACCCCGGCTGCGTTGCAATAATGCCGCACAGGGATGCTCTTGCGTCCCTCGCAGTGATGCTGTGCCCTTTTCTGCAATGGGGAGGGAATGCCAGGCTGGCACCTGAGACAGCCGTCTCTCTGCTACCAGGTGTGGGCCGCAGCCCTGATGGTGGCTGAGGTCCCCTCAGGGTCTGCGGGGAGCCCCCCCCCCCACCATAAGCCAGGGGAGCTGAGCCAATGGATCCGTCCCACACAGGGACGGGGTTTTATTCCCCTCCCGGGGTCGTGGCAGCAAACGCAGCTTCTCAGCCCAGGATGATCTCGATGCTCAGGTCCACGCCGTCCTCAGTGCCACCACTCTGCCGCGTCCCTCGCTGCCGCCAGCGGGCCTGGATGGTGCGAGCCGCCTCCCGCCAGCGCCGGTACTGGTCCCTGGCCTGCCATGTCCTGGCGTGGGCCTGGAGAAGGACGCTGGCCCTCTCCTGCCTGACATACGCCGCCAGCGCCCGCAGGCGCCGCTCCTCCCGTTGACGGGCGACGGCGCGATGCCACCAGGCCTGGATGCGGCAGGCGCTGTGGGCGGCCACCTCCAGCGCCCTGCGGACCAGCTGCCCCCGCCACCAGGCCTGGATGGCCACAGCCGCGCCGTGGCTGTCCTGGTCCCCCCTGACCAGCATAGTGCTGCGGGGGGGTGGCTGCTGGGGGGTTGCCCTGGCACCCGGTGGGTGGCTGTCCCCAGGGGCCACCATGGCGTGGGAGCGGGGTTCGGCTCCCCTCCAGCCCCGTGGGTCCTGTCCCCCGTGGGATGGGCAGGTGGCCGGGTGGAGGGACACACCCCGGGCATGGCGGTGACATTCCTGATGTCAGAATGGCAGCGGGGGACACTGGGGCGGGGATGTGGGGACACCGCTCCCAGCAGGCAGAGCTGCCCGGCAGGAGGGGACACCGTCCCCTCTGTCCCCCCCCCAAACCCAGCCGGCGAGGTTCAGCGGTAGGGCTGCCCGGCCGGGGCAGGGTGGGCGCAGAGGGCCACCGCCCCCACGTCCCCAGTGATCCCACGGGAACAGGCACCTCGAGCCTCGGACCCGCCTGTCACCCTAGGTGCTGTGCAGCTCAGTCCCCAAAACCGCGGCTCTGCGGAGCCGGGGGCCGGCTTTGGCAGGGAAAAGAGCATCCCCTGAGGATGCAGGCAGCCGGCGGGGCCAGCTGAGTCCCTGGGGCTGTCGGTGGGCCACGCACTCGCTAAGATTTAACGAGTCCCCAGGGTGCGTCTAACCACATCTGCTGGTCCCCGGGGTCCCCGTATCCCCCGGCCGTGGGGTGGAGGAAGCCAGGGCCGGGTGATAGAGGCAGCATCCTGGTCCAGTCCACGCGGCCACTCGTCCCTTCCCTTGCTGGAGGACGCGGCATGTCCCCACGGCTGGGGGCACCGTCCCAACCCCAAGCAGGCGGGCAGCCGGCCGGGGAGCCTGAGCAGTGCTGGGGTGGCACGGCCGGCTGGCAGCTCCCGCTGTGCGGTGAGGCCAGGCAGCGGCATTGCTGTGCTCCGGGGGCTTCTTGCCATTAGGGGACTGTCGTCGAGAACATTTGTCCACGTTAATTAAGCTGCGTCTCTCGCCTGGGGAGCAGTGAGATGAGGGCAGGCTCACTGGCCCCGCTGGCGTGCCTGAGCCCCCCCTTGCTTCTCCAAGAGCCTGGGTTTTTAACAGCCTCATTAGCGGGGCTTTTTTCCCCTATGAAGCTAACGAGGGCTTCTGCTGAGCTGCTGGAAGGTGCCGGTCTCACTGGGGCTCCTAATGTGGGATGCACAGGCGCTGGTCCCCAGGCCCGGCTCTATGGTCCCCCCGGGCTGGGTGGGGGGGCTCTGCCCTGGCCCCCAGCCCCCAAGGCCCTTTCCCCCCTTGCCGTGGGGCTGCCAGGCACCCGGCTTTCTCCTTGCCCATGAGCATCTCCCACAGATCACCCGCAGGGGAGTTTCTGCTTTTGCCACAAATCCATTTATCCCCTCCCCAGCCCCAAATTTCAGAGAGGAGTACATGAAATACTAAAAAAACTAAAAGAAATGAGCATATCTGAAGGCTCAGGCAACCCTGTGAATGTGCCGTCCGTCCATCTGTCCACCCACTAGGACCTTCCAGGTGTGGGGAGGTTGCTTATCAGCCCCACAGTCGTGCCTGGGAGCACCCAACTTGGTGTTGGGCAGGGGTCCTCCAGGGGGAACATCCCTCACTGGGCCATGTCTTCAGGTGCTCACCTCTCCTCTTCCTCCATGCAGGTGGCCAACCTGCTGCGGCTCTTCCAGATCCCACAGATCAGCTATGCCTCCACCAGCGCCAAGCTCAGTGATAAGTCCCGCTACGACTACTTCGCCCGCACCGTCCCGCCAGACTTCTACCAAGCCAAAGCCATGGCGGAGATCCTCCGCTTTTTTAACTGGACTTACGTCTCCACTGTGGCCTCGGAGGGTGACTACGGGGAGACAGGGATTGAGGCCTTTGAGCAAGAAGCCCGCATGCGCAACATCTGCATTGCCACCTCGGAGAAGGTGGGGCGCTCCATGAACAAGAAGACCTACGACGGGGTGGTCCGGGCTCTGCTGCAGAAGCCCAATGCCAGAGTGGTTGTGCTGTTCACCCGAAGCGAAGATGCCCGGGAGCTGCTGGCGGCTGCCCAGAGAGCCAACGTGTCCTTCACGTGGGTGGCCAGTGATGGGTGGGGAGCCCTAGAGAGCGTGGTGGCCGGGAGCGAAGCTGTGGCGGAGGGAGCCATCACCATCGAGCTGGCAGCCTACCCCATTAAGGAGTTTGCCGCCTACTTCCGTAACCTCAACCCCTACAATAACAGCCGAAATCCCTGGTTTCGGGAGTTTTGGGAGCAGAAGTTCAAGTGCAGCTTCCACACGCAGGACTGTAGCCGGTACTCCCTCAAGACAGGCAAGTTTGAGCCAGAGTCCAAGATCACGTTCGTGGTCAATGCAGTCTATGCCATGGCTCACTCTCTCCACAACATGCACCAGGCGCTGTGCCCCAATGCCACCAAGCTCTGTGACGCCATGAAGCCCGTCAATGGCAAGAGGTTCTACAAGGACTATATGCTCAATGTTAATTTTGATGGTGAGTCCAGAGATGGAGACAGGGTTTGGCTGCCTAACTGGAAAGGGATGGGTGGAGGGGCAGGGAAGAGGAAGGAGATCCAAATTTGACCCAAGACCCTCCAATTCCTCCAGCCTGCCCACACCCGGGGAGCCATGGGCTGTGGTTGTCCCAGAATGCCAACAGCCCACCATCACCCTTGGGAGGTCAGCCAGGCCTTCTGTTCCCAGTGTGGAGAAGCTCCACAGTGTAACCAACCCCATCCTGCTACAGCTGGGTGGGACCAGCTCCACAAGGGACCCTCTGAGAACATAGGTTCTTGGAGACCTCACTTGCAAGCGTTGTGGTTTATTCACATTTCAGGGATTAAACTGGAGGAATACCCTTGACCAGGAACCCACATAGTTTGGGGTGAATTAAAAGCATGTCCTCTGTGACTTGGGCTGAGCCCAGGTGTCACTGAGAGCCACGGAGGCTGCAAAATCCCCCACTTTGCCCCTACAAAGCTGGCTGGGGCTGCTGAGCTCTTAGGCACGTGGGGAGGTAGTTCACCTTTGCTTTCCTGCTCCTAACATGTGCCTAGGCAGCAAGTATGAAAGTGAAAGCAGGGAACAGGCTGGACATTTGCGTGTGGCAATGGTGGGATGTGACACCTTGAAGGAGCCCTGCCGCCATGCCAGGAGCAAGCACCCTCTTGCCCCATGGCAGTGACCGTCTCCCCTTCTCCTCCCTCCAGCGCCATTCAGGCCAGCAGACACCAAGAGCGTTGTTCGATTCGACCGCTATGGCGATGGGATCGGGCGCTACAACATCTTCAACTATCACTACATGGATGGGCGGTATCGGTATCAGAAGGTGGGCTACTGGGCTGAGGGGCTCATCCTCAACACCAGCCTCATCCCATGGGCCGAGACCTCCATCCCTGTGTCCCAGTGCAGCGATCCCTGCAAGAAGAATGAGATAAAGAGCATGCAGCCTGGAGACATATGCTGCTGGATCTGCATCCCCTGCCAGCCCTATGAGTATTTGCTGGATGAGTTCACCTGCATGGACTGCGGTCTTGGTTACTGGCCCAATGAGACCCTGAATGGCTGCTATGAGTTGCCCCAAGAGTACATCCGCTGGAAAGACGTCTGGGCCATCGGTCCTGTCACTATCTCTTGCCTGGGATTTATCTCCACTCTCTTTGTTTTCGGAGTCTTCATGAAGAACAATGACACTCCCATCGTGAAGGCCTCTGGCCGGGAGCTCTGCTACATTCTCCTGACTGGGGTCCTCATGTGCTACAGCATGACCTTCATCTTCATCGCAAAGCCCTCCACTGAGGTGTGCACGCTCCGACGCCTGGGGCTGGGCACGTCCTTCGCCGTCTGCTATTCGGCCCTCTTGACCAAGACGAATCGCATCGCCAGGATCTTCAGCGGGGTGAAGGAGGGGGTCCAGCGCCCCCGGTTCATAAGCCCCACATCACAGGTGGTCATCTGCATGGCCCTCATCTCTTGCCAGCTGATTATCGTCATCATCTGGCTGCTGGTGGAAACCCCCGGCACGGGCAAGGAGACTGAGCCTGACAAGAGGTACATCGTCACCCTCAAGTGCAACAACCGCGATTCCAACATGCTCATTTCGCTTACCTACAATGTCCTCTTGATTGTCCTCTGCACGGTCTATGCCTTCAAGACACGGAAATGCCCCGAAAACTTCAACGAGGCCAAGTTTATTGGGTTCACCATGTACACAACCTGCATCATCTGGCTGGCCTTCCTGCCCATCTTCTACGTGACCTCCAGCGACTACCGAGTAAGAGCCTGAGTTTTGGGGGGGCTCTAATTGAGCTTGATCTGAGAGGTCTTGGCAATTTGGGCCTCACAGGGTTTGTGGCCAGGAGATGTGTGGGCCTGGGGAAGGGTCTTCAGCCATGGACCTGGTGATGGTCACCTCTGCATTGGGGTGTTTGGAACCAGGTGAAGGGTGGCTGAAGGGCTGTGGCTGAGGGGGCAATGAGTCCTGGGAAGAAGACATCCCCCATCCCTCTCCCTTGACAGACTGTTTGCTAGGGTGAGGATAGGAAATGGCCCTGAGACCTCCAAAGACACCCTGACCATGGAGGAGTGATTGCCATCATTCAGCTTCATGACACGAAGGCATGAGACAGCACCTGGCACATCCAGCCACCCCCCCACCAGGGCATGAATGCCAATCCCAGGGCCAGCACAGTCCCTGGGGAGCTCAGCAGCGCCAGGGACTGGGGAGCATGGGGTGCACCCTGCAGCACCTGGCAAGGGTGCCCAGACACGTTCTTGCCAGGCCCGGAGAACTCGGTGGGGGCGGCTGCAGTCGGGGGCTTCCAGAGAGGACCTGCATCCCCAGGTGGGAGCGCGCACTGGGGTGGGGGGTGCTGGGCTGTCCTGGTTTCAGCTGGGATAGAGTTAATTGTCTTCCTAGTAGCTGGTATAGCGCTATGTTTTGAGTTTAGTATGAGAAGAATGGCCGGTGCCACAGCGAGGGCTTCATCCTGCCCCACTCGGGGCAGAGGGCTGGTGGCCAGAGCGCCTGATGCCCACCCCTGTCTCCAGGTCCAGACCACCACCATGTGCATCTCGGTGAGCCTCAGCGGCACCGTGGTCCTCGGCTGCCTCTTCACCCCCAAGCTCCACATCATACTCTTCCAGCCGCAGAAGAACGTGGCCAGCCACCGTGTGGGCACTGCTCGGTTCAGCGTGGCGGCTGCCGGCTCCAGCCAGTCCCATGGTGAGCACAGTGGGGATGGGGAAGGGCTGGGGAGCAGCACCCCTTTCCTGGCTGGGGGGGGGGGTGCACCCCAGCATGGGCCCCTGAAAGTGGGGTGCAGGGTAGGGTATGTCTGGAAATGGGGGGACGGAGGGTGCTGTGTCCCCTATGGCTCATCCCTGTCATCTCCCATGGCTGCAGCACTGCCTGCTGGGGGGGGTTACTGCTCCCAGGGGCCCGATGCTGCCTCGAGGGGACACGGCCACCCCAAGCACATTCCACCCCAAACCTGGGGGATTCAGCTGCCCCAGGTGCCTGTCACCACCCTGGGGGGACACGGCCACCCCAGGCACCCTCTACCCCAGCCCCAGGGGATGCAGCTCCCCAGGCACCCATCACCCACCACAGTGGGATGCCTTGGCGGGGGGGGGGTTGCTGCTGCCGGATCCCAACCTGCCCCTGACTGCTGCCTTCCCGGCCAGGCTCGGCCTCGCAGTACGTGCCCACGGTGTGCAACGGCCGCGAGGTGGTGGACTCCACGACGTCATCCTTGTGAAGGACGGGGGGGGCCAGGCCGTGGTGCTGCCGCTCGTGCCCGCGGCCGCGTTGCACCCCAGCTCTCTCCCCAGGGAGAGCAGTGCCCACGGCATGGCCCGCTCGGGTGCCACAAGCAGTCAGGAGGCTCAGCCCCTGCCTCAGCACGAGCTACACATCCCATGCGTTGGGTCACGGTACGTGTCACCCTTCCCTTGCACTGAGACACGTTACACGTCCCCTGTCCCCTGCATTGAGCCATGGCGAATGTCCCCAATCCCTCGAACTGAGCCGTGGTGTACATCCCCCATCACCTGCACTGAGCCATGGCGCGCGTCCCCCCATCCCTTGCACTGAGCCATGGTGCATGTCCCTCTAAGTCACCTGCACTGAGCCGTTGTGCACCCCCCACATCCCCCGCACTGAGCCCTGGTGAACGTCCCCCCCATCCCTTGCACTGAGCCGTAGCGCACATTGCACGTCCCTTGCACTGACCTGTAGTGCATATCCTCCATTCCCTGCACCAAAACTGCGGTGCAACCCCTCCCCGCCTTGTCCCTTGCACTGAGCCCTGGTGCAAATCCCCCCCCGCCACCTGCACTGAGCCCTGGTGCACAGCCCCCGTCCCTTGCACCGAGCCGTGGCGCACGACCTGACTGCCTCTGGCCAAGCCACGCTGCAACTCCCACTGCTTGCACGGAGCCACGCTGCACCTCCTCCTCCCTCACGCCGAGCCCCGTGCCGGCACACGCCGCCGCTCTAGCCCCTGCCCCATCGCCCACCCTGCTTTCCTGGTGCAGGGTCTTTCCCGTCACCCCCCTGTGCCAAGCCGTGCTCCACGTCACCCTTTCCCAGGCGCTTTGCAGTTTCACCTTTTTCTCCTCGTTTTTGGCCCCAGGAAAGCCACCGAGCGCTGCCGGGCTGGGCCCAAGCCCCCTCCCTCCCTCCTTTCGCTGCGCATAGTGCTTCTCACCCCTCACCCCTTCATGGGAGACAGGGCAGGAGCGGGGCAAGTGCTCGCTGGCCCCCCGGCCCCTGCAGAGCCCAGGGGGGTCCGGCAGGGGCTGAAGGCAAATAAGGGAACCCAGATATTTGAGCCCAACCGAGTTTTTAAGAGTAGATTTTTAGTGTGAGCAAGAGTGTGATTTTTTTTTTGTAATTTATGTAAATAAAGTGGTTTTTGTTTTTTTTTTTAAAAATAGACTCTTCCAGAGCTCAGGTCAGGCTGAACCTGAGGGAAAGGGGCAGACCCTCGCAGAGGGCAGAGCCACATCATGATATGGGGGCCAGCAGGATCAGGGGGCCATGTGACACCCCCTGCTCACGTACTGCTGGCTCTAGGAAGATGGTTGCACAAAGGACTCGGGGCGCAGCTCCAGGGCCAGGGGTTTAGTGACCTGGCTCCAGTGCCTCTGGGGCCAGGGGCTAGGAGCTGTCAGGGGCTTCGAGGCTGTCACGGGCTTCGGGGCTGGGGGCTGCAGCCCTCCGCTTCAGAGGGATGATGCAGATGCTGTTCTTGGCTTCTTTGACTCTCCACCACCGGCCAAGCCTGTAGATGACAGAGATGAGGGCTACCCTCCACCGAGCCCTTGGAGGAGCAGGGGGGGCTGTGCCCCTGGGTGGCACCAGGGACGGGGGACAGTACCGGTGCTCCTGTCCAAGGCCGGCCACCAGGAAGTCACCGGCTGCAGAGAACTTGAGGCTGTTAACAAAACCCACCTGGAGGGGACAGGGCAGGGTGAGGGGCTCTGGCAGCCTGCTCCTGCCGCCCAGGGAGGGGAGCCCCTGCCCAGAGATGCCCCCAGCCCAGCTCCAATCCCCCACCTCCCCATCCATACCAACGGGATGTCCCAGAGGGGCTCCAGCTTCCGAAATCCCTCACCGCATTTCCAGAGCTTCACGCTGGCGCTGTGGGAGCCTGGGGCAGAGAGAGAAGACTGCCATGCACTCCCACCCAGGCAAGGGAGCAGGACACCCCTCCCCTCTACACCCCCACTCCAAAGCAGCTGCCACACACCTGTAGCCAGGAGGTCACTGTTGCGCAGGGCGGCCACTGCCGAGATCCAGTATGGCTGCTGCAGGCCCTGGGCATCCTGCATGCCATGCGCCTGCCGGGCCAGTGCCAGCGGCTTCTTTTTTGTTAGCCCCCACAGGGCTAGGGACCTGCCAGGGAGGGAAGGGGTGAGGGGGCTGAGGGGGGCACTGCCTGCGCACCCCAGGCACCACCCCGGCCCTGTGCTCACCCATCATCGGCGCCTGACACCATGTGCTCCTCGTTGATGAGCTGGATACAGTCGATGGAGCCCCTGTGAAGAGAAGGGGCAACTGCCATCAGTTATGAGCGTGCTTTAGGATCCTATTTAGGAGACAAGGGCTCACCAGGGCATCAGCATCCCCACAGTGCTGGCAGGCTCCTGGTGATGCTTGGCACCCGCACACCGCTGCCCCAGCCGGACCCACCTGCCTGCAGCCCCCTCTCCCGCCCCAGACCTACTGGTGCCCGTAAAACACAAGCTGCGACTCCTCCGGGATCTTCCAGAGCCGCACGGTACCGTCCCGTCCCCCTGCCGTCACACAGCACTCCCGGCTCAGGCTGTCCAGCCCCGTGATGACATCCTGGTGCCCAAACCTGGAGAAGGAGATGGCAAAGTGCTGTGGCAAGCAGGGCCCTCTGCTACCACGACTCCCCTGGGCCCACTGGCGAACCCTGTGGCAGCACGGTCAGTGGGTTCCCCCCCGCCCAGGTCTTACAGGGTCTCCACGTATGCATTCTCTGCCACATTCCAGACCTTGACGCAGCGGTCGTGGGAGGCACTGTACAGCTGGTGTGTGCCCTTCCGGAAGGACAGACCCTACAGACAGATGGACAGACACAGGCACAGCAGTGAGGGGTGCCGGGGAGGACGTGGCTGCCCAGCCCCACAGGCATCATGGCTGATGCCCAAAACTCACCGAGACGGCATCGCGGTGCCCAGTGAAGATGTGCAGGCGCTTGCAGGTGGCTGCATCCCAGATCATGATCAGCTTGTTCCTGTCTCCCGTGGCCTGGCAAACAACAGGGGATGCCCGAGACCTGCCCCTCAGGGACCCACGGCCCACCCCATGTTCTTTGGGGGGTCCCAGGAACCCATTCTAGACTCTGGTGGGGGTAGGGGCTGCTTTAACCCAGCAAGGTACATCTGGGCATGAGACGCTGCCCCCCAGGACCCTGGGAGGAGATGCACTCCCCACGGCCACCTCTCCACCCCATGCGGCAACGCCAGACCCCTCTCTCCGTACCAGGTACTTGCCATCTGACGAGATGGCCATACAGAGGACGTGGGATGCGTGCCCCATGTGCCGCTCCTCGGTGCCCTTCTTCCCCCCGGGCACCACGCACAACCTCTTCCCGCTCTCCACCTCCCCTATGGGAAAAGCATCACCGTCACCCCCTGGGACCCTCCCACCACTCCAGAAAGCACCAAGGAGCCTCCCACAGAAACTAAAACAATGCACATGCACATTCCCAGAGGGGCTGGAGGCCAAGCCACCCCCGTGAGCACCCACAGTCCTGCTCCTGCAGGGTCCCTGCAGGGCTCAGGCTGGGGGCCAGTCATAGCCCCAAAGAAACACTTGCATTTGATGAGGGAGCCGTCCTTGGAAGCAGAAAAGATGAACCTGTCATCTGGAGAGATGACCAGGCAGGTGACGGGCAGCTGGTGCCCCCGCAGCATGCGGATGCTGGCTGGATCCGGAGGCTGCACCTGCAGGGAGAGCAGGATGTGTGCTTGGCTGCCCCGGCCCCTTCCCCACGCATAGGAGTACCCGAGCACGGCACCCTCTCTTCTCCTGGGTGCCAGCAGCTGGCACTCCAGGTGGGAGAAGGGCCCTGGTCCCATAGCTGGCACGGCAACTCGGGGTGCCAGCTCTAGCCATGCCCGAGCGTCCCCCAAAGCCGGCACTTACGGTCTGGCACCCCCAGCGCTGGGCACTTACATCTTTGGCGACCAGGCGCTGCAGCCGGCCCTTCTGCTCGAGCTGGGGAAGAAGCAGGAGGCTCAGCGGAGGCGGCCGCGGCCCCACGGGAGAGGGGCAGAGCCCGCCGCCGCCACTGGGACAGAGGGGATGCGCCCGCCCCCCTGCTCACCACGTCCTCCTTCAGCCGGTCGCCGATGAGATCCGCCGGCTGGGTCTCCTCCTCCTCCGCCGCCGCCCGCTCCTCCTCTGCAGCAGAGACAGTGCATAAGGGCCGGGCTCAGCTCCCGGAGCCGTCCCGCCGGGGCTCCGGCACCGGGGGCCGGGCGGGACTCACCGTGCTGGCGGAGTTGCTCCAGGTACAGCTTGGCCAGGCGCAGCTTCTTCTCCTGCGGCGTCTCCTCCACCTCCTCCTCCGCCGCCTCCCGCCGCCGCCGCCCCAACGACGGGCTGCGGGGACACGCGTGAGCACCCCCACCGGTACCGGCATCCCCCCCCCGCCCCGTGGCGCAGGCCTTACCTCTCCGGCTCGGAGTCGCTAGACACCTCCTCGTCGACGGGCCGGCCGGCCGCCGCCCGCGGCCTCCCCTCGGCGCCCGGGACCTACGGGACGAACCGGGCTGATCAACGGGACGGGGAGGGGCGCGGCGACCCCGCCGGGGCAGCCCCTCCTCTCTCTCGCCCCCGGCCCGGCCCTCACCGCCGCCCGCGGCCGCCGCCGTCCCGCCGCCCCGCGCGGGGCCTTGGCCCTCCTGCCGCCCGCCGCCGCCGCCATGCTGCCGCCGCACGTGGTGCCCGCCCCGCCGGCTGCGGGCGGCCAGGCCCCGCCCTCGCCCGCTCCTATTGGCTTCAGGCGGCCGGGCCCCGCCTCCCACCGCCCCCGCGGCCCCGCCTCCCCTTCACGGAAGCGGGCCGCCCTGTCACTCGGGTAGCGACGCCATTCACTCCGCGCCGGCCCCGCCCCGCCCCCTCGGCGCTGTCCCCGCCCCCTCGGCGCCATGCCCCGCCCCCTGTAGCTGTCCCTGCCCCTTCGGCGGGGCTCCTCTGCCGGGGCTCCGTCCCTGCACCGAGTGTTCTGCGGCTTTGGGGGGGAGCGGGGGGTCCCTGCCGGGGACCCGCACCCCCAAGCTCCCCTCCGGCGACACCGCCCGGTTGGCTGAGCCCCAGGGCCCCCTTAGGGCGCTGCCTCCTCTGGTCCCCCCAAGACCCCTGGTGCCCGGCCCCCCGGGCATCGCAGCCGGCGTCCGCCACTCACCCAGACGGCGTCGCGGTGACGGTGGATGGGTGGCTGCTTCCCAAATCACGATCAGCTTGTTCTGCCCCTCGGGGACCCTCGGCCAGCTCCCGTGCGGGGCACGGCCTCTGGTCCCATCCCACGTCCTTTGGGGGTCCCAGGGACCCGTGCTGGGCTGCGACTGGGGTAGTGGCTGGCTGGCTGGCTGGCTGGGACAGGCGGGTGCGGAGGGGCCTGTCCTGGTGATGCTCTAAAGAGCTAAAACCTGTTTTTGTGCCGAAACTTCATTTTGCGCATTCAGTCTCTTTCCTCTTTGGCACCCGGAGAGGTGCGGAAGGACAGCGGGAACACTCCTCAGCTGGTCTCTGTGAGGCACAGGCTCACTTCCCCAGGGACAAGCAGCCAAAGAGTGTTGCCATGTGTGCCCAGAGGATCCTGGAGGGGCTGCTGACTGCCGGCAGGCGGTCTGCCTTTTGGAGACAGAGGGCTTGGTTTCACACTGTGACCTCTTACCATTGCTCTTGTGTCTTCTGACATCCCCAGGCAGGAGCGGCTGCGCAGCTGGTGGTGCGGGCAGGAGGCAGAGCTGCCCTTCCTGCTGGGGACATGGAGGGGACGATGCTGCTGGAGTCAGAGCATCGGTGGCTTTGTAGCTCCCGAGCTCGGCCACGTCAGCCCAAAGCAGCACAGGATCCTTGGACGGTGGGAGGCAGAAAAAGTGATTCACCCCGGCATGGCCCTGCAGAAGGGATGGAAGGCTTCAGTTTCAACTTTGGCTTCGGCTTTGGCGTGGTCTTCTTCCCTCTGTTTCACAGCCCAGCAGAGCAGCTGGTGCTTTATGGCAAAGATGAAGCGCGTGGACAGGCGTTGTCCTAGACCACTGGAAAGAGTGGCTGTCCTGCCACTCTCCGGAGGGTGCTGGGTCCTCCTCCAGCTGAGGTGTCTTCTTTCCTGTTAGACCTCAGGAAGAGGAGATACCCCAGCCTGCAGAGCATCCTAGGGCTGGGGCTCCTGCTTTGTCTCTGCCTGAGCAGAGTCCTTGCTGGGGACTGAGTGTGACCTCATCCGTGCTCTCGTCATCTGTAAGCTCAGCCGTGGTAGGTTAAACCTCGACTTCAGCCTTCCTCGTCCGAGGATGAGGACTGTCTGAGTTGCCAGGGAGGAGACCAGGGGGCTGGTGTCTTTGCTTGGGCCTTGAAGGACTGTGGGGACAAAGCAGCAGATGTGAGGTGACAGCCCCGTATCCCTTCCAGGCAGGGCACATTGCACCTCATGATTCCCAGGGCCAGGAGGGAACCAGGGGGCAGATGACTCAGCTGGAAGCTGCTGGTCAGGAATACGCCCCTCCCGAAACACCCCTCTTCCCACAGATGGGAGCAGAGCCCCCCTTGCCCAGGCTGGGGGGGAGCTCCATGCCAAGGTCCTTCCTCCTCCCCGCTGCCCTCACTCACTCTCTCTGATGTACTGCACGTTCTTGTGCTCATCCACATCCCGTCCAAGGAGTCCTGGGGGGACACAGCATGTCAGGGACCCCACTGGCCATCAGGGACCCACCACCCAGCCTGTCTGGCCACACAGTTCCCTGGGGAGGGCTGACCCCAGGGTGCAGCATCGGGGAGGGGATGGATGAGCCTCCTGCCAGCCCTACCTGTGCAGGCAGGAGTGGGAGAGAGTGAAGGGGTGCCCCACAGGTCATGCACTGGGACACAGGGACCCTGGGAGAGAGAGTGACCCCGGGGCTAGGGGCTCACCAATGAACCTGACAGCCTCCCACCGCAGGGGCTCCTGTGGGCTCTGCAGGTAGGTCTGGCTCTGCCACAGGTAGTCCTTGGCCCTGTTCCTCTTCCTGGCCAGCTGGAGAGGACAAGGGTGCAGAGTTGGCACAGAGGTGGCCCCCCCCGTTGGGCCATCGCCCCACCAACGACCACCCTTCTTCCCCCCAGCAGGACATTCCCAGCTCTCTGCTCTCTGCATTGGGGTTCGGAGGGAGCAGAGGGCTCCCAAGCAATGCTAGGGTGCCGTCCTGGTGGCAGAGTCCCCTTTGGGACCCCGGAGGTGAGGACAGCCTGGAGCAGAGCCTGTTCCAGGAGGGTGCATGCAGCTGTGGGGACACTGCCTTTGGTCCCCTCTGCTGGGCACGGGGCAGGGCTTACCCAGGGCAGATCCCAGGGGTGTTGGGGCTGTGCTTACCAGGCACTCGCAGATCCTCCATGCCTGCGCCGTCTCGGCCAGTTGCGCCAGCTGCCCCCACTTCAGGAACTGGCCAGCGCTGCGGAGGGCTTCCTGGGAGGCCTGGTGAGCAGCACAGATGCTACCACCACCATGGGGGGCACAGGACCCTGTGTCCTCCCTCTTGGTGGGGCTCAGAGCCTGTCCTGGCCCATGCAGGGAAGACGCACCAGCTGGGGACTGATGCTGCCAGCAGGTTCAGCACCCCAGGGGAAGAGAAGGGCAGCCACCATCTCTGGCTGGAAGCCTGTCGGGGCTTCAGCGTTTCAGCTTTGGTGGCCCCAGGCTGCTGCGGAGCTGTAGCCCAGTCTCTGGGGCTGCAGGGACACATGCCAGGGGCTGTGTGGAGGGAGCTGGGTGGGAAAGGGACCCACCTCCCCATCCATCCAGGCAGCAGGAGGAAAAAGGCAGCAGTGGGCAGGGAGGGGGGCTCTGCCTGTTCCTAGGGACTCAATAAGCTAGACCTCACAGTGCAGTGTCAGCATTGCCCTCCCCAAAGGACCAGTCAGGTTGGGAATCCCACCTTGGCCACACTCTTGTCCTGGTCATGTAGGTGAAAGAGCAGCGGCAGCAGGCTGTCCCACACCTTCTTCTTCATCTTCTTCTTCTCAGCACCCACCACGAGCCCCATTGCGATTTGGAAGAGACGGATGGAGAGCTCCCGCACCGTGTCCAGCTCCTGGGGGAGGAGGGGAGGAGGACCTCAGCCCCAAGCCATGGCAAGCAAGGGGCTGACATGGAGATGGACATCCCCAAAACGGCTGCAGGCAGCCCTGCTCCAAAAGGGAGCGAGCTGCAGCATTCAGATGGTCTGCCCAGGGGGACTGGGGTCTCCAGGGCTGAGGGCCAGAGAGGGAGACCCTGCAGAAGGCTGGAGGATGCTGCCAGAGCAGGGTGTGCATTGGTGGGGCTCAGCACGCCTGCTGCCATCCTGCCACCACTGTCCCCCGCTGCGGCAGGGAGGCCGAGCCGGAGTGAGTCCTTGGTGGGGGGTTTGTGACACAGCACGGAACCACCGAGGGCAGCAATGGGGTCTGGGGACTGTGGGGCAAAGCATCCCCCTGCAGAGCACAGGGGCTGTGGTGGGAGGCGTGAATGGAGGTGTCCAGTAAGGGGGGCATGGGGCTCTCCCCCAGCCTTACATTGTCGAAAAGCAGCCGGAGCTTGTCAGCCAGTGCCAGGGCAGTGAGGTTGAGTGTCTTCCCCTCCAGCAGCCGGAGCATGTTGCCAAGCACGGGCAGGGCCGCGGCGCTGGCATCACTGTCATCACCCTGCAGCTGCTCCATAACGTACGGCAGCAGGACAAGGGCTTTCCTTTCCTGTGTGAGACATGCCACCTCCTTTTTGTAAAGGAGCCACCAATCACAGGGGTGAAAACCCTCTCCACGAACACCGGCCTCCCCGCTGGCTTCTCTGCAGGCAGCGCAGGTTACGAGGGCAAGGTCCCGGCAGACAGGGCTCACCAGCATGCCCACGGGAAGAGCAGGGCACAGAGGGGGAGGACAGACAGCGCTGGCTCCTTGCCAGCCCTTTGGCTGCCCCCTTCTCCACCAGACCCCCCTGGATAGGCTGGTGGGCAGCTTTCCTCACGGCCAGGCCCTGCAGACCCCACGCTCAGGCCGGTTGCTCTGCCGCCAGCATCCCTGCTGGGACGTGCTGGCAGTGGGAGCCCGTTCCCGTCAGCACTGCTGCTTCTCTCCTTGGCATGGCACAGCCATGGGGCAGAGGGCCGGGGAGGCAGGAGAGCTGGCAGCAGCCAGCACAGCTCACAATGCCCAGGAAAGCCTGAGCTGCCATGTTACCCACTGTTCCACCCTGGGCTGCTGTCCTGGCTGCCCCCTACTCACTGTGTCAGGCCTCTCAGTGAGCCTGAGGATGGCCCTGAGCACCAGGCTGGGCATCCCCAGGCACTGGCTCTGCAGATACATGGGGAAGATTTCCAGGGCACAGTCTAGCTCTTCACTGAGGTTGGTACAGTCCAGCATCTGAAACACAGGCTGGTGAGGTGCGGTGCTGGCTCCAACCATCAGCTCAGGACAAGGACGCAGGGCAAGACCAAGCCCAGACAGAGGCAGCAGGGATTGCAGAGAGTCCCCATGCCCCACACCACAGCACATTGCTTGCTCATCTGCTCCTCCATGGTACCAACCAGAGCCCACCCGCTGCCCCAGCTTTCCCCACAGCGGTGGGCATGGGAGAACCGAGCGTCAGGGGGAGCTTGGAGTGGTGCCATCAGGCTCACCTCAATGAAGAAGACCATAGCGACCATCTCCCAGGTGGGGTCCTCTGTACTGAGGAGCTCTGCCAGATGGCAGAAGATGGTGGAGCACAGGGGACTTGGGATCTTCATCATCTCCCTGACGGGGAAGGAGACACTGTCAGGCCTGAGCCAGGCAGGCACATCTTTTGGGTGTTTGCACCAGCCTGGACATCACCAGTCTGTACCACTTTCTCCAAGTAATGGGGACCCCACTGCCATCAACCACAAGGGAGGGGGTGGCATGGGGTACCCTGTCCCCAAGGAGCAGGGAGAAGGGGCTCTCACCTGGCGATAATGCGCACTCCCATGAGGTGGGTCTGGGAGCTGAGCAGGGTGTCCCAGCCACCCTGCGCCTCGATGGCCAGTACCTGGCTCTCAAAGCCCATGCTGCAGAGCAGCACTCTCATGGACTGCACCGCAGACCTGCACAAGGCGAAATGCTCAGCTCCCACCAGGACCCCTGGCTTGGCTCCGAGTGGCTGGCAGGGATGAGAGGAAAAGGATGGAGCACCTGATGGGAGTGAGCCGATCCTGTTGGTGCTCCATCCAGAAGATGTGCACCTCCTGCAGCGTCAGCTCTGTGGTGAATGACACTTGGAAAAGCAGCGCCTGGAAAAGCTGGGGGAAAATTGCCTCCACCTGCCACAGGCAGACAGACTGCAGGAGGATCTCGCTTATCGTCCTGGCTGCCTGCAGAAGACACCCAGATGCCAAGATGTCCCCTCACCCCTGGGGAGGTCAAGCCTTGGGGTGGGCAGGGAAGGGGAGCAGGGGCCCCGGACAGCTGAGATCAGCCCCGGAGGTCAGCAAGGCTTCATCCAGCAACTCACAGCCAGGGAGAGGATGCGCGGGTTGTCCTTGGTGGAGGTGGAGGTCTTGCGCAGTGACTGGTTCATCAGCAAGCTGAGCAGCTCCCTCAGCACCTTCTCTGCAGCCTGGGGTTCAGACATCATCACCCTCCACATGGCCATGGCGACACTGCAGGGACACGGGGCTCTGTCAGCAGGGACACCCCAGAGGATGGCCAGGCTGAAATCCCTCGGGAGGGTCTTGGGGCCCCTCTCCTAGTGTGAGAGGAGCCCCAAAGGCTGGTAGTCCCCTTACTGGGTGCACATCGGGGAGCACTGCAGCAGGCTGGCCACCACCTCTCTGGAGTGTTTGCCCATAAGCACCAGCAGGGCCCTGTCCAGGCTTTTTAAGGCTACCACCGCCCTGACGGAGGGCCGGCTTCTGTAGATGGCCCACACGATGTTCAGCACCTGGAGGGGAGACACAGGTGGGAGTGGGGATGTCAGCACGGTGAGCGCGGCCATTTCCCCAGCTCCCACTGGGAGCTGCTTCTGTTCCTATTGCGGTATGCCAGCTTGAGACGGCGTCAGTGCTAGCCAGGCACAGAGCCAGGGGAGGAACAGTCCCCCAGTGGGCTGGAGCATCAGCTGTGCCACCCATGGGCTATTCACCTGCCCCGGCTGGAAGGCATGGTCCGCCACAAGGACATCTACCATGTGGGCAGCCAGGCTGATGCTGTAGGCGCTTGGGGCTCTCAAGCTCTTGATAGCCATGAGGATGATGTCTGTCCGGTCGGAGGGCTGGAGGTATTTTGTGAACATCTGCAGGATGAAGGAGAGGAGGGGAGATTTGTTGCCTAGAGCATCACCCAGAGCATCTTGACTGTGCAGTGAGAGCGGGACACAGAGCCAGGCTGCGCTGGGGAGGAGACTGATGGTGGGTGTCAGGGTCCCACAGGGAACTGAAGCTCCCTGAGGGCCTTTGCCTAGCCCCTGCTCAGGAACAGCATGAGCCCCTGTCATCCCCATGCATCGGGTGTCTCTTCACTCACACTGAGCCAAAGGCACTTCTTACCAAGAAGATTTTGCCGGTGTGGCTGGTTTGCAAAAGCTGCCAGGGCTGCGTTGCTTGCCAGTCCTCCTGGAGCTGCAGCTGCTCTGTGCCATGCAGCCAGGGCCACCTGCCTGGGGAGGAGCAAAAATGGGGTGCTCAGAGAGAGGGTGTAGAAGTGGAGGTGCAGTCTGAGAGCATTGGGCAGAAAAGTTGCTGGCAAAGAAAAAGGGCACCAGACAGGTCCAGGGAGCAGATACCCAGGGAGGGTCCAGGGCTATTGTGAGCGGGGGCAAGGTGAAATGACTTTTCAGACTGCAGGCAGGCAGGCAGGTTGGATAAGGCTTTCTCTCGACAAGGAGAGTGGCCCCTGACTGCCCATGCCTGGGGGATCCAGCCCGACACAGCTTGTCTTACTTCTCTGCTGCAGGACAAAGGTGTGCAGGTGATGGAGAGCTTCTGCAGCCTCATGACGGGTCCCCTTGTCCTTGCAGGTGCAACAGAGGGTGAGGTGCCCCACCAGCTTCCCCAGCATCACAAACTGATGTGTCTTGGAGCACTGATGCCTGAGGACTATGGCTTGTGCAAAGCAGGGGCAGACCTGGGGGAAGAGAGGCAGTGTGAGCACAAGGTGAGCCCAGGCACAAGGTGAGCCCCAGCTGCTCCCAGTTCCTGCCTGTGCCCGGGGCAGCCCTGACCTGCCCTGGGAGAGAGCATTGACAGGACAGGGGCAGGGCAAAGACCCCTGCTCCCGACCTGCTGGCTGGGTGCCCAGCTTCCCTGGGAGGTGCCGGGGCTCAGGGGCACAGGGACAGGGCACTGGGGCTGCCCAGACCAGGAGCCTGGTACCTGCGGCAGGGAGTAGGTGGTGATGAAGTTGGCCAGCCTGGCAATCCGTGCCATGGCCCTCTCCTGCACCTCTGCCAGCTGGGAATTGGTGAAGGGCAGCAGCAGCTGGGAGGAGAAAAGCTGCTGGTGTGCCAGGGAGGTGGCATGGCACAGCATGGCACGGCTAGGCTTGCTCTGGGGCAGTGCCTGGGATGGGGCATGTGTCCTTCTTGCCCCTCACAGCAACCTGCTGCGGGCAGGCAGGTTGCTGCATCCTGCTTCTTCTGCTGCCTCTGCTGCCTTCCATTCACTCCACACCAAAAAACATCCCTCTGCCTCCCACCCAAGGACTCCAAGGCTTTGGGGTGACCACCTCACTGGGGACCTGTGGTGGGGGCTCTGGGATATGGCCCATGGTGAAGCTGGAGGGGGAAAGCCCCAGGGCTGGGCTCCCCTTGCCAGACAGGCAGGTCCATCTGGGAGGCAGTGTTGGGGAGGACGGGCAGCGGGCAAGGCTGCAGAGGTGGGGTGGGCTGGGGCAGGAGAAGGGGCTCTGGTGGCAGCCAGGAGGCAGGGGGGTGGGTGGGGGGCATGGCTGGTAAGGAGGGACATTCCCTGCCCCCCTCCTTGCACCAGGTGCTGGGGGCAGGCACTGCTCAAGCCAGGGGTCACTGCCCATGGGGACCCTGTGCCAAGGCCAGACCTGCAAGATGTTCTGCAGCTCCACGATGCCGAGGGTGCCGGCGCTGCATACCAGCACCTGCAGCATGCTGTCCATTGTGGCCAGGGTCTGTGAGGGGGACAGAGTCTTGAGGGCAGCCCTGGAAGCCTGGCAGGGGATGGCCATGGCCCTGCGGTGCCCAGGAAGGGGCCTCGCAGCCAGGGAACTCCCCGTGATTCACCCCCTGGCATACCTTGGAGTAGAGTGAAGCATCAGGGCCCTGAGTGTCCTCCTGAGGAGGCAGGTGGAAGATGTTGCAGAAGCAGGCATAGAGGAGGCTGCTCTTCTTCTCCTGCAGAAGCAGCCCTGCTCTGCTGTGGGGACAGAGAAGGAGGCAGACCCTGGGCTTAGAGACCTGAGCTGAGCCCCATGCCATGGGGGACACCTCAACCCCCCATGACACTGGCACTCGCCTTTGCGAGGAAAACCCTGTGGCACTCTCTGCCCTGTTCTCTGCCTCCCTCTCACACCCAGGACTGGGGATGCTCCCCACCTGGGACTAGTGCCATCGGGGCCACCAAGCTGGGGGCTGGGGCAGGTACCTCATGGAGGTGATGGCCAGCATGGCTTGCTGCTGCACCATGATGCCCTGGGGGCCAGTGGGCTCCTCTTGCAGCAGCACCTGGGGAGCACAGCAGCGTGGGACAGCTCAGGATGGGGCAGTCTCCTTCACCCAGCAAGAGCCTGCGGGGCTGGCAGAGCCCAGGTGCCCCCATCCTGGCACGCCCTCCCCACCCAGCAGCCAGTGGTCCCAAGCCCCATGGCTGGAAGGGCTGTGCCCATCACAGAGCCACAGGCTGGCCAAGGGACCTGCAAACGTCCAGCCAGGCCACCCAGGTGGAGCATCTCCAAGGATGGAGACCCGGAGCAGTGCTCATCCGCAACCCCCCTGCCTGGCCAAGCCCTCACGTGCCCCTGGGGCTGTGTCGCTGCCTGCTGCCCCTGCCCCTACCTCAGCCTGACTGGCCGTCCCCTCACCTCGATGGTCTCCACCACCTCCAGCTGGCAGAAGTAAAGCATGTCCCACACAGTGGAGTCCACACTGGTGGTGCTGCAGACGGTGCAGATGGAGGCCAGAAACCTCAGCTTCTGGGCCTCTTGCTGCCAGCCGGGGAGGAGACAGACAGACAGTGTCAGGGGGGAGAGACAGCCAGGCGGGGGGCCCAGCACAGCCCCCAGCACCTTCTGAGCGTGGGACAGGGGCCTTAAGACAGGCTGAGAGACACGGGCACAGCCTTATAGAAGTGGCCACGGATACCTTTGGTCTGCTCCTGAGGAAGGCTCGAATGATGTCCAGGGTATTATCTTCCTCCCCAGGCACAGCCAAGGCGGAACAGCACAGATCTGGCCAAGAGAGAGCAGGCAGGGCTGGGGGGCAGGCAGCAGGGAAAACACGAGCTCTCTGCCCAGCTCCCAGGGATGCCACGAGCCCTTGCTCAAGGCTGGAACACTGGTGTCCCCTGTGTGCCCCAGGGGAGAGGTTGTGATGCTGGAGGGCAGCACAGGGAGGGGGCCCTGGTGTGCTCTGGTGAGGGACATGCTGGCACCAGGGCACAGGGAGAGTCCCTGTCCCAGGAATGCCATAACAGAGCTAGCTTCCTGGCCACTGCGCTGTGGGAGCTCTGATGCCAGTCTGGCTGGGGGACGCGAGCCTGGCACAGGACGGGGCAGGGCAGGGTGGGCAGCCCCCTGCTCCACAGCACCCGCACACTCACCTGCCCGCAGCAGCTGGACCTTGCGCATCTCATCGGGCTTTGGCCCGGAGCTGGGAGCCAGGGCAGCTCCATCCTTCTCCTCCCAGGCCTGCCTAACGTGGCCAGGAGGTCTCTCTGCCATCCTGCAGGAGGGAGGGAGGAAAGGGGTGAGGAGGACCACCTGTACCCCAGGGGCGGTGGGGCAGAAGTGGCTGTGCTCGGGGCCTCCTCGCTCCCATCCTGTCCCAACACTGTCCTCCCAGACACTGTGGGAGCAGAGCTGGGTGACACAGGGTGTCGCAAAGTACCCCAATGTCACTCCCCTAAGCCCCCTGATCCCCCCGCCCCAGAACCCCTCTGGCTGCCCCGGAGCACATGGACCCCTCCTCGCCCTGGGGGGATGGGACTGGCTCCCTCTTCCTCCTCCTCCCGCTATGGGGCTGGGGTTTGTCTGTATGGGAGCATCCCCCTTGTCGCAGACACCCCTCTGTCCTCTGTCCCTTCACCCCCAGGGCCTGGTGCCGCCCCTACCTATGGCCAGGCCGAGCCGGAGCGCAGGCCCCAGGCCCTCAGGCACGCCGAGGCTCTTCCCTCGTCCACACAAGGCCTGGGACAAGGCCTGCCGGGCTCCCCTCGCTCGAAGGCAGGTGGGCACACAGGGACACCAGAGGCCTTCCCATGCGCTCAGCCGCAGCAACCTGCGACTCTTGGGGTCAGCTGGGTCCCCCCGGTTATGGCTGCCGTGGCAGGCGGCAGGGTTCCACCAGGGACGGGGGGGTTCCCCCCTCTCCCACTCCCCGAGGCCTACGGCCCCGTTGGGCCCAGCCCGGGCCTGCTGGGCCGTCCGAGCGGGCGCGGGGGCCCGGGCCGGCCCGGGGTGCTGGGGGGCGGCGGTACGCCCAGGGTGGTAGGGCTGGGAGCGAGGTGGCGTGGGCACAGAGGGGTCGGTGCGTGGGGACGGGCGAGAGATGAGGCGAGAGGCCTGTGGGCAGCGGGAGGCTGCGGGTCGGGCCACGGCGGCGGGGAGCAGGGCGGACGGCGCTCCGGCGCAATGCGCATGCGCGCAAAAGGGTGGCGTGACGGGACGCGGCCTCCGGCCGCCAGGGGGCGCGGTTCGGGCGCCGAGAAGTGGCGGCGGCGGAAGTGAAGGCTCGACGGCGGAAGCGGCGCCGACGGCGCCGGGGCCGGCAGGTCGGTACGGGCGGGAAGGTGGACGGGAACGGGGGAGCGGGGGAAGAAGGAAGGGGGAAAGGGGAAGGGGAGAGGGGTCCGGTGATGGGTCAGCGATGGGGTCGATGATGGGGTCAGGGATGGGTCAATGATGGTCAGGGACGGGGTCAATGATGGGTGCAGTGCTGGTCAGTGATGGGTCCAGTGCTGGGGTCAATGATGGGCTCAGTGATGGAGTCAGTGTTGGGGTCAATGATGGGCTCAGTGATGGGGTCAGTGATGGGGTCAATGATGGGCTCAGTGCTGGGTTCAGTGCTGGGGTCAGTGCTGGGGTCAATGATGGGCTCAGTGATGGGGTCAGTGTTGGGGTCAATGATGGGGTCAGTGACAGGTCAGGGATGGTCAGTGATGGGCTGGGAGCCACTTGTTTGGGAGGTCCAGCCGTGGGGTGGGCGCAGTGATCAGCTGGGTGGTGCCATTCAGGTTTGTGCACTGTGTGTGGGTGTAGCATGGTTTGGAGTGATGGGGGGTGCAGGCAGGGTGGGCTGCCCTGTGCAGGGGTGCAGTCTGTTTTGGGTGCTGGGGGAGGTGCCCTGGACAGACGTGTCATTCATGCTGGGGAAGCAGAACCAGGCACTGCGGTCGGCCGCGAGCCTGGGCTGCTTCCTGCCGCGCTGCCGCGCAGGCACTGACGGTGTGGGAGCCGGCAGCAGCAGGCAGGGTGAGTGTGAGCAGAGTGAGCGGCGGGAACAGCGGACAGGGTGAGAGGTGGGCAGGGTGAGTGCAGGCAGAGTGAGCAGCAGGCAGAGTGGGCAGCCCCATGCCCCTGGGCAGGGCCTGGAGAGGGGCAGGCATAGGGAGGAACCAGGCACCCGGGTGGTTGAAGCTTGGTGCGGTACCGCAGGCAGAAGCGGCAGGAGGGCAGGCATGAGGGGGGCTTCCCCCTCCACTGGGGCCCCCCCCTCCAAGTGCAGAGGGGTGCTGGTGGGGTCCCAGCATGGGTTTGCTGGAGAGATGGAAGGAAAAGCATCACCCACCTGGGGGTGCTGATGGGGCCTCGGGGAGCTGGCGGGCCTCCAAAGCAGGGAATGCAGGCTGGGAGCTGGGGGCCTTGGCGCTGGGGGGGTGACTTTTGGGGGCACCCTGAGGGTAGGGGGGGGCAGGGCCAGGCCCTCCCCCCACCACAGAGGGAAGCAGGGCAGTTTGCTCAACCCCAGCTGGTGAGCCGGTGCAGCAGTTCCTCCTGCCCTATGCCTGCGGCTTGTCCTTCGCAAGGGGAATGGCTGCCACGCTGGGAGAAGGGTCCCTGCCGCTCACCAGTTGTGGCAGGGTCCTGCCCCCTCGGAGGCCAGCAGGGTCCCCCCTGAGCCCTCGCACTGGCGCGGCATGGCTGGGGTCTGCTCAGCTCCATGGCACTGCAGCCCTCTTTTGCAGGCCGGGGATGCATGTCTGATGAGCTGGCTGGCCTCAGGCGGGTGCCCAGGTGGCAGGAGCTGGTGGCAGGCCTGGGGAGGGGGCAAGGCCAGCCCTGTGCCTCCTGCCCCTGCCCCTCTGCTGGCTCGGCAGTGCCAGACCTGCCCACAGGTCTCGCAGCATGGGCACCTGGAACTGGAACCATGCGCCGCTCCCCTGCCGCGGTGCTGTCGTTTGACCTCGGACCTGCCGCTAACCCCTGCAAACCCATCTGGCCGTGCTGCTGGGGAGCCATGCCTGCGCCGGGGCCGGGGCAACACACGCAGCCCGTCCCCTGCAGCCTCTAAGCTATGGCCTACTTGGTCTCCTGTCAGTGAGAAGAATGGGCTCCATGTCGGAGGAACTCAGCCTGGTCCCTCTGCACCGGAGGCCGGAGCTGCTGGAGGCCTGCGCCAAGCTGCTGGGCGAGGAGTGGGGGAAGAGCCGGGCGTCGCGGCTCCACACGCTCCAGCGCTCCTCGGATGCCTTCCCCATCTGCCTGCTGCTGCTGCGGAGCCGGGGCCCTGCCGAGGCCCTCGCCGCCCAGGAGGGTCCCTGCCAGCTTGTGGGCCACGTCCGGCTCTCTCGCGTGGCCGGCCATCCCCGCGACCTTTTTGTGGAGAGCGTGGTGGTGGCCCGCGCGCTGCGGGGCCAGGGCTATGGGCGGCAGCTGATGGAGGCCACCGAACGGTGGGCCCGGGCCCGGGGCTTCAGCTGCCTTCATCTTACTACCCACGACAAGCAGCATTTCTATGCCCACCTGGGCTTTGTCCTGGGCGAGCCGGTGCAGAGCGTGGGGTTCCTCAGCCCCGCCATACCTGCTGAGGTGCTGCGGCTCTTCTCCGCCCCTCCTGGCACTGCCACTGCCACCGCCACCAGGCCAAGGGTGCCCTCTGTCCCCCCTCCTCCCCTCCCACCCCCCGCCGCTCCCCCCCCGCCCCCCCCACCAACCGTGATCTGGGCAAGGGGAGTCCTGGCTGAGAGCAGCGGGCAGAGCCTCCTGGAGACCCCCCACCGCGACGCCAAAGGGCTGCCCATCTTCTGGATGAAGAAGGACATCTGAGGGGCCGGGGCCCCGAGCCGGTGATTAAAAGCAGTGTGGGCAGGGGCTGCCTGCCCCAGTGCTGCCTGACTGCCTGCCGTTGTTCGGGGCTGACACCAGCTCTCCCAACCTCCCTGGTTTGCCCTGGTCCCATTGCCAGGGTGGGTGCTGGTGGGGATGCGGATCCCACACCCTGCCCTGTCTGGGCACACCGGATCCACTCTCGCCCGCCCCCCAGCTCACCTGGCCGGAGCCCTGGAACCACCAGCATGGCAGTGAGCTGGGCCCACGTCAGGCTCTGGGGTTGGGACTGGTCCTGGGAGCGCTGCACAGTCCCACCAGTGTCTCCTCCACCCAGAGGACTCGCTGTTGGGCAGCTGGGGCTGACAGTATGCCGTCTCCGCCAGTGTGGCTGCCACTGTCCCCACTGAGCAGCCTGGGGAAACCGAGGCACACGATGGCTGGAGGGGCACCAGGGGGAGGAGGCCCTAGGAGGGTGAGGTGGGCTGCAGGGTCCCCTGCACTGCACCATGAGGGGGGCAGGCGGCCAGGCCCCCCCCCGAGGCAGCTGACAGCAGCGAGAGCCGGAGGCGCAGGAGCAGGAAGGTCAGGGAGAGCGGCTGGGCCCCGTGCCGGGGGATTAGCACTGTCCTTGCTGTGTCACGCAGCCCCCGGGCCCATCTCCGGCCTAATCCCCTCGCCCTGGGCAGCTGGCCGGCACCAGGCAGGGGCAGCCAGCCCCCCCCCCCTGTCCCTGCCTGGCCTGGGGGGACAGAGCTGCCCCTTCGGCTCCACCACACCTCTTGGGGGACTCCGTCCCTCAGCAGAGCACCCAGCCTGGCTAGGCCCTGCTACAAAATGGGAAAGAAGGGGTCATGGTGCCCCCGCTACGGGCAGGGCTAGGAGCCAGCAGGGAAACTGAGGCACCGGGGTCGGCAGCTTGCAGTGCCACACTAGAGCCATGCCATGGCTGTGGTGGTGCAGGCAGGGGCTCTGCGCACCAGGGCGCAGCGGGCAGAGGTGCCCGCTGGTGGCACTGAGGCACAAGGTGCCTGAAACCCTCAATTTGCTGAGTCCCATGGGATTCTGGGGTGGGCAGCACGTGCCTGTGGGGCAGCCCGGCCCCTGTGGCTGATCCTAGCCCACCACGTGCCAGGGTGGCAGTGCCAGCACAGCCAGGGTGCCCGCTGCGCCCTGCCACTTCACCCCTGCCACTCTCCTTTCCCCGCAGGGTGCCGGCCCCGCAGGCAGCCGGTGACGCAGAATGGTGCTGGCGCTGGCGCTCTGGGCCTGCCTGGCGCTGGGTACAGTCAGTGGGGAAAGCCCAGCACCGGAGCCCCTGGCGGGTGGCCAGCCCTTCACTGTGGTGTGGAACATCCCCACCGGCCGCTGCCAGCGCCGCTTCGGCGTGGGGCTGCCCCTCAGTGACTACGGCATCGTGGAGAACCAGGACGGCCGCTTCGCCGGCCAGAACATCACCATCTTCTACAAGAACAAGTTTGGGCTGTACCCCTACCTGTCGCAGCAGGGCATCCCCCGCAACGGGGGCATCCCCCAGCGGGTCCCACTCAGCGCCCACCTCGCCAGGGTGGCCGGGGACATCCGCCTCCTCCTGCAACATGCTTTCCGCGGCCTGGCCGTGGTGGACTGGGAGGAGTGGAGGCCCCTCTGGGCCCAGAACTGGGGGGCCAAGCGGATCTACCGGGTGGCCTCGGAGCAGTGGGTACGGGACCGGCACGGCCTCCTGCCGGCACGGCGGCGGCTCCGGCTGGCCCGGCGGGAGTTTGAGCAGGCGGCGCAGACTCTGATGGAGGAGACCCTGCTGCTGGGACGGACCCTGCGCCCGAGGGGGCTCTGGGGTTTCTACCGCTTCCCCGACTGCCTCAACGGCAACTGGGCCAAGGAGGCCAACTACACCGGGCAGTGCCGGCCGGCGGAGGTGCAGCGCAACAACCGTCTGGGCTGGCTCTGGGCCGCCTCGGCAGCCCTCTACCCCAGCATCTACCTGCCGCCGGCGCTGCCGCCCGCCCTGCGCCGCCGCTACGTGCACCACCGGCTGCGCGAGGCCCTGCGCGTGGCCGCCTTCGGGGCCGACGGCCTCCTGCCCGTGGTCGCCTACTCCCGCCTCTCCTTCCGCCGCTCACACAGATTCCTGGAGCTGGTAAGCACCGCGGGGCCAGGGCTGGCAGCGGGTGTGCTGGGGGTCCTGCTTGGCACTGGGACGCGGCCTGTGCCCCCTAGCCCGGTCATGTCTCTCTCTCTCTCCCTGGCAGGCTGACCTGGTGCACACCATCGGTGAGAGCGCGGCGCTGGGTGCGGCCGGACTCGTGCTCTGGGGAGACCTGTCGTACTCCCACTCGGCTGTGAGTACGGCCCCTTGCTGCACTGCAGCTGGCACGCGGCGGGCAGCAGGAGGTGGCGTGGGCATGGGACGTACAGGACGGCCACGTCTCCTGTGCCCCCCGGGGAGGGGTGGCCGGAGGGACCCCAGTGCCAAGGCAGGTTCTCACTGGTGCTTCCCCCCGCAGGAGAGCTGTGCCAGCCTGCGCCACTACCTCACATCCACCCTGGGTCCCTACGTGGCCAACGTGATGGCAGCAGCCCGGGAGTGCAGCCACGGGCAGTGCCACGGGCATGGGCGCTGCGTGCGCCGGCAGCCCCATGACCTGGGCAGCCTCCTGCACCTTGGCCCCAGCGCCAGCCCACCGGCCTCTTTCCGCTGCCACTGCTACCGCGGCTGGACCGGCAAGGGCTGTGCCCAGCGGGTCCAGACTGGCCCTGCTGCCTCCTGCTTGGCACCCACCCACGCTCATGGCCTCTACGGGCAGAATGATCTCCCACCCTCCGACACCTGCCTGCCACGGGGCACGTGGGGCTGGTGACCAGGGCCAGGGACCGCCATGGTCCCCTACCCTAGCAGTGCTGCTGCCTGGTGTTTCCTATGGTCTCATTAACTTAAATAAATCCTCCTGACACAGCTGGCATGGTCCTTGTGGGCAAAACTGGGGGGGCTCCCGGTGCCCTCAGGCTGGGCACAATTGCTGTTGCTGCTGAGAGGCAGCAGAGACCGCAGTTTGGCTCTGGATGGGCCCACTGGTGTCTCAGTTTCCCTGCACAGGCTCTGCCCTGATGCCACGGGGAGCTGGCAGCCCCTTTTTCCGTGAAGGAGGGGCATGGGGCACTGCCACATGCTGCTATCCCTTTGCCACACTAGCACCATGCTGCCGGCAGCCCTGACTGCACCGCTGGGCCCCCCTCCCCACGGCTATTTTTATCCACCCCCCAACCGTGTTTCTCACTGTCCTATTTTAAGCGGCGCAGTTGGCGCACTGGGAACCCAGTGCCCGGCTCCCAGGGGCCCCACACTGCCTCGCTGCCCACTCACGCTGCCCAGGCACAGGGAGCCATGCCCAGGGAGGCTGGAGAAGGTACGCTGGGGAGCGGGCTGGGGGCTGGCGGGGGCCTTGGCACCCTGGGGGGGACTGGGTGGCACGAGGCCATGGGGTTGGGATGGAAGCAGCGGCCAAATGCTGCACTCTGCTGCAGGGGCTGCAGGCAGAGATGCCTGCCTGGGGAAGAAGGGGGTCCTGGAGGGCTGCAGGCACAGGGCAGCAGGGTTTGGGGAGGGGGGCAGGTACCTGGCTGGCACAGCCCCCTGCACCAAACCTACAGGACCAGCCATGACCCCAGGCAGGGGGGAGCGGATGCAGGGGAGATGGGGGTACCCATGGGCCAGCCCCCAGCCACAGGCAGAGACCTGAGGAGGGTCCGGCAGGACCCTGGGCACCAGCTGAGGCCCCCCAGCCCTGACGCCTGCCAACCCGGCTGGCGGCGCACACCACCCCGCCGGCAGCGGCACGGCGCCACGCTGCCCTGCGACATGCCACTGACCCCGGGAGGGATTGGGAATGGGCACAGTGCCACCCTGCCCTGCTCTGCTGTGGGCACAGCGCCTGGGCCCTGCCCGCTGCTCAAAAACGCACAAACACCTCCAAAAAAAGCCTTTTCTTCTACCCCAGTGCAGGTATGGTTGCTTCCCTAGATGGTGCTGGAGCCATGCCTACTTCCAAAAAGCCCCCTTGCTCCCATGGGGAATGTGCCCACCTGGATGGTGGGCACCAGGATCCCCTGGCATGGCATGCACCCCACATCTCCATCCGTGCACCCCTAAGCAGCGCATGAGCACGGTGCCCACAGGGCAAGCCAAACCATGCCGCAGGCTGGAGCTGGCGCTGTCCTGCCCCTGCCCCGTCAGCTCCCAGCTGGCCTGGGGGAGCCCTAGCCAGCCCCGAGGTGCCGTGGCTACCTGGGGCCCGGGGGGGTGGCACATTCCTGCCCCCAAGCCAGGGCCGGATTCCAGCCCCACTAACGAGGCTCTGGGATCGTGGCCACCAGGCAACCACTAACCGCTCCGATGACAGCACGGGGGCCAGGGGGGGCACAGCCAGCGCTCGCCTGCCCGCGGCCACAGGCCTGTGCCGAGGGAACACTGGCGTTGGCTGCCTGCCCTGGCACAGCACCGAGCTGGCATCAAAGCTGGGGTCACCTCCGGGAGGGGTCTGGTCCCCATAGGGGTGCCCAGGGCAGGCAGGGGCTGCCAGCAGGGCCCATGCTCACCCTCTGCCTCCGCTCCCAGCAGACGGCATGGGAAGGGCCGAGGGTGCCGCGCCGGCAGAGCCTGGGGACCCCGATGGCAGCGAGACGGGAGCCATCAGCCTGCGCCCCGTGGAGTCCATCAGCGACCTGCACTGGGCCTCGGGCGGGCAGAAGGGTGCCGAGGGTGAGAGTGGGGCGAGGAGGGGCCATGCCAGCCCTGGCCGTGCCAGCGGCTGGGCTCTGACCTCTTCTCTCCCCTGCCCGCAGGCAACGGCCCGGCTCCCTCCAGCAGCCTGCGCAGGCCCCCGCCTCGCCCCGTGCCCCCCGGCCCCCCGCCGCTCCTGCCCACCCTGCGACCCGTGCCTGCTGCCAGCCCCTGCCCCTGCCTCAGCCCCAGCCACCCCCTGCTCCTGGCCCTGCTGGGGCTCCTGGCCCTGGCGAGCCTGGTCCTGGCCACGCTGGCCATCTACCTGAGTGGTACGTGGCGCTGGGCAGGGCGGGGGGCCAGGGTGGGGGCTGCGGGAAGGCCGGGCCACCCATCCCCAGGTTGTCCCCATCCTCTCCCCGCAGTCCTGCAGAGCCAGTCGGTGCGGGCGCTGGCCCAGTGGCTGGAGAGCCAGGAGGACGCCATGCGCCAGCTGCGGGCAGCCAGCGGGCAGCTCTGGGCTCGCCTCAACGCCAGCGCCGAGCCCAGCGGGCACCGGTGAGCCGCTCCCAGCCCTGCCTCAGGCACCGGGCCACCACAGGAAGGGGCACCGAAGGGCGGGAGGGGGGAGCGGACAGCCTTACCAGCCCCCCATCCCGCTCGAACCTGGCAGCATTGCCCCACGGGGCACAGGGGGTGGGGGAGGCAATCCTGGCCCCTGCCCCAGGCTGCGAGAGAAAGGGACATGACTGCAAGGACAGGCACCCACCCCAGTGACAGCCCTTCCTCTTAACAACAAGGCAGAAGGCACCCTCCAATTAGCCTTTTAATTACCTCCTGTAATCAAAGTCTTAGAAAATCACCACCATAGATACATTCCCGGGGTGGCAGGCACTCCCAGCTGGTGCAGCCCCATGCCCACCTGGGCAGTGGCCCCCAGGGCTGCACAGGCAGCCCCGGGATTTGCCTGCTGTGCCACCCCCCTGTAATTAATTTCCCACAAGAGGACTATTTCATATAAAGCATTTGGCTGGAAAAGGGCTCAGAGCGGGCAGCTCGCAGGGCTGGGCAGAGCCTGCCACCCCATGCCGCTCTGCCACCGCCCGTGGGGGCCAGGCTGGCTGCGGAGATGGGGGCTGTGCCCAGCGTGGCAGGGGGGACCTGGGGAAGCACTCCTGCCGCAGGCACAGACACCAGGGCCAGCTGCCCCGCAGCCCTGCACAGCTCTGCCCTCCCGCCCAGCCCTTCGGGCTGTGCCAGGCCACCCTGATGCCCCTGTGGGACCGGGGAGGGAGGACATGAGCCCGGCCTCTGAAAGGGGCTGCAGGAGCCCCGTATGACCCCCTCCCGCAGTGCCACGCAGAGCCCCAGCCACAGAGCAGGCACACAGCAGCACACCGCAACCTCCCCCCTGCTCTCCTTTTATCCTTTTTTTTTTGGTTAAAAAAATAAAAGAGGGGGCAGCCCCTGGTGGGGCAGCTCCAGGCATTAAATACTCTGCTGTACATGAATAAAAGCCCGAGGGCTGGGGGCACCTGCCCCTCACAGTGCTGGGTCTGCAGTCCAGGTGGGCTGGGGGCTCTGCCCCCCCTCTGCCCGTCACAGCACATCCGCCCGCTTGTCCCGCACCCGGCTCCGGGCTTTCGTGCGGGCTTTGAAGGCAGCCGAGTTGTAGAGGTGCTGGGAGGGGAGGGAAGGAGAGATGGGTTAGGGGCTGCCCCTCTGCCCACCTCTCCACTGGCGCCCACCACATGCAGGCACTCGGCTAGAGCTGGCAGCGGCACGGGAGAGGACTGTGGGCACAAGTCTGGGTGGCGGCACCCACCTTCTCGAAGCGGGAGACCTTGCTGGCTTTCAGAGCAGCCGCATCCAGCACCAAGGGAGGCCCGAGGCCGAAGATCTCCCGTAGCAGCTCATTGTTCTGCGGAAGCAGGGGCCTGTCAGCAGCTGCCAGCACTGGTCCAGCACCCCCCAGTGCGGCTACCCGGCCCCTACCTGGAGGTGGTGGCGGATGCCGGAGCCCAGCACCTCTTTAAAGGCTTGGTAGGTCCGCTGGCGTGCCCAGCTGTCCAGGTACATGCACTCCAGGCCAAATCGGATGGTTTCCTCCTGGTACTCCCCGCTCTGAGCGGAGAGAGGGGCATCAGCAATAACCTGGGCACCAGCCCTGTGCGTCCCCTGGCTCTCAGCGGAGGAGAATCACCAGGCAGCTGGGCAGCAGCTGCACGGCCACAGCCTCGGCAGGGAAGGGCACCGCCAGCCTCCAGTACCTCGATGAAGTGCAGGATGTCCCGGAAGATGGAGCGCTGCTTCCGTCGGTCTGTCTTGGCTCGGTACTTGCTGCTCTCTGTAGCCAAAACCTTGAGCTGGGCTCGCAGGAACTCTGTATCTTGGTGGCACAAGTCCTCCTGCCAAAAAAACAGGGGGGGTTGGAGGGGATGCGGCTCCATGCACTGCCCACTGCTGCCATCGCCAGGACAGCGCTGGGGGGACCACCGGGGCCAGCCCCTCTGCCTGGGCACCTGCTGGTGACGCCAGTCTGGTGCATCCCAACGCCGTCAGTGCCAGCTTAGCTGGGGCACAGGCAGGGTGCCGGTGCCAGCAGCTCCCTGCTGCTCTGCTGCCCGCCCACCGGCTGCCTTCTGCTGCTGCAGCACCCCACCATACCTCCACGTCCTGGGCCAGCTCGAAGACCAGCGCGATGGCTTCCCCAGCCAGGATGCGGAGCGTGACACTGCTGCTGGACAGCAGCGGGGGCAGCTTCAGCCAGTGACTGGGACAGGAAGGCAGGAGGGCAGTCGGGGGGCCAGGCATCATCCCAGAGGCTCCCCCCTCTGCAGCCGGCTGCCCCACACCAGGCCCTGCACCCCCCGCACCCCACTCACTTGTCCAAGACACTCTTGATGTGGGAGGGGGGGCAGATGGTGAGGAGCAGGGACCACGACTGGAGCGCACTGCAGTGCAGAGGGCCATGGTGGGCAGGTGCCGAGCCCCCCTCACCTGCGCTGGGGGAGCTGAAGACACCCTCCAAGCAGGACAGGCATGAGACCAGGTCCTGGAGAGGGGAAACCCACTGTCAGACCACAGCTGCCAGGAAGATGCCACAGTGAAGCTGTGCACTGGGGACCGAAGGGCACCCACCCTGCCCAGGAGCACCAGGACCTCCCCAGGGCAGGAGAGACTCCTCCACTCAGGACACCCCATCTCTGCAAGGTGGGATTCCCCCCCTCAGCTCAGCTGCACACTGCCCAGGTAAGGGGCCTGGGCTGTCACTGATTTCCCTGTGCCCCTTCCCCAGCTCAGCTCCAAGCTGCCCTGGCACCATGGGCTGAGGGTGGGTGGCATGGCAGCCCCTGGGATGCCCTCTGGCAGGGGTACGGACAACACCCGGGCACAGTTACCTCGAGGTCAGCAGCGGCAATGTAGCAACACATGCCCAGGGCCGTGGCACACTGGCGAGAGACGTGAGGAAAAGGCAGTTAGAGGAGGCAGTGCCAGGCCAGATCCAGCACCCAGCCAAGGGGAAGCAGGGTTAGAGTGCCCCTGCTTTACCCCACTGCTCCCCACAGCACCCAATCCTGCTGCCCTCCCGTGACTGCAGAGGCCTGCAAAGGTATTGCCTGGGCTCTCCCCACCACCAAGGTGCCCCCCACACCCAGGAGAAAGGGGGCCAGGCCTTACGCTCTGCCGGGCGCTGGGGCTGGCTGTGCTGTCTGTCAGGACGCTGACAAGCAGGGGCTTCAGGCTGCGAAACACCTCTTCCGCCTCCGGGCCAGAGCCCATCTGGAGGCAGAGGAGGGTGAGGACGGTGCCCGCCAGCGCCTGTTCCTCCCCTTTACCTGCAGGCAGCACGAGAGACCTCCCTCAGACACCGGTCACCGGTCCCGCCACCCCAGCCCCGGCACCTGCCTGCGCCCAGACCTTTCTTGAGACACTTCTCCAGGGAGTCGGTGAGAGTGAGGCGGCGCTCCAGCAGGAACTCGGAGAGGGTTTTGGAGGAGAAGGCCAGGCGCAGGCTCTGCAGTGCCGCCTGCCGCGTCTTGGCGCTGCAAGAGATCGCGGGAGGTCATGGGGTGGGACGGCCCGGGACGGGGCACGTCCCTGGCCCTGGCTAGCAGTGCCAGCAGGGACCGGGCAGCGGGCCCACGGCGGGGTGACAGCCGCTCCTCACCTCTTGTCCAGGAGGTTGTCCATGTGCTCCTTCAGCCTGTCCTCCACCTCCTCCTCCTGGCCTTGCTCGCTTGCCGCCTCGCTCCCTGCCGGGGCGGCACCCATGTCACAGAGGTGCCCGGGCGCGAAGGCGGGGGGCCCCACGGCTAGGAGACACGGCAGCAGCACCGCCACCCACGGGGGGGAACACGAAGGGGGCAGCGGGGCAGCCCCCCGGGGCTCACCTGCGCCCTCCTCGGCGGGGCTGGCCCCCTCGCTGGCGCTGCTGCAGTGGCTCAGCACCTCGCTGCCGGCCTCCTCCTCGCTGACGGGCGAGCCCGCCCGGCCGCTGCCGGGGCCACCTGCGGGGGAGGGGGAGGAGGCCGGGGACAGGCCCCTGTCAGCCCGGCCCCGGCCGCACGGGGGAGAGGCGGCGCGGGGGCGGCGGAGGCCTGAGGCCTGTGCGGGCCGTGGGGCCTATGCGGACCCCGCGCCCCGCTGCCGGGAGGGCAGGGCAGGGCAGGGCAGGGCAGGGCGGCCCGGCGCGGCCCGGCCCGGCCCGGCCCGGCGGGCCCCGCCGCAGAGCCGCCCCCCCGGGCCCTCCCGGCCCCGCCATCCCCAGCCGCCCTCCCCGGTCCGCCGCCTTCCCGCCCTGCACCGCGCCCGGAGCCCCCCCACTCACGGCGCGCGGCTCGGCGGGAGCGCGGCATGGCCGGCGCGCGCGGACCCCGCGCCCCTCCCCGGGCGGGAGGCCCCGCCTCCTGTCCCGCCTCCGGCTCCGCCCTCCCCCCCGCGCCCCGCGGCGCCCTGGGAGCGCCCGTCGCCAACCCGCGCATGCGCCCCGCGCGGGGCCGCGGACTGCAACTCCCGGCACGCGCCGCGCGGGGCAGCGGGCGCGCGCTGACGGCACGTGCCTGCGGCCCGGCCCTGGTCCCCCTGCCCGGCCCTGCCCCTCTGCCCGCACCGCACTCCCTGCCCGTGTCCACAGACCAGCCCCTGCCCCTCTGCCCGCACCGCACTCCCTGCCCGTGTCCACAGACCAGCCCCTGCCCCTCTGCCCGCACCGCACTCCCTGCCCGTGTCCACAGACCAGCCCCTGCCCCTCTGCCCGCACCGCACTCCCTGCCCGTGTCCACAGACCAGCCCCTGCCCCTCTGCCCGCACCGCACTCCCTGCCCGTGTCCACAGACCAGCCCCTGCCCCTCTGCCCGCACCGCACTCCCTGCCCGTGTCCACAGACCAGCCCCTGCCCCTCTGCCCGCACCGCACTCCCTGCCCGTACCCCTGCCCCTGCCTGTATCCCTGCCCCTGTCCCTCTCCAGTCACTATTTCTGCCCCTGGCCTGTTACTATCCCTGCCCAGACCCCTGCCCATACCCCTTCTTCTGCCCCTGTCCCTGCCCCTGCCTGCATCTTGCTAGGAAAATCTCATTCCCTAGCTATCGTACCAATTAGTCTTTATAGTTTGAAACGATATGAACTTTCTCAAAGAGATACATGTCTATAGTTTACGTTGTATACTGCCTAGTTACAGTTCAGTAGGCATGGCTACAGGACCCCAGATAGATACGAGGAGAAGGAGGAGGACAGCCTCACCACAAAGGACGAAGGCTACCCCTGGACTGCCGCGATAAGGCCAGCAGCCCAGCCCCTCCAACACCTCCCTGAGACCCTCCCGTTAGCTGGCCTCACAGATAAGTACCCTTAGCGAGACCGGCTCCAGGGACACTTCGAGGAAGGAAGAAGAGTGCCGCCACCATGGAGTTGCAGCAGCTTTGCAAAGCAGGTCGGGGGGGAGTGGGGATTGGTCGCGCCATGCTTACCCCATCACTTGAAGGGCATGAGAGCCATGTGTGAAACCACATTTGGGGTGCCCCGATTTGGCTGGGACACCCCATTGGTGCAAACAAAGAATGACTTGTCGTTCTCACCTTGCTCCTGGGGGCACAAGGGCCAGGTGTGAAGTGCTTGTGACACCCGTCCCTGCCCCTGCCTGTGCCCCTATGCCTGCTGCTAGTCCTGTCCCTTCCCTTTCCCTGCCCACATCCCTGTGTCCCTGTCCCTGCCCATATCCCTGCCCTTGCCTGCATACCTGCCCATATCCCTGCTTCTGTCCTTTCCCCAGCTCCTGCCCCACTCCTGCTCCTGCCTGTATCTCTGATTCTATCCTTGTCCCTGCCCCTGCCTGTATCCCTGCCCCATCCCTGCCCAAATACCTGCTCCTGTCCCCATTTCTGCCCCTGTCCCTGTCTCTACCTCTGCCCCTGCCCTTATCCCTGCTTGTATCCCTGCTGATACCCCTGCCCCTGCCTGTATTGCTGTCCTGGTCCCCGTCCCATTGTCACCCAACACTAAGGGGACACTCATCCCTGCTCCTCCCCATATCCCTGCCCTGGCCATGTCGCTGCTCCTGCCTGTATCTCTGTTTCTGTCCTTGTCCCTGCCCCAGCCTGTATCCCTGCCCCTGTCCCTGCTCCATCTCTACCCCTGTCCCTGTCCTGCTGCTTTCCCTGTGCCAGCCCCTGTCCCTGCCCATCTCTCCCCTGCCCTGCCCCTGTCCCTGCCCGTACCCTTAACCTTGTCCCTGCGCCCAGCTGCACCCCACGTCCATCCCCATCCTTGCGCCTGTCCCTGCCCCTGCTGCTGCCCGTCCCTGCCCCATCCCTGTCCCCCTCCTGCCCGTCTCCTGCCCATGCCCTGATGTCCCTCCCCTTTCTGCTCCTGCCCCTACCCCCTGTCCCTTTCCTTTTCTCGTTCTTGCCTGCCCCTGCTCCTGCCCACCACCCCTGCCTGCCTGCCTGCGGCCCCTGCCGGTCGTCCTGTCCCTGCCTGCCCTTGCCCTGCGTCTCCAGGACCGAGTTTCAGTTTTTTGGCTCTTCCCAGTTTCCCGGGATGACCCAGCGCAGGCGAGCTGGGCTGCCCGTGGGCACCCACCCCGCGGCACCCGGGATGCCCACGGCACCCACGGCCCCGCGTGGGGGATGGGAGGGACCGGGGGGGCAGGGCAGAGCCACCGCGGGGGTCCCTTCGCACTTTCGTTTCCAGCCGACGGAGGGGGAACCGAAAACCGAAAACCGAAAACCGAAACCGGGGAAGAAACAGAAACTCCCGTTTCCCGGCTCCGGCGCTTAAGGCAGCACGGGCAGCAGCGTCCTGCCCGCACCTCCTGCCGCCTCCCGCTGCCGGGGGGGGGGGGAACAGGACCCCCGGTGATGCTGGCACCAGCCATGTCCCATTGCCTGGGGTGACACCAGGAACTTCGGTGATGCTAGCACCAGCCATGTCCCATTGCCTGGGGTGACACCAGGAACCTTGGTGATGCTGGCACCAGCCATGTCCCATTGCCTGGGGTGACACCACGGCCTCTGGTGGCACTGGCACCAGCCATGTCCCATTGCCTGGGGTGACACCAGGAACCTCGGTGATGCTGGCACCAGCCATGTCCCATTGCCTGGGGTGACACCACGGCCTCTGGTGGCACTGGCACCAGCCATGTCCCATTGCCTGGGGTGACACCAGGAACCTTGGTGATGCTGGCACCAGCCATGTCCCATTGCCTGGGGTGACACCACGGCCTCTGGTGGCACTGGCACCAGCCATGTCGCATTGCCTGGGGTGACACCACGGCCTCTGGTGGCACTGGCACCAGCCATGTCCCATTGCCTGGGGTGACACCAGGAACCTCGGTGATGCTGGCACCAGCCATGTTCCATTGCCTGGGGTGACACCAGGAACCTTGGTGATGCTGGCACCAGCCATGTCCCATTGCCTGGGGTGACACCACGGCCTCTGGTGGCACTGGCACCAGCCATGTCCCATTGCCTGGGGTGACACCAGGAACCTCGGTGATGCTGGCACCAGCCATGTCTCATTGCCTGGGGTGACACCAGGAACCTTGGTGATGCTGGCACCAGCCATGTCGCATTGCCTGGGGTGACACCACGGCCTCTGGTGGCACTGGCACCAGCCATGTCCCATTGCCTGGGGTGACACCAGGAACCTCGGTGATGCTGGCACCAGCCATGTTCCATTGCCTGGGGTGACACCAGGAACCTTGGTGATGCTGGCACCAGCCATGTCGCATTGCCTGGGGTGACACCACGGCCTCTGGTGGCACTGGCACCAGCCATGTCCCATTGCCTGGGGTGACATCAGGGCCACCGGTGGCACTGGCACCAGCCATGTCCCATTGCCTGGGGTGACACCAGGAACCTCGGTGATGCTGGCACCAGCCATGTCCCATTGCCTGGGGTGACATCAGGGCCTCCGGTGACACTGGCCACATCCCATACCCTGCAGTGATACCAGGGCCCCCGGTGACACTGGCAGCGGCCACTGGGGTGGCACCTTGCCACCAGCTGGTGCCCTGTCCCAGCGCTGGCCGTGCCCCAGCCCGGACGCTTGAGACCCCGCCGTGGGCACAGGCAGGCGCTGGTGCAGGCAGGGCACCCCCAGCCCCCGGGCAGGGCCCGGCGCGGGGTCCCCGTGGTGGCACTCTGCCTGCGGCCAGCTGGGCACCCAGGGGACACCCTGTGCCACCGCCGACACCCCGGGCGACGAGGTCCTGTAGCATCCCAGACCCAGCCTGCAGGCAGCTGCCTGCGCTGCCTCCACCGCCGTCACTGCTGCCCCTTGGCTGGATGCCGGGGTGACGGCCGTGCCTCGCAGCCCCTCAAGCCCCCTCCCGGCCCCAGGGGCGGTGGCACCGGGGACACCCGCGGGACCCCGTGGGCAGGAGCGTCCCGGGGAGCCGGGGCCGGGAAGAGGCGAAGCCCCGGGGCCGGGGCCACCTTAACTTCCCAGCCGTGACGCCATCGGGGCGGTGGCCCGGGAGGGTTTAAGAAGCTGCTGCAGGCAGGAGCGGGCAGAAGGGAGGCAGCAAGGCAGGAGGGGACAGAGGGAGCGACGACGCCTGGCAGGATGGATGCGGGGCAGGTGACATCCACGAACGGGCTGAGGATGGTGGCCGCCAACAAGCTGGATGGCTGGATCGCGGAGGTCCTGCAGCCCAGCACAGCTTTCTGCAAGCAGGTGAAGGACACGGTGAGGCAGATCTGCGACTTCCTGAAGGAGGACTGCTTTGACACCGAAATCCGTGTCCTCAAGACCGTTAAGGTGAGCGCTGCCCGGCTCAGGGGCCAGCCGGCACCCCTGCTGCCACCCTTCCCTCTGTCCCGCTGCTCCAGCTCCTGCCCTGCCTCAGTTTCCCCTGACAGCTCCAGGAATGGTGACAGGCAGTCCCCATGCTGAGGGGCAGCGGCGCTGAGTGGGCAGGGTATCTCTCCGCAGGGCGGCTCGGCGGGCAAGGGCACAGCCCTGCGAAACAACTCCGATGCCGATGTGGTGCTCTTCCTCAGCTGCTTCTCCAGCTACCAGGACCAGAAGCAGGAGAGAAGGCGTATCCTGGAGTTAATCGAGAGGAGGCTGCATGCCTGCAGGCGGAGCCTGAGTTTCACGGTGAACATCACTGAGCCCCGGTACAAGGGTCCTGGCAATACGCCACGCTCCCTCAGCCTCACTCTCTGCTCCAGGGAGACCTCGGAGTCCATCGAGGCAGACATCCTGCCCGCCTACGACGCCTTGGGTAAGGGCTGTGAGCTGGCGTGGGGCTGGGCTGCGGTGTTAGCGCCAGGACGGCTCTCACCCTCCTTCTCACCCCACAGGCCAGGTGAACTGGGATGCCCCACCAGACGCAGGGGTGTATGTGAGGCTCCTGAATGCCAGCAGTGACCCTGGGGAGTTCTCCCCCTGCTTCACCGAGCTGCAGAAGAAGTTTGTGAAGCGTTACCCCGCCAAGCTGAAGAACCTCCTGCGCCTGGTCAAGCACTGGTACAAGGAGGTGAGGGGCTGCCTGGCTTCCCCGGCACCCGCCGGGTGCCCACCCCAGCCAGCTCTCACCCCAGTCCCCATCTTCTCCCTAGCTGCTGAAGCCACAGTACCCAACTGCAGACCTGCCCCCCAAGTATGCCCTGGAGCTGCTGACCATCTACGCCTGGGAGGAGGGCACAGGCTCCCACGAATCCTTCGTCATGGCCGAGGGCTTCCGTACCGTGCTGGAGCTGCTGTGCCAGCACCGGGAGATCTGCATCTACTGGGAGATGTACTACTCCCTCCAGCACAGCCAGATCGGTGCCCATGTCAAGAAGCTGCTGCGCAGTCCCCGGTGAGGACCATGCCCGGTGAGGCCCGTGCCACCCGTCCCGTGGCACTGCCTGGGGCTGATGGCAGCGCCTGCCTTCTGCGTTTACAGCCCTGTCATCCTGGACCCTGCTGACCCCACGGGGATCCTGGGCCAAGGCAAGAATTGGGATCTGGTGGCACAGGTAGCTGCCCACTACCTTTCACTGCCCTGCGTCAATACCGCCCGGCCCTGGGATGTGCAGGTAAGGCTGCCTGCACCTGCGGGTGTCACACACACCCCTGCCCCCCGCCCCTGCCAGCTTTGCCCACCCACTTTTCTGTCCCCACAGCCAGCCCGGCCCGTGACTGTTGAGGTGAGGCAGCTGGCGGGCACCAGCCTGAGCAAGACCGTCAGCCCGGGCACCACCATCTGGCAGCTGAAGGAGGAGATTGAGAATGTGTGGGGCATCCCCCGGTATAGGCAGCGCCTGGCACAGCAGGAGCCGGGCAGGAGCGCTCTCATCCTGCAGGATGATGAGACCCTGGCCACCCACGGCATCTTCTACAGCACCACGTTAATGCTGCTGCAGACCGAGCCCCAGGCAATGGAGGTCTTTGTGAAGGACGACAAAAACCGGACCACCACCTACACAGTGAAGCCCACCGACACCGTCCGGCAGCTGAAGGAGCAGATCCACAGCCGGCAGGGCCCTTCTGCCGACCAGCAGCGCCTGACGTACGGCTCCAGGGAGCTGGAGGACCGGAACACGCTGGCACACTATGCCATCCAGCCCAGGAGCACCATCTTCATGCTCCTGCGGCTCCGGGGGGGCTCAGGCCCCCAGCACCCCTAGTTCCCTGCCTGCTCACCCTCCTAGTTCCCTGCCTGCTCACCCTCCTGAACTTTGCCCCTGGCCCATGGCCCTGCACTCCCCCTGTTGCACTGGAAATAAATGCCTTGGTAGATCCTTGTGCTGCTCGCTGGGTTAGGGATGGGGCCAAGTGGCACAGGGGTAGTCAAGGGGGGACCCCACTGGGATGAGCGGGGACCTCAATGCCACCGGCTGCTGGGATGGCACAGGGACACATGGGTGCAGAGCAGCGGTGCTGTGCCTGGTGGGATCCAGGGTGCCAGCTGGACCTCGGGAAAAAAACAGCTCCATCCTCTGCCTGCAGCTGTCTCTCTGCCTGCTTCTGCCTGCAGCAGCTTTTAAGCCTTCCCGGGCCCCCAGCCCGATCACCACCAGGCAGCGAAGGCGGCCCCGGCCGCCCGGGGGGCTCCTATCCAGGGTGTCCCCTGGGTGCCCAGCTGGCCGCAGGCAGAGTGCCACCACGGGGACCCCGCGCCGGGCCCTGCCCGGGGGCTGGGGGTGCCCTGCCTGCACCAGCGCCTGCCTGTGCCCACGGCGGGGTCTCAAGCGTCCGGGCTGGGGCACGGCCAGCGCTGGGACAGGGCACCAGCTGGTGGCAAGGTGCCACCCCAGGCAACGGGACGCGGCCGCTGCCAGTGTCACCGGGGGCGCTGGTGGCACCGCAAGCAGCAGGAGGCAGCAGCCCCCGACGTCATCTCCCGTCACTGCCTTAACTGCTGGGCTGTTGGCACCGAGGAGTTTCGGTTTTCGTTTTCCAGAAACGAAAGCGCGGGGAGGCGGAAGCCTGGGGGGGGGGGGGAACCCCATCGACCCTGACACCATCGACCCTGGCAGCGTCCCTGCGGCGCTTGCCCCCACCCCCCAGGTGCTGCCGAGCACCCCGACCCTCTTGGCTCAGGGTGCTAGCGGGGGTCCCTGCTGTAGGGCAGCGGGTGCCCCCCCCCCCCAGTACTCCTGCGCCCGGCACAGCAGGAGCCGGGCAAGAGCACCCTCGTCCTGCAGGACGGCGAGACCCTGGCCACCCACGGCATCTTCTACAGCACGCTGCTGCTGCTGCAGACCGAGCCCCAGGCGATGGAGGTCTTCTGGAGGAGGGGGAGATGAGCCCCCCCTCAGAAGGGGCTCTGGGGCAGACACGGGACCCTGGCCTGAATCCTCTGCTTTATTGTGCTCAATTAGTACAAGCCCCCCCACCCCCCCACCCCCCGCGCCGCTGCGCTGCACCCGGGGCGCTGGGCATCACCTCCGTGCCTCCCCCCCATCTCCTCCCCCCGGGCACCCCCCTCCTCCCGCCGGGGGCCCCGCGTCCCGCCAGCGCCTGTCCTGCCCCTCCAGGGTCCCGCTCCCGCCCGCAGCTCCCCGGGACCCGAGGGCGTCCCTGCTGCCCCGTCCCCCCGTGGCGCCATACCCGGGGAGGGGCACAGCCCGGCCCTGCCGCACCCCCCCCCCCCCCCCGCCCCAGTACGCCGGGGCAGGTTTACATTCATCCGTAACAGTCGTTAATAAATATGTCGGTGACTCTGCGGTGCCGGCAACCGGCTGGGTCCCCCCCACCGCCGCTGGAGCCGGCGGCAAGGGCGGCCGGCAGCCCCTCACCGGGGGGGGGGGCGGTCAGCCCGGCTGCCCTCCTGGCCCCGGAGCCGCAGCCCCCCCTGCCCGCGGCCCCGCTCCTAGGCAGAGCCCGGCGCCCGGGGCCGGCCCCGCGGTCACCAGGGGGACGCGCTGCGGGGGCCCCGCTCGGCCCGCGGTCCCTCGTGGGTGCGCCGGCGGCGGGCTTTGCGGGGCTCCGCGCCCTGCCCGCGGCCGGGGGCTCCGGCGGGGACGCGGGGGGGCGGCGGGGGTCTGCCCCGGCTCCAGACCCGCTGGCAGCCCCTGTCCGCGGCCCCCAGCGGCGGGCGCTCCACCAGCTGGAGGAAGTCCCGGTACCAGACCTTGCGGCCGGGGGGCCCGGCGGCGAGCTGGGGGTCTCCGGCCGGCGCCTTGCCCGCTGCCTGCCGGGCCCCGATCACCTCCAGGGAGAGCCGCAGCAGGGGCTGCGTGAAGCCGTGCTCGGTGGCGTGGCAGAGGTAGAGGCCGGCGTCGGCGCGCTGCACGCTGCGCAGCAGGATGCCCCGCTCCGTCCGCACCACCCGCTCGTCCGTCGGCACCTGCGGCACCCACGGGGGACGGGCGGTCGGCTCGGCGGGACGTGGCACGGCATCGTCCCGCCGGTGGCACCCGCCTGGGGAGAGCCTACCTCTCGCTGGGGGTCATCCGGGGTGCGCTGGTACGTCCAGAGGACGCGGGCTTGCAGGGATTTGGGGATGCACTCCAGGAAGGCGGTGCTGCCCTCCACCCCGTAGAGCTGCTTCTGGGGCACGCTGCCCCGCCGGGGGTCTGGGGGGACACGGCCCAGCCGTCAGCGCCCTGCCCTGGCAGGGCTGATGCCCCGGCAGGGCTGATGCCCCCCGGGCCGGGTCCCGGCTCACCTTCGGAGCAGAGCACGTTGGGGTCACCGTTGCGGACGTCCTGCCGACGGAAACGCCTGCGGGAAGGCGGCGGGGCAGCAGGGGCCGCGGCAGCACAGCCTGCGCCCCTCACCGTGGCCTCAGAGCAGGCCGGTCACCCCAGCACCGCGCCCCGGCACGTCACCTACCTCTTGGTGTTGGGCACGTAGCGGGTGCAGGCAGTGCCATCCCAGGCACAGTACGGGTCCCGGGCCAGGCAGCATTCGGCACAGGCTTTGCCGTAGGCACCGCAGCGGTGCAGGGGCAGCTGGGCCAGTGCCGTGGCCGAGCCGGCATAGAGCTGTTGCTGGGGGTACGGTTGAGAGCGGAGCTGAGCACCCCGGTGCCGCAGCACAGGGCCAGGCAGAGCCATGGCTGGACACAGGGACTCACCCGGGGTCCCCCCTTACCCGCTTGGAGGAGAGCTGCAGGCTGGTGATGGGGGAGGCATCCTGCAGGCAGAGTGCAGGCAGGAGTTAGGGCAGGCGGGGGAACCCAGGCATCCAGGCTGCCGGCTCCCACATCCTGGCAGGTGGAGTGCCCCGGCACAACCCGGACCACGGGCAGTACAAGGGGGTGCCAGGGAGGTCTGACTGGGGGGGTGTGGAGCCCCCCCCCTCACCTGGAAGACCTGTAGCTCCTCCAGCAGCAGCGGCTCCATGCGGTGCCAGCTCTCCTTGGGCACCGAGACCACCTTCAGCACCGTGCCCACGTCTGCAGACAAGGAGGGGTGAGGCTGGGGGTCCCAGCCCTGGCATCCCCCAGCTCTCCCTCCCTGCCCCAGCCCCGAGATCACCGCATGCCTGTGCCGATGAAAAGGACATCGTAGTGGCCATCAGTGGCTGTGACGCGGTCCACGGCGATGCGGGTGAAGGTGTAGGGCACAGCGGCTTGCAGGAAGAGGGGGCGCTGGCCATGGGGCAGCACCGGGTTGTACATCAGCGGGTGGTGCCGGGCAAACTGGATCACCTCGTCTGGGAAGTCCTTGGTGGAGCCGAAGGTGCCGAAGGTTTTGCTGGGGCACTGCGGGGAGGTGGTGCTGGCTGAACAGGGTCTCGGTCCTGACCCCCATCCTGGGTACTGGCATCCCCCGGCAGCACCAGCCGGGACGCCCCTGTGCCACGTACCATGCCCGGGCGGGGGTATGGCACGCGCCCCTGGTACGACACCCACTGGTAGTTGGGACCCTCCTTGTGCGCAAAGGGGCCCAGAAAAGCCCGGCGGATGTCGGCCATGGTGTAGACGCAGACGGCCGAACCCTGGAAAACAGAGCTGGTGGAAGAGAGAGGGGGCCATGTGAGGGGTGAGGGGGGCACCACTGGGCACGGGGTGGGGCGGTGGGGAGGGAGCTCAACCTGGAGGTGGAGAAGACAGCGTAGACCAGGGGGTTGCGCTTGTCCCTTGTCTGCAGCAGGAAGACGTCCCCTGCAAGCCAGGAGGGCGTCAACACTGCCCCGACGTGCCAAGGCCGCCCATGGGCACCCTGGGGGGCCGCCCCCACCCCCCCACTCACGGAGCTCATCGAAGTGGGTTTCTGCCCCGTCGGGTCCCGGCACAGCGCAGATGAGCCGAGCCTTCAGGAAGGTCGTCCACTTGTTCACCAGGCTGCGCTGCCCACCCACGTCGTTCTGCCGGAAGAGGGAGGGTACCGACGTCAGCAGCGGCGGGTGGCACCCACGGGCACCCCCGGCCACCCAGCCCACCCGCCTGCAGATGCTCTCACCCGGCAGATCTGGCCGATGCGGGCAAAGCTGGTCTTGCCCAGCCCCTGCTGCCGCTCCACCGCCGTCTCACGGAAGAAGAAGTAGATCTTGTCATCGTCGGGGTCCTCGCTCTCCGGCACCCAAAAAACGGCCACGAACTTGGGCTCTGGGGGCAGAGGGGTGCCGCCTCCAGTGCCTCTGCTAGCTCTGCTCCCCGGGGACCCTGGGGCACCCGCCGGGGTCCCAGGAGGGCGCAGCCCCTCCCCTGCCCAGCTGCAGGGCAGAGGCAGAGCGAGGGTGGGACCCCACCAGGCACTGGGGGTCTGCGGGGGGCACAGGCACGCCTCAAATCACCCTCCGCAGGCAGCGGAGGACAGGGTGCGGCTGAGCCTGGAGGACTCGTTGCCCCGATGCCTCCAGGGAGCAGCGATGCCGCGCCGGGGTGCCGGCGGCCCCGCTGCCCTCCCGCTGCCCGGCACTGACCGTTGAGCCAGCGGGAGTCATGCTGCTCGGTGCGGATGGAGGGACGCCGGCCCAGGCTGCGGAAGATGGTAAAGTCACGGCCCATCAGATCGGTGGCCACCCCGGAGTAGAGCTCCTCGCCTGGCAGGCACCGAGGGAAGCGTTACGGGGGACCCCCCGGCAACCCCCTGCCGCACTGTCCCCAGCGCCAGGCTCAGATCTCTTACCCACGAGGACGGAGGCGGCTGCATGCCGGGGGTCATAGGGGCTCTTCCCCTTGCCGTCCTCGGTGCGCTGGGGGTCCAGCTTGAAGATGGGCTCCTGGAGGGTGGTAAGGACAGGAGGTGGGCGGGCGGCAGCAGCTGGGGGCCGCAGCAGTGCTTTGGCAGGGGGGAGCTCAACCTCCGCGTGCTGGCCAGCCTCCACGAAGGCGCAGACAGGGTGGAAGGCGCCGGTGCCGCAGGCATACAGGTGGGTCCGGTTGTAGGGGTGTAGGATCTTCACGAAGTTCATGCACTCGGCCTGGGGGTGGAGGGCACAGGGAGGCGGTGGTGGGGCGGCCCCCCGACACCCCCCCGGCACCTCTCGGCACCCCCCCCGGCACTCACGGTGATGTCCTTGCCAGCCCAGTTGCACTCCTCCCTCCACTCCACCGGTGCCGGCCAGTAGATCTGTGGGGGGAGAGGGGGATGCTCACAGCCCTCGGGTGTGCCAGGGGCCGCCCGGCAGCTGTGGCCCCCCATTACCTTCCTGTCCCGCTGGCTGATGTCATCCAGGGCCAGGGAGAGGAGGTGGTTCTGGGCGCCGGCGAAGAGGCGGCCGCGTTCCTCGTCCAGCAGCAGGGCCTCGTAGCAGCACGAGCGCTCCAGTGCGAAGAGGCGCAGCCCGTGGCGAGCCCGCAGCTCTGCCGGGACCCGCCAGCACCGCTCAGCCTGGCCTCGCCATGGCACCCGCTGCTGCCCGGCACGCTCCCCTGACCCGGACACACGCCCTGGGGGGATCTGGGTCTGGCCATGGCCCCCCCCCACCCCGCCCCGCCATGCCACCCCCTCCACCCCCTCCCCCAAACCTGTCCCACTGGCTTGACCGGGTTCACCGACCCCCGTGCTGGCCCAGCACCCATCCCCATACCAGCCTGACACCCATCCCTGCACTGCCCAGCACCCACCCCTGCGCTGGCCTGGCACCCATCCCGTACACCCCCCAGCACCCATCCCTGTGTCAGCCTGGTGCCCATCCCTACACCCCCCAGCATCCATTCCCAAACCACCCAGCACCCAACCCTGAGCCAGCCCAGCACCCCTCCCTGCGCCCCCCAGCACCCATCCCTGTACTGCCCACCCTGGTGGCAGGCAGTGGGGAAGAAGGGGCCATTCCCTGCCCCGCGGAGCTAATCCCACCGCGGCAGGAACAAACAGCCCTTTGTCAGGCTGCAAGGAGAATGCTTGCTGGGACCCGCCGCCGGACAAAGCCCCCTGTGCCGTGCTGGAGCCCACGGGGTGGCCAGCCGGGACACAGCACCGGCTCCCTGGCTGGCATGCCATCCTTGCCAAGCACGGCACAGCCGTGGCAGTGAGCGCCGCTGCGGTGCCCCGCAGGGGGACGGATGCCTGAGCCGGCACATGCCGGGCACCGAGAGTGAAGGCCCAAAGGCAGGCAGGTGGCCCTGGTGGGGCTGGCATCAGGCAAGCAAGCCGGCAGCCTGTGCCAATGCCTGGCAGCCCGTGAAGAGGGTGGCACTGGTGCCGACGAGGCAACAGTGCCGGGATTTCACACCCCTCCCGCCATGCTGTCCCCCACCCCCCCAGGATGCTCCCATCCCCTGGGATGATGCTGGGTGCTGACATGGAACCGGTGCACCCACGCCTGACCCCACATGTCCCGTCCCCCCCCGATCAGTGTCCCATGCTCACCAGGGAAGGCCAGCTTGAGGCGGGGGGTGGCAGCGGGCGGGGGGCGGCCGGCGGCGGGGCCGCAGAGCAGGAGCAGGAGCAGGAGCAGCGTGCGGCTCATGGCCGGGGCCTGGCTGGTGGCCCCGCGGCTGGGGCAGAGAAGCGAGACCTCAGCTCGGGTTACAGCCCCCTCCCGGCAGCCTCCAGACCACGATCCCTCCCCGGCACTGCCGATGGGATGCGGAGAGCCCCGAGCATCATCGGCATAGGGCAACCCTGGCACGGCACGAGAAGGCCACCCTGCTGGGCTTGACCTGGTGATTGGCGGGGGGGTGACACACAGGCCAGCCGCATCCCTCCCTGGTTTTTAAGCCTCCATTAATCCAACCACGAACCTAAGGGGCTCTGGGAGCAGCCCTCCCGCTCCTGTCCATGGGGAAACTGAGGCAGCCCAGCCGAGCAGCAGCCAGCCCTCCCCACGCCTGCCCGAGCCCTGCTGGCTGGAGGCTGCTGGGCTCTGCCCATTGCTACCTGCAAGCACAGAGCTGTCCTGAGGGGACGGGGACAAGGACAGGGCAAGCACCGGGGTGGTGCCAGCCAGACAAGGCATCCTGGGCAGGCAGCGGGCTCCTGAGCAGCAGGCAAGCAGGCCATTGTGGGAGTCATGGGGTCCCGTGCCTCAGTTTCCCCCACTGCTACACCCCCCACCGTTTGGCCCCTGGTCCTCCTCGTACCACCCTGCAAATGGGACCTGGGTTTGGGGGGCCTCTGGCCCCGCAGGTGCCCACAGCCCCTGGAGGGGCCCACGCCGGCATGCCCACCACCCTCACGGGCACCCACCACAGGGTGGGGAAGAGCTCCTCCGGCACCGGTATGCTCTCCCCTGGGGAGCAGGAGGCAACGGTTATCGCGAGCACCGCGCCAACATGCAGCTCCCCACCTCGCCTGCCGGCCACGCCACGGCAGCCTAGGGCAGCTGCAGGCTGCCGGGACGTGCCAGCCGGCACCTTCCCGCGCCACGTGCGAAGCACAAGCCCGGCCACGCCAGCCATCGGCCCGTGGCGCAGCCGATGGGTTTCACCCACGCCACAGCCAAGGGGGCCTTGCCGGGACACCGGTGACGACCGAAGCCCCACCATGGCACCGGGGCTCGGTGCAACCGCCCCACGTTCTGACACCCTGCTTGGGCAGGGTGTGAGCTGGGCCGCGGCGGGTGCTGGGCCAGAGGGACACGCGTGCGTGGCAGCGCCCGGCACAGATCCGGGCACGTCTGCCCGCTGCCCGGCACGGCCGGCCGGGGCCTGCCCTGGGCTCCTGTGGGCAGGGGGCAGCCCCCACCCGGGCTGGCGGGGGGGGAGCAAGCCCTGGGCAGGCAGCAGGCAGGGAGCAGCAGGCAGCCGGCGGCGGGCAGGGGTCCCGGCTGGGCACAGTGCCGCAGGGCTGGGCTGCCCGGCGGCCTGGCGCGAGGGCGGCAGGCGCTAATGGCATTTCCAGAGGCGCCGGGACGAGGCGGGGGACCCGTCGGGCTCTGCCAGCCCCTCCGGCTGCCGGCCAGGGAGGGCCCTGGAGGGGGCACCGGGGGTCCTCCCGCCTGCCCGGCACCTGCCAGTGCCCGCCGAGGGGCCAGGGCAGCCCCCCGCCCCGGGCACGGACCCCGCACGCCCGCTGCCCCGGCCCGGTGCTGGCGCGGAGGACAGGCTGGGCGGGCGGGTGGGTCGAGCAGCCGCGGCAGCGCCGGAGACCCCCGGTGCCAAGCACTGGCAGATCCAGCCCCCGAGACCCCCGGTGCCAACCCCGCGCAGCCCCTCGGTGCCAGCGCCGGCACGGACCCAGCCCACAGCCCCCCTCCGGGGCCAGCCCCGGCACGGACCCAGGCCCCCGAGACCCCCGGTGCCAGCCCGGGCAGACCCAGCCCTCGGCCTCCCGGTGCCAGCCCGGGCAGACCCCCGACGGCAACGCAGAGACCCCGGACCGGGACACCCCTCTCGTACCGACCCCGGGACCCCCCCCCCCCCCGACCCCGGCAGCCCCCGCACCCTGCCCGGCCCCCGGGCACCCACCTGGGTCCCAGCTCGGCTCGTCCCGGCCCGGCCCCGCCCTCCGCGTCCGCCGGGAGGGAGCGGGGCGGCCCCGGCGGGGCGGGGCGGGGCGGGGCGGGGGGGGGCGGCGGGGGCGCGGCCCGGCCCGGGGGGCACGCGCACAGGCACACGCACGTGCGAACATGCGTGCCCACGCACGCTCGCGTGCAAACGGATACGCACGTGCAAACAGGCGCGTGCACAAGCACCCGGGCACCCTCGCACCACACCCGTGCAAGCACGCGCTCACGGGCACTCACACGCGTGTGCGAACACACGCGCGCTCACACACGCGTGCAAGCAGACGCGCGGAAAAACACACACGTGCAGAAACACGCGGGCACACTCAGGCACGCACGTGCAAACACACCCACTCGCACACAAGCACGAGCGTGCAAAATCACCCAGGCATGCTCACACCTGCACGCACGCTCACTCATGCACACTCACACTCGCGCACACACACACACCCCCACGGAGTCACGCTGCCACCCCACATGGCCCACGGTGACACCTGCAGTGACACCCACTGCCCCCAGGGCAGAGCTGAGCATGCCACGCTCAGCACACGAGTGGCTCAGCACACGAGTGGCTCAGCACACGAGTGGCAGGGTCACCTCGTCCCCGGGGCAGGCAGTTGCCGGCCGGGTGCTGCCGGCCGGGGCGTGGGGTGCCGAGGGCTGTGCCGGGGGGTGCTGGGCCAATGCCGGGGGGCACCGGGGGCCGTGCCGGGGGCGGCGGGGGGCCAGTGCTGCGCCCTGCTCAGCTGCAGCCCAGATGTCTGGCCCGGGCCCAGCCCGGAGCAAACAAAATTCCTCCGCTGCCTCCCATTTTCCAGCCGCCGCTGCCAAGAATAGCAAGTGCCGAGCGGTGCCGGCAGCGGGGCCACGCGCGCCTTGGCGGGCAGGGCTCGGGGCCGGGGGGGGGGGACGCGGGCTGCCCTAGGGAACACCCCCCTGCCTTGTCCCCCCCGCCCCGCGCCCCGAGCTGTCCCTTCCTGCAGGTGCGGGAGTCCGGGAAGGCAGGCCCAGCATGAGTGGGGAGGCAGAGGGTGCGGGCAGGTGCAGGGTGACTGGGGAGGCGGGGGGGGGTGCGGGCAGGCAGCGGGTGCCAGCAGGCAGCGGGTGCAGGTGGGCTGGCAGTGAGTGCAGGCAGGCTGGCAGCAGGTGCAGGCAGGCCGGCAGCGGGTGCAGGCAGGCCGGCAGCAGGCGCAGGCTGGCAGCAGGTGCCGGCAGCCCGGCAGCGGGTGCAGGCAGGTCAGGTGCAGGTGCAGGTAGGCAGCTGGTGCAGGCAGGCAGTGGGTTCAGCAGGCAGTAGCAGCTATGCATGCAGGCGCAGGCAGGCCGGCAGCAGGCAGGAGGAGCCGTGCCAGGCAGGGTGCCTGGGCAATGCCCTTCCGTCTCACTGCCGGTAACCCTCCTGCTGCCGGCCTGGGTGCGCCGGTGTCCTGGTAGGCTGGCCACAGGCTCTGCCCCAGCACCGCCGCTTGTTCCCCTCCCAGTTGTGCCGTGGTGCCAAGCACCAGCCCAGAGTCACGGGTGGCAAGGGGGATGGGGACAGCGAGGGGACGGGATCGGGTGGCAGGGAAGCCGCTGGCACCGGTATGGCAGGGGTTACTCTGCCATAAGACTTTGCCCAGGTGCCACAGCAGGACTTTGGGCTGGGTGGCCCCCACAGGGTTGGGCACGGCGTCCCCGATCCCACCATCCCACGGTGGGATCGGGGACACCGTGCCCAACCCTGCACAATGGGCACCTTCCTTTGCTGTGCCAGCACTATGCCTCAGTCTCCCTCCACCCTGCTGGGATCTTTCCACCTGATACCACTCCCGGCACACATGGTGAGGTGGCTGGGTGGCGTCACTGTCACCCCAGCCCCAGAACCCTGCAGGGACCTCGCCGGCAGCAGCTCCGCCTGGAGAAACCATCAGGCGTCAGAAGGGCCGGGCTTCAATCCCGGAAAAAATGGTGTGAGAGGGATGCGCCACGTCGCCCGCTGGCCACCCATTCCCGCCCTGCCGGGTGTTCCTGGCAAGCGCCAAAGCCACTGGGTGCTGGCATGGTGACATTTCCCAGCTGGAACGGGCATCACCACCAGCAGCCTGCCCTCATCCCCACGCTTGCTGCCAGCCCCACGGAGGGTGGCATGGCCGGGTGCCGGTGGCCTGGCTCCCTGCCAGCGCGGGGGTGTCACTGCCGGCGGCGCGAGCAGGTGCCGGCACCTTCCCTCTTTGATCCCTTCCCTGCCGCCGGCGGATCCGCGCCTGGGCATCGCTGCCTCGGCCAAATCTCCTCTGGCAGTTCCGGCTCCGGCGAGCATCGGTAGCTCTGCTGGCAGCGCCCAAGCCCCCAGCGGTGTTTGTGGTAGGAAATGGCTCCTCTCCACCTCCGCAGGGCTCCCGGGGGTGACGCGGCAGCAGGCAGCGGCCAACAGCTCCCGCACCTCCGTGCCATTAGATGGGTGACCAGGACCAGCGGCTGCTGGACAGCCCGCACAGAGGGATGGGTATCCACTAGCCATCAGGATGGGGACAAATCCTGCACCCCAAGCGGGAGCAGTATCTTGCTGGAGAGCCCTGGCAACGCTGCGGGGACCTGTGGGGTGACCCAGAGCGAGGCAGCTGCAGGGTGCCCCCCCCCGTCTCCCTAGGGGCTGGGGAGCATCCCTCCACCCTGGCGGAGCCAAAAACCCAGGGAAACAAGGTGAACTGCATCGTACCAACCGGTGCCATAGATGTCCCCATGCCACCTGGGCTTGGCACTGCCCTGCTCCCCAGCCAAGAGACGTGCAGTGGGGTGGTCTTTGCCAGCACTCCCGGTGACACTGCCGCCTTGCCGGGGGAGAGGAGGGAGCAGCGGCATCCTCACCCCAGCCTGCACCCATGGCCCAGGCATGGGGATACTCTCCTCGAGCTGGTACCCCCTGAGACTCACCACCCCAAAAATCCCTCAGTGTTTTGTGACAACACAAAAGAGGTGGCTTTAGGACTCCTTTGGGAATCCTTCCGGCACAGGGCCCCTCACTGGCTGCCTGTGTGACTCCTTCATCCCTGGCTAGCCTGGCTCCCCGTCCCAAGCTCCACTCCCCACTGCAGCCTGTGGCTTTCTGGGGGAGTGAGGTGAGCCCTGCTGTGCCATGAACACTGCGGGGATCTCTCCCATTGCCACTTCGATGGGTATACCAGTGTTTCCTCGCTGGCACACCTGGCTCGGCTGTGCATCAGGGCAGGGAAGGGGTTCTGTGTCACCATGGCACATGGTGTTGGGCCACGGGTTGGTATCAGGCCTTGGGTGGCCACCATGTCCCTGGTGCAAGGGGAGGGTGTGCGAGGCAGGGGATGGAGCCCATGGGGTCCCAAGCGTGCTGGTGCAAGGGCTTGGCTGATGGTGAGCAAACACGCCTGATCCAGCTGCATCCTCATAGCATGGCATGGTGGCGATGTCCCAGGGGGACACCAGCTCAGGGCTCACACCCCATCTATGGATACACCCCCCCGACCCTACATCCACTCCCCCATCATAGCACGCTGGTGCGAGACTCCCACAGCAGGGACCCGCGTGGCCCCAGCGCATTCCTGCCAGGATTAGGTACCGGCTCCCGGCAGCGCCATGCCAGTGTAGCCCAGCTAATCCCTTTTTAATTGTCCCCACCCTGCACTGGGCTGAGCCAGGCTGCCCAGGGGACGTGGGGTGCTGGTGCACCCCGGTGCCTGAGCACGTCTGGGGTGCCATCACCGTGTGTCACTGCTGTGGGACCAAGCCGTGGGGTGCATGGTGAACCTTTGGGGTGGTGATGAAGAAGGAGGCATCATCCATCCTCCCAGTGCAGCACAATGGCTTTTTGGGAAAGGGAGGGATCCTGGGCTTCTAGGATCCCATCCTGCTGCCCCGAGGTGACTGTCCACCCTCGGCTTCGTGAATGCCAGCAGCCAGGCTCCAGGGCAGGCAGAGGGACTGCGTCCCATGCACTGACAACCACTGAGCTTCAAGCTCCTCAAAACCATCCCCAGTTTTGGGGCAGGAGCCTCAGTGGAGCCATGGCACGAGACATGGCACACAGGCTCTCTGCCACCGACCCGGCCCTCTCCCTGTCCCAGCGGGAGGGCAGGAGAGATGCTGGCTGAGCCCCCTTGCCTGCTGCTCTGCCCCAGCCCCTCCAGCCCTGCCCTGTGCCACACCAACCGGCAGCATCCAGCTCCTCCAGGCTTTAAAAATAGGCTGGTGGCCCTGCCACAGGGTCGGTAATTTTAGCTGGGGCGTGTCTCGCTGGGAAGCATGCGGGACCCTTCATCTGCATCCACACCCGGGGCTGATGTCAGCCCCTCACTGCCCACTTGTTCATCCCTGCCCCGGGGCAGCACCCAGCAGCGTGGCCCAGCCACGGCCACCTTGAGCACAGGCGATGCCTGGCGGGACGGCAAGGGCAGGGGAGCGGGGACAGGGTTGCCCAGGTGCCCCCCGAACCTGCTCGCTCCCTGTCCAGGGCACCTTGCCCCCAAAGCCGGTGGCATCAGGGAACACAGCATCCCACTGCCACAGCACCCAGCAGCACCCAGCCAGGCGGTGGCAGAGGGGTCCCGTCACCCTGCCCTGCCCACCCTCCTCCTCTCACCCTGGCCCCCCAACACAACAGCCACTTCAGATCGCCTCCCACGGTGCTCCCGCAGAGCCGCGGCGGCTGGGAAGGCTGGGGGGGCTGCCACCGAGCATAATGCGGCTATTGACGGGCGAGCCGGCGGCCCCAGCGCAGCACAATAGGGCCTTGTCTGCTGGCCCAGCTCCTGCTCCTGCCCAGCCCCGTGCCCAGCGTCGGGCTCTTCTCTTCCCCAAATGGCTCGGAGCTCGCCCAGGTGCCAGCCAGGGCGAGCCCTGCCCAGGGCCGAGCCGGTGAGCATGGTGCAGGAGCCATGGGTGGGAGGTCACCGGGTGAACCCCCCTTTCCCGTAAACCAGCGCCCGGGGAAAGGGGCATCGCTTGGGAAACCCCTCAGTGTGGCGGTGCTCATCCCGGCCACCTTGGCTGGGACAGGGCTTGGGGGTCCCCGCTCAGCCGTGGGGTGACGGGGACAAGGAGGTGGCGGTGTGTGCCCAGCGATGCCTCCGCTTCCCTCTTGGGACCGTGTCTGAGCCCACCGGCACGCAGCACCCGCCGAGGGGAGACAGGGACCTGGCATCCCCCCTGGGAAGCTCCACCGCCCCGGCCACCCGACCCCACGGCCCCCCTCAGTGGGGCAGCCCGGTGCCCCGCAGCCGCCATCTCACCTGCTACGGTGCGTGGGCTCTGCCGGAGCTCGCCTGCCTGCTTGCCTGGAGGGTGAGCCGGGGCTGCGGCTGCCGCCTGCTCTTTAAACCCCAAATCCCCAGTGCCGGGCGCCAGTCCCGCCAGCGGCGGGGGCGGAGGGAGGAGACGCAAAGGCCCGGTCCCTGCTCCCGGGGCCGGCACCAACAAAAGGCAACTGTGTCCCGTGTCCTCCCTGTGCACCCAGCGACCTGGTCGGCCGCCTGGGGACAGACCCTCAGGACCCTGGGCTCCCCAGGGTGCCACCACCTCCTCCGCCTGCGCTGGGAAGGCAGGAGAGGTGCGGGTGAGCCCTGGGTCCCCAATCGCAGCCACGGAGCATCCCGATGTCCCCAAGAACCCATCCCTGCCCACTCGGTCCTGTCCCTGTGTGGAGGAGTGCCAGGATGAAGGCACTTGTCACCGTCCCCCCGCCTCATTTGCTCCTGCAAAGCCCGGCCCAGCAGGGCTGGAGGAGGAGGAAGGGGACGTGGCTGCCGCAGTGCCCATGCCTGGGGGACTCACCCCGCGGGACCCCCACAGCCCTGCCCTGCTGGGGCCGTGGGGCCGGGTGGCCGCCTGCGAAGCATCCCTGTGGTCCGAAGGCCAGGAGCAGCCTGTGCCGCCTCATTAACACGGGGTAAATGTGTAACAAGCTCTTGGCCGGGCCAGGGCGGTTCGAGCCACTCGGCTCTTCTCACCCACCTAGCATGCTGGGAGCTGGGGATGCGTTGACTGGTGGCAGCCGCACAGCCGGGGCTGGAGGGCGAGGAAAGGTCTGTCTTGGGGCCGGGCATGCTGGGGTGACTTCAGCGCTTGCTGGAAGGAGCGGAGCAGGCAGCGTGCCGGGCTGGGATGGGAACAAGCCCGTCCCTGGAGGAGGGAGGCTGACCCGCCACCCACGCCTGCCCCAGCCTCAACCCAGCTGCGGGCCAGCAGGGTGTGAGGGTGAGGGAGCTGGGCTCTGCTCTGTGGTGTCCGCCGGCATGGGAGGCAACGGGCACCAATTTAATAAAAAAACCCAAACGGGCAATTCCATCTGAAGGCAAGAAAATGTTTTTTTCTGCTGCAACGGTGGCCAGCCACTGGCATGGCTGCCCCAGAGGCTGTGGAGCCTCCGGCCCTGGAGATAGGCAAACGCGGCCGGCCCGGACAGCCTGTGCCAGCTGAGCCGCTCCTGCTGCAGGGTGGGAGCCAGGGAGCCAGTGGGCTCTGCCAGCACCGGCTGCAGTGGGGGGCCGTGCCAGGCCCCAACCTCCCTCCCCAGGGCCTGTGCCCCGTGCAGGAGGAAAGGGGCTGGGGGGACCCAGAGCCCAGGATATCGGTGCCACCGCGGCGCCAGGCTCTTGCCCGTGCGGCTGCAGGCCACGGTGTCCCGGAGCTGACACCATGGGGTGCAGATGCATGGCTCACCGTGCCGTGCTGCGTGGTGGTGCCACACAAAGCCACAAGGTGCCGTGCAATGTTGAGCTCCGCGGGTGGTGGCCGGGGGCTCCGGGGTGCGGGTGACCCCCACCGGCGAGGTGCCGGGTGGGCCGGCCGGCCACCCCTTCCTGCGGGAGAGGCCGAGAAGTGGGCCAGGGCCACCCCACGGCAGAGTGCTGGGGTGCGAGGGGGGAGAGAGGGCTTTTGGGGAGACGGGGGCCGGGGGGCACACGAGCGTGATGGGGCGGTGGGTGCTGGGGGAGCCCCAGCGGGGCCAGGCCGGGTGCAGGCCAGGCGCAGGCAGGGTGCAGGCCGGGTGCAGGCCAGGCGCAGGCAGGGTGCAGGCCGGGTGCAGGCAGGGCGCAAGCAGGGCGCAGGCCGGGTGCAGGCCGGGCGCAGGCCGGGCGCGGGCAGGGTGCAGGCAGGGTGCGGGCAGGGCACAAGCAGGGCGCAGGCCGGGTGCAGGCAGGGCGCGGGCCGGGCGCAGGCCGGGCGCAGGCAGGGTGCGGGCAGGGCGCGGGCAGGGCGCAGGCAGGGCGCAGGCCGAGGCCCGGCCGTGCCGCCGGTTGCCGTCAGAGGGCGGTCGGGGCCCGCGCGGCCGGGCCGGGGCGGGGCTGAGCCGGGCCGGGGCGGGCGGGGACTGAGGCTGACGTGAGGCAGACCGGCCGTGACGTGAGGCAGCCTGGGCCTGACGTAGGGGCAGCTTGGGCGTGACGTGAGGCAGCCCGGCCATGGCGTGAAGCAGCCTGGGCCCAACGTGGGGCAGGCCGGGTGCTGCTGCGGGGACGGCTCTGGCGCTCCCGTGGCGGGGCCGCTGCCCCTCTGCCAGCCGTGACCGGCGTGGCGGGGCAGGGCCGTCACCAGCCACGGGCGCAGGCAGCCGTGCTCTGGTCTGGCAGCGGAGCTGGGGTGGGTGCGGGGCGCGGGCAAGCTCCCCCTGCCCACACCGTCACGGGATGGTGGCATCCCTGCGTGGGCGGCGTGCCGGGGTCACTGGCGCAAGAGCCCGGTGATTCAGCCGGCGGGAACCGGGAGCGGCTGGCCAGCGGCGGGAAGGTCAGCGCTGGCCGGCTGTGGCCACAGCAGCGCGCTGACCTTGCCGGCGGCAGGACGGGCAGCGGGCAGCGCTCTCGGCGGAGCTGGAGCAGCTGCCTGTGCCCTGGCACCCACTGCCCCATCGTCCCCGAGGGCAAGCCGGAGCTGTAGTGCCAGGAGGGCGGCTGGAAGCCCGTGTCCCCCCGTCCCTACCCTGGCCGCAGTGCAACCATGAGCACCGCTGCCGGTGGCACCCCCCGTGCCCATCCCGGCCATCTAGGCCGGCTGAGCCTGGTGGTGGTGACGGGTGGGACCCGCTGCCCGCAGGCCGGGTGGGGATCCCAGAGGTGCTGCGGAGCAGGTGGCAGGGGGCTTTGGGTGGCATGGGGTGCACTGGGGAGAAATGGGGCTGGAGCCGGCCTCTGGCATCTCCCCAGCCTTGAGCAGGAGTGGGGTACCCCTCCAACGGGGGAGCTCCAAGAAGGGGGCTTGGGGGCAATTTCCATGAATCGCCATGCTCTGCCGATGGGGAAGGGCTTCAGGGAATCAGGCTGTGGGGGGAGTGTGTGGGGTAGCTGGGCAGGGCCGTGGCATGTGCCCCTGGCACATGCTGGCTGCCTGCTGCTGACCGGCTGGCCCTGGCTGGCCCGCAGCCCCCAGGGACTGGCCCAGCCCCACGGCAAACAGCACTGAACTGGGCAAGCTGACCCCTGGACTGGGCAAGGAGGGACTGCCCTGCACCCAGGGCCAGCGGTCACGGGGCTGCCCTGGCTGAGCCTCAGCACTTTCCCCGCTGCACTGGCTGCCTCAGCACAGCCCCTCCACCAGCGCGGTGGGTGCTTACGCCGACTCCTGCTCCCTCCTCCTGGCTCAGTCCCTGGAGCCCCAGAGCTCTTTCCCAGCTGTGGGAACCGGTACCGTTAAGCCCCCCAGCAGCACCGGGCAGGGCGGTGCTGCCAGCTCTGCTCAGTGGCGGGGGTCCCAGGGCCCAGAGTACTGAGTGGTGCCGGGGGCCTGGCTGCATGCCGGTGGTGGTGGGGGCCGGCTGGGGCTGTTTTCCTCTCTGTTTGCTCAGCCGTGGGGACGGCCAGTGGTGCGGATCAAGGCCGGCGTCCCCCCCGGCAGCCAATTGTCGGCCAGCTCAGAGGGGAGGGAGAGGGGCAGCCGCCCCGGGGCTTTCCCAACCGTGGAGGGGGCCACCATGCCAGCGCTGCCCAGCCTGAAACGGCGCCAGTCTCAGCCCACCCAAGCGTAAGGCTGGGTGATGCTGGTGGGGAACCGGGGCTTCCTGCCGGGACCCTGGCACCCAGCACTCCCCAGCTGCCCCCCTGCTTGCCCCAACCGCTGGTGGAGCTCGGGGACCCTGGTGCTGGGGTCATGGCAGCCTCAGTCCTGAGCACCGGCATGTCCTTTTGTGCTCCTCCTGCTGAATCCTTTTCCCTGGCGGGCCATGAAAAGGCCTTTATCCCCTCTCCTCCTCGTGGCCGGATCACACCCGGCAGGACCCTGTGCTGCCGTCTGGCCCTGGGACCGCCAGTCACCCTGGTGAGGGTGGGGGCCTGGCACAGTCCTGTCGGTGCCTTCCGCGGGGATCCAGAGCAGACCGCAGCTTCGCTGGGGCCGCACGAGCCGTATCTGCTCCTCAGTCGTCTCTGGACCAACCACTGTCCCCCGGGGAGAGGAGGGACATGGCTGTGGCTGCGTCTCTGTTTTCAGCCCAGTTATTTATATCTTTAAACAAGGATGCTACAGTCATGTGGGCCGAAAGGCGTCCCCGGTCCTCCCCTGCTCCCCAATCCCCAGCTCCCCAGCCATCTGCTGCCCTGCTGCTGAGGCCCTGGGAGCGTGCCTGGCCCCCCCGGGGCTCCCCCAGCCAGGTCTGCACTTGTAACGGCTTGCTGGGGATCTCACGTTTGAACGGGAGACCCCCCTGGGCACTGCAGACCCCCCAACGATGCCCCACATTTCCTTCCACTGCCCCGTGCCATGGCCCTGCTTCCGCTCCGCTAAACATTAACTGCCCACCCCAGCTGCAGCTCGGCCCTGGACCTGGCGTCCCAGGGAGGTTTGGCTGGGGGTCTGGCCCTGCGCCCGGCCCAGGCGGGTTTTGGGGTATAGGGCAGCCCAGCCCAGCTGTCCTGTGCTGCTGGCATCACCGTGTATCTCCTTGGAGGCTCTGGGAACTGCTTGTGCTCCCTCCCTTTCCCAAGGGATCCTGGGAGGTTGTGGTGTGGGATGCCGAGCTCCCTGTTGGATCGAGGACCCCGGGGCTCAGGGAGCTGATGGAGGGCAGCTCACGGCCTGGAGACCCTCAGGTCCCCTGCACGTGGGAGTATCCCCTGTGGGCTGGCAGGTCCTCCAGGTCTCCCTGCGAGCAGGGGTCCCCCAGCAGAGTGGGACCCTGGCATCATCCCGAGGGATAGCTGCCAGAGCATCCCTCCAGCAGCTGGTACCCCGCCCCTCTTTGCCCGCTCAAGGGAAAATGCTGCTGGCCCCATGGCCAGCTTTCCAGTGGGATGTGGGGAGCAATGGAGCCCAGCAGCTGGGGACACTGGGGAAATGGGCCAAGATCCTGAGAAGCTGCCCTGGAGTGGCGCGCTGGGTGCTGAATGTTTCGAAAGCATCACAGCCACGTGGGCTCGTTTGGCTTTAAAGGCATTTAAGTTGCATTTAAAGGCATTAAAGACCTTGCTAAGTCCTTGCTTAATTGCCTTAAAGGCATTTAAGCCCTTGCTGCAGGATGGCAAGCCCACGGAAGCAAAGCCCCTGGCCCTGGCCAGCGGGGCCAGCGGGGACATGGCTGCCCTGCCAGGGTGGCAGAGATGAGTGGGCTGCTGCCGGCGCCTCCGGAGGTGACAGGTGACAGAGGGGATGGTCGCCCTATGCCAAGAAGAACAGTTTGTCCCCATCTCTTAAGGCTCAGGGCATCCGCCCGCCCTGAAGTGCTTCCAAGCAACTGTGGTGCTTGATGGCTGGAAGCTAGAGGAGCCTGTGTGGGACCAGCATCCCGGCAGGGGCTGCGGGAGCTGGGGGTTCCCAGGACCTCCCTCCAAACCCCGCAGTGGTGCAGGGAGAAGTGGCAGGGTTACCCCAGGGCTTGTCCTCGGGTCCTTGGTTCCCGATGCCACACTTGGCAGGGAAGCGATTGAGCCCAGAGATAACCCACCCTTCAGGTCTGCTGAGCAGCGCTTTGCTTCTGGCTTCTGTAAAGTTAATTGGTTTCGAGGTTCCAGGAACAAACGAAGGAGAAAAACCCACTCTCCCGATGTGCGGGATCATTGAATGCTCTCTGGCAAGTTATAATTGCAAATCATGTTTTGAAATCGCATTAACCAATTAGTCCTTGTTGTTGTTGTGCCCTGCCACATGACAGAGTGTGCCGCGAGGGAGCCGGCCGTCAAGGGCGAGGGAGGGGGCCAGGAGCTGCCCCCCGCCGGCTTCCCCAGTCCTTTTCACTTGCTCCCCAGTGCTGGCACAGTGCTGGCAGTGGCGTCTGGGGGGGGTAGTGGTGGTCTCAGAGCTGCTGAGGGGGGTGCTGGGGCCGTGTCTGCGCATCAGAGGCACCCGCTGGCACGTTCCCGGCAAGGACAAGCTCCAGGCAGCTTCTTGCTCGAGAGGCCACAGTGGTGGCGGGGGGGTACACTGCTTAGGCTGCAGATCTAACTGTTATCTCCACCATTATCTTCCTGCCATCTCCCATCTCAGCCCTGGGAACAGCGGGCAGTGGCAGGCAGCAGGCGCAGAGGCCGGGCGAGGAATCCAAGCATGACAAGGAGAGCATGCTCTGGCCATGCATGACACCCACTCCTTCATGGCCGGGTCCTGGCTGCCCTTGTCCCACGCCAGGATGCTCTTGAGGCCAAGGGGATTTATGGGTTCACTTTAATCTGCTCCATCTCCGAGTGTGGCTGAAGGATAAAAAATAGGGCAGCTTTTGGCTGGGGAATTGGTGAGAAAGCAAACCGCACGGGGGTGGGCTGCAGGTGAGGGCTGTGGCGCGGCACAACGCTCAGCTCCTCACCACCGGTGAGGCAGGATGCTGCCGGCGGGACGCGCCGTGCCGCACTCCCCCAAAGGCTCCTCACATACGGGAATCCGGCGTCAAACTTTCCAGCCGGCTGGAGAAAACCACACGGCTGCAGTTTCGCAATCTGCTGGATCCCAGGCACAGGCCTGACACCACCAGAGCTGTGCAGGGGAAGCACTGTCTGCTGGGGTCCTTGGGGGGCTGAGAGGAGGGTTGTAGCCAGTCTCTCTCCCAGGCAGCCCCTGGCTGTGGCGAGGGGACCCGTCCTCATGTCGGCTCCCCCCTGTATGGCCAGCCTGGCTGTACAGGGCTGGAGCCGCCATGTACTGGCTGCAGGGTGAGGGGACCCTCTGGGACAGGCTCTGGGAGGTTTGGGATGTCTTTGCTCTATTTTCCTCCTCCTCACTGCTTTGATTTTCTGCAAAGCTTCAGCTGGGCATGGTGGGGATGGTGTGGGCATCTGCTTTGCTCAGCTGAAAAGGGGGAAACGATGGAGGCGGTTGTCACACGCTGGGCAAGAGACAGGATGATGAAAAGGGGGCATGGCTTCATTTGTGCCAACAGGAGAAGGGGAAGGGCGGCATTTGGAGGATGGGAAGGAGCTGGCAGGCTCTGAGTCACTGCCCACGCCCTGGCCCCCCAGCATGCCCACCCTGCCAGCGGGCACTGCACCCCATGCCGTGGGGCCGTGCTGCCTGTCCCCATCCCCAGCTGCCTGGACCATGTTTGCTTACAGGGCGGCAGCTCTTGGCCTCCTTTTACAAACCACAGCGAGGTGCGTTGCCGCCTGTCCCCAGGGCGTCTCCACACCGGTGCCACGTGTCTGGCGCCCGCATTTGCCAGGGCAGGGGAAGGGTTAAGCGGATGGCTTGAAACCAATCATGTCCATGGCTCTGGGTGCCTCCGACTCCCCCCTTGCCACCCTGCCAAACCTAGCTGCCTCTGGTCCCCCGGCATGCCAGCCAGCGCTGGTTCAGCAGTTACGCATGCTGCTGTTATTAGAAATTAGTTAATGGATGTCTCTGACCAAAGGAGAGCAGCAGTAACAGGAGCCGTGGGATTGCCAGGAGCGCGAGGAGGGCAGAGCTGCTGCTGAATATTTAACGTCCCGCAATGGCTGAGCGAGAGGGTGCCGTTGCTGCCAGTGGGGCGAGGGGAGGTTTTCCTCCTCCCAGCCTGATGGCGATGCTTGCTGCTGGCCAGTGGAATCGTTTCCATCCCAGGCCGCCCGAGGCTTCCCGAGGATTTATGAAAGATATGCGTAACACAAATAAAGCCTCCCAGCAATGCATGGAGCTGTCCTGCCAATGTGCGGCGGCTGTGCAGGGCTCGCTGCTCTGCATGGGGAGGTGGGTGTACCAAGCCCCAGCCTCGCTGCAGCATGGACCCCAAAGATTTTCCTCTAAGGTAAAAGCCAGGCAGGGCAGAGGAGCAGGAGGCAGTGTGGAGGTGACAGCCCTTGGGAAGGGGCAGGGAACCTACAGGGACACAGCTGGTGGCTGGCCAGGAGCTCCTGGCTCTCCCTGCAGTGCATGGGATGCTCTTGGGAGAAGAAATTTCCTCTTTGGGGCACTTCCTTGGGGATAGACCTCAAAATAGTGTCTCCATGAAAGAAGAGGTGTTTCAGCTCAAGTGGGGAAGTTTGATGGAGACTGGAGGAGGGGACCAGACTATTCCCCCCACTCTGGGTCACGTTGGGATGATCCCACATGGATTGTTTGCTCCTAGTGTCCTGAGGTGCCAGGGCAGCCACTGCGGGGGTGGCCGGCACCTCGAATGGGGCAGCCAGCTGGGCTGGCTTAACGTGGGAACGACTAGAGCTTCCCAGGCCGGGGGGAGAACCTGTCTGCGGGGGGTGCTGGGGAGGACCTTCCCCAGCTGTTGGGCGACTCTGCCCCTCCCTCTGAGGGGAGAAAACCCAGCACCCGCCCTCAATGCATGCTGGATTTAGCCCTTCAGGTTAGGTTAGAGCAACTGCAAGAGCCCTGCCGCTTCGAGAGCCAGTCGCTGGCCTCCGACAGCAGCCCCCGGGTGCTCGGGGTAGGGATACCCGGTGGGGCGTCAATACCCGGTGGGGTAGCGATGGCCACCGGGGTGGTGATGCTCGGTGGGGCACCGGTGCCGGGTGGGGTGGCCATGCCCAGTGGGGTGGGGATGCTTGGTGAGGTACCGATGCCCGGTGGGGCACTGATGCCCGGTGGGTGGGTGATGCCCGGGGGATGGCCATGCCCGGTGAGGCACCAAGGTCCGGTGGGGCGGCGATAGCCGAAGGAGGGGCGGCGGGCGAGGCGGGGCCGGGGCCGGGGCCGGGGCCGGGTGCGCTCCCCCCCCGCCCCGCGGCCGGTCACTCCCCGGCGCTGCCCCTGACGCTGTCCCGGCGGCGCGGAGATTGGGAGCCGCTGCTCTGGGGGCGGGCCCGGCTCCGGTTTAATCTCCGGCTCCGCCGGGATTACGGCCGCAGGATAGTCTCTAATCCGCGGCACCGCGGGGCTGGCCACCGGGGGCTGCTCGCCCCAGCCCGCAGCAGAGGCACCGCCGGAGAGGGGGGCAGGTAAGTCGTCGTCGTCGCCCCCCCCCCCCAGTCCTTCCCAGTCTCCCCAGTTGCACGCACCCCCGTGCTTTTTGCCTTCTCCTTCGAGAAACTCCGTGGCTCAAGGCTGCCGGGGGCTCGCACCCCTCGCCTCCCCTCAGTCGTCCGTGTCCCGTCGTGTGTCCCCCCCCGCCCCGACCCATCTCCCTTCGCCCCCCGCCCGGCCCCGCTCTCCTCCCGCAAAGCCCGGTGCTCCCCTTCTCCTCCTCCTCCTCTTCCTCCCGGAGCCGGACAAGTTCCCCCGCCGGCCCCCGGTGGCACCGGGGAAAAGCTCCGGGGCTCCGGCTGCCCTGGCAGGTGGCAGCGCCCCGGGGCTGTTTGCTTTGCTTTTCTCCTGCCACTTCCCTCTCCAGCTGCTGAAACCCTCCCGCGGGTGGGTAACAAATCCTGCGAGGGCAGAGGGAAGGCAGAGCGCTGCCTCGCACCCTTTCCACCCAAATGCCCAGGGAAACCTCCTGCCTGCGGCGTGGTGCTGGGGGGCTTCGGCGTCACCGCCCGCTTTGCGGGTAATAATAATAATAACAACGTCAACCCTCAAACGCTCTTTTCTTTCCCTTTTTTCTGCTTTAATTTTTAATCCCCCGTGGGAACAACATATGTTTCTTAAGGCTGGAAGCGGTCGTAGCCGGGATCGGGTGTCAGGGTACTGGGGCGAGGAGCGGTGCACGGCGGGGGGCACGGCTGGGGAGAGCGATGCCGGCCACCACGGGCGCTGCCGGGCCTTGGCTGGGTTGTGCGTGCGGTGCTTCTCCAGGCCGGGGTATTTATAGAGCCTGGCTGGCCAGGACGGCAGTGTGGAAAAGCAGGCGGCACATTGCGTTCCCACCGGCCACACGTGTCCCGTGCCAGCCGGCACGGCGGCCTGCTCTGCCCAGGGCGGCTTGCAAATGTCCTGCCAGAGAGAAACCTTCCCCAAGGGGAAACTGAGGCACAGCAGGCAGCTGCTGGCCTTGGGCTCCCCGTGGCGGGGGCTGGCTCTGTGGTGGCACGGGCGAGCCAGGGGACCCGGCAAATCCCCGGCAGGTGGGATGGAGGGAAGGCAGAGCCCTGGCGTGGGGCTGAGCCCTGGCTGGCTGCGGAGGGCATGGCTGCACTGAGCCGCCGTGGAGGAGACGGGGAATTTTCCACTGGCGTTTGGACCAAGCCCAAGCTGAGCCGTTAGACCTGCCCGGTCCCTGCTGCTGGCCACCGGCACGCATTCACCCCCCAGCTTTGTGGGGGCACCCCAGAGAAAGCCCTCCGTGCCCCGCGATGCTGCCCTGTCCCCCAGGGACCGAGCGCTGGTGTGCCCTGGCTCTGGTGGCCAGGGATGCTGGGGGACAGCAGGGGCACCCCGGCTCACCCGGGGACGGCATGGGGGGTGCCGGCACCACGGGGGAACCTGGCCAAGGCGCAAAGGGCCCCACAGCGCCTGGCCGTGCTGCAGCTGTAATCACACGCCGGGGCCGTAGCCACGGCAAACAAACAGGCACCGGCAAGGCCTATTTTCCTTGGCGCGTGGGGACGGGGGGAAGGAGCGGGATCCCACGAGCTCCTTTGGAAATGCAGCCCTTGAGAAAACAGAGGCGGGTTGGGGCCGGGCCCCCCGTGCCCCCGGCCCTCCTCGCCGCGTGGGTCTCGGCCGCCGCACGCCTCCCTGGCCACTGACGCAGGTCCGGGGCTGGCTGAGTCCCCCGTGCTGGCGGGGGGACAACCAGCGTGGTCCTGCTGTCCCTGGACCGGGGAGAGGACACCAGGGTGGCGGGATGGCCTGTTGGTGAGAGTGGCAGGGCTGGGGGCAGAGGTGGTCCCACAGGGCTTGGGCAGGTCGCGGCCCCTGGTCAGGACAGACTGCTGTGCTGGGGGGGCACACGAGGCCAGCCCCTCCTGGTGTCCCCAGCACTGCCTGCAGCAAATGGCAGTTTGGATTTTTTGCCATCAACCCCTCAACATCATCCCACCTAGGCCTGGTGTGTATTAGGGAGTGGGAACTCCTGGAAAGCGTCTTGCTTCTGAGGTGAAACACATCTCCAGAGGTGCGATAGAAAACCTAATGTGTTTTTTTTTTTAGGCGTTACCTGCCCATCAGTCCCTGCAATGCCACCATCTGCGCCACCATCCTCCCTTGGTGGCCCTGAGCTCCTGATGGGCAGTGCACTGGCTTTAAATTTAAAGCAACCACCAACATTGAGCCTAAAGCTGGCTGAGACGCTTTGGGCTCAAGCCGCTGTCCCATCGAGCCTCCCCTAGAGCCATGCTGGGTGCCACGAGCCTCACGCTGTGCCCACCCTGTCCCCGTCCCTGCTCCCGTCGCCATGCTGCCAGCTGCCTCTGCTGCCTGACCTTGTCTCGCACGGGCTCAACACCTTCCTTCCACACCGGGTTGTGCCAGTGGCAGCCTGGGCTGTCCTGGTGTTGGGCATGGCTCCCCTGCTGCTCCCTGGCCTCCAGACCCATGCCTCAGTTTCCCCACCACTCTTCCCAGCTCGCCTTGGTAGCAGTGCTTGGATGTGGGAGGACGTGGCATGGTGGTGGTGGCTGGTACCTGTCCCGTGGCCCCATCCTGGGGCACATGACCAGCATGGGATCGCCGTGGCCGAGCCACGCCATGGCTCTGGTGCTGGGAAACCCTCCCCATGCCCCCCCTGTGATGTTTGGGTCTGCAACCCCCTTCCTTGCGGTGCCTTTCCCCTCCCTGATGTGTTTCAGACCCTAGCACGTCCCTTGCTGCTGAACGGTGCTGGGGCTGGTGGCCACGAGCCTGCTGGCACATCCCCAGGATCGGGCAGAGCCATCCCCGAGGACAGGGGTGCTGCTTGTGGTCTTCGAGGGAAGACCCTGGGTGGACACCATTCCCTGCATGGTGTGGTGGGGACGGTCTGGAGCTGCCGGGGCAGGTGTCGGTGCCGCCACAGCCCAGCTAGCCAGGACAGCGCCTTCGAGAGCCACTTGCTCCTTCTTGCTGCTGCCAATTCTGCTCTGGCCGGAGCGCCGAGGGCATCGCCTAAGCCTGAGGCTGAGCCACAGTGTGGTATTTGGGGCTGAAACCCCAGGTTGCCCTGGGGCTAGGTGAGCCCAGGACTGGTGACTGCGCCGCCCAGCTCCTGCTGGGACCACGAGTGGGGTGTCTGGCATGGCTGTTTAGTGGGGCTATCTCATGAGGGTCTCCAGCAGGTCTGTTTGGGGAGGGTCTGCAGTGGGGCTACCCTGAGGGGCTTTCCAGCCATGCACTGGGCAGGTTGTCTCCAGTCGTCCCTCCCCACGGCTGCCGGTGTCCCCATGCATGTGGGGGGTACACCCCTGAATCCTCACCCCCACAGGTGAGGTGCACAGCCGTGCCCCTGCGTAGCCAAATTTGCCCTTCTGGGTGCCTGCTGCCCCGGAGAGAGGTGGGACGATGGCACTGCCTCTGCTTGGCTGGGAGGTGCTGGGGGAGAAATGCCATAGGTTTAAAAACAGGTTTGGGGTGCTAATTTTAGGAAGGCAGGTCAGGGGGAAGCCACGTCTGCCTGTGCTTGGGGGGAAGGGCAGGCCCTGCTCCCGCAGGGTCGGGCTGGCTCTGCTCCCAGCACCCGGGCTCCCAGCGCCGTCCCGGGGGAGGGTTCTCTGTGGAGGGGCAAAGGGAGGTGCGGGGGGGTCCCCGCTGTGTGTGCCTGCCGTCCCGGGGCCAGCCTCCCCGGCGAGGTGATGCTCAGGGACCCCCCCCAGGTTCGGGCTGTTGCCCCAGCTCTGCCCACACCCCCCAGAGCCCAGCAGCGGTCCTGGGGGCTGACCAAGGACCCCAAGGTAGGGGTCACCCCATCCCCAGTAACAGTCCAGGGGACTGACCGAGGACCCCAGGCCGGGGGTCACCCCGTGCCCAGCAGCGGTGCCAGGGGTGACTCCAGGGCTGGGGGCTGATGGCAGTGGGGGGACACAGCTGGTGCCCCTGCCTGCTTGCCCATGCTGCCTGTCCCTCTGGGAGGGCTCTGTTGCCAGCGAAGCTGCAGGGAACATGAGACCTCTGCGTGCCCGGCTCCGCTGAAACCCGAACAGCCACCTGGGCAGGCAGGCACAGGCAGGGGGGCCTTGCTGCCGGCCCCCCGGCACACACCGGCAGCAGTGGGGTACCTGGCTGTTAGCACGCAGGCCGGCAGCTGCGGCAGGCTTGGCGCTAAAGCCGGATTACCACCCGGAATAGTCCCGCGGCCCCAGCTGGGGCGGATTAGCCGGGATTCATCTGCAGAGGGAGAGGAGATGGGGAGGGGGTCTCTGCGCTGCTGGGGTCCCTGGCCTGGGGAAGCACCCAGCCGCTGCCAGGGAGACCCGGCGCCTGCGTCCCCCACGGGTGAGAGCAGTGGGTGCTCACGGGTGGGTGTCATGGGCTGCAGGGACATGGTGGGTCATCGCACCCCGGGCTGGTGCCACGTGGCACGGGCAGGGCTGGCAGGCAGCGGCTGCCATGTGTGCCGTACTCCCACCGGCATGGTGTGCTCTGGTGGGGACCGTGCCATGCCGAGGCTTGACTGGGGGAACCGGCACAGCAGAAGGGCCAGGTTTTCTCAGGGTGATACGCGTCCTCCTCGCCACGCTGTCGGGTGCGACGGACCCCCCCACCCGACGCATTCCGCTGGCATTGCCGACAGAGCTCCCCTGCCCCAGCCTGCCCGTTCCCGGGTGTGCCTTGCTCCTAGCTGGGATTTTCCACCTTTTAAATAAAGTCTGCGTGGAAGCGAGGTGTCAGGCGGAGAGATGCAGCCCCTTCCAGGACCGGATCCCCCGCTGGGGTGCCCTTGGCCCCCAGAGCGAGCCCAGGGCTGCCTGCTGCCTGCCTGCCAGGGCAGGGCAGGGATTTGGGAGCCCTGCCGCCCCACACACGTGTCCCCATCGTGGCGAGGCGGGGGAAGGCATCTGCGCTGGCCGGGACGCGGCGTGCGAGACCAAACGTAGCCTCCCCTGGTGCGCAGACGTGGCCGACGGGGAGGGTACGTGCCGCCCTATGCATACTGCTCGGCGTTCCCCGCGGGGGGGGCTGCGGGACGGCACTGGGGCCCGGCTCAGGCTGCCTGGCCATGCCGGAGGGTTGGTGGGGTGGACATGTCCCTGGTGTCTCTGAGCGGTGGGACAGCAGGAGCAGCCCCAGAGAGCCGGGACTGGGTAGGGAGAGGTGGGAGGTCTCGGTGCAGCGAGGCTGTCACTGTCCTTGTCACCCAGAGCCGGCAGGCAGTGCAGAGGCGCACGCTGGGAAATTAGTGCAGCTGGCTCAGCACCCCCAGGGACATGGCCCCGGGGGGCCACAGCGGGGGGGGGGGGTTCTGTGCCCACGCATGTGGCAGTGCCCATGCTGTCAGGGTGGGCGAGCGGGCACTGGGGCTGGCGGTCAGGAGGGGGACGATGCCAGGTGGCACACGTGCCGCCCAATGTGGCAGCGAGGACGGCAGCATCCCATCCGTGTGGCAGCCCCGCGGTGGGCTGGGGCTCTCGGGGCTGGCAGGCCACGGGAAGAGATCCCCGGGGAGATGCTCTTTGCCCGGAACAGAAGGTCCCCAGCTGAGGTGGGCACACAGGGACAGGGGTGAACCCGCTGCCCCCAGCCCTGGGGGGGGGACCCACGCCACCCCCCCGGGGCCATCCGCCACTCCATGTATTTGCTGTTCTGCCCAGCCTTATCGCAAGGCAAACAGCGACAGGCAGGGCACGCTCTGCCCGATCGAAGCATCTCCCGTTCCCTCCCCTTTCATCTCCCCCCCCCTTCCCCGGCCACCGCTGCCGGGAGACCCTGGCCAAGGGGCAAAGGCCGGGGCTGGCCGGGGAGGTGGCAGCGAACTGTGCCGGGACAGTGCCAGGGCTGTGCCAGGGCTGTGCCAGGGCTGCCCGGTGGGAGGAAGCGTCTGGGTGGCGGTGCTAAGCCCGGTGCATGCGAAATGAGCCTGGCCGTGCCGCTTGCTATTCCGAGAGGCACTCGGGGGAAGAAGCTGGTATTTCCTGAGCCGCCCTGCGAGGTGTAATTATAACCTGGGAGAAGAAAGGGGCTGCAGAGGAGAGCGCCCAGCCTCCCCGGCGCCCGTGGGGGAGCGGGCAGGGGGAGCTGGGCAGCTTCTGCCTGCCACGGGTGGGAGGCAGCGGAGCCCTGCCTGCGGGCAGGCCGGCGGTGCTGGGGGGGTTCGGGGAGGTGATGGAGCACTGGGGATCTGGTGGCCCCTCTTGAGCCCAGCACCGGGAGCGGTGGGTTCGGCGATGCCCGCCTGCGGCGGCGGGAAGGCGCAGAGTTAACGGCGGCGTTTGGACGTGCTGGCAGCCTTGTTCGTGCCTGGATCCGGCCCAAGCAGAGGCCTAGCAGAGGGGATAAATCATCGCCCAGCGCCTGCCCTGCGCTTCCTTCTTTTCCCCCGCACGGCTGAGCCTCCCTGCTCTGGTCCCCGCTGGCCTGCGCCTCGCCTCAGTTTCCCCACCGGGCTGGGTGCCGCAGGCAGGGTGGCCCAGCCGTGTCCCCCCCCCGCCCAGGGCCAGCCTTAGGGGCTCGGCCCCCCCAGCAGTGCTGGCAGCCGGCGCGTGGCCTGGGATGACCCTGCCTGGTCTCCTCGGTGGCCTGGATGGGCAGGGACAGGCAGGGCAGCGGCTCAGGAGCCTGGAGGTGCTGGCACCCACACCTCGCCATGTCATCCTTCCCCTGCGTGCCGGGGCGGGGGCTGCTGTCCCCAGTGTCTTCTTGCCCCCGTAGTGCCATGGGAAGACTTGCCTGGTCCCCAGGTCCACCGATCCCCTGGGAGCACAAAAATGGGCACCCGCCGGGACCCCAGGCACCGGGGTGATGGGGCAGCAGGATCCTCCTGGGGTTGGGGACTGCACCGCATCCCGGCCAGCCCTCGCCTCCGGCTGGGTGCCGTCGTCCCTCGGCCAGACATGGCCCCAATGTGGAGCCCCCCCAGCTGGCCGGACAGGACCCCAGCCCCCCAGGGTGGTGGGGGACCCTACCCCGGCTGACAGCCTGCCCCAGAAAGCCACCCGGTGCCGTTTCCCAGCGGGGCGGGGAGGGCTGGGGCTCGCACAGAGGCAGCTTTGTGCGGCGTGCCAAGGCATCCCGCGCTCGGCAGCCCGGCCGCCTTCCCCTGCCAAGGAGCTGTCTCCCGGCCCCGCGCTCTTTCCTGCTCCGTTTGTCCGGCCCTGACGTGCCCCTGAGCCCCCTGCCTTGGCACCCCAGCAGCACCGTCCCCGGGGCGGCGGGACGCAGGCGAGCCCTTCGCACTGGGCAGTGCCGCGGGCTTTACGTAACAGTGGTGGCTGGGGGGTCCCCGAGCTCCCCACCCCGTCCCCAGCTGCCCTCCCAAACGCCCCCGCTCGCCTGTCGGCACCCGTCTCCAGGAGGGGAAACTGAGGCGTGGAGCTGAGAGCTGTGGGCAGGGGAGCGGAGGTGGGCAGGCGTCGCGGACAGAGGCTCCGGGGCTGGGCTGCGGGCAGGGGAGCAGGGCGGCCCCGCGGGGTGGGCTGTGGGATGGCTGGCAGGGCCAGGGGACAGTCCCACCTGAGGACCCTCGTGGGGCTGTTGGAGCTGGGGTGAGCTCCGTGGGGCGTCGTGTGCTGAGCGGGCAGAAGGGAGAAGTCCAGCCATGGTGATGCCCGGCCAGGCATCCCTGTCATCCCTGGGTGCCCGTCACTGCGGTGCCACCAGCACTGGTGCTGAACCCGACTCAAGCATCCCAGGTGGATGCGGGACTTGTGGGACCCCACGCCAGCACCTCCTGTGCTCCCGCCCAGAGCTGGACCCTTGTTGCCCCCCTCTTGCAGAGCCTGAGGAGAGCCTGCAGCAAGCCCAGCCACCTCCCCGCCATGGACGCCACGGACGTGCCCCTCCAGGCCGAGATGGTGGAGCTGGTGCCCAACGGGAAGCATGCGACCGCGCTCACCGCCTCCGCCGTCCCCTCGCTGGCAGGTGACAGGTAGGGGCCCTGGGACAAGTAGGGGTGCCAGGGGTTTGGCAGGTCCTCCCGGCTGCTCCCTGCCGTTACGATGCCAGCCAGTGCTGCCCAGGCACAGGGAGGGGCATGGCAGACTCCGGCTCTGCTTCACCCTCACCCCCCTCCCTCCGGCGGCCAGGTTTGAGGAGAACCAGTCTGGCACAGCGGAGATGGAGGAGTTCCTGCCCCATGGCGCCGAGAAGAAGCAGACGCACTTCACCGATGTGAGTATGGTCACGGACACCGTGGTGGTGGTGGGATGGGGGTAGCTCACGGTGTGACTGGTGCATCCCCTCCCCGTTGTGTCTCCTGCGTGCAGTTTGAAGGGAAGACGTCTTTTGGGATGTCCGTCTTCAACCTGAGCAATGCCATCATGGGCAGCGGCATCCTGGGGCTGGCCTATGCCATGGCCAACACCGGCATCATCCTCTTCCTGTGAGTGCTGCACACCTGTGTGGGTGTGGGTGGGGGGGTCCAGGTGTGGGGGGCTCCTCCAAGGGGATCAGTGGGTGGCAGGGATGCGGGCGAGAAAGGAGTCCAGGGCTTGGGGTGAGGCAGGGGCCGGTGTCCTTCTGCCTGAGCAATGCCCATCCCTGGCATGAGCCTGTCTGCCCCTGCTGGGTGCTGTGCCCCACTGGGGAGGAGGAGGATGAAGGCTTAACTTCCTTAATACGAGAGCAGATTTCCCCATGTGACCCAAAGAACTCGGGTGCTGGCTCCCCTTGGGTGTGGGGACATGGACCCACAGGGCTAGGGCAGCTCCATGGCTGTGGGGTCCCCACACCCTGCGGCCCATCCGCCGCGTGAACACCCAGCTGGTGCCAGCGCAAGGGGCCGGGTGGCCTGCCTGCATGGGGTTTGCCCCATGGCTGTGTCCAAGCCCGGTGCTGTGACCCACTGGTGACGGTGCTGTCCTCTCGCAGCTTCCTCCTGACGGCGGTGGCCCTGCTCTCCAGCTACTCCATCCACCTGCTGCTCAAGTCCTCGGGCATCGTGGGTGAGTGCCGGGTCCCCAACGGGGCTGTGCCGGGGGGTCCCCTCCCAGCCCTCACCCCGCCACTGCTCCCCGTCCCGCAGGCATCCGCGCCTACGAGCAGCTGGGCTACCGAGCCTTCGGCACGCCGGGGAAGCTGGCTGCGGCCATTGCCATCACGCTGCAGAACATCGGAGGTGAGGACGGGGCTGGGGGGGGACGCGGTGGGGCAGGGACAGGACAGGACCGGAGCACGCTGGCGCAGCATGACCTTGGTCTGCCCCGCAGCCATGTCCAGCTACCTGTACATCGTCAAATCCGAAGTGCCTCTCGTCATCCAGACCTTCCTCAACCTGGAGGAGAAGACCACGTGAGTGCCTCCTGCCCACGCTGCCTGCATGCCTTCCCCCGGGCAGGCGCCGGGGCTTCGTCTCCAGCTGTGCAGCCCATGGCAGGGATTTAGTGCCATTAAGCCACTACTATTTTTGATAACTGTCAGTGCTGAATAAGCCCCTGGGTGGGATTAAACCGGGCTGAACTTCCAATCCCTGCTCCTCACATCCCCTTGGGATCAGGCTTTCCTCCTTGAGCAGAGCCCGGGGCTGCGGGGTGGGGGACGGGGGGTCTGGTTGGGAATGGGTCCCCTCCACCCCATTCCTGCATCCCCACCCGGCAGCATGGGGGGTGAGAGCCAGGCAGATGCTGGGCAGAGCTGCCACTGGGACCTCCACCAGTCTGGGACTGGGCGTCCAAGCCAGGGTCAACCCTGGCTGCTCCGGGCACTCGATTGCACATGAGACCAGGGCTGGGCAGGGGTCCAGCTCCACGGGCGGATGGGAGCAGCTCCCCCTGCCTGGGGTGTTGAGGACCTGGCTGAGCACCTTGCAGATGCTGGTACCCCAGGCTGCCCACAGGCAAACATGTGCTGAGAACAGCAGTTCTCAGCCTGCCCACAGCACCTCTAGCCCTTGGGGATGCACCGCTATGGGGGTTAGGTAGGACCCCAGCTCAAGGGTCCCCAGGGATGCTGGCCTCAGGGGTCCCCAGGGACACCATCTCAGGGGTCACTGGGGATGCCAGCACAGCAGGGATGCCAGCCTCAGGGGCTGCCAGTGTCCCTGGAGCTGCCAGCTCCGAGGTCCCCACGGATGGCAGACAGCCCCCCCACTGATGGCTGCCTGTGTGTCCCGTGCCCCGGCAGAGCGGGGCAGTGAGCAGGCCCTCTGCTTCCAGGGACTGGTACATGAACGGGAACTACCTGGTGATCCTGGTTTCCATCACCATTATCCTGCCCCTGGCCCTCATGAAGCAGCTGGGTAAGTCAGGGGGATGCCGCCTGTGGCACCAGGGTCTGGCACCCTGGGGCTCTGGCAGGGTGATGATGCCAGCCTGGGGGTGGTGGGCAAGGAGGCGACAACCAGCCAGCACGAGGGTCCTGCCCGCACCCACCAGTTGCTCTCATCCCTCCCTAGGCTACCTCGGCTACGCCAGTGGCTTCTCCCTCAGCTGTATGGGCTTCTTCCTCATCTCGGTGAGTACCTGCTGGCACATGCCAGCAGCTTGGGATGCCGAGCATCCCTTCTGCCAGCGTGCATGGCTCCGCCAGTGCTCGGCCAGGCTGCGTGCTATGGTGACAGTGGGGACAGCGGGGACAGTGGGCGCTCCGGGCTGTGGAGATGTCATGGCAGTGCTGTCACGCTGCTGGGTTATTTTTGGCTGAAGGAGCCGAGTGCTGGGGAGAGGGGAAGGGAGAGGGTGCCGGGGGGAGAACGGCGCGCACAGCCCTTCCACGTGCCGCTGCCCCGCTCTGCCCACTGCCCACCCTGGCAGGGGCAGGCCAGGGGGCCAGCATCGCTGCGGGGCACTGCCAGCAAAGGGTGCCCCATAGAGGGGTCCCTCCAGGGCCACCCTCCCTCTGGGTGCAGTGCTGGCTTGGGCGGCCGGTTCTGGGGGGTGGTGGCACTGGGCACTGACTGTCCCCATGTCCCCCGCACCCCAGGTCATCTACAAGAAGTTCCAGATCCCCTGCCCGCTCCCCGAGCAGGAGGGGAACTTCACGGGCAGCCTCAACGTCACCCCTGTCAGCACCAGTGACTACCAGAATGGCTACACCGTCCTCCAGGCGCCTGACCAGGGCACCTGCACCCCCAGCTTCTTCACCCTGAACTCCCAGGTAGGGACCTGGGATGCACCCCTGGGGCTCTGGGTGAGCCCCCACCCCGTGCACCCCATGAAGATGGGTGGTCCCAGCGCTGGTGGCACCCACCAGCTTGGCCCCCGGCGCTCAGCCACCCTTCTCTCGCGCAGACGGCATACACCATCCCCATCATGGCCTTCGCCTTCGTCTGCCACCCCGAGGTCCTGCCCATCTACACCGAGTTGAAGAAGTGAGTCCTGGGTGGGGGCACCCACGGGGAGGGGTGGGCTTCGTCCAGCACCCACCCAAAGGCAGTGCTATCCGGGTGTGGGACCTGCGCTGGGGCATCGTGGGGAGGTGGGTGATATGACCCTGGGATGGGTGGGTGGGTAGTGGGTGATATCATCCCCAGGAGATTGGTGATATAACCTGGGGTGGGTGGGGGGGTGTGTGACTGGTTGGTGGTGGGTGATCCAACCCACGACGCAGCCCAGGAAGGGGGACGCTGCCCCTGTCTGCATAGCCCGCATGCGCCCCAGGGTGCTTCGGCATCACCCCTCCTTGCTGGGTGGGTGCTGGGTGCCAGCAGGTGCCAAGGGGTGGGCTGGGCCGTGGGGGGCCGTGCTGAGCCCACCGTCTCCTGCAGCCCCTCTAAGAAGAAGATGCAGTGCATCTCCAACATCTCCATCATGGTCATGTACCTCATGTACTTCTTGGCCGCCCTCTTCGGCTACCTCACGTTCTACGGTGAGTCCTCGGGGAGGGGGCTGGGAGCCCTGCCGACATGCCGGCACCGGGGGGGTGGCGGTGTTGGGGCTCACCCAGCGGTTCCCCGCCGGTGCCTGCAGGCCGGGTGGAGTCGGAGCTGCTGCACACGTACAACAAAGTGGACCCCTTCGACGTGCTCATCCTGTGCGTGCGGGTGGCCGTGCTGACGGCTGTCACCCTCACCGTCCCCATCGTCCTCTTCCCGGTGAGTGGCCTCATGGGGCTTTGAGAGGGGAAACTGAGGCAGTGATGGGGCCGAAGCCCGGGGTCAGGGTGGCAGGGATCGGTGGGTCTGCAGGGATTGGGGAACGGGACAGGCTGGGTGTCAGGGACAGGGCTGAGGCAGGGGAGGGGGTGACAGGGACCAGCGGGACTGTGGGGACAGGGCTGGGACAGGGGAGGGGGTGACAGGGACCAGTGGGGCATCAGGGTCAGGGCTGGGGCAGGGGAGGGGGTGACAGGGACCAGTGGGGCATCAGGGTCAGGGCTGGGGCAGGGGAAGGGGTGACAGGGACTGGCAGGGCCGTGGGGACTGGGCTGGGAAGGGATGCTGGGGACCATCCTGCCTGTGGGGACAGGGGATGGGATGGGCCCTGGCTTCAAGGATGGAGCATGACACCCCATCCCTGTGCCCAGGTGCGCCGGGCCATCCAGCAGATGCTGTTCCAAGGAAAGGACTTCAGCTGGATCCGCCACGTCACCATCGCCGTGGTCCTGCTGACCTTCATCAACCTCTTGGTCATCTTTGCCCCCTCCATCCTTGGCATCTTCGGCTTGATCGGTGCGTGGCAGCACCCCGCTCCTGTCCCTTTGCAGGCACCGGGTGTTGTGGGCAGCATGCCAGCCCCTGCCCCTGCCTGGCGCTGGGCTTTGCCTGACCCCCCCGTGCCTCAGTTTCCCCTTCTCACCGTGCGGGGACCAGGTGCCGTGTGGGGGTTCCTAGCCCTGTCCCTGTCCTGGCAAGCTGGTTCCCACAGGGGTTGCCGGCCAGTTGCCACGCTGCCGGCCAGCACTTGCTCTTCCCCTGGGTATTTCCCTTGATCCCCCAAGCCAGGCTCCCCCCCCGCTCAGCACCCGGCTCCGTGCCAAGGCCCTGGCTGCGGGGAGGGGCATGGGGACAGGGCCAGGACACGGCGTCCCTGGGTTCCTGGAAGGCTTTGCCAGGGCTGGCGGTGGCAGGCAGGGGGACAGGACCTGGCCCGGCAGCGGGGCTGGGAGGGCTGAGCCGTGGGGCGGGGGCCCCCTGCCCGCTCTGTCCCTGTCTGCTCCAGGTGCCACCTCCGCTCCCTGCCTCATCTTCATCTTCCCCGCCATCTTCTACATCCGCATCATGCCCAAGGACAAGGAGCCACTGCGCTCCACCCCCAAAATCTTGGTAAGCATGGGAGGGGGATGACAGGAACGGGGGTCCCGAGGCTGGGCTGGGGACCCTGTCGCCCTGGCTGTCCCTGACCTGCTTCCCTGTCCCCGCAGGCTGCCTGCTTCGCCCTCCTCGGGGTGCTCTTCATGGTCATGAGCTTGAGCTTCATCATCATCGACTGGGCCACAGGTGGGGGGAAGAGCGGCGGCAGCCACTAGCCAGCACCAGGTGCCCACGCCAACCTTCCCCCCACCCACCGGTGCCCCAGGGAGAGCCGGCCCCGGGGCTCAGCCCCCGTGCCGCGGCCCTGCCGGGCTTCCCTGGGGACCTTCCGCCGTCGCTGCCCATCACCCGCGGCGGTGGTGAGGGGGCATGAGCCACGGCAGGTGCGGGGACCCCCCCGACCTGTGCCCAGGATGGGGCAGCGAGCCCGGGGCAGGTGCTGTGCCCCCACCCCGCTCCAGCGGGTACCTTTCCTGCTCCGCGCCTCAGTTTCCCCATCTGTAAAATGGGGAGAATAATACTGCCCTACCTCACCGGGAGCTGGCTGTCAGGTGGAGCTCGTCTCTGCACACCCAGAGCCGCCGGCAGCGGGCACTGCCAGGGGCGCGGGGCACTGCCCGCCGTGGGGGCCGAGGACCAGGGCACTTTTCTGGCCCCCCCAGACAGCATCGAGAGCCCTGATGAACAGTGTCTACGGGGGGCTGGAGTCTAGCGGGGTAGTCGGACCTGTGGCAGTGCCCATGCCCAAGCCACCCACCCTCTTCTCCTGCCATCCCCCAGTCCCTGGTGAGATGCCACCCCAGTGCTGTGGCATCACGGGGGCACCCCAGCCCCTGCAGGCAAGTGTGGTCCTGCCACCACGGCTGGCCATACCCAGCCCGCTACTCTTGAGCCTGCCGGGGGAACGGTTGGCTCTCGGTGCCCACGGATGGGACCCCGGTGACCCCCAGGTCATGCTTGGGGACTGGCCGCATCGCTTTGGGGAGGTGGCATGCCCACCGGGGGCTTGGTGCCCGCCGGCATCCTGCCCGTGCTGTGGCTTGGCTGCCCCGGGGCCTGGCACCCCTGAGGGGTGCAGGTAGGGGGCTGGGGGCAGTGCTCACTGGGGGCCAGCTCGGGGCTCTGGAGCCACCCCCCTGTCTGCATGCCCAGATGCCAGGGTGATGGGCACCCCCACAACCCAACCTGGCCCTGCTTGCCTTGCACCCAGGGCCAGCATCCAGGCCCCCGCAGCCCTCTCCCAGTCACCCACCCACCCACCCATCCATCCATCCATCCATCCATGCTGCTGGGATGCCCCACACCATGCCAAAACCCAGAGAGCAGCTCTCCCACCCCCCCACCTCCCTTCCCAGCATGGGGGAGCAACCCGGCAGGGTGGGCAGCACGTCTGGGGGGGGGCTGTCCTGCGGCAAAGTACATAAGAGACGTATTTTTTTACCGGGGTGGTGGAGGCTGGGATGCTTTTTATAAATACTGTATATAAGAGTAGATCTTTTTTAATGTGTTGTGTTGCTCTGGGTAGCTCTGTATAATGTACATATCTATATGGGGGGGGGGGGCCGCGACCCAGCACCAGTGAGGGGCACCGCTGCGGACCCTCGCCGTCGCACCGGGGCTGTCGGCTGCAGCGCGTCCCTGGCGTCCCTGTCCCCAGCCCGGCTGCCCCGTGGCCACCCCTGCGCCATTCCGGGGGGCGACGCTTTTAAATTATCCGTGGGGGCGATGCCTGTGCTGGCGAGGAGGCCGGCCGGCGAAGCCCCTGGCAGTGAGAATAAAGATGTGAACGTGCCCACGTCTCGGGCGTCACTGGGGTGGGCGAGGGGCTGGCGCGTGGGCTGGCACCTGGCACGCAGCGTCCCAGGACAGCACGGACACGCATGCACATGGATGCACGGACGTACATGCGGACAGCAGGGATATGTGGACGTGCACGCACAGGGTCAGTGCGCATGGTTGCACGGGCGTACAGCAGGGCGGCACAGACGTATGGACACACGCACACAGGGTCAGTGTGTCTGAATGCACAGGTGTGCAGTGGGACAGCACGGACATATGGACGGGCGTGCACAGGGTCTGCACATGCATGCACAGGCATACAGCAGGACAGCGTGGACATATGGACACACATGCACAGTGTCAGTGCAGATGGATGCACAGCAGAACAGCATGGACAGACATACAGACACATGCACATGGATGCATAGGTGTACATGGGGACAGCATGGGCATACAGGCGTGCATAGGGTCAGTGTGCTCGTGCACAGACGTACATGGGGACAGCAGGGACATACGGACATGTGCAGAGGGTCAGTGTGCTCATGCACAGACGTGCGTGGGGACAGCATGGACATACGGACACGAGTGCAGAGGGTCAGTGTGCTCGTGCACAGACATACATGGGGACAGCAGGGACATACGTGCACAGGGCCAGTGTGCTTGTGCACAGACGTACATGGGGGCAGCAGGGACATACAGACACGCGTGCACAGGGTCAGTGTGCTCGTGCACAGATGTACATGGGGACAGCAGGGACACACGGACACTCCCACACACCCAAGGGGACAGAGAGGCACGGACGCCCGCCGGGACACGGGCACGGGGAGGCGGGGACAGCAGCACACCGGCGGGGGCGGCAGGTCCACGGGGGACCCGCGCGCGGGGGCGCAGGGCTCGGCGGCCGCAAGGGGGCGCTGCGCTCCCACGCACGCACCCGGCCCGCGGGGCCCTGCCGGGGGGGGGCTGGCCCGGGGCAGCGGGACCCCCAGGGAGGGGGACACCCGTGGGAGCGGGACCCCTGGGAAGTGGGACACGCGTGGGAGCCGGGCTGGGGGGCTTTCCGTGCCCGGTGCCAGGGCAGCGGGTGTCCCCAGTGCCCCCCCAGCACCCCCCCGGGGGCAGCCCCAAGCCCCCCAGCCCCTCTCCCATGGCGTGGCGTGGAGGGGGGGGAGCCCCCCCCAGCCCGGGCCCCTCTCTCCCCCTGCCCGCGGGCCCGGGGTTTTACTCCAGCCGGCCCCAGGCCTGGGCACAGCGCCAGCTCGTTAGCGAAGCCTTATTAGCACGGCGGCCCGCTCCCACGGGAACGGCCCTGCTCCCTCCACGCTGGGCCCACGGGCGCTGCCCCACGGACCCCACGGAGGATGCTGCACCCCTTCTTCCCCTGGCACTGTGGCTTCTAAATTAGAGCATTCCTCGCTGCTCCCCCTGCCCCCCCCGCTCCGTGGGTGCCAGCTTGGGGGGTGAGGAGGGGCTGGGGGGCCCAGGCGGGTGGCGAGGTTCTGCCGTGGGGCTGGCACGGAGCTACGGCAGCTTCCTGGGCACGGGCCAGCCCCGCGGGGCAGCTGGCAGAGCCGGGCACCCTCCCGGGGCTGCGTGGGGGGTCCAATTCCCGAGAGAGCCGCTCTGGGAGGCGGGGAGGTGGGGCAAGCGCCGGGGGTACCCCCTGCCCTGGGCGAGGGCTGCCGGGTGCCCCATCCTGCCCGGACCCATCCTGCCCCATCCCTTGTCGCGGGCACCCCCAGCCCTGGCACCCACCGAGGAGCTCCTTCCTCCGGCAACGTGGCACGTGGGTCCCCAAGGGCTGAGCCCCACGGCCAGGGACGGGACAAGCAGGTCCCCGAGGTCTGAGCCGCCACCCCGTGACACCGTGTCCCCACAGAAGGTGGTGGCCCTGAGACGCAGCATCTCCCCACCCCGCCGGCCCCAGGGCTGCACCTTCCTCTCTGCGTCCAAAGCACCCCAGCCCCAAAGCGCAGCACCCAGAGTCCATCTCCCTGCCCACGTGTGTCCCGGGGTACACCGAGACCCCGCGCCCGCCCGTCCCGGGGCACCACCGCGTCGCACCGCACGCCGGTACCCGTCGCGGCCCCGCGGGGGCCCGTCCCGCCGGGCAGGGATGAGGCCCCGCCCCTCTGCCCGCGGCGGCCCCGCCCCCGACAGACCCCGCCCCGACAGTCCCCGCCCCGACAGACCCCGCCCCTCGCCTTCTCCCTCCCCTCGTCTTGCCCCGCCCCTCGTCTTGCCCCGCCCCTCGCCTCCCCCCGCCCTTCCTCCGGCCCCGCCCCCGCGGCGGCGCGCAGGGGCGGGGCGGGGCGGCGCGGGCAGGGCGGGCAGGGCCGGGCAGGGCAGAGCCGCGGGCGCGCGCAGGCAGCCGCCGCCGCCGCCGCCGCCGCCGCCATGGGCTGCACCGTGAGCGCCGAGGACAAGGCGGCCGCCGAGCGCTCCCGCATGATCGACAAGAACCTGCGGGAGGATGGCGAGAAGGCGGCGCGGGAGGTGAAGCTGCTGCTGCTGGGTGAGAACCCCGGGACACCACCCCCACCCCCCCGCCGACACCCACCCCCCCCTCCCGGGACACCCCACGGGCTCCCCCGCCCGGCCCTGCCGGAACCGGGCAGCCCCGCCGCCTCCGCCCTTGCTGCCCCGGAGCGACCCTGGGTACCTGCCCCGGGGATCCCCCAGGAGTGGGATGCTGGCCCCAGCCCAGCCTGCGGGGTTCCCCCCCCCAGTGGGGTGCTGGCCCCACAGCAGGCCCCAGGGATCCCCCCCAGGAGTGGGGTGCTGGCCCCACAGCAGGCCTGGGGGATCCCTCCCAGGAGTGGGGTGTTGACCCCATCCCAGGCCCCAGGGATCCCCCCCAGGAGTGGGGTGCTGGCCCCACAGCAGGCCTGGGGGATCCCTCCCAGGAGTGGGGTGTTGACCCCATCCCAGGCCCCAGGGATCCCCCCCAGGAGTGGGGTGCTGGCCCCACAGCAGGCCTGGGGGATCCCCTCTGGGGTGGGGTGCCAGCCCGACCCCAGGTTTTGAGTAGCCCCCCTGGAAGCGGGATGCCAGCCCCACTCCAGGCTTTGAGGATCCCCCCGCTGCGAGTGGGGTGCTGGCCCTACAGCAAGCCTTGGGCATCCCCCAGAAGTGGGGTGCCAGCCCCTCCCTGCTGCGGTACCGTACCCCCAACTCCATCGGTGTCCAGCCTGGGCACATCCCTTCGGAGCACAGGCCGGGGGGGGATCCCCACCCTCCTGGTGGCTGGGCCCCCCCAGCAAAGGCCCTGCAAGTCTGGGCACCCTGTCCTGCCTGCCTGGGACCCCCCGGGCTGCACTGGGGGGCTCCTCTGTGGGCTCCCCTCGTCCCTGCCACAGACCAGCTGGGGCGGAGGTAACAGGGCCGACGGGTACCCGCTGTCCCGCGCCACCCCCCACCGGGGCACTGGGATGGGCCCGAGCCCCTCCATCCCACCTTGGCCCTCCCCTCGCTGTGGGGGAGCGGGGGGCTCGGGCAGCAGGCTCTGCCCCGCGTGCTGCCCGCAGCAGGCAGGACCCCGCACAGCCCATGGGCGTTCTGCCCCACGGATACCCGATTTCATACCGATAACGGGCCGCTCACGCTCTTCAAAGCGCCCCGGCGATGCTGCTGTGGGCGTTCACAGACCTGCCCTGTGCCTGCGGGCAAGGCAGCCGCTTATTTATTTTAATTTATTATTTTTTTTAATAACTCCCAGTTGGGGTTTTTATTCCCTTCCCGAAATTCCCAGGGAGAGCCTCGCTCTAGGTGTGACGCGGGAGCACGCGGAGCTCCCACGGCACCGTGGGGCGGCGGGAGCCGGGACGGGCAGAGAAATCCCCGGCTGCTGCCGGGGGAGCGCCGGCAGAAAATGTCTTTCGGCTCGTCGCCGTCGGCAGAGGAAGCAGCCGGCAGCAGGAAGTCACGCCGAAATCCGGCAGCCCTTTATTTGCTCAACCCCTGCCTGCCTTGAGAAATACGTAATTAACGCCTTGAAACGCTCGTTTAACAGAGCGCTTGGGTTTTTCATTTTTATTTTATCTTCGCCTTGGCGTGAGCTGTGCTGGCGGCAAGACCCGTCCTGGGAAGGGGGGCCGGGTGGGGGTCTGTGCCGTCCGGGGGGGGCTCGCCGGTTGTGCAAGCTCGCTGACCCGCTTGTTTCCGGGGAGGGGAGGGCACCGGCAGAACGAAACCCCACGGGGTTTGCAGGCTGTTGGGGAAACACGTGGTCCCCCCTTCGCCGCGAGTTGTTCCTGCACCGGGCCTTGCCTCTGGCTCGGCTCCACTCGGACCGCTGCCCGGTGTGAAATAACGGTGCCCTGGGGGGTGCAGCCGGCCAGGGGGGTTTGGCATCTCCTTTCTGCAGGGGACCAGCTGGGATGGGGAGCATTACCCCGGTGCCGTCGGCTCTGGGTGCCTGGGTTGGGGGAGCCCAGCCAGCCGGCACTGAGCATCACTGAGGGGCGGCCGGGGGCTCGGTGGTCAGGGAGGATCGCGGTGTGGGCCGGCCAGCCGGCATCCCTATCCCATGTCCTGCTCTGTGGCAAAGTGGAGGCAAGAGGAAGGGGACGGCCACGCTCCCTTCTGCGAAGGCCGGCATTTACGAGCGGCATTTCTGATCCTCAGCTGGTTTCTGAAGCCAAAAATAGAGCGAAATGGCTCTTTTTTAATTTTTTTTTTTTAATGTTTATTTTTTGCCCTCACAGCTGTTCAGGTGTAAATAGCGCTGGAGCCTTGGGTCACTACTGCCGTTTCCGAGCTGAGCCGTGGCCGGAAAATCCTCCCAAGCAGGCAGAGAGCGGCTGGGGAGGTGGGGCCGGCATTGCCCCCCCTGGGGGCTGCTGCTTGCGGCATCCCCCCCTCTGTGAGAAGCCCTCGAAGTGGGGACGCAGTGTCAGGTGGATGCTCCCACGTCCCCGCTGCCCACCCTTCCTACGGCTTGTCTTTTTCCCCATGGTCGGAGGAAGCTTTGAGGAGAACTGGGGCCTCGCGTGAGCCCAGGCGGGTGCTTTTTGGTGAGCACCACGGCTCTTGGGCGTGCTTGGCAAGGCAGAGCTCCGCGGTCCTCCCTGGGGGCTGCAGCCCTCCTGTGTCCTCCAGAAATAGGGAGGGAAAATTAGGGAGGAAAGAAAACAAGGAGAAAAATAGCTTCACCCTTTGTGTCGAATCAGTCCGCGGCATGAAGAGGAGATGGTTCTACCAAGCACGGTGTGGTTTTTGCTGGCGACTCGTGCCGTCTGGCAGCTGCAGCTCGGAGCTGCCAGTGTAGCTGGGCAGGACGTGGTGCGATCGGAGAGCACCCATCTCGGTGTGCGGCAGTGGTGGTGGGAGTGTAGGACTGTGCTGGCCACTGGCACCGCGGAGGGCTTGGGGCTGACCGGTGAGGCCATCTCGGCTCAGTGCCGTGCCCTGTGTGTGGCCATGTGCCTGCTTCTGCCTTTCCTTCGCCATGGTGGGCGAGCTGGAGAGGGATGGACATGCGCTGTCGGTGCGGTGGGGACGGGCAGGACCCCCGCGATGGCAGCCGGGAGCACCTGCCGCTGCCTGGAGGTTTCCTCTGCCGGCTCCGGCAAATAGGTTGCGTGCCGGGTAGGTTGCGTGCCGGGTAGGTTGCGTGCCGGGTAGATTGCGTGCCAGAGAGCTCCGGTGTCTGATGGGGAGAAGACCCAAATGAAGCAATCTTACCCCCCCCCCCCCCAAATGAAGCAATCCCCCCCTCCTTGCTGCTGGAAACCAACAACCTCCCAAGGTTTTGGTGCTGGGAGAGGCCAGGAGCCGCTGCCGGCACCTGAAAGCACCTGGAGCATCCGCCCCATTCAGCAGCGCTGCCAGCACCTCCCGATGCTGCCATCGGCTCCTTGGCATCGCCAGGGCTCAAACTGCTGGAGTCACCAGCCGTTTCTGCTGGGCAGAGGTGGAAGTTGGGTTCTCCCCAGCCCACCTCTGCCCGCAGGAGCCAGGATGATCGGGGAGGGATGCAGGATCACTGGCAGGCAAGCAGTCCCCACGTTCAAAGCTCCTAATTCCTTATCTTCCTTCAGAGGATTAGGAAAGCAAAAGGATTTCTCGGCTGCTCGGGAGGCGTTAGAAGCTGCGAAGGCGCCCGGGGCAGGGGAAGGTGCTGGCGGGTTGATCCTGTGGATCCCCAGCAGTTTTCAGTGCTGGAGGTGCAAACCCTGGGGCGAGGATGCTCCCCTCGCACCCCACCCGGGCTGGGTCGCACCGGGGTAGGTCGCGCAGGCAGCTGCCTGTACAAGATCCTGCCTGGGTGAGCCAGTAGCTGGGGTGAGGGCAGCTGGGGCAGGGCTCAGCGGCTTTATATTTTTTTTTCAGGGCTTGCATAAAAATAGAGGAAGGGAGGGACCAGCTGCGACTTTCGGAGGCTGCGTTGCCCCGGCTCTGCCCAGGGCTCGCGTGTGAGCTGCCTGTTTTGCTGCACTTTGTCCTGTCTTGGGGTTTTGTTTTCGTCCTCCCTCCTGCCCCAGCCCAGGGTGATGGGAGGGGATCGGGCCCTCCCTTTGGTGGGGACACTGGTGGGGCCCCGGTGGTGTTTCTGGCCACGGACCAGGAGGTGTCACAGTGCAGGGGGAGCAGGGAAGAGCTCGGAGCTGTTAGATCTGGGTGTACCCCACATCCAACCCCCTGGAGCTGGTGGCCAGGCTTGGGATGGGATGGGAGGAGGGAGCCTGGCACCCACGCCCTGGGATGGGTCACCCTGATGTCCCCGCTGGTGATGTGCCGGGTGCAGGCAGCTGCCCTCTGCTCCGAGATGAGCTAAGGCTTTGCCCAGGAGAGGCCGCAGGCTTATATGTATATATTTTTAATATATTTTTACATATATGCATTAGAAATATATTTTTATATATTGCTTTTTTGTCTATATGTATCGCTCTTTTGTATGGAGCAATGTATAAATTGATTTATATATATATTAAAAAGCACATATATATGTTGCTTTACCTATATATATATATAGCTTTACAGAAGAAGGTGTCCCATGGCTGAGCCTGCCCAGGGCTGTGGGTGCCAGTGGGTGCCCGAGCGCCGCTGCCGTAGCCGTAGCCGGCCTGGCTTCTCCGCAGCCACCAGGTTTCCTGCTCCGGGCTGGAGCGCGGGTTTCCGGGCCGGAGGCCGGCTGAATCACCGGAGCTGGGGGAGCTGAGTAATCCTCCATCCCCGCTAGCAGAAAACCCAGGCGGGGGGAGCAGGGTGCTGGCGGCATCCCGGCTGTGCCAGCGGGTGAGCCTGCACCCTATCAGGGTGGTATGGAGGGGATGATGGCACCCAGGCGTGGGGGCTTGGCACCACCGGGGGCGGCTCTCAGGCACGGGCTGCACCAGAGCCACTCCGGGTGTTTGGGGCAGGGGGGGGAATGCAGGGAGCATCATGGAGCGGCTGGGGGGGCGCGGTGGGTGACAGTCTTCAGGAACCCCCTTTTCTAGGGCTGAGCCCCAAAATTGATGCCGGTGACCCCAAATGTGTCTGGGAGGAGGGGACAGCTCGCTGCTGAGCCGTGCGGGTGCTCTTCCCCAGCCGTCCCGGTGCCGGCACAGCCGGTGTGGGGGGCGAGGGCGCCAAGGTGGCTGGTGCCAGCGGAGGGGGAGAGGGACTGCTCCGGCTATGGCAGGGGCAGAAACAGAGCAGCAAAGTTCCAGGATTCCTGGAAAAAGCCTGGCACAAGGATAGTTTTGTCCAGCTTGCGAAGCCCAGTGGCCCTCGTTGGCGCTGGGGGTGTGTTTGCCATGCCCCCCCCCGGGAAACCATCCCCAGCCCACCTCCTCCTTCCCCATGTGCTCTGAACGTCCTTCTTGCTGCTGATTTATTTCTATTTTATTTATATTTGCGGTATTTTTTAAATGTGTCTCCATCGGCTGCCTTGGACAGGGGGGTCTGCACCTCCCCAGTCCCCCCCAATTTTTTGGGGTCCCGCCTGGGGACGTGGCATCCCACCGGCTGCCGATGTGCGGGCTCCTCTTGGGAAGTGGCCAGCCCTGTGCCGGAACGGAACGGCCCCTGGGAAAAACGCCCTATGTTGCTGCGAGGTTTTAAAAAAAACGCGATTATTTTTACAGCAATTTTCCATCTATTTTGGGTAGGAAGGAAAATGTCGAGGGGAATCTCTTTTTATTATTATTTTTTCAGTCTTTGGGTAACTGCTTTTAACACACACCTTTGAAAGTCCAGTTAGATGGGGGTGGCGAGATGGGGTGGGGTCTGCAGCTGTCCCTCTGTCCAGCTGTCTGTCTGTCCTGCAGGGAAGGGGATCGGCGGGTTTGTCCAGCAGTAAAAACCATCAGTAAATCCATGCTCAAATAATAGCTGCTGTTTGCCAGGCCAGGAAAACTTGCCGGCACAGTGGCTGGGGACGGGGTGCTGGGTGCTGGGGATGGGGATGGCTCCGGACCCGCTGGCGGATTGAATTCCAGCTTCTCCCCCGTAATAAGGAAAATTTTCCAGCTGTGCATCGCTTCCATCCACGCCTGGATATTTGAAGGCGTAAAACAGGATGGTGCCGTGCTGCAAGATGGAAAATCCCCTCTCAGCGATGTGGGGTGAGGTGGACCCTGAAACCTGTGACCAGCTCCTTAAATATATGGCATTAAATATATGCTGGCCAGAAAGCATCTTAAATCATGGGCTGCAAAATATATGTTGGCTAAATAAATTTTTTGCTGGTGGATTAACAGGGTGTTTTGGAGCTGGGCAGCTGCTTGCTTATTTTAAATTTTTGAAGATTATTTTTAACAAAAAAAGGGGGAAATTGGCTCGGGAGAGAGCTCTCCTCCTATTTTTGACAGGCACTGCTCTGGGAATGAGCGCTGCCCAGTCCGGGCAGGGCTGGAGGAAGCCCGGCCGTGGGATCAGCCCATGGTGGGGAGCTTCTCTCCGTCTCCCCCCGATGCACCAGGCCGGCACGGGGGGGTCCAAAGGACGCGAAGCCCCTCCGGCACTGCCTGCCTCCTGCCTGGTTTGGGCAGGAGGATGGAAGCCAGCAGCTGGCACCCTGCCCGGGGATTGTTTTGGGGCTGAATGGACGGCAGCCGGGGTTTTCCGGGGATTGGAAACCCTTCCCCTCCACCGTGTTTGCCTGGGGGAGGCTGGGAAGGGTCCCCCCCATGCTCAGCTGGGTGGGAGCCGCTGGTGCTGGGGTGCCCATCAGGCCCTGGCCGATGCTGGGGGTGGCACGGCGGTGGGGAGGCACGCAGCTTCCCTGGCAATTATCTGGCCCCTTCGTTAGGCGAATGCAATGATCTGAAAGGGAGATTGGAGTGGGGGGACACACTAATTGCTGCTGCCCCGGCTTCCTTCTGGACGCTGGTGGGGTAGCCGGGGAGCGTTATTAATTCAGGCCTGAATTTCTGCTCGCCGCAAGCCTGCGGGCTCTCGTGCCGGGTGAGCTCCCGGCAAGCAGAGGTGCTAGCTTGAAATGGGGGGGGGGGCAATGGCACGGCTACCTTCTGCAGGCTGCGGGGAAGGAGCCCGGAGTCGCGGGGGAAGTTTGCAAGGGAAATGGCTGGCCTCGGTGGCTGCCGGCTACTGCTGCTCTGCCGGTGGCTGTCACCCTGCCGGGAGCAGGCAGGAGGTCCCAGGGGTGAGTTGTTCCCTCCTGGGCAGGGAACAAATGTCAGGCAGAGCAGGAGACTGGGGAACGACTGTCACCTCACCCCAGGGACGCTTGTAAGCAGGGTCTTCCCTTGCCTTGTGCCTCAATTTCCCTGTCCGGGCACCCACTGGGGAAAGGCACGGTGAATGCAGCCGGCTCTGGCCGCCGAGCCTGGCGGTACAGGGCGGTATTGTCAGAAACCAGAGGTATTTAATGGAAAAAATGAAGGGATATGCTGAGTCCTTCCCCCTGCTGCTCCCAGCTCCGGGCAGGAGTTGCCAGCACTGACCACGAACACCAGCTGGGCTGCGCTGGGTGCCGCGTCAGCATCCCAAGGGCGCCGGTGGAGGCTGGGTCGGCAGCGCCGGAGAGTCCCCGCCGTGCCAAATGCTCACCTCTGGGCTGAGCAAAGCCTCTCCCTCAGCATGTATGGCATGGAAACCGTGGAGTGGGGTGGTCGTAGCAATAAATGTAGGGTCTGTATAGCCTCAATATGGCCCCAGCCTCGGGGGGCTCCATGCCCTGAGCAGCACCCGCAGTGATATCTGTGGGGTACGTGCCCATCACCTAAGCTGCATTTATGCCGGTGCCACAGGCATGGGCAGAAGGCGTTTGCTCCCTGCCGCCATGTCTCAGCTGGCATGATGGACTCTGTTTTTCCCGGTTAATTTTAGCATAATCTCCATTTTTTAAAAAATTTTTTTTTTTTTAAGTCCTCTGTAATCTCTCTTCCCCCTCTGCGGCCGTGCCGGCGCAGCCCTGCTGCTGCCTGCTTGGGGCCCCCCGTAAGGGCAGCTCCATGACTGAGGGCAGCAGCGAGGGGACCCGCCGAGAGGGTTTGGAGAGGCCGCAGGGATGGACTTGGCTTGGGGGGATCCCCTGGGATTTGCACCCAGAGGCAAGGACTGCACTGGTCCTCAGCCAAAGGGGGCTCATCCTGCTGGGGGTCCCGGGGCAAGGCGAGCCAGGCGCTCATCCGCCTCCGTGGCACTCCCTGCCTGGAGAGGGGACAAGGGACATGTGCTGTCTCTTTCCGCTTCCCCTTTGAGCTTCCCCTTTCTTGCAGCCAGGGTGACTTTGCTCTTTCCCTGCTCGGAGAGGGAGGGCTGGGCCAGGAGCTGCACGTTGCCTGCATGGGGGTGACGTCCCCAAGGGGAACAGAGTGGCAGAGGGGGAGCTTTAGGTGCCCCGGCCATCTCCTCTGAACCCCTGGCATCCTGCATTTTGATGCTGAAAAATAAACTCAACCCAAAAGCCGTCGGCTTTCCCTGCTGGCAGCCGCCTCCGCAGCCAGGCTGGGGCACAGGACCCGGCAGGCTGGAAAGTGCGCGCTATTTAAAAAAGCAACCCGGGGGCGGCTGATCCCACCGGGAGCCGCTTGAGCTGGCTGGTGGAGGCGGCAGTTTCTTCCCGAGTTCCCTGGGGTGCCAGGCTTTGGGTGCCCAGCTCCCTGCCCGTACCTGGTGGCACGAGCATCTCCGCATCCTGGCCGCTGCCAGCTCCAGCCATGGGCATGTGGTGGGGCTGATGCTCCATTGTCCCCGGGCGCAGTAGGGATGCAGGATGTGGGATGCGGGATGTGGGATGCAGGATGCAACAGCTAAGCTCAGGCTCTGCCTGGAGCTGGGATGGAGGGTGATAGGAAGGGCTTAGCTCCCCATTGCAGGGGGCTCCCCGCTCCCAAGCTCGGCCGAAGCTGGGGCTGCCAGTCATCTCGGCTGCAGCATGCCAGGACCATGGGGCAAACATTGCTGTGTTGATGGCATTTTCCTGGCCCGGAGCAGGTGTCATTTCTCCTCTCTGGAACTATTGCAAGGTCCCCCCCAGGCTCGCCTTTTCCTCCCCCTTTCTTGGCCCCGATATTCCCGGTGCCTGTCCAAGCATCGGCTCCAGCCGATGCTGGGAGCTCTTCTCTGATAGCTGAGGCATCCACTGCCCTCCCTCCCTGGGCTACGGGGGTCCCAGTAGGGTGGGGGTCCCCAGCTTCAGGCAGCACCTCACTGCTTGTCCCCCTTTCTTGTTTCTTCACAGGTGCTGGCGAGTCTGGGAAGAGCACCATCGTCAAACAGATGAAGTGAGTGGTCCCCACACCATCGCTGCAGCCGGCACCATGCAGGCCTCGGCCACGGGCTCCGAAACTGGTGGTGGCTGGGAAAAGCTCCCCATGCCACAGAGCATGGGTGGCGAGCAACACCCCCGGGTGCCCCGCAAAGGGCTGACCTTGCCTGTTTTTTCTCCCCTGCCCCAGGATCATCCACGAGGATGGCTACTCAGAGGAGGAGTGCCGGCAGTACAAAGCCGTGGTCTACAGCAACACCATCCAGTCCATCATGGCCATCATCAAGGCGATGGGGAACCTGCAGATTGACTTTGGAGACTCCTCCAGAGCGGTGGGTGCCCTCCCGCTCCCGCCGCGCCTAGGAGGGGTGGGGGTTCTCGGGGAGCAAAAGCAGATGCACCCAAAGCTGGACCAGGATTAAGGGTGGCCCTGCCCAAGGCCTGCTGCTCCCTGGCTGGCTGTGACCTCCTGTCCCTGGTGCTGAGGATGGGAGGGACCCAAAGTATAACCCATGGGTGTGCACGGGCCCTGATGGCTGCAGGGGTGGTGGTCCCGCTGCTTCCCTTGGGTCTCGTCCCCATCCACCACTGGAGCTCCTGCCCTGCTGTCCAGGTGGGACGTGGTAGGCTCCAGTCAGGTCCTTCGGGGCAGAGTGAGCCCCAGTAACCCTGTGCCAATGCCTGAGCCCTGTTTTTTCCCTGCAGGATGATGCTCGGCAGCTCTTTGCGCTCTCCTGCACCGCCGAGGAGCAGGGCATCATGCCAGAGGACCTGGCCAACGTGATCCGGAGGCTGTGGGCTGACAATGGGGTCCAGGCTTGTTTTAATCGCTCCCGAGAGTACCAGCTGAACGACTCCGCTGCCTAGTGAGTACCCCTGCTCCTCTCCCCCAGCTTGGCTGGATCAGAGCCCTGCGGGCAGCATCACTTCTATTGAGCAACAGAAAATCCCCCCGGGGGCTGCTGTTCCCCATTGCCAGGCTTGGGGGCTGATGCTGCCACTTCCCGCCCGGCACTGGGGCTGAGCTGGAGCAGAACTGGGAAGGCAGATGTTTCAAAAGCTGTTTCCTCCCCTGGCAAGGTGCTGCGTCCCCTGGGAGGCGGGTACCGGGGCATCCCCCTCCTGCTGCCACTCCGTGCCCACTGCCCTTCCCTGGGCATGCTTTCCCCTGGCCTCTGCATCCTGAGATGCCTTCCCCTGTGTGAGCATAGCTGAGAGTCGTGCCCATCCCTCTGCCTGTGGGCATGGGCCATGAAGGCAAGGAAAAGCCCCAAAGCAAGCACTGGGGACCCTTATATCTGAACAGGATGCACAAGAGGGTTTTCTTTTTCCTTTTAAATGAATTTATACGGAAGGACTTGATATTATGCTGGCGTATTAGCTGGCAAACTGGTGTTGAGGTAGATAAATTGCCTGCATCTGGTTGGGTTTATCCCTGAAGAGATTTAATAAATAAGTTAATCTGCCTAAAGTACGATTGCTGGAGAGGGCGGTGCAGCCGAGGCTGTGCTCAGCTCACATGGTGCCCTCCTGTCCTCTCTGCCTAGACCCGTTGTGGTAAAGCAGTGCTGGGGGGAGCTCATGGTGTGCTGGGAAACCCCCACCAAGGCTGGTCCCACTGAGGATTGAGCGCCCTTGGGACTTGCCACCATCCTGGGGGCTGCTTGGTGCCCTGTGTGCCAGCCCAGCCGTCCCCTCCCGCTTGGCACTGGCAGGTCCCTCTTCTGCACTGAGGTCACTGGGGTGAAGAGGTTGCAGGAAACCTCCTGGCAAGCACCGAGCCCGGAGAAGCTCCTGGCAGTGTTTTCCTCTGGCACCCGTGGCTTTTGCTTCTTCCTGCCTGGCACCTGCCCACCCTCCCCAGCCCCTGTCCTGCTCAGCCCCATTGCTCCCCAGTCAGCGCCGGCATTTCCTGGCAGTGCCGCGCTGTGCCGTGGGTGCTGGTTTGGAGGCACGGGAGACCCGGCAGGTGCCTGGCAGCTCACGTGCACAGTTCGAGCAAATATATCTGCAAAGTGTCTGCAAATTGAGCATTTGCCGTAAGTGCATTTATGGAGCGTTTGGCACGTTACAGGGGTTGGACAAGTATTAATTAGGAGCCCCCTCCAGCTGTTGCTCCAGCCTTTTTCCAGCCCTGTGGAGATGCCAGTATGGTAGTTGATGCCCCGTCCATCCCTGTGGGGATGGTGCTGTGCCCATGGTGCCGCTGGCTCAGGGCACCCTGGGGGTGAGGAGCCCCGTGCCGTGCCCAGCACGCAGCCCACCTGCACCCCAGCCCTCTGCAGCAGCCCCCAGCCTCCTCCTCCACAGCCCCTTGGGGTGCCAGGAGCTCAGGGTGCCGGTGCTCACCGGCACCCCGGGGGCTGGGTGCGAGGTCCGAGTGCCGCCGGCACCGCGCACGGCCCTGCCGCTGTGTTTCCTGTTTTTTTGTCAGCCGGAGGCCGCCTGTGTTTCCGGCTGTTTTCGAGCTGCTCCGTGGCGGCGGCGGCGTGCTGGCCCCCCCGCCCTCGCACCCGCAGCAGGGTCCCGGGGCACCCACCCGTGGCTTCGGCTTTGCTCCGGCACACCAGAGGGCTTCCCGGGAGCTGGCGAGCGGCCGCGCTGCCATCAGAGCCGGGGATCCCCGTGGCCTCGCAAGCTGTAATCTGACTTTCACCAGATTACGGGGCTGCAAAGGCCTTAATTAGCGCAAGCCTAATTTGCTTAAAGGAGCCTGTTTATAATAACCCAATTAAAGCAACGTGAGCTGGAGAAATCGAAACCCGCCTTGATCCCCCCCCCCCGGCAACCCTCGGCCGGTCTCGGCTGCCTGGGGACCGAGCCACCATCACTGCCAGGAGCTGGGGTCTGGCAGGGCTGGGGCAGACAGCAGGGCAGGCGATGCCACCCTGGGGGGCTCAGGATGGGCAGCAACCCCACGGCCATGCTGCTCCCCATCCCTCCGGCCGCCCGCCTCCCGCTTCCTCCCAGGACGCCAGCCCTTTGTGTTTTTTGACTATAAATGGCACGGCGCCATCGATTGTTTCCGCCGGCGCTGTGGCCGGTTGCCATAGCAGTGAATACTTTCCTCTTGCCATTTCCCCCATGCAAACGGCCGGGGGAACAGGGGGGAGCCCCCCAGCCCCGGCTGCGTCCCCTGCCCAGTCCCTGGTACCGGCACGGTGCCCCCCGAGCCCTCGTTCCCGCGCGTCCTCTTGCCGTCCCAGTGGCTGGCTGTCCTGCCCTGCCCTGCCCGTGTCTGGCAGGGCCGTGGGGTGACCCCGGGGTGCAGATGGGGTCTGCTGTGCTGCCCAGCTTGGGCGCTGCCCACGCCGAATGGACGATGCCGGGCTGTGGGCAGGGGACTCTGGGGCGGTGTGGGGATGCCCCATGGGATTTGGATGGGTCGTGCCCCACGGTCCAGCTTCCACAGCGCCTTTCTGCTCCCTCCCCAGCTACCTGAACGACCTGGAGAGGATAGCCCGTACCGACTACATCCCTACCCAGCAGGACGTGCTGCGCACCAGGGTGAAGACCACCGGCATCGTAGAGACCCACTTCACCTTCAAGGACCTGCATTTCAAGTACGTCTGACCCTTTCCCTTTAGCGTTTTCCAAGGCAAAAAACCAAACCCCTCCCTCCCTGTGCCGGGCTGGATCCTGCTTGCACGCTGCATGCAGCGAGCCCCCCCTGGGTTTGCTCATGGCGGGAGCTGCTGCCTCGGAGAGAGCGGAAACCGCCGAAATAGCTGGAGCAGCCTCAAAAACGCCTCGCAGGGCTCAGCCCGGGGGCGGATCCAGCCTCTGGCGAGGAGGGGAAGGGGGAAGGCATCCTCCGGGTGCGTGACGCTGCTTCCGTCGTGGGAAGAGCGCTGGGCGGGAGCGGGGGGTCTTGGGGTCAGGCCCCGGTGTTGCTGCCCGCTGGCACCCCGGGGTTGCTTTCCACTGAAAACCCAGGGGAAATAGTCAGGGCTTCAGTTTCCGAGGCAAAAAGCCAGCATTGTGCACATCCCGGGGGATTTAGTCACTTTGCAATGGATCTGCTGGGGTCCTCTCTGAGTGCGGGGGGCTCGCGGGGACCCATGTGCCACCCCGGTGGGATGGAGGGGCTTGGTTGTGCATCGCCAGGGCCGTGCTTGGGAGGTGTCAGCGGGGGGGAGAGGATGATTCGGGGAGAGGGCACGTCAGCGAGGAAGCCACCCCGCTGGCCGAGTGGTTGGTGGTGGATGTGGTGCTGCTGCCGGGCTCTTCGTGGAGGCAGGGCATCCTCTGCCGCCTGCAGCGGGAGAGGCGTGTGGTGCACCAGGATCATCCCTTGAGTCCTCGTGCTGCCTGCAATCCTGCTGAGCCCACAGGCGCTCGGCTGAGCACCGGTGGCTCCCCTCGGTCCAAGGTCCCCGGCAAAACTCCGCAGTGCCCTCTCCGGAACGGGTCTCTGAGAGACCTGGAGCCTGGCTTGAGGGAGCATGGTGCTGACAGCCCCTGGGAAAGGTGGCCTGATCCTGCCTGGCTCATGGCGAGGATTTGCTCTGGCTGGATCTGAGCCCAGACACTGCCCTGTCCCTGGGATGGGTGGCAGGTGCCGGGGCAGATCCGCGGCACTGGCAAAATCCCTGGGGTGGAGGTGCCATGCTCTGCCCGCCCTGGTGCTTTTTCCCAGCACAGCTCCTGCTCTGGGCAGCTGGGGAAACTGAGGCAGGGAGTGGGGCGAGGGTGGTGGGACCGGGAGCTGCCACCCATTGCCATGCTGCCTCCCTGCTGCAGGATGTTTGATGTGGGCGGCCAGCGCTCAGAGCGGAAAAAGTGGATCCACTGCTTCGAGGGGGTGACGGCCATCATTTTCTGCGTGGCCCTGAGTGCCTACGACCTGGTGCTGGCTGAAGACGAGGAGATGGTGAGTCAGGGGGATGGAGCTGGCACCGTGAGCCATACCCTCCTTTGGGGGTCGGGGGAGCACCTCCTCCTCTGGTGGCCACCAGTGCCCTGGCCAGCACGACCCAAGCCTTGCAGGGTCCTCAGCATCCCCTGCCCGGGCAGGCAGGAGCAGTGGCGGGGGGTGGCAGGTTGGGCAGCAGTTGGGTGGGCACTGCCTGGTGGTCCCTGCCCAGCTCAGGCTGCTGTCTCCCTTGCCAGAACCGGATGCACGAGAGCATGAAGCTGTTCGACAGCATCTGCAACAACAAGTGGTTCACGGACACGTCCATCATCCTCTTCCTCAACAAGAAGGATCTCTTTGAGGAGAAGATCGTGCACAGCCCCCTGACCATCTGCTTCCCCGAGTACACAGGTACCAACGGGGTCCCTTGGTGCCCACCCTGGCAGGAGGAGCAGGCAGCACCTTGCCCAGGCAGTGTAGCAGGAGATGCTGGGGATGAACATGGTGGCTTTCCTGTGCCCGGGGAGCGGTGTGTTGGGGCAGCAAGTGGCGTGCAGTGGTGTTTGAGGTGCCCCAGGGGGTGGGAGAAGATGGAGGGGGACAAGGGGCAGCAGCCCTGGTGGGGTTTAGCTGAGGTTCACTGTGCCTGGGGAGCATCAGTTTGGTATCAGGGCGGTGGCTGCGGCGGCATGGGGAGCTGAGCTGAGCCCAAACCCCTTCGGTGTTGGTGGCAGGGGGGTGCCAGTGTCCCCGGGTGGCCATGGGGCAGCCCAATGTCTCCTCCTCTCCAGGGGCCAATAAGTACGACGAGGCGGCCAGCTACATCCAGAGCAAGTTCGAGGACCTGAACAAGCGGAAGGACACCAAGGAGATCTACACCCACTTCACCTGTGCTACCGACACCAAGAACGTGCAGTTCGTCTTCGACGCCGTCACCGACGTCATCATCAAAAACAACCTGAAGGACTGCGGGCTCTTCTGAGGGCCGGCGCTGCCCAGGTGGGTGGTGGTCTCAGTGGTGACTCCCAAAATGGGGTGGTCATGGAGCATCCTCTGGGGATGGGACGGGCGCTGCCTGCCATCCCACCATGGCACAGGTTGGTGGTGGGTGCCCGTGCGCCCATCCCCAGACCCCACCTGCTCACCACCTGCTCTCTCCTAGGACCCCTGGCCGCGCCGGTGAAGGAAGGACCGTGCCGCCCCCCTACTCCTGCTTCTCTTCGGATTCATCCCTCTGCCCCCACCCCATAAAGAGACTTTTTGGGTGCCAGCGTGGTGGCAGGGCCTGTGTCGCCCCTGCCACCCATGCTCCCCCACCCCCATCCTCCTCCTCCTCCTCGCCAGCGTCGCCCTTCCTGGGGAAAACGAGGTTTTAATCTTGGTTTTTAAACCCTGAACCACTCCAGCCCCCCAGTTCATTCGCTCCCGAGCCCAGGCGCTCTCATTGTTTACATTGCAAGTGTTGCTGGCACGGGGGGGACACAGGGGTCCCCTCGGGGATGCCCACCCGGCCGAAAACACGACCGATGACATTCCTTTTAGTAAACCAGAAAAGAAAGAAAAAAAAAAAAAACAAAACCATGCAAAAAAACCACACCACACCGGCTGGGGCGAGGTTGCTTTTTAAAGAAACCTTTTTACCAAACTATTTAAAAGCATCAAGTGCTACGTGGTGGCGATGTCCTCCATGGCCAGCCCACCCCCCAACCGTGTGCCTTGGGGGGGGTCCACGCCCCACCCCGCCTCGCTGCCCCCCACCCTGCCGCCCAGAGGGATGGGCAGCCCCCGGCAGGCAGTGGCCGGGCAGGAGGGCGGGCAGGGGGCTGCTGCCCGCTGCCTGTATTCCACCCCCCCCTTCTTTCTAAGCCTAGTTTTGTAGGGCTAGCTGTTGCATTGGGCGAGGAGAGCCCGCTGTACAGAGCGGCCCCCGCTGTCCCCCCCCGGCCCGGGGGGGCCCCCTCAGCTGGTGCCCGCGGCCTCGCTTTTCCCACAGGATGTTTTACCGAATTGTTCACATGGTTTGAAATAATAAAATGTAGAAAGGAAAAAAAAAAAAAAAGAGAAGAAAAATATATATACTGACCCCTCCCTCCCCTGTGACCCGGGGGTGGGCATGGGTGTTTCACCTCTGCAGGAGGACTGGAGGGGCCCGGGGGTGGGAGAGGGACACGGGGTGGGCTGGCATCACCCTGGGGGCTTGGCAGCATCCCCTGGGTGTGGGAAGTGAGGGTAGCAGCGGGACCCTTGGGGAGGGAGCTGGGATGTTGCCGGGGGGCTGAGGTCCCCCGGGGGTGCTGGCTCAGCAGCTGTGGGTGCTGCTGGGGGGGGGGGGCATGATCACCCACTGGCCCTGTAGCAGGGGAACGGTGGCACCCAGGGGACCCCAGTACCACGCAGTCCTCGGGGACACCCAGTGACCTGTGGCCCTGAAGGAGATCTTGCACCCAGCAGCCCACAGGGACCCCCCAGCTCCAGGGGACACCCATGGACACCCGGGACCCAAGGCACCCGCAGCACCCCCCAGCTCTAAGGGGTACCCAGGGAATTCCAGGACCCCCCAGCACCCAGGGGAGCCCCCACCACCCCTCAGCTCCAAGGGCTACCAGGGACCCTCAGCACCCCAAGTTTCACCCAGCACCAAGGGGCACCCAGAGACCCCCAGCCTCCTCAGCACCAAGGGTCATCTGGGGACCCCTAGCACCCCCAGCTCGGAAGGGAACCCAGGGGCCCCTAGGAACCCTCAGCCTCAAGGGGTATCCAGGGACCCCCAGGACCCCTCAGTACCCCACCAGCTCCAAAGGGAACCCAGGGACCCCTAGGACCCCCCAGCTCCAAGGACTGCACAGGGACCCCCAGGACTCCCCACCACCCCTCAGCTCCGAGTGGCACTCAGGGATCCTCAGCCCCCCCCAAGGGACCCCCCAGCACCCCCAGCTCCAAAGGGAATCCAGGGACCCCACCAGTTCCAAAGGGAACCCAGGGACCCCCAGCACCCAAGCTCACCCAGTGTCCCCCAGAACCCAGCAGCACTGGGTGCCCCACAGCACTGGCCGGCGGGAGGGCTGGTGGGGAGGGGGAGCGGGGCCATGCCCCCCACCCAGGGGTGGCTCCAGGGCCGAGTGGGTCAAATCCCAGGGGTTTGGGGCAAGTGGAGATGGTTGCAGAGGTGGGCTGGGGGCAGCGGTGGGGCTGGGCTCCAGGGGAGGGGGAGGCCTGGGCTGGGGAGGGGGGGCTGGGGCTGGGGCTCAGAACAGCCCGCAATCCTTGAGGTTCTCCTTGATGATGATGTCAGTGACGGCGTCAAAGACGAACTTGACGTTCTCGGTATCGGTGGCGCAGGTCATGTGGGAGTAGATCTCCTTCACGTCCCGCCGCATGTTCAGCTCCAGGAACTGCAGCTTGATGTAGTTACCCGCGTCGTCGTAGGTGTTGGGACCTAGTGGCGTGGCAGTGAGCGGGGTCCCTTCCCGAGCCATGGGTCCCCCCGCCACGGGTGCTGGCCCAGCGTCACCCAACGCTCCCCTGGGTGGGCAAACCTTGCTTGGTCCGTGAGCAAGGCTAGTGCAGCATCGCTTGCATGGGGTGCTGAGGACACCTGGTGGGTGGCTGCTGCAGGGTGCTGGCACCCAACCCTTCACCGCACCCCACCACCACCCACCCTGCACCCGCCGGGAGAGCCGCTGCCACCCTCACCGTCGTAGTCGGGAAAGCAGATGCTGAGATGGGCCTTCTTGATCTTCTCCAGGAAGACATCCTTCTTGTTGAGGAAGAGGACGATGGAGGTGGTGGCAAAGTAGCGGTGGTTGCAGATGCTATTGAAGAGGTGCAGGCTCTCGTGCATGCGGTTCTGTGGAGGGACACAGCCCCATGGTGACCCCCCACATTGTGACGGGGACAAAGCGGAGGCGGTATAGGGTGGTGAGCTTTCCTCACCACTTCGTCATCCTCCACCAGCACCATGTCGTAGGCGCTGAGGGCCGCGATGAAGATGATGCAGGTCACCCCCTCGAAGCAGTGGATCCACTTCTTCCGCTCCGAGCGCTGGCCACCCACATCAAACATCCTGGACAAGACAAGAGGGGGTCAGCACCCCCCAACCCCTGCCCACCATCCTGGCACCAGCCCTCACCGGGGGCTCGGCCCTCACCTGAAGTTGAGGTCTTTGAAGGAGAACTGGGTCTCGATGATGCCAGTGGTCTTGACGCGAGAGCGCAGCACATCCTGCTCCGTGGGGACGTAGCCGGGGGTCACCAGGCGCTCCAGGTCTGACAGGTAGCTGGCCAGGCACACAGCAGGCACGAGACAGGGGTTGGCAACCCCAGACCCGACAGCCCACCCCCAAAACCACCCCCACTACGTACTAGCCAGCCGAGTCATTGAGCTGGTACTCAGAAGCGCGGTCGAAGCAGGCTTGGATGCCTGTGTCCTTCCAGAGCCGCCCGATGATGTCCGACAACTCCTTGGGCATGGTGCCCTCCTCAATGGTGTCTGAGAGGTGCAGCAGCTTGCGGGCATCGTCCTACAAGGGAGAAGGGCTCAGTGGGGCTGGGGAGCTGGGGGACACCCCCCTGCCCAGCATGGGGTGCTTCTCACCTGGCGAGCCGAGTCCCCATACTGGATGTTGAGGGTGGTCATGGCCCGCACGATGGCCAGCATGGACTGGAGCGTGTTGCTGTAGATGATGGCGATGAACTCCAGGCATTCCTCCAGTGAGTAACCGTCCTGGTGGATGATCCTGGCAAGGGAGGGGGGGCGTGGGGCTGAGCTGGGTGCTGCGGGGTGGGGGGCACCCACGGGTGCAGCATAGGGGTGGGTGGAGCACTGGTGGACGGGATGACCCATGGGTGCAGTATGGGACTGAGCTGGGCGCTGTGGGTTGAGCAAGGCACTAAGGGGTGGGTGCACCCCGTGGCTGTGGCATGGGGCAGGCACATGGCACGGTGAGGCACGGCCAAGTGGCACCCCTTCGCACTTACTTCATCTGCTTGACGATGGTGCTCTTCCCCGACTCCCCTGCTCCTGCGGGGACAAAGCACGGGTCATGGCAGTGCCCACGGCAAGGGCACCCCTGGCTGTGCCCCGCGCTGGACCCCTGGGACCCCCGGTGCCTGGCACGGCTGGGGGGCCCTGGTGGCCATGCCAGGTCCATGGCTCAGGGCAGGGGGATTACAGCCTGGTGCCAGCAGGCATTAGGGTTGGGCTGAGCTATTGTGGCTAATGGGATCTGTGGCAGCTCAGCCGGGGACATACTCGGGAACCCAGGGAGGGGTAGGGGACATGGTGGCATCGCAACCCCACCACCCACCACCCGATGCCCCAAGACTGTGCAGGGCAGGAGGACGTGCCCTGGGCTGGGCCAGGAGGGCAGCGATGGCACCCATGGCCCCACGACATCCAGGGCACCCCAGTCCTTGGGCACCACTGGGGCAGCTGGGAGGGACTGGGAGGGACCCACAGTTCTGGGGGACTGTAGGGACAGACACAGGGGTGGTGATGTGAGCTGCATGGGGGTGCATAGGAGGATGAGGGAGGCTGCTGGGTTGGGGTGCTGGTACGTGGTGTTGGTGAAAGCTCTTGAGATAGGTTGGTTGAGGTTGGGGGGGCTGGGAGTGGGGGGGATGTTGGGAGGGCTGGTTGGGTTTGGGGGACACCTGGAAGCTGGGAGTTCTTAGCTTGGGCTGTTCAGATGGGTTGTTGGGTTTGGGGTGCCTGGTGGGAGGGGAGCGGGGGGGAGCTGGTGTGCAAGTTGTTGAGATGAGCTGGTTTAGGGGACCCTGGGAATGGGGGGCTGTTGGGGTGGCCTGGTTGGGTTTAGGGGTGCCAGCGGGGCAAGAGAAACATTGGGTGGCCTTTTAGGGTGGGCTGGTTGGTTTTAGGGGTGCTTAGGAGCAGGGGGCTGTTGGGTGGACTGTTGGTGTAGGCTGGTTGGGTTTAGGGGTGCTGGAGGCATCAGGGAAACTTTGGGTGGGCTGTTGAGGTGGGCAGGTTGGATTTAGGGCTGCCTGGGAATGGGGGTGCTGTTGGGGTGGACAGGTTGGGTTGAGGGGTGCTGGGAAGTGTCAGAGGAACATTGGGTGGGCTGTTGGGGTGAGCTGCACAAAGGATGGGTATCTCCCTCAGGGTGTCCCCCCCCATACCCAGTAGCAGCAGTTTGACGGTCCTGGCATCCTTCTCAGCGTCCTCCTTGAGCTTCTTCTCCAGCTCGCGGGAGTGCTTCTCCTCGGCGCTGGCCCCGGCGCCCATCCTCGGCCCCGCGGCCCTGCGGCTCACCCGCTCCTTGGAGGTCAGCACCAGGATGGGCAATGAGCTCCAGCCCCCCGCCGCCTCCAGCGCTCGCGTCCCTGCGCCCGCCGCGCCCGCCACCGACTGCCCCGCTGCCACCACTGCCCACCCAATGTGGGCCAAGGACGGGGCCAAGGTCCTGGGGGGCCGCCCGGCAGGGTGCTGCGCTCAGCACCCGTGGCTTAAGCTGGGGCCCCCCCTCCCGGCCTCCCCAGATAAACCCCCTTAAATCTGCAGCGGGCTGAGCTCAGCAATCCTGCAGCTCCCAGCGTCAGCGCTTCTGCCGGGGGGGCCCAAGGCCGGCCAGCCCCCCGCTTTGCCCCTGCCCTGGGGCTGTGACCCGGCCACCTCCGGGGATGTGGGACCCCCACCTAGCTCTGGCTTTGCTGTGGAGCCTGGAGTGGGGGGCTTGGAGCTGGGGGACTCCTCTGGGGTCTGGTAGAGGCTGGGGGCAGTGGGTGGAAATGGCCCCATTGTCCCCAGCTCACGCTGGTCATACCCCCTGCTCTGGACCAGTGCCCACAGTCCCCTCCAGTAAACCATCCCAGTGTCCCCAGGTCCCTGTGCCCAGTGTCCCCAGGAGCCCCTCCCTCTGTGATCAAATGCCAGCCCCAGTCACCCCACCCCGTGCCCCCAGACCCCCTTCCAGGACCCTCCACCAATGTCCCCAGGCCTCCCGGGTGTACTCCTTAGTGTCCCCAGCTACCCACCAGTACACTTCCAGTGTCACCAACCAGCCCAGCATCACTCTCTGGAGTGTCCCCAGTTGCCTCCAGCAACACTTGCACAATGCTCTCAGGGGGTGCCCGAGTACCATCCCCAGGGTCTCCAAGCCCAGTAACACTCCCCAAGGAGAAATCCCAGTATCCCCCCAGTGTCCCCAGGCAATCCCATTCCCCCCAAAGTGTTCTCAGGATATGTCCCCCCAAAAAACCTTGCCCAGTGTCCAGGGGCACCCCAGTGCCACCCCCGTGCTCCCACACCAACCACAGTGACCCCTCCAATGCCCCCAGGCCGCTCGGTGCCCCTCCCCAGTGTGCTTGGGCCACCAGTTCCCCCCTCCCGCGTCCCCAGCGCTGCCACCGTGGCCACACCAGCAAGACTTAGTGTCCCCAGGAACATCCCAGTAACCCCTCTGTGCCCCACGCCCCGGCCCCCAGCGTCCCCAGGCCCTGCCAGGACTCCCCCAGGTGTCCCCAGTAGAGCCCAGTGCCCCCGTGTCCCGACCCCCCCGCGCTGTCCCCAGTGCCCCCCCGCACCGCCGGGCTGGTGCAGCGCCGACCTCGGCCGCCAGGGGGCGGAAGGAGCCCGCCCAGCTCCCCCAGTACAGCCCTGCGCCGCCCCAGCGTGCCCAGTACTACCCCCAGTGTAGCCCCGCACCTCCCAGCACTGACACCGGTGCCTCCCGGGAGGCTGGTACCACCCCCGTTGCCCCCTGTACCGACTAAAGTGTTCCCAGTACGGCCCGGTATCGTCCACTACCACCCCCAGTGTCCCCTGTAGAGTCCGTCCCCTGCCCCATGCCTGCAGTAGCACCAAGTACCAGCTCCCAGTATCAAATCCTAGTGCTCCAGTACTTTCCCCAGTGCCCCCAGTACTGACTCCGAGTGCTCCCAGTGCCTCCAGTAACACCCAGTACTGGCCGCTAGCCCAGACCAGTGTACACCCCCAGCGTACACCTAACACCTCCCCGCATCCCCCATCCCACCCAGTGCCCACCCCCACCACCCTTAATGCCACCCAGTGCCCCCAGTGTTCCCAGCACACCGCTGCTATGTGCATGCCCAGGGCCCCCCCACTTCCCACCTGGCTGCAGCCCAGTCTTCTGCACCCCCCAGCAGGGCTCAGGGGCAGAGTTAAGGGGATTAGGTGACGGGGGCCAGGCAGCAGAGCAGCCCCCGACTGCCTGCTCCCTGCCCGCTCCCCGTCCCCAACACAGCACACGCAGGCACCCACGTCCATCCCAAAGCCAGTGTTTATTTGGGGGTGTCCCCGGCTGCAGTGGGGGGCACTTTCTTGGCCCCAGCCACCCCTGCGCTTCCCATGTACAACTATTTACAACCCCCCACACCTGCCAGGGTGCCCCAAGGGGGCAGCTAATGGGCTGGGTGCCCCGAACACCTGTGGGTGCCAGTGCCAGTGAGCACTGGAGGCTCCTCGAGGTTTTACCCCAACATGGCCCCTGCTCCTTCCCTTCCCCACCCAAAGACCCTGGCTGAGCCCCCACCGTGGCCTGGACACCTGGGTCCTGTCTCAAGGGTCCTGTCTCCCCCTCCAAGACCCTGGGGAGAGGAACGGGGGCCGTGTACCCTGGCCCCACAGCTCCCTTCTCCTGGGCTTGCCTGGTGGTCTGCAGCTTCCCCACAGAAAGCACCTGCTCCTCAAAAACCAGGTGGGAAAACTGAGGCACAAAGCTGCAAGGGCTGTGCCCAGCTTGTGGGGAGCAGACCTTGTCTGGTGCCACCTCTCCCCTTGCCTCATCCCCCCCTGGCTGGGGTTTGTCCCCCTCCCCAGGGCATCACCCTCTCCCACACCGGGACCCAGCACCTCTGGCTCCCAGCACGGTGCTGTGCTCCAGCTGTAGGGAAACAGCGGCTGCGATGCCTGGTGGTCCCCGCACTCCAGGATCCTGGGGTCCTGGGGCGGGGGGGAAGACAGTGATGCTGGCTGCGGCCGCCCCAGGGGTCCCTGCTCCTCCCCGGGGCTGGGAGGCAGGGGTCGCATCACCCCAGTGACTATGTACAACCTACAAATAAATACCATCTCCCAGGAGAGGGGGGAGCGCGTGTGTCTGCGTGCGTGTGTGCGTGGATGTATATATATATATATTTATTTATAGATACTTTTAATATTAAAAGGGGGGAAAAATAGACCACTGTGCTAGCAAAGTCCCTGATGACGGTTTCATGTATGCCCGTAGGTCTCTGGCTGGTGATTCCGGCGGTTTCGAGGCTTCTTCTGGTCCTGCTGCTCCTTGGCTTTGAGGCCAGCCAGCGGCTGGGGGGGGCTGGCGGCTGTGTGCCGCCAGTAGCCCTGGCAGTACTGGTCCAGGAGTCCCATTTCGGGCTGGGTGAGGAGCTGCAGGAGGTCCTGGTAGCGGGGAGTGGGGGCACCCGGCAGGCCAGGGGGGGTCTCCGCCTGGACCAGCACGGCATGGACAGCGCGGCTGCTGAGGACACGGAGCTGCACCTTGGTCACCGTGTGCTTGAAGTTGTTCTCGGTGGCGGTGCAGGAGTAGAGGCCGCTGTCGGCAAGCTGGAGGGCGCGCAGCAGCAAGCCCTGCTCCGTCCGCAGCACCCGGCCTTCCACCCGCAGCTGCGGGGGGGAGAGGTGGCACGGCTCAGCTGGCTGGCGCCTGGCACCCCCGGCACCCCCGGGCACCCCCGGGTGCAGCGCCCTTGCCCTACCTCTTTCCGCCGGTCGCTGTTGTCCTTCTGCAGCAGCCACTTGATGCTGGCCTGGGGTGAGCGGGGCTGGCACTCCAGGAAAGCGGTGCTGCCCTCCACACCGTACTGCACGGCCTCCACTGCATTCTTGTTAGCTGCAGGGGTGGGCCACGGGCAGCCGGGTCACGCGCCTCCGTGCCCCTGCCCTGCTGCCCTCCTGCCCAGCCCACCGGCTCTCCAAGGGAGAGCTCCCGTCCACCTCCAGCCACAGGTCTGCCTGCTCCCCAGCCACCCAGCAAGTGTGCACCTGCTCCTTTAGTGTAGCCATGCTTCCACAAGGGCGCCCATCCATCCATCCATCCACCCACCCACGTTCATCTTCCTCTGAAGTATCCATCCATCCATTCGTTCATGTACACACCCATCAATTTGTGGTCATACTTCTCCCCACCATATACATCCATCCATCCATCCATCCCTCTATCCACACATTCAAATCTGCTCATTCTCCTCCTCAACATATCCATCTATCCGTCCATGTTCCATCCCCAATGCATCCGTCCGTCCATCCATCCATCCACGCGTGTTCATCCTCTCCAATGTATCCATCCCATCCATCCACCCACCCACCAATATCCATCCACCCACCCACCAACCCACCCATCTGTGCTCATCCTCATCCCCGACGTATCCGTTCACCCATGTTTGTCCTCCTCCCCAATGCATCCGCTCTTTCATCAATTCACCCATCCATCCACCCACCCATCCATGCTCACCCTCTTCCCACCTATCCACCCACACAACCACCAACCCCCCAGGGCATCCATCCACCCGTGTCCCCCTCTGGCCCTTGCCCACACCCTCCCAACCCCTGCCCTCAGCGTGCCCCCCCACGCCGCGGGGCCGTGCCCCAGACCTCACTCACCGTTGGAGTTGTAGCCTCGGCACTGGCGGATGGGGTTGCCGTGCCGGACGTCCTGCCGCCGGCTCCTCCTGTGGGGAGGCGGGAGGTGAGCAGGGGAGCCTGGGGCCGGGGGGGTCCCTCCCTGCCGCTCTCCCCCGGCCCTCCGTACCTCTTGGAGGAGGCGGAGTAGCGGGTGCAGGCGTTGCCGTCCCAGGCGCAGTAGGGGTCCCGGGCCAGGCAGCAGTCGGCACAGGCTTCCCCGTACACGTCGCAGCGGTGCAGGGCCAGGTGGGTCACGCCTACGGCCGAGGACACGTACAGCTGTTGCTGTTGGGGAACAAGGAGGACAGGGTGAGATGCCGTCTTGTCCCCACCCTGCAAGGACCCCGCAGAATGAGCTGCGGCCTCCCGGTTCTGGGACCAGCTGAGACACCAGAGCCACCCAGGGCCAGCCACGTGCTCCCCGCTCTGGTGCTGCAGTGAAGCCAGGCAGCGCCGTGGCCAGGACCGTGATGGGATCTGCCCAGCCGCCTGCCACGTGGCGTGACTCACCCTCTTGGAGGAGATGGTCATCGTCTTGATGGGTGCCGGCACCTAGATGTGAGCAGGAGCGAAGGAGATGGAGGGGTGACCGCCTGGCCTCACACTGCGGCCCTGGGGTGGGCACCTCAGACCCCCCGCAAGGCTGCTGGGGTGGGCAGGAACGGGCAGGGGGAGCTGCGAGGGGGCAGCAGGCAGGACAACCAATGCTTGGGGTCCCTCCAGAGCCAGCCAAGGGGTGACTGGTGTCCCAAGGGGCTGGCTGATGTCCCAAGGGGCTGGTTGGTGTCCCAAGGGGCTGGCTGGTGTCCCAAGGGGCTGGCTGGCTGGGTTGAGGACACTCAGCAGCAGGTGGAGGACAGACCAGCCCTTACCTTGAACACCTCAATCTCCTCCAGCATGAGCTCCTCCGTCTCCATGTCATCCCGGGGGAGCACGATGACCTTCTGCACAGTGCCCCGATCTGCAAGACACCATGGTGCCCGGGCACTCAGTGCCACCCCTGGGCACCTGCGCCCTCCCCATCTGGGAAGGGGGTCCCTGCTGGGGCTGGGGGGAGGAAGGACCCCCCCCAAGCCCATCCCCATCTCTCTCCTGCCACAGCGGGCGGCTGTGCCTGGGGTGTGGTGTACTGGCTCACCCGGCAGCTAGGGACTGCCACCACTCAGGGCACAGTGGGGACAGCAGCTGGGGACAGGCAGTGGGGCAGGGGAAGGACCAGGATGGATCATGGGGACTCTGGGATGCACGTTAGAGCAGGGGAAGCACCAGACTGGATGATGGTGCCCCCAGGATGGGCACTGGGGCTGGGGAAGGACAGGGCTGGATGCTGGTGCCTCTAGGATGGATGGGCAGTCAGGCAGGGGAGGCACAAGGCTAGATGATGGTGGGCTTAGGATGGGCAACGGGAAGCATGTAGGATGGGCGCTGGGGTCAGGAAAGAATGAGGCTGGATGGTGGGCCCCCTGGGATGGGCACCAGGGCAGGGGGAGGACTAGGCTGGATGGTGCCATCCCTAGGATGGGAGGTATCATGCTGAATTGCTGGCTCTGGGGATGGGAACTGGGCTAAGAGAAGGACCAGGTTGGATGGTGGGGTCTGTGGGATGGGCACCGGGGCAGGGGAAGAACCAGGCTGGAGCCTCGAGGAGGGACAGGGATCTCAGGGGGGGGTCTCAGCCCCTCACCCTGCCCCAGCGTGGCGGAGGGCACCGTGCTCTGGCCAGCCCTGGTGGTGCCCGTGCCCTCCGGGGCCGCGCCGGAGCATGCTGCGTTCCCCGCGGTGCGCGGCGTGGGTACCTGTGCCCAGGAAAAGCACCTCATAGCGCCCGTCTGCCGCGTCCACCTGGTCGACGGCCACGGTGGTGAAGCGGTAGTTGACATTGGTGCGGACCACCAGTGGCTGGCGGTGGGTGGGGTAGACGGCGTGGTACATCAGCGGGTGTGCGCGCATGAAGTTGATCACTTCATCAGGGTAGTCCTTGGTCGACTTCATGGATGGGGTGAAGGTCCCCCCAGGGCACTGCAGCACAAATGTCACCAGCGCTTGGTGACCTGGTATCTGGGCACGGGTCCGAGGGTGCTGGCTGCCTGGCAGGTGCCGCCTCACCTCCCCACGCGTGCCCAAGGGATACTTACAGTGCCCGGCCGGGGGTAGGGCATTTTGCCCGTGTAGGGCATCCACTGGTAGTTGGGTCCCTCCTTGTGTGCGAAGGGCCCGTTGAAGACCATGCGGATGTCGGCCATCGAGTAGACACACACGGCAGACCCCTTGAAGACCGACCTGGGAGGAAGGACCTGCTGCCACCCTCCGGCTTGGTGCTGCCCGCCAGCGTGGCATCACTGGGACCCCCACCCAGTTGGGGCCCCTGCTCCACTGCCCCATGCTGGGAGGGTCATAACTCACCCTGAAGCGGAGAACACGGCGTAGATAATGGGGTTCTTGGTGTCCTGAGTCTGCTGGATGAAGACGTCCTCTTGGGACAGAAAGATGGGGGTGTCACCATGGGGAAGGTGGGCAGGGACCCCCTCACACCCAGGGATACCAGGGCAGCGGGGAGAGCAGCTCCCCATGGGAGAGTAAAAGGTGAGGGGCAGCAAGCAACAAGGGGGTTCCCAGACCTCCCTAGGGTGACCCCAAGTCCACGAGGGTGGAGAAGACCGTTGCCCCCCTCCTCGCCCACTCACGGAGCTCGTCGAAGTGCGTTTCAATCCCGTCGGGTCCCGGCACGGAGCAGACGAGCCGGGCCTTCAGGAAGGTGCTCCACTTGTTCACGAGGCAGCAGTGGCCCCCGTCGTCATTCTGCAACGGAGAGACCCCTGCGCTCAGCCCTGCCCGCCCCCCTGCCCGCTCCCCTGCCTGCCCACCGCTCCACCTACCAGGCAAATGCGCCCGATGCGGGAATAGACTCCAGGGCTCAGCGGGGCATCGGCCGACTTCTCTCGGAAGAAGAAGTAGAGCTTGTCGTCGTTCCTCTCGCTGCTGTCAGGGATAAGCTGGGCGCGGACAAAGGCCGGGTCTGGAACGGCATGGCGCAGCATGGCACCGTCAGCCCAGCAGCACCCCGTGCCGCAGCAGGATGCTGAGCCCCCCTCTCCTCCGGCATTGCCTTGCTTCTGGAAAAGCACTGCTGTGGTCACAGGGTGAGAGCTGGATCTGGACCAGAGCTGCAGAGGTGGGCTGAGGAACCGGGTCTCTCTGGTGGTCATCGGTGCTCCAGGAGGGGCTCAGAGCATCCGTGAGGTCTCTTGGAGCATCCCTGAGGTCCACAGGGTGGAGAGCTCCAGCAGCTCTATGAGCAGAGGCGGTGGGAACTGGTCTTCCCCCCCGCAGGGAGGAACCACAGCCTGGAAGCTTCTCAGGAAGCTTCTCCCTGCCATCCATCAGCTGGTGCCCAGCCTGCGCTGACAGCTCCCCCTCTTCGGGTTACCGCCCTGCCGGTTCCCCAGCCCAGCAGGATCATCCCATCTGCTCTGCTCTGTTTATTCAGCTGCCGCCCTGCGGGCAGGGGTGCTCCAAGGGGGACAGGATGAACGCTTGGGGTCACTGACTGTAGGCGACATGGTTGACATCTCAGCCCTGCAGAAACCTACGCACGGACTCTGGCAGAGCCAGCCCCATCTCTTGCCAGCTGGCTGTTCCTGCTGCCCAGCAAAGCTCCCAGCACATCTGTCACTGCCCCACACAGCTACCCCTCTGCTCTTCTGCCTAGATTTCCATCCATCCATCCATCCATCTATCCATCCATCCATCATCCACCCATCCACCATCCGCCCACCCATCAACTGTCAACCATCCATCCATCCACCCATCCATCATCTGTCCACCCATCTGTCCTTCTGTCCATCCATCCATCCATCCATCCATCCATCCCACACCACCTCCTATCCATCTACCCATGATGGCTACTGTCTCTGTCCTGGGAGAAGGACAGAGTATGACACGATGGGTCTCATCTCTAGGGCTGGAGCCCTGGGGTCCCCAGGGAACCTGGGCCAGTGACACCCGAACTCACCATTGAGCCAGCGTGAATTGTACTGGTCTGTCCTCATGGCTGTCTGCTTGCCCATGGTGCGGAAGATGGCTGCGTCCGTGCCCATGAAGTCGATGTAGACGCCAGCGTAGAGCTCTTCATCTGCAGAGGGCAGAGATCAGACCCTCACCTAGTCCCATCCACCCACCTTCTCCCACTGCCCAGGGCTCCATCCAGCCCCAGCCCTGGCTGGTGGCCACCAGGCAATAAAGAGCCACTGCCTGTCAACATCCCAGAGAGCTCAGGAGGTTGGCACTGGTCTGTAACCAGGACCCCCACCTACACTGGGCCAGGTGCCCAAGGACTGGGCATCCTGGGTGCCCAGCCATCTGCAGCTGGAGAGTGGGCAGGGGTGGCAGGGGCACCAACTCCTGGGGGATATCTGGGCAACGCAGGAAGACGGTGGGAGCAGTTGTCCCATCTCGCCTCCATGTTCCCTCTGCCCAACGCAGGCAGTGCCAGCCCCGGGGAGCTACAGGACTCACTTATTAATGCAGAGACGGTGTCTACTTTGGGGTCATAAGAACACTTCCCCTTGCCCGACTCTAGCTTGTCTGGCTCCAGGTAGAAGATATAATCCTGGAGAAGGAAGCAAATGGAGAAGCTGGTTAGTCTTTCACCCCTCCATCCCTGTTGGCACCTTCCAAAGCCCACCAGGAGAGGCAGCCTCCTCCAGGATGGAGCCCAGCAGCGAGAACAGATGCGGATGGATCACACCAGGGGTCTGCAGGTCTCCTGAGAAGCTGAAGCCCCCACAAGCTATTCCTCCAATGTTGCTGGGTGCTTCTCCGTGTCCTCCACTGCTTGGACACTTGGCTGAGCCGCCAGGCTGAAATGGGGCATCCATCCCCCAGGTCCGCTTCTGCGCAAACATCTCCCTCTGGCCACCTCTTCGCTCCGGCCAGCCACGCTGCACATCGCCGCTTGGCCAGCTCCAGGTCATGCAGCTCCAGCAGCTTCGGCAGGCAGGGTCTGGCCAGCAGCACAGCTCGGCACAGCTCGGCTGCTGGACTCGCCTCGATCCTCTCGTCAGGACCCGTTTTCCAGCGGGCACCGCCGGAGTGGCATCGTGGTGAGATGCTGTGCCTGCTCTGGGGGATTTGCCCCCACGCCGTTAGAAGCCATCTCCCCACTGTCATCTCTGCCTTCCCTGTGGCCATCCCCAGCACCATCACACATCCCCAGCAAGGGGTGAGACCCACACTGCCTCCAGAGACGCACACCAAAATCCTCTGCCAGTGCCAGCTGGGGGCAGGCAGGGCCATGCTGGCCCAGCGTATGGACCCCCAGAGCCAGGATGAAGCAGCAGCACCTGCGGGGAGCCTGGCTGTGGCAGGGGGGGACCTTGGGCAACCAAACTGGGATGGCAGAGCTGCCCGCTGGCCCTGTGCCCTGGCTTTGATGCAGGGGTGATGGACATGGTGGCGGCCACCCTCCGTCAAGAGGCAAGCAGGGTCCTGGCAGAGCCCCCGGCTCCAGGAATGGCAGGAAGGGTTGAGGAACCGGGATGCTCACCGTGCACACCTCCCACTGAGGGTTTGCTCAAGCCAGCTCCCTCCTCCTGGGGCACCCCAGCCCCAGAGATGGGTACGGCCACGCTTCTGCCATCCCCATCGCTGCACCGCACCGCCTGCGCCAACGTCACCATCACAAATGTCTCTGCCCGGAGCCGGCCCCGCTCCCGAGCTGGGCAAACCCTTCGCAGGGACAACCTGGCTCTCCAGCACAGCCCTGGCCCTGGCCGTGCCATCTCATCCTGGTTGGGCCACCCACAAGTCATCGCTGTGCCTGCACCAGTGTTTGGCTAATGCGCCTTCAAACGTACTGGAGCTGCCAGAAATTGGATGCTGGCAGCCCCCAGGGATCCCCTGCTCAGGGCACACGGAGCCGCACCAGAGAGCTTCTCCCTGCGGATGCCGGGGCCAGATCCGGCAAGGAGGGAGGAACCGGGGGGGACCCCGAGGGGCCTGAAATGGCAACGGTGCTTCCCCAGTTCGCACTGGGGAAGTCGGCAGCAGGAGCTGCCCACAGCTGGTGGGATGCTCGTGACCAAGCATTGCCCTCTGCCCCCCTACCACCCGCCCTCGGAGTGGAGGGGCTGGGGGGGGGGCAGAGAGATGGGCAGCGGGGAGCCCCAGGCTGCCACAGGGTGCCCGCGCCCCACGCGCTCCCCGGCCCATGCACTGACCCATGTTAGTCCGGAGGGGAGAGGCTCAGGGGGTGACACTGTCAGGGTGGGCTGGATGCTGGGTGTCCCCAGAAGCCAGGGACACCGTCGCCTCCCTGAGCCCGCTTGCCCACTGGGATGACACAAGCCCCTCCTGGGGCAGAGCGAAGCAGTTGCTCAGCGATGTTTTTGTAGACCCTACCAAAACACCTCCTGCACATTGCCTTGGCATCCTCCCCTGAACCATCCCGAGCCCCATGGCTCTGCCAACATGCGGCCCCACTTCCAAGGGACACAGCAAGCCTGGAGCCAGGCAAAGCTGGTGGCTGGGGGGAGAGCCACCATCCCTGACAGTGTCCCCCACAGGGGGTCCGTACGTGGCCTGGGAGGAAGGAGTTAGTGAGAGAATGAGAGCAGATGCCAGGCCGGTGGCTGGAAGATGCTGTGCTGAGAGGGAAGGAGACGGTGGGGATGCCCACGCCACGGGGCGCCTGGCCTGGGGGTCGGAAGCATGCCGGTGGGAAGGAGAAGGAGCCCGCGGCTCCGGTGTGCCCCAGGGGAGAGGTGGGCACGGCTGCGGCGGGCTCCCAGACCGGTTCCCACCTTGCTTTGTGCTGGTCTCGGGCTGAGGGGGCTGTCGGTGGATCTGCTTTCCCGGCCTCCCAGCTGGCTCGGCGGAAACCCCTGGGGAAAAGGAGCAGGGGAGAGAGTTAGCACCGGCAGGGGGGAAGCACCCCCCGGGGCAGGGGCAGGTGGGGGGACCCCAAGAGCTGGGGTGATGGGTGCTCGTGGAGCAGCAAAGCCGCGGTCCCCCTGGGTGATGCTGGTGGGGGTCCCTGGATGCTCTGGGCTGGGCTGGCCTCCACCACGAGCTTCTCCAGGACGGATCCTGCTCTCTCCCGCAGAACCGGGGTGCCCCGGCACAGGGCAGGATTGAGCAGAGAGGCGGCTGCCCGCAGCCAGCCAGGTTGGGCTCACACCTGGGGATGCGAAGATGGCACCTGCCACCCAGCTGGCAGTGCCCTGTGCAGAGAAGCAACACCCCAGCACCGAGCCACGGCACAGGGGAAGCTACCATCACCGCGGGGTCACTGGAACCCCCTGTCCCTGCTGCACCGCTGCTGGCTCTGCTGGAGGGGACACGCGATGCTGTCCTCAATTGCACCAGCACTCCTGGTCCTCCTGAAATGCTGCCACTGCCCAGTCTGGTCCTAGTCCGGTCCTAATCTGGTTCCAATCCAGTCCCAACCTGGAGCGGCCCGAGCAGCATCCACCTCTCTCAGTGCCCATGCCAGGCTTGGGGGCACCGGGGTAGATGCCCGTCCTCCAAATCCAGCGCCGTGCTCCTCCCTCAGCTCAGGCTGGCGGCACCCGGCTCACTCCAACCACAGGAATGGACAGAGACTGGGACCTGCCAGCCCAGCACAGAGGGGACGGACACCTCGCAGGGCTCGGGGCCCCCCGGGACACCCGCGCTGCTACTTGCAGAGACCAGCTCCCTCCCAGGGCTGTCCTGAAAGTGCTCCTCTATCTGCCACGCATCCAGCCCGGTGGCACGTGGCTTTGACACCACCCTCTCGCTGCGCGCCGTGGTCCTTGGGGCTGGGTGACATCCATCCAGGGACGTCCCTGACACAGCCGCACGCGCTGGCACTGCCCCTGCCATGGTTCTCCCTGTGCAACACCGGCGCTGGTGCAGTGCCGGGCATCCTCTGCATCTGCGGCGAGAGGCTCGGCAGCCCGGCGGCGGGTGGGAAGACGGGGAGGACTCGTCCCTCATGCTGGTGGAGATCCAGCAGTGGCTGCAGCCAGCGGGGTGGGAGGGCACATCGCATGGAAGCCGGCGTCGGGGTCCAGCCCAGGTGGCCCAGTTCCAGCGTGAAGAGAAGTCCTCGGTCTGCAGAGGCGGCTTGGCCCCACTCAGCAGCACAGCACCATTAGCCATGGTCACCCCCAGCCTGCCCTTGCCCCCAACCCTCTGCCCCCCCAAACCTCCCAACAGCAGCCAGCAGAGCCGAGCCGTGCTGCACTCCCCTCCCGCAAGCCGCTGCAGTCCCATGGTGGCTGCGCCGGCACTGCCAGGCCAGGCACCAGCTCAGCCGCCCCCATCCCTCCCGCCCCTCACCTGGGCTTTGCGCCCACGGTTGACGAAGGTGCAGATGGGGTTGTAGGCGCCGGTGCCGCACACGTAGAGGTGGGTCCGGTTCCAGGGCTGGATCAGGCGGATGAAGTTGCCGCACTCCCCCTGGGAAGCAGAAGAGGGGGTGCCAACCCCAGCAAGGGGACAGGGGCACCCCCCTTCCCACTGCCTGCCAGCACCCCCGCTGGGGCAGGCACCACGGGATCCAGCCCCCTGGCACAGGGTAGGAGCTGGGGAAGGGAGAAAGCAGGCCAAGGAGCTGGGAGGATGGGAGGCTGGCATGGGGCATGGGCTGGCATAGGACATGGCATGGGGGCCATAGGTTGGGGGGGCACAGGTTGGCGTGGTCATCGGTTGGTATGGGTCATGGGATGGCATGGGTCTTGGGATCGCATGGAGCCAGGGGTTTCTATGGGCCATGGGTTGGCAAAGGGCAATAGGTTGGCATGGGGCATGGGTTGCTATGGGTCATGGGATGGTACGGGTTACGGGTTGGTATGCGTCACGGCTTGTCGCGGATCATGGGTTGGCATGGGCCGTGGGAGGGCATGTGGCATGGGACAGCATGGGTCAGGGGTTGGCACGGGCCATGAGCTGGCACGCCAGAGGGCCCAGCCCTGGCTGGCAGGAGGAAGCAGCGTGGGGAGCTCGGCCTCCTACTCGCTCATGAAGCTCTCCAGGACCTGCATGGCTAGGACAGAAAGGGTGGCAGGGCACCGCAACACCTTGGAGTGCCACCCCATCCCGGCATGGCTGCAGATGCTGGCACACTACAGGGGACCCGGGGGATGGCTTTTCCAGGGTAGGACCTGAGGACACGGATCCCCCTCCAGTGCTGGCCACCAGCCCCACCACCACTACCAGACGTGGGTTCGTGGTGGCCACTCACGTTGCTGTTCTTGCCTGACAGGATGCACTCCTCGATCCTCTGCTGGGAGGCGGGCCAGTGGATCTGCGGAGACACCAGCCCAGGGGAGACCAGGGCTCCCACCCGGCTCCACCCCTTCCCCACCAGCACCAGCGATGCCCATTGAGCTCTTGCCCCGGCATCCAAAATACCCCCCAGGTGCCCGGTTACCCCCCTTCCACCCGTCCCCTCCCACCCTGTGATGGCAGCTTACGATGAGGGGCTCGCGGTTGATGTCGTGGAGGTCCAGCGAGAGGACGTAGTCCTTGCTGCCCACGTACATGCGGTCGTGGTCCTCGTCTTTCAGCAGGATGCGGTAGTCGCTGGAGTTGAGGAGGAAGTTGAAGAAGTGCGCTGTGCCTGTCGCCTTCAGCTCTGCGGGGGCAAAGGGGCAGGTGTCAGCACCTCAGGGTCCCCCGCCTTCCCCGGTGCCATCCCTGCCCCTGAGTCCAAGCCTGGTCCTGGCTGGAGGATGTCCTGTGAGAGGAGGTGCCCACTTCCAGGCCACAGTGCCCATCTCCCCCTCCACGAGTGCCACAAAGCTGCCACCTCTGCACAGGACATGGGACAATGACGGAGATGCTCATGGCCAGTTGGGACAACCAAGAGTGGCCAGGGGAGCGGGCAGCAGGACCTGGGCTCAGGAGACCCAGGATCCCACAGCAGGGAGTAGAGCTTCCCACCGAGATGGGGCAGGAAGGGTGGGCTCCCTGGCACCCCAGCCAAGAGCCCACAGCTCCCAAAATCTCCAGCATCGTCCCTCTCCTGCCCTGTGACCCCATATCCCAGACAGGTCACTGGCTCCTCGGATGGGGGAGCTGGGACCCCAAGGAGCCAGCACCCCAAGGAGCCAGCTCCCAGGGAGGGGACGAGCCTCTCCCCCGCCCCACGCACCCCATCCCCCCTTGGGAAGTTATTTTTAGCCCGAGTGTGGGAGCAATGAGTGAAAGACGATAATGAGGGTCATGAATATTCACAAGTGCAATGAGGCAGCCAGATGGAAGGCAGAAGTGCTGCAGATGATGTGGGCCGGTGCCAAGGACCACGTGGCAGGGGCCAGGGCACAAGCGAGACAGAGGACCCTACCCGCATGGGATGCTATCTGCCCTAGATGCCACCCCCTTTGGAGGTGCCACCCCTTTGGATGCCACCAACAGCCATCAGATGCCACTCCCCGCCATCAGATGCCACTCCCATGGAACATCATCTTCCCTATATGCCACCCCCTTTGAAGGTGCCACTCTCTTTAAATGCCACCAACAGCCATCAGATGCCACCTCCATGGAACACTATCTGCCCCAGATGTCACCCCCTTTGGAGGTGCTATCCCCTTTGGAGGTGTCACCCCCTTTGGACACCACCTCCAGCCATCAGATGACACCTCCATGTGATGCCATCTGCCTCCAATGCCACCCCCTTTGGAGGTGCTATCCCCTTTGGATGCCACCAACAGCCATCGGATGCCACCCCCAGCCACTGGATGCCACCTCTATGGGACACAATCTGCCCCAGATGCCAATCCCTTTGGAGGTGTCACCCCCTTTGGATGCCACCCCCAGCCCTCGGATGCCATTTCCATGGGACACTGGCCCCATGAGCATCCCCACCCTGCCAAATTTGTCCCTCCATGCAGGGGCGTGCCCTGTGCAGGCACGGGGTGCTGGGGCTGGGGGCAGCCCCCAGGGACCCCCTCCTTCCCAGGCAGGAGCGCAGCAGGGTCCCGTGCAGGTCAGTAGCGGGAAGGAGCACGCTGGCTTCCAGGCAGGGCCGGGCAGGGCTCCAGCGGCCAGCTGCTGTTCCCAGCCGGGATGCCAAGTGCCTGCAAATCTCCCTGACCTCCCACCTCCCAGCCCCACAGGGAGCTGGCAACGTCCCCATGGGTGTCCCCAGGGTCCCTTCCCATCCTGGGCACCCTGGTGATGCGGGGGGCTGCCCTCTTTGGAGAGCGGGAGGGATGGGGGGGGGACGGACTGTGCCCTGCACCCTGGCACCCTGGTGGTGCCAGGGACCCCCTCGCACAGCTCTGGGGACCCCCTGCTTGGCATCCCGTGAGTGGGCTGGGGGGCTGGCAGGGGGATGAGCGCCTCTGGGGCAGGGTGAGCACCCACCCTCCTGCTGGCTGGGGGAAATCGGCCATCTCCATAGGACCCCAGGCCAAGGGGGCACAGGGGTGCCCAGGCATGGCCAGATCGGTGCCCACCGGTGTCACTGTGAGAACCCGCTCTGTCCCACAGCCGGCAGCAGTGCTCCCCAGTCCCCAGCCCTGTGGCGGGGCACCCGCAGCCCAGTTGGCACCACTCACCTGTGGTGGTGAGGCCAGTACGTGCCAGGCACCACGGGGCGGAAACCTGCCGGAGCAGGCTGCGGGAAACGGCATCACGGGATGTGACATCAACCTCCCCCCGGGGACCGGCGGTCATCCTCCCTGCTGGGACTGGATGGACAGGGCGAGCATGATGGGCATGTGGAGGGGCTGGCGGTTTGGGCTGTGGGCAGGGGGGGGTGCCCCCCACCATGGCAGAGGTGGGGTGGCACAGTGCAAAGGATGGGGTGCCGGGGGGGCTGCCCACTCCACAGTACGCTCCTCCTCCTGCCTGTCCCATCTGGGCTCCAGATGCTCCCTGTTGCCAGTGCTGGCTCGCCTGTCACCCGTGGCATCCCTCGCCTGTCCCATGGCATCCCTTGCCTGTCCCATGGTGTCCCCTGCCCATGCCACGGTGCCCCTGCCTGTGCCATGGTGCACTGGGTCTGGTCCTTGCCTGCCCCATGGCCTGCAGCTGCCCTGCTGGCCCGTGCAGTGCATGTGTGCGCACACGCGTGTGTACAGCGTGCAACGTGTGTGTGTGCCCCATGCAGCGTGTATGTGTGCGCACGTACAGAGTGCAAGGTGTGTGTACACCTGTGCCCCACACTGTGTGTGTGTGTGTCCTACGCACTGTTTGTGTGCATGTGTACACAAGTGTGTGTGTGTGTACACGTGCATGTCCTGCAGTGTGTGTGTACGTGCACACGCATGCATGTGTGTGCCTCACAGTGAGTGCGTGCATGCGCGTGTGCCCCACACAGTGCCCTGGGGCCACGGGGTGAATTTCTTGGGGTTTCCCCCGGATGGATGCTGGTGTCGGTGGGGGCCGGAGCTCGGGAGCCAGGACAGGGCAGGGTGGCTCCGGCAGCGGGGTGACGCAGGCAGAGCAGGAGAGCTCATCCCCAGTGCCGTGGACCCACTGCCGGCCCCGGACCTGTGCGCCCAGCCATCCCGCTTGGGGCAGAGACGACCCTGGTGCAGGCAGAGCCGGGGATGGCGGTTAAACCGGGCAGGAGCCCCTACACCGGGACGGCCCCGCATCTGCCATCGCTGCCTGGCCTGGGGGACGCACTCCCGTCCTCGCCCTCCCCTCCCGGCCGGGACCCTGGCGCTGAGCCGGGCAGCACCAGGACACTGGCGGCGGAGGGCCCCATGCCAGCGACGGTCCCAAATATCCCACGTCCATCAGGATGGGCGGCCCGGGCACTCGGCAGGGGACAGGGCCAGCAGCACAAAGGGCTCCGGCCCCCCGCCAGGAGCTCCATTCAGCCCCCCACGCCCCAGCGATCAGAGGGCGCACCCCCAAAGCGGGGCAGTGACAGACCCGCTGCCCCGTGACGCCCTCTCCGAAGGGGACAGAGGGGCAGGCGAGCCCCCGCCCCAACCTCTGACCTCTCGAACCACCACCCTCCTGCCCTCCCTGCCTAATCCGTCACCGTGCCCCCAAACCTGCCCCCGGCAGCCGTGGGGTGCCCCTGGGGACGGAGCGGGGCAGCGGACCCCCCCCGGGGCTGGAGAAGCCAGTTCGGCTCATTAGCCGATGCGCCCTGATGAGCATATTCCCTCCTGCATCCCCGCGGCCAAGCCCGGCACCGGCAGAGCTTCCCCGGCTGGCCAGGAGCCTAATCCCATTTTAATTGCCCAGCACCGGAGCCGGGAGCCACCCGGCATCGCAGCCAGGGTGGCCTCCCTGAGGACCGTCCCCTCGCGACATCCCACGGAGTCCCCACCGAGCCCCCTCTGGGACTCGCCTCCCCAGCATCGTTTGGTGGCCTTGGGTGTTGAGATTTAATTACCCTGCGCCCTCAAGTGATGCCAGCTGCCAGGAACCCGTCAGACCCTTGGCTGGCAACAAGGGGTGACGCTCGGCTCTGCCCGCAGCAGCGGCAAGCAGCACCGCCCGATTACATGCTCTGCAGAGCCAAATTCCCCCCATAACGCCCAATTCAGTCTGAATTTACAGCTCCAGCGGCTGCCCACACCTCCACCCTCGCTGGCTGCCACCACCGTCCCCCGTCGGGCAGGGATGAGCAGTCCCTACCCATCGACCATCGGCACAGAGACTGGCGCTGATCTCCAAAGCAAGGGTGAGATTTTGGGGGCACCTGACAAACTGAGCATCCTGGGGGGCTTCTCACCCCACCCCAGCCCCCCCCCAAATCCCCCTAACCCCCCCCAAACATCACCAGGGCACTGGCATGAAGGATTAATGCCATTAGGACTGGAGCCGGTCACCTCCCCAGGTGCACCATCGCTGCACCCCCCAAAACCAATTACAGGCACTCTCACCTAATTAGTTTCTAATTGTGGGCTTGTGGCGCATTCAACATAATTAGCATGTAAATTACACGGCATGTTTATATTCAATAACTGTTCTCCCCCCCGGCTGGCGGCGGCAGCGCCTTTTGGGAGCCCTTTCTTTCCATGGGGCAAATGAATTCACTCCAAATGCCGATGGAAAAGCCCAGCGCTCATCCCAAGGGAGCCTGGCCCAGCAGCGATAAATCCTGGCTCCATCCCAGAGCGTTTTATCCCACAAATTTGTAAGTGTGCCCCATATTTTGGGGATGCTCCCTCCTAATTTTTTCCCTGCTTGAAATTTGGGATGCAGCTTTTTGGGTACCTGGCGGAGCATCCCGGCAGGTTGGGGAGCGATGCTGGGAGAGGGATGGGGGGGGGTTGGATGCGTCCCCTCACATGTTTAAAGCATTTGTTGTTATTGGGGCTGATCAAAGAGCTGGGTGGGTCGCCCCATGAAAGCAGAATTGCTTATTTGTTTGAGCGTCACTCTGCTACCCCTTGATGGGTTATTTATGATGTAATTAAGCTAATTACATGTAATAAGAGAGTTTCCGTGGCCCCCAGCCAAGCTCTTTTCCCATTTAACCAATTCACAGGTGGGAGGAAACCGAAGCCGCCTTGCCGGGGCTTGGGAGATGAAATGGCTCCAGCTCCCGCTCGCTGCTTTCCACCCCCGACCATCTCTAGCCCCCCCCCAGGAGCATCACCCCACGCCAGCACCCCGCACCCGCTCCACCGGCCCCCGCGGCAGGGGACAGGTGCCACGGCCGCCTGGGTCAAATCCCTTGGGATGAAAGCGGGGCCGGCTGGGTGCTCCCCCCCGGCCCTGCCATCGCTACCCGGCCAGTTGGGCGCAGGCCAAAAAAACAAAAAAAAAAAAAAGAAAACCCACATTTTTTCAGCCAAAACCGCTGATTCATCCCCTGGCGAGCCTGCCTGAAGCGCTTGCAGGGCGACGTGCCCCAGCGAGCATCGCTGGCAGGGGGGACCCCGTCCCCACCGAGCATCACTTGGCAGTGGTGACCCCGGTCCCCACTGGGGAGCTGAGCCAGGGGATGCGCCAGCAGCAGGAAAACCCCCTTGGGAAGAAGCCCGGCTTCGGAAAAAAACACTTTAATGCCCCCAAAAGCAAAGAGCTGAGCTGAGGGGTCCCCACCCACTGCCTGTGGGGCTTTTTTTTTTTAAATTTTTTGACATTATTTTCTTCCGCAGCGCCCGAGAGCAGGGCAAGACGCTGGGCGGGAAGGCAGTTGCTTTTCCAGGCCATCTGCTCTGTGCCAAAAAGGCAGCGGGGAAGGCAGTGGCTGGGGGTGTCCTGGGCAGGGGCCGGCGGCACTGGAGCCGCGGGGGGCACACAGGCCAGAACCCCAGGAAGGGCCACACTGGCTGCACTGCTCCGGGAGGACCGTCGTTAATATGAGGGATAACGAGCTTATTAGATATTGGGGGGGGGGGGGCTGAAATCACATGGAGGGGGGTGTTAAGGAGCTTACGGAGCTTTGCAGCCGGAGCCTGGGGGGCTCAGCCCCAGCGGCAGCCGGTCTCGGCGGGTGAGGGGGCCCTGCCGCAGCCCCCCACCGCCCCAGCCAGAGAAATCCTCTTAGGGGTCACAGGGCTCAGCCCCACGTCCCTGTCCCCCAGGGCATGGGAGAGGGGACCACAAAGTCCCCCCCCTGCCCTTGAGGGGTCCGAGGAGCAGCATGGGGGGGCCAGTACACCCCCTGACCCACATCGGGGTGGGGACCACCAGCACCGGCCCTCCCGACACATCCCCAGGGCTGGCTGTCCCCAAGCCCTTGGCCCTGCCTGCACACCCCCCCCGTGGGTCCCCCCCCGTGTTTATCCCAGCCCGCTGTCGCCAAGCGGTGCCCACAGCTGCAGCAGCTTAGGAGGGCGCCTGGGCGGCCCCGGGGACACGGCCCCCTCGCCGGGCTCCTCTCCAGCCATCTGCCACCCCCCGCCCCGGATCAAGCGTGCCGATGTCCCCCGGCCGCCAACCGAGCTGCCGGCGGGAGGGGAAACTGAGGCACAAGGCGGGGAGGAGCACGGTCACGCAGAGGGCTGGCAGCAGAGCCAAGAGGAGACTCCATGCTTGATTTATTCTTTTTAAAGTGATTTTTTCCCCCCGCAGGAACTGCCCTGCCTTTCACCCGGCCCCTCCCGACCAGGGCTGCCCCCCGGCTGGACCTCTGCCGCGGCTTTTCCAAGAGGTGCCAGCACGGCTGTTCCCGTTGCCGTGGCGGGGGGGCGGGAGGGGGGGTGAGCGGCTCCCCCTTTGAAGCCCCATGGAGAGCCCTGACCTTGAGGGCTTCCCACGGCGATTCGGGGCGAGAGCCCACCCTTCCTTCCCACATGCTTTTCCCACGCCGGATGGGGAGCGGGACACGGAGGGATGAATCACCATCATCATCATCATCACCTCCTGCATCCTCGCGGCCGGGCAGCTGACACCCCCCCCCCCCCCCGGTGCCTGAGCCCCCCGGCACAGAGGAAGACCCGGAGGAGAGGGGGCCGCAGGATGCATACGGCCGTGAGGGGGGATTGTTAGCAAGGAGATGATTAAAAATATCCACCCTATTTCTGGCCAGCACCGGGCTGGGATCTGGGAAGAGCTGTTGGCAAAAGGGAGCCGTGCCGGAGCCGCTCCCAGCGTTGTTCTTTCCGTGCCGGTGTTCTTTCCCCCTGCAGACACGCGGACAGGAAAGCCTTGAGAGGGAGGACAGACGGACAGGGACCACGGGGGTCACGGGATGGACGGGAGGACCAGGGGATGACCCCGTCCTGCCCATCACCCTGCACCGGGGCAAAGGAGCTTGGCTCCAACCCCTTTCCTATTGCTTCGTTATTTTATATATGTATTTTTCTAAAGCACTCCAAGACGATGGGGCTCCGTAGAGGATGACGCAGGCCCCGGGGAGCTGCGACAAACCTCCGGCGCGCGATAACAAGCAAAGGCAAACAAACCCAGAGACGCTCCCCGGGCTGGCAGGGCTCCAGGCAGCGCGGCAGAGGCGAGGCGCCGTGGGGGGGAGACACGGGGACACGGTGGCTCCTGCCGGCACAGCTCCTTCCCCGGCACCCCGCCGGGTGCCAGCGCGAGGCCACGGCCACCTCGGTCCCACCGGGCAGTGCCTTGGCAAGGGGATGCTTCAGCCAGAGGGATGTTGGCGGTGGGGACCTGCACCCCAGCCCCAGCGGCATCCCTCCAGCCGTGCCTGCACCAATGGCCACCGGGTTCCCTGCGGTACCATGGTTGTGTCCCTGCTGGCAGAGCCCAGCCCAACTCATCACACCAGTGACCCACGGCCCCGGCTCCCATCACACCCAGCCCCACTGCCTGCAGCTGTCCCGGGGGATTTAGGGCCGGGGATTTGGGTACCGGCCCAGGCTCCTCAAGCAAGAGAAGGGGCTGGACCAGCCGGGAAGCGCTGCTGACGCCCCACGGCTTCGAGGAGGCTGCAGACAGATTATCGACTCGGGGAAGCTGCTTACCGGCAGCTCAGCGTGCGGCTCCCGGCTGGCCCTCGAGGAAGACCTGGGCTAATTCTCCTCCACCGCCACCGCTGCAAGAGCACAGGCAGGGAAGGGGCGAGCAGCATCCCTTCCCGATCCCGATGTGCCTGGATCCGGCATGCTGCCAGCATTTCTCCTCCGTGTGCCAGTGCGAACCAGCCCTTCTCCCACCGCCAATCTCACCTCTGGGCAGCGAGGGCAGGGGGAGCCCTGCCAGACCACCCCAGGCAGGAGGGAGGACCAGAGATCCCAACATGGGCACTTGGGTGACACTCCCAGGTCCCCTGGGCATGGCCAGGGACCTCTCCTCCACCAAACCAGGGCCAAAAATCCCAACCCCAAACCAGCCCCCATCCTGCTGCACAGCTATCCGGAATTAATCCCGCTCCAGGGCACGTTGGTGGCTGCGGGACAGCCACAGGCGTTAACACACACCTCACCGGGGTGGCGGGCGCTGGGTCCAGCCGGGGCTTCACCAGAGCCTCCCCTCACTGCGGCTGCAAGGAAGAGACGCTCCGAGCCGGGGTGAGGGACACATACGTGGGTGGGAAACGGCAGCAGCCAAAGTGCCCCAGCAGCCACCAAAAACCCTCCAGAACTGTCTTTCGGAGAAGAAAGCAGTGCCTGCCGTGCGGGGAGGAACCGCTCACTCCTTTCCAGCCCGGACTTGTCCTCAGCCTCTTCATACCAGCCATTTTTCCTGCCGACACCAGCCTTTAACGCCAGCGGCTCGCCCTGCCCGCACCATGCTTGCTGTCAGCCCCCCGGCCCCTCCTGCCGGGCTCTGCCGCTCTCACCATCGGCTCTGCCACTGCATCCTGGGCTCGCCGGTTCAGTACGTGACCGGAGGGCAAAGCCACAGTGGGATGGCAAGGCAGGGGCGCAGGCAGCATGGCCCTGGCCCTCCCACGGCAGCTCACCTTCCCCGGGACCCCAAGGGGAGGCAGACAAGAGGCTCCGTGTGCCAGTCACCCTCCTGACACGCGTCCCCGGGCTGGGATGCATCCATGCGGGTAGCCGGCCCCGGTGGGACCCAGGGCGATGGCGGCACCGAATACGTTGCGTTCTGCTCCTCGAGGTCTGCAACCCCGAGCACTGCCTCATTGCCCCCATCCCACCCCCTCTCAGCATCCCCACAGCAGGAGCTCAGGACCAACCCCTCCACGAATGTGCACCCCAAAACTGACCCGGGGGTCCCACCCCGGGCTCCCAGAACAGGCTGGGTGGGTTGGGCAGCCCCAGTACCAAAGGGTTAAGCCCCTTCCCTCCCACCCGGCATCCTCCCCTCCTGCCTCTCGCAGGCTCCCTGCCAGCTCCCAGGCGTTAATACCAGCTGGGGGGGGTCGGGGCAGCATCAAGCTGCTGTCTGGACTCGGGGGGCTGCTGGGGGGAGGGCTCCCCACACCTCGGCACCCAGCTTTGCCAGATCGAGGGAGCCAGCCGCCCACCTGTGAGGGGAAGCGTACTGGGGGGACTGAGCAGGCTACCAGTGCCCCCAGACCGGGAAGGGGGGGGCAGATGGGGAGCTCAGCCACACTGGGATACAGATCCTGACGGAGATTTCTAGGGGTGCAGCCTGCTGATGCCCTCCCCTGGGTGAGGAGGAGGAGCAGCAGCCTGGACTGGGAAGCCCCTTGTCTCCTCCGCCCTCTTGGGGTCCCACCCTGCCCCCCCCGACTCCCGCCGCCAGGCTCTTACCTTTGAAGGAGAGCTGGACCCTCGGGGTGGCGAAGCCGTGGTCCTTGGCGTGGGCAGCCCGCCAGCCCAGAGTCAGCAGGGTGGCCCAGAGGAGGACGCCGACCACGGGCATGGTGGGCACGCACCTGGGCGCCGAGGTCGAGGGGACTCCGGGGAGGGGGGGTGGGGGGGGCGAGCCTGCCAAAGAGGGCACAGGGGGGAGGGATGTCAGTTTGCTGCACTCGCCACCCCCCCGGGGGGGTACAAGCCCGACATCTCCCCATCCCACTCTTCATCACCCGCTGGCACGCAGCATCCTCCGGGGAGGGTTGGGAGCCAGCCCAGGGAGGAGGGGGGGCCCTCAGCTAAACCCTGCTCAGCAGGCTGGGGGGGTGGGGGGCAGGAATCGGGGGGTGCCCAGCCTCACCTTCTTGGGTGCCAAGCCAAGCAAATAGGGCGAGGCGAGCACGGTGGCGAGCACCGCTGCAGCACGCTCCTCCACCCAAGCCGGCGAGCCTTGCCCAGGTGAGGAGCATCCTTCCTTGCCCCCCCCCCAGCCTGCGGCATCCCCACCCCACCAGGCTGCCCCCCCTCTCCCCCGGCACCCAGAGAGGTCCCATCCCCAGCCCTCTTCTCCCCACCTCTCCTCCCAGCCCCCAGCAAAGCCACAGCGAGCAGAGCCGGGATCAAATCTTTCCAACATGAAGGAAATCTGGACTTCATTATTCCAAGAACGTACAAAAAAAAAAAAAAAAAAAAAAAAAGAAGGATTTTTTTTTTTTTTTCATAAATAAAAGAGGAAGAAAAAGAAGAAAAAAAAAAAAGCCCTGCCTGTGTGCCAGGCAGCTGGACTCCCTGGGGCTCCGGCACTGAGCAGAGTCCGCCAAGCTGCCTCCAGCAAGCCACACACGCACCCCGGCACGACACGGCACAGCACGGCACAGTGCCCCCAGCGTGCCCCGCTGCCCCTCCCGGAGAGGGACAGTCCCCTCGGGCCCAGGCCCCTCTCCCGAGGCAGCACCCTCCCGGGGGGCTCCAGGAGGCTTAGGGTAGGATTTGGGAGGAGGCTCATGGTAGGAAGCCCCTCGCGTCCCCAGGGAGCCGCACGCCCAGGGTGGGATGCGCTGGGCCACGGTACCCGGGTGGGCTCGGACATCCGGAGGGCGCCCGGCCAGCCCAGCCAAAGGGGCTCAGCGCCACGGGGATGGGCGCTGCCTGCCAGCACGCTGCACTGGGGGGTCCCCACCATGCCACCCCCACGGGGGCATGCCCTCCGTGGCTCTGCCAGCTGCCACCACGCAGCCCCACAGGGGACGGGCACACACGAAGGTGCTGGGTAGACGGCCAGGAATCCTTCGGGGCACGCCGGGAGAGGGATGCTGAGCTGCAAGGGGGGCAATCCTGCACCACGGAGCCCTGCCCGCAGCCCACCCGGGTGGTCCAGCCAGCCCCTCCTGGGGTGCCAGCACCCACGAGTCCGGCCCCAGCCCCGAACGGGACAAGGGCAGCAACACCGTCACCGGCAGGCAGGCACCGCCGCGGCCCCTCCGGCGACGCGCTTCCTTGAGCAGCAGGGCAAGACCCGGAGCGCGGCGGCACCGCCGTTCCCTGGGGCTCAATATTTTTTTCTCACTCTTGCCTTTGGAGTCAGTAAATATTTCGATTTGCTCTTCTCCCCCCGCGCACACCCAGCTCTGCTCCATTGTACTGGCATTCGGTCCCCTTCCAGGCTGGCCCCCCCCTTCTCCCACCCGTTCCCAGGCTCTGCCCTTCCCATCAGCGCCGGGCCGGGACAGCCCGAGCCCCCAATTCCTCCGCCAGCCAAAACTCCAGTTGGTTGCAGTTAAATAACCACCCCCCCATCCAAACCTCCCCCCCTCTCCCCGGCAGCTTTAGGAAATAATTCTGGCAAATCCCACTATTGCATTTGGATGGAGCGGCGTACGCGTCAGAGACAGGGAGCGAGATGGCAAACAAAGGAAAAGAGGGAGAGGAGGGGAGCGCAGCGAGCGCAGGGCGAGGAGGGGGGGAAAGGGCCGGCGGCGAGCGGGGGGCACCCAGGCCCGGCCGGGAAAGGCAAATTCCAAGGAAGCAAAAAGGGGAAACGGCCCATTGGAGCGCACCTTGGCCGGGAAATCTCCATTTCCAGGGTCATCTGCGCTCCAGGGAAACTGGGAACTCCAGGGGAGAGTGGCCACGTTCCTCCCCCCACCAGCACCCGGGCTGGCTGGGATTGGGGTGGTTTTTTTGGCAATCAAAGTTTGGCCATTTCTAGTGCCGCCGCAGGAAGATCAAAATCCCGCTCGGCTTTATCCCCCCTCCCCAGGCGGGTCAACTGAGCGCCGCCGAGCCGAAGCAATTAGGGAAAGGTTTTCTCGGCTGGAACAGGGACTGCTTTGGGGGGCCGAGAGCCCGGGGCTGAGGGGGTGCCTCGGGGGGCTCGGAGGTCAGGCTGCCCACATGCCTGGTCCCAGCGGCCTCAAGAGCGAGCTTAGCGAGCAGGAAACGTTTTCGGAGGGAAAAGAAATGCAGGCAGGATGGGCAGCAGGAGGGGGAAAAAAAAAAAAATAAGGGAGAGAGAAATAAAATAAAATAATAATACTGATCGTCCTCCGCGGCCCCTCACACCCGGGGAATAACTTTACACAACTTTGTGCCGCCAGCCCCCCCGGCACGCCTGGCCTGTCCCCAGGGAGAGCCGCCTGTCCCCGGGCGCTCTGCCCTCCCCGCACCCCCAGTCCTGCTGGGGCTCGGGCTCCCACCGGGATGGGGGGTCCCACCGGGACGGACTTCGGCTGCCTGCTCCACGGTGCCGAGGGGGGTGTGTGTGTGTGTGTGTCTCCCCCAGCACCCCCCTCCTTGGGCACCCACCCGCCGCCGAGCCCTGCCGCAGTCCCCCCTGCCCCAGGAGCTCCCTGCCAGCCGCCGTCCCTGCCTACACCGTGTCCCCCGGGGACCGACCCCCCGCCCCGAGCGGGACCGGGGCACGCCTGCCTAGCCTCGGGCTCCCAGGGGTGGGGGGACCGGCAGAGACCACCCCCCCCCCCCCGACCTCGGTATTGCTCCCCTGCGAGGCGCGGGCTGCAAAACACCCGGTGTCGCCGCCAGCTCGGGGCAGGGGTCCCAGCACCGGACCGCAGGCACCGGCCCTCCCCCCGCCCCACCTGCCCGCTTCACCGGCAAGTTGCACCGAGGGGGGGGGGACGGACACGGGGACGACGACACACGAGTTCCGAGCGGCGGAAAGTTTTCTCGGGGCGCCCCCCCCCCCGCCCCGTGCCGTGCCCTCGCTCCGCCACCCGCCCGCCCGCCCCCGCCCTTACCTCTGCAGGGGTCCCGGCGGCGGCGGCGGCTGTCGGGGGGGGTGGGTGGAGGGCGGGGGGGCTCAGCGCCGCGCCGGGCACCCGCGGCCCCCCGCCATCTCGCGGCCGCGACTGCCGCCGCGGCCCCGGCCCGTGGAGCGGCGGCGGCGGGGCGGGGCGGGGCGGGGCGCGGGGCGGGGCGGCGGCAGCGGGCGGTGGCGGCGGCGGCGGCGGCCCGGCCCCGACTGGGCGCCGCAGCCCGTGCGCTCGCCGCGGGGCGCCGCGGGGGGCGTCGTTTGCATAGCCACGCCCTCCGCCCCAGCCCCTCCCACCGCCTGGGGCCGCGGGTTCGAGGCCCGCCGCCGCCCCCGCCGCTCACCTCCGGCTCCGGCCTTTTGTTGCTCCGTGCCGGCGGCGACCCGCCGGGCGAGGCCGCGGGCGGCTCGGTTGGCCTCCGGCGTCCACCACCCTCTCGCCGTCCCCGGGAAGGAAGCGAATAAATAAGCGCCGTCCCTCCTTTGTCTGCCGAGGCGGGCGGCGGGGGGCGGCCCGGGGCGGCGGGAGGCAGCGGGGAGCCGAGCCCGGGCGAGCCGGCGGCTTTGTGAGAGCTCCGGCGAAAATCCGCCTCCCACACACGGCAACTCCTTGGGCAGGGAGCGGGGCTCCTTCCCCCGGCCCCTCCTCGCTCCTTCTGCCGCCCCCCCCCACCGGTGATCCCCCCCCGGTGACCCCTGGCCCTCAGCCCAGAGCAGACAGGTGATCCCTGCCCTGCTCCGGGCCCCCGGCGTCCCCCGGCCCCGGGGACACGCTGGGTGAGCCCTGCCCTACACCGGCCCCCTGGCATGCCTCTGCTCCAGGATCGGCTGGCACCTGGGTCATCCCACCCCGGGACCATTCCCCTGGCATCCCCCTGCCCTGAGACCTGCCAGCCCCCGGGTGATCCTTGCCCAGCACCGGTCCCCCGGCACCCTTCTGTTCCAGGATCTGCTGGCCCGCATCCCCCTGCCCTGGCACCCGCCAGCCCCTGGGTGATCCCTGCCCAGCATCGGTCCTCCTAGCATCCCTCTGCTCCAGGATCTGCCGGCCCCTGGGTGATCCCTGCCCAGCACCATTTCCCTGGCACACCACAGCAGGCTTCCCTCCAAGGCAGCGACTGGCAGGTGCCACGCAGCTGAGCCCCATAGCTCTGTCCTGGTCCTTCCTGGCCCAAGCTGGAGCCCTTCAGATGCCAAGCATGTGCCTTCGTTCCCCTGCTCTGCTCCTGCCAGGCCGGGGGCCTCTGCAGTACTGCCTGCAAAGGCAGGACCTGCCTCCTCCTCCGGCTACAGGTACAACACCCCTGCAAGCACCACGGAGCTTGACCCCATGCCCCCCCCACCCTAGCAAGACCTTCCCCCTTGGCCTCAGGTGTCCCATCCACAGGTTTGCTGCCTCTCCTTCTGCTACCCTGCTCCCACACAGGGTAACGAGGCGTTAAGCGTGCTGAGAAAGCACAAAAAGGCGTGCTGGAGGGGAAGATGCCCTGATCTTAGACCCACCGTGTGGGTGGGTGGGCCTGGGCTGTCCCTCCCTAGGATGGTCCTGGTGCCTCCAAGCCCCAGTCCCCGGGCAGGAGCAGGGTACAGGGGAGCCAGGGCTGTCACAGCCCAAGGGCCATGGGACAGAGAGTGGTAGACACCCGCATGCAGCCGTTGCTGCTGTGGCAATTCCTCCCCTGAGCACAGCCTCCTGCTCTGTCCCGGTGCCCCTCCATCCCTCCAGTTACACCACAGGGAGAGGGGACAGTGTGCGGGGCAGGGCCGCCATCCAGGCAGGGCCACCTTGTCACCCAGGGACCTGCTGGGGCTCAAGGAGGAGGCAGAGGGAGGGTCTGCTCCCAGCCCCACTGTGATCTGCTCCCCGCTGTCACCTCCTTTCCCTGAGGATGGCTCCTCAGAAATAAGCAGGCTCCGTCCTTCACCGTCATGCTTCTCCTCTGGCTTTCTCTGAAAAACAAGGAATTTATCTCCGCCTTCTCATCACCGGCCACTCTGTGTGCGGGAGAGGGCGGCTGCAATGGCCCCAGTCAGCAGTACAAATAAATGGCCCGAAACACGATACGCGGGAGCTTCCTGGGATAAAAGAATTTCTAAGGAGAGGTTTTATTTTCCCCTCGGAGCCCCAGTCTCTCGTGGTCTGGTCCAAACACAAAGGCTGTCCTGAATTTCCCGTCTCACTTTCTCTCCTCGCAGCTGGCGAGTTGGGCGATGCTTTGGGGCACCCTCTCCCCTGCGCCGGCGCCTCAGCATGCCGGGCTGCGGCGGTGGCAGGTCACCCAGCCGCCCCAGGCTCACGGCATCCCTGGGCCACCGGGCTCCAGTGCAGCCACCCGGCCCCTGGTTGCAGTTCTGGGGGTGGTGACACACATTTGGTAGCGAATTAAACTGGGGCAGCCGCAGCCGTAGGCTGCTCTCAGCCCACCTCCCCGCTACCTGCCTGGTGCTGGCAGGGGGGGGCTGCGGGTGCTCCCTCGAGCTGCAGTGGGTTGATGACAGGCAGGAGAGGGGGTGTCCAGCCCTGCCCCAGGCCACCCTCCCAGGACCTGCCCCCCAGAATGGGTATGGGGGTCCCGGAGACCTGGAGAGGAGCCAGGACCGTGTGGCTGGGTCCCCACCATTCCCTTCCAGGTCCGGCCCCCAGGAATGCTGGCTCACTGGCACGGAAAGGGTCCTGGCCCCACCCGGTGTATCATTAACCCAGAACTGAGCCATTAATGGCCTGACTCTCCCAAGTCCCCATCGTTATAAATCAGCCTTCCCAGTAACTTCCTTCTCCCCTGCTACAGTTTAAGCCTGTGGCTTCCTGTCCTAATTAACCAGTGAGGTTAATTGGCCCCCAGCCTCTTTACACCTCCAAGCCCCTCCAAGCAGTGGGTCACTGCATCCCCCGTTCATGCACTGACCCTCGGACCCTTCCCCTCACTGCCAGCTCTCCCCCCACCCAGCACCAGAGATGGGAAGCGCCAACATGGCCACATTCGCCCCACTGCTGAGGGCAGCTGCCCGCCTGTGTCAGCTCCTGTGAGCTGGTTTTTGCCTCCTCAACCCCTGCCCGTAGGCCTGGGGTGGGCACTCACCACCTATGCAGCACCCTATCCCCGACTCCATCACTGTTCCTGTCCCAATTCCCATACCTATCCCTGTCCCCATCCCCATCTCCATCCCCACCCCTAGTCTCATCCCTATCCCTGTCCCCATTGCTATACTTATCCCTATCCCTGTCCTTATCACCATTCCTGTCCCGATTCCCACCCTTATCCCCGTCCCCATCCCCATTCCTGTCCCCATTCCCCTCCTTCCCTTCCTGTCCCCTCTCCTGCCTGGCCCTGCCGTGCGGCGATGCCGGAGGCCCCAGGCTGCTCCCGGATGCCTCGGCACAGCCCGTGCCAGCTTCGCACTCCGGCCATCTGTCCCCCCCGCCTGCCTGCCATCTCACGCCTCCTCCTCAGGGCCAGGGGTCCCCGTCTCGCCTGCCCCAGGCAGCGGGTGCCAGGGTGGGTGTCCCCAAGGAGGACGATGATGCCAGGAGGGAGCTGGGCAATGCTGGCAGCCGAGTGGTGAGGAGATGCCCGGACCAGGTTTGGTGGCCCCCTCCGTGCCAGCCTGGGGACCAGCCCGCTGCCACCCACCCCAGGAAGCCCGCAAGGACCCTAGGACCTGCTCAGCCCTTTGGGTCATGCCCCGGTGCCAAAGCGTACCCCGCACCCCAGCACCCCTGGCTGGGGTGCTGGGAGCCCTCCGTGCCAGCTCCCCGCTGCCAGCCGGACTGGCAGCGCTGCCTTCCCCTGCCGGGCTGGCAGGCATTGCCTTCGGTGTCCTGCTGCTGGGGGTGGCATTCCTGCTTTTTATAACCCTGCAGATGCTCCCCAGCTGCCAGCCCCGTGCCAGCCAGCCTGCCCTGCCTGCCCAGCCCTGGGACAGCCCGGGGGGGGCCCTGCCTGGGCAGGGCCGGGGCTGGTGGGGAGAGGGGGGGGGCGGCAGCAGGGGTCCGGGCGCTGCAGGGCTCGTTCGACCTGCACAGCTGCATAGCTTGTCTCCAGCTATTAAACAAACTCCTCCATCTCTCCCCCCCCTCCTCTCGGTCCCCTTCCCGCCTGCCAGACGCTGTTTAACCCTGTGCTGCCCCGCTCCTCGCCCGGCAGCCCCTGGGAAGCGGCATCTGCCCCTCCTTGCACCCCGGAGATTTGACTTCACGGGGGCGACCCCCCCCCCCCCCCCCCGTACTGCCACTGACCCCCCAACCCGGCTGGGCAGTCGGGGGGGAGGTGGCCGTCCATGTCCCCAGGGTGCCCACAGCCTGGCACCGTCCCGCAGAGAGCAGGGCAGGAGTGGGCAGACCAAGCCAGGGCTGCATGCCAGCTTGCCAGGCACACTGCCCACCCTGGCAGGGCTTCGCTGCGGGGCATGGTGGCCAGTGCTGGGCACCCGCACTGCGGATAGGGCTGGGACACCCTGCAGCTGGGGGCTGGGAAGGGGGGCACAGGTCTCGGAGGGTAGGCAGGGCAGGGGGATGCAGGGACTGGGGGGATGCAGGCAGGGGGATGAGGTGTGGGGGGAGAGAGGAGCTGCAGGGCAGGGCAGGGGGATGCAAGGGCTGGAGGGGAGGCAGAGGGGTGCGGGGTGAGGGGCTGGGCCTCCCCCTACCCATTCCAGCACTCTGCTCTTCCCACCCCACTGTGGGAAGTGATGCTGGGGGGTATCCCAGCCCCCGGGAGAGCTCCAGCTGCACTCCCCTGCGGATGGGGGCCGGTAAAGGAGGCAGGTGGGATTCCCCCCAGGGCAGCTGCTCCCTTTCCTCACTGCTGAGAATGGCACACCTCGGTGCACGGAGGCAGCAGTGCTGCAGCCTCACGTGTCCAGCCTGGCTGAGCCCGGCAGTGCCACAAGAACAGCCTCCATCCCCCCCAGTCCCCGCAAGCTGCCTACACACCACAGCTCTCAGAGATACCAGCTTCGTACGTAACCCTGAGCAGCTCCCGGCTCAGGAACCGCTGCAGGGGATGTGAGGAAGGAGCAGGATTTGTCCCTCCAGGCTGAAACGAGCCCTCTGGAAGGGTTGACCTGGCGATGCAACACTGCTGTCACCATCCTTGGACACTGTGAAGAGGACAGACCCTGCCTGGCCCCTCCAGGACCTCCCCCACTGCCCTCTGCCTCCCACGCTCCCTCCCACAGATGTTTGGGATATCTGGGCCTTTGCCGCTCTGGCCCTGGTGACAAATGCTTCCCTGAGCGGGGTTTATTATTGTTAAGAGCCTTGGAGGTGGCTCTGGCCAACTTTCCGCCTGGGACCAAGCCAGCAGCTGCAGGGCACCCTTCGGCACAGCCACCCCAGGGATGAGCTGTCCCCACCCCAGGCATCCTCTGCATGCCAGGCGTTGGGGACCGACCCCTTGGCAGTGCCCAGCACCCCATGGCAGCGCCCAGCACCCCGTGGCAGCAGCGGGTAGGCACCAGGAGCCCAGGGTAAGCCTCCAGGGCCCAGGCGAGGGATGAAGCTGGGTGCTTCATCCTTCAGCCAGCAGCACCGAGAGGGGGGGTTGTTGCTGAGAACCCCCTGCAAACTCCCCGCTGCTTCTTCCCAGCTCCACTCCCTGGCCGGGCTGTCGTGGGCTGGAGCGCGCCGGGCTCGGTGATCGATGGCCGAGGCACGGGCTTGCCAAGCCCTGCGTGTTTGGAAGGCGCCGTGTTTGTCTTGGCAGGAGCGGGGATGTCATCTCCTCCGCCTCGCACCGTGACAAGCTGGGAAAGCCAATGGGGGGTTGTGCCGGAGTGGGTGCCCGAGGGGGTCCCCTGGCAGCAGCAGAGGGGTCTGCTCCAGATGGGCAGAGTGAGGTCCCGGCGAGGTGAGAGGACAAGCAGAGGGACCCAGTGGGTGCAGCAAGGATGACGCAGGGACAAGCTGAGGCTGTTGTCCCTTGACAGAGTGGTTTTGGCAGCCCAGATGTGCCCTGCACCCAGAGATGCCATCAGGCAGAGCTGCCCCCAGCCCAGCCCCTGCATCGGCGCTGCCCCTGGGGTCACCGAGCCCTGTGCTTTGCAGGTGGGGAAACTGAGGCAGGAAGGCAGCACCACCTGGCAGTGGGTACTGTGGGGCACGGGCCTGAGGGGCCAGGAGAAAGACAGGCACCGGACAAAGCAGAATCTCTTGGGCAGAGGACAGCCTGGCTGCGGCTTTTCCAGGAAGGGGATCCGGCGAGGACATGAAAGGTGGTGCTGGACCGATGCCCAGCCCAGTGCCGACGGTGAAGGCATTTGAAGAGCGGCTCTTGCCGATGATGGTGAAGCTCTCCATGGATTGATAGCCACCTGCAAAGGTGGGGGCAGATCCTGCTGGGGGTCCCCAGGCAGAGCAGGACCTTGTGAGGGAGGGGAGGGGAGTGCCCTGGTAATGTCTGCAGCATGATGTGCTGGTGGGCACAGGTCTGGGGAGAGGTTGAGTCTCATGAAATGGGAATTGCCAGAGTCAGTGCTGCCCCTGGGACTGGGGCATTTCACTCCCCAGCTGCACCCCAGGAGGCTTGGGACGATGGTGCATGCCGGCACACAAGCCCTGCCCAGGACTGTGGGCAGGGGATGTCCGGTGCTGCCTGTGCCAAGCTCCGCTGTGGGGACCCATCCTGCTCTGCTGGTGTGCTGGTTTCCGAGCCAGGGGGACGAAAGGGGATGCCCACCCCCAGCCGCGGTTTGGTTGGCAGCACTGAGGTCATCCTTCCTTGCAGTTCTCCATGCTCCAGAGAAAAGAGCCATCACCTACCCTTGTGTGGGGGGCAGCCCCATCTTGTCCATCTCTCCTCCCTGGCCCCACAAGCACATCCTCAGGCTCTGCAGCAGCAGGAGCATCACGGTACACCCAACCTGGACCGAACATTCCCGGAGTGCCCTCCGGCCCACAAGCACGTGGGACTGTGGCATGGCATGGGATCGCATCTGTGTCACCACACGCGTTGCCATGGAAATGGGCAGGAGCTGCGATAATGGAAATCAGACCTGGACTGGCAGTCCTGGCTCCCAGTGAGGCCAGTCCCAGCCCCCCCCGCCGCTTTGCTGCGGGGTGCTCTGGGCATCCCGTGCAGCTCCCTGTGCCCAAGGGACTGGTGTAGAGTGATGCCGGGGCACAGGGATGTGCACGGGGCAGCAGGGATGTGTCACGGTGTGTGACTGTGCCATGGGGCTTGGCTGTATCCCCTCCAACACGTCCCCATGCACACCAAATTTAGGAATACTGGTGATTTTGGAGCAACACAAGAACCTTTCCCTGCTCTGGGGTAAGGTTGGGGTCACAACTGGGACCGCCTGCCCCACGGCGGGTCCGTGCCCCATGGCAGTGCTGCACTGGTCATGCAGGAGGTGACACAAGGACCGCCACAGGTCACTGCACTGGGAGACAAGCTGCCGTGCCAGAAGCATCATCTTCAGGGTAAGGGCAGCATCGGTTGAGGTGCAGAGCCTCTGGCCTCCCCTTTGCTGCTGCCTGGAGTCATTTTCCAGCCTCCACAAATGCAGGGAGATGCTTGATGTCATCTGTGGGAGAGGGACAATCAGATAACTCAACAGTTTTAAGATAACCTCCGAATTTTCTGGGGCTACCAAGGGTTTTCAAGAGCCTGGGAAGGCAACGTGGGCAGAGGGTGGGAGCCAGCAGCTCTGCGGCACGGCCCTGATGCGCTGGCGTGCCATCGAAGTGGGTCAGTGGTACAGCCGTGGGCATCAGCGGGCACGGAGGAGCTGAAGAGGACAGGGCGGTGGCAGCTGGAACGGCTCAAGGGCTGGAAGAAACTGGGACACCTCTGTGCACGTGGGTCCTCCCAGAGAAGTTGGCCTGAGAGCTGGATCAGCACAAGGGGAGAAAATAGCACCAGGCTATTGGAGAGGATTTTTGGCTGCAGGACTCGGCAAACGCTCAGCTCCAAGGCCCCTCACCAGGATGCATCCAGGGGTGGCTGCCTTCATCCCAGCAAGGACAGACGGATGCTGGCTACAGCCTCACGCCCAGCACGGCCCAGCCACCCCTGCATCCCGCTGGGGTGGAGAAAGGACGTTCATCCCAACATGAATCTGCAGCCCAGACTGGGTCTGTGGTGGCAATACTGGTGGAAGCGTTCTCCATGGAGAATGGGGGAACTGGGAGAGCCCCCTCCTAACCCCTGCGGCCGTGCTGCCCTTAGATCCCCCCCACCTCCCCCAGAAGCACAACCTGCCTCTCCCCTTCCGGCAAAATTCTGTCAAAACGATGCTCCTGCTCCTGGGTCGCCGTGGCAACCGGCAGGCACAACGAGGGGGGTTGCAGGATCAGACCCCCATCACTGCCCCACCTTGGACCGCTTCCCAGCACCTCCACAGCCCCGTCGCCCCAGGGCTGGCTCCTTGCTGGGGGGCTGCCCCCTCCCCAAGGCCAAGCTCCAGCCAAGGGGCGAGCAAGGCCCAGGCAGCCGATGCCGATGCCGGCACGTGCCTCGCCGGGGAGCTGCGTCCCTGCCTTGCCCTTCACCACCATCCCTCCCCAGCTGCCGCCTGAACTTCAAAGCCACCAAAGGCCACATGGCCCGGAGCATCTTCTCCACATCCCTTCCAGGGCGGAGAAGATGCTTTGAAAGCCCCTGGCCCTTCTCCCCTCCTCCGCAGGGTTATTTCCATTTTTTCAAAACCCCACAAAAAAGAAGCCTTTTTCCTCTTTGTTTCTCTTCTCTCTCTCTTTTTTTTCCCCTTGTCTTTGTCAGCTAAAAATATGCAACCCACCAGGGAGGGCGGGCGGGGGGAGCTGCTGCCGCGCCAAAGGTTAGTGCCAGTCGCAGGCTGGAAAAGCCACTGGAGGGGGATGCAGATGCACCCCACCACATTTCGGGGGGGGTCCTGCCCCAGGAGAACCCCCTTTTGGCCAGGCAGGGGGTCAGGGCTTCACCCCTCCCGTGCTGAGGGTGTGCATGGGAGGTTTGGAGGTAGACCCCGCTCGGGACATGGTGTGACACCCTGTGAAGGGGCCAGATCTGGATCCAGCTGTCCTGGTAGTTTCCCAGGGGGTCAGGAGATGCCCAGGGATGCCCAGCAGCCAGGGGCGGGATGTCCAGGCATGCCAGGGAGGGGGTGACCTCACAGGGCAGGGATCAAAGCGGCTGAGGCTGGGGGCAGGCAGGCAGGCAGCCCCAGGCTGGAGTGTGGGAGGGATGTGGGTGGCCACAGCGGAGGAAGGATGTGATTTACCTAATATCCCACTCCACCGTGGAACGGATGGAGGAGAAAAACAACCCCGGGGCTCATCGTCTTGGGAAGATGCTGTCAGGGGCCGAGAGGCACCGAGCGGTGCTGAAGCAAGCAGGGAAATTAAATCGGGATGAATCACCTGGAGCCGGCAGCGTTCACCTGAGCCACAAACCCAGAGAAAACCTGTTTCCCAGCTCCCAGGGTTCCAATGTTAAGCTTCAGCCAGCTTTGCAGGGGGTGCGATAGGCTTCAAAACTGGCTTATTATCCCCCCCCGCCAAGGATGGGAACGTTGCAGCAGGATGTCTTAGTGCAGGTGTAATGACCAGCCATGGGCTCCCCTTTGGAGACAGTGACCCGGCAGTGGGATGCAGGAGCCAGGACTCCCGGGCAGGACTGATCCCTGGCTGTCCTGCAGAGCTGAGAGCGGGTGCTGAGTGTGGGGATGCAGGCAGGATACGGCCTGGGATGCTGCAGTGTTGGCAGGATGGGATGCTGAGAGCTGGGGGAACCCACAGTTGAGTCAAACTTGTTTGGGAGGCAGGAGGTAAATAGTAGGAACAAATTCCCAAGCAGCCCCAGGGCAGCTGTGGGTCAGGGCACTTACTGGCACCCTGGGAGGGAGGTGTGAAGAGCAGGGAGGTGACGGCACCGCTGCTGCTAATGAAGTGGGGAGTTGCTAACGTGGGGGGCACCAGGCAGCGCTGCTTGGACTGGTGGGGTTGGCCACCTCCCCATGGTGGCCTCCATGGCTAGGAGGGCTGGGGACAACCCATCCAGGCGATGTCTTGGCCACCTTGAAACAAGCTGGCAGCCTCCAGCCCCGCGGGGCAGCTCGGGGCGTGGGGCGTGATTTATGGAGTGAGGGATTAGCCAGGAGGAGGAGGCGGCACTGGGGCACACATGGCAGGCGCTGACGGAGGGGAAAGGGCTGCCGGAGCAGGACGGCCGTGAGTCCCAGGTGGCCAGGCTAGAAATTCCTCAGCCTTCCCCAGAGCTCGGATTTACTGCCGCGGTGATGGAGACGGCCCCGCCGGGCAGCGTGGGGGCTTGGGGCATGACTGTTTTCAGGAAAGCATCCTGGTGCTCAGCTGGAGGGAGAGAGCAGGGTACGCCCCGGCTGGGGGGCTGGCTGGACAGACCTCCCCCCACTCCCACGGCCCCGTGTCCCAGGCATCCACCTCTCCTCCCCGGTGGAGACATCCAGGAGAAGAGGCATTTGGCAGAGGGTAAACTGAGGCACGGTGGGGTCTGCCTCTCCCCATTGCAGAGGGTTTCAGCCAAAGTGGGGACTTGGCAGCTCTGGGATTCCCAGCCACAGCCTCTCCCGGGACTTCAAGGGCTGGTGGGACCACGGGGCTCCTCCGCTGCCTGACGGGCAGGCAGCTCCTGGCAGGGCACTGCCTGCACTCGGCTTTTGGAGAGCCTGCACCGCCTCCGCCGGACAGGGATCTGCCCACGGGAGCAAGGACATCCCGGCTCCTGCCCGCGCACCCCGGGCAGGTGGCATCGGGTGTCCGCAGCTGCGGGCCGCCTTTCATCTCCTTCCAGGCAGGGGCTCGCTTTCCATCACCTGCTGCCCTCCAGGCCGGAGGCCAAGAGAGCCGTGGCCAGGGCTGATGTGTGAGACGTGGCTGCTCTGCCCGCACGTCCTCTGGCCGGACCGGGGGGTGGCAAGATGCCCGAGGTGGGCCATGGGTGCCGGAGAAGCATGCCACCCTATGCACCCCACGCACCCTATGCACCCCACGCAGCCCACTCCCAGCTCCTCAGCTCAGGGTGGGCTTAGCTGGGACGGAGCCTGGCAAAACTGCGGTCCAGAGACGGTGGCTCCGTGCACCTTCCCTGCAAAACTTTCCATTGCTTTTAGCTCTTGCAATCAGCAGGAAGAGCAGGAGCTGGGGTGCAGGCGGGGGGTGCGGGTGTGGGCTGGCGGGGAGGGGGTGTTGCTGGAACACGTGTGGTCAGCAGCATGTGCATGTCTGGGCACGCCTGTGCGTGTGTCAGCACATGCGTGTGTGCTCAGGAGCGTGTGCATCTATGGGGAGATATATATATTTAAAAACATGTATATGTGCATTTCCGAGCCGACATTGCACGCCTGTGAGACTGCAGCATCCCTTTGCTGCGGCGTTTCTCAGCGTGTGCAGCTTAATGAGCCGGCACAGCAGAGTTAATTGAGGGGACAGACAAGCAGAGCTCATCATTAAGGAAAGCGCTGCGGCAGGTACCGGTGACAAGATGCTGCCTGTCCCCCCAGGCTGATGGCAGCCCCCGCGGGGGACAGTGACAGCCTGAGTCCCCAGGGGAGACGGCTGAAGACGAGCATCCCACGTGCTGCAACTCTCGCTCAGGGCCGGCTCCATTAGCGAAAAGCAGCCAGGGAGCAGGAATTACTGCTGCCTGCATGGAGGAATAAATCTGCCAGCCTTGGCAGGATGGGGCTGGCAGGGGGTTGCCGAGCCCTGGACCCTGTGGCTTGCCTACAGCCCTGGCTGTACCCTGCCCACAGCCCTGCTTGCACCTTCTGCCTAGAACGTGTCCCAGCTGATGCACACTTGCACAGTGTGACGGTGCCCTGGCTGCCAAAGCTGCCCCCTCAGCTCCCACCATTATGTTCCAGAGTGAACACACAGCAGAGAGGACAGAACAGCCGGCTCCCAGCAGCATGGTGAACCTGCGCCAACAGCCCACGAGGATGAGGAGCCTTGCTCAGGACTGTCAGATTCTCGCTAGAGAAGCTCAGAGAGCTGGAAAGGAGCCTTCACCGCCTCCATAGCCAGGAGCTCCCACACTCTGCCTCCCTCTTCTGCTCTGTTCCTGGCCACGCCTCTCCCTGGGGGGCCATGTCCCCACAAGACATGTCCACAGACCCCCCCTTGGGAACCCAGCCATTGCTACAAGCATCTCCATCTCAACGGCTGGGAATACGTTGTTCTGTCCCTTCCAGTAAGTGTTCACTCTGAAACCTAACGGTGGAGCAAAAGCTTGTCCTGCAGGGAGGAAGGCATGCTGCTGGAGCAGAGTCCATCCCTCTGCCTCCTCCCTCCCATCACTGCAGCCCCCCAGCCCTGCAGCCCCTGCCCCAGCCAGGAGCACCGCCGGCAGAATAAAACCCTTCCAGAGAGAGCATTGCCCTGGCCGGATTCGCTCCCCTGCCTGACAAAGGGCTCATTCAGTAGCTGCTGGGCTCCTGTCAGGGGGACCAGAGTATTTATGAGTTGATAACCTTATCACAGACACATCCCTGATTAAGCTCGTTAGTTCTTTATGATAAACAACATATGGGCTGGGTCCAAGGGGTTTGGGGGGGGTCACGTGCTCTCCAGCAGCCATGCAGCCCGTGGGCTGTGCAGGCAGAACAGGCAGCCCTGTGTTTGCGCCTGGCTCTCCCTCCCCTTCCTGAAAGCGACCTTCAACCCCATAGCTTCACTGACCCTCCAAACCCTAATATTAGTCTTGGGTTTCTTCTCTGGACCGGAGCGGGGCGGGCAGGAGCAGGGCTGGGTTGCACAAGGCTGCCAAGGCTTCGCCGGGGCTGTGGGAGCCCCCTCCTCCTCCCACGGGGGAGGCCCACAGAGTCTGGGGCAGCACGAGAAGGACCTACCGTCTCTTGAGGACCTGGAGATAAGGGATGGTGGAGAGCAGCAGCTCTGTACTCTCCACGGGGAGAAATGAGGGGACAGCAGCTCAACCTGCTGTTGAGTGTGTGACCCTCAGGGCTACGTAGGACCTGCCACTCACCCCAGGATGGTTTCTTCATCCATCATCTGGCTGGTAGCTGGAGGTATCCATCCATCCACCCACCAACTCACCCAGATATCCACCCCGCCATCCATCCTTGCCTTCACCCCTCCTTCTCCCCCATCAACCCATCCCGCCATCCAGCCCTTGTCTTCATCCCTCCTGCCCATCTATCTGCTCTCCCTAAGCTCAGGGTGCTTGTGATCTGCCCCCCCCCATGCTCATTAAGTGCCAGCCCACGTCTCCAGGGCCAGGCCTGCTAACAGGGTGCAGGGAGGGCACCCGCTCACTCCCCCCCCTCACAGCCCAAGCCAGCCCCAGCATTTCTTATCTCTGAGATCCCACCTTGCTGGCGGAGGAGCAAGGCAGGACGCCACATCCCTGGGGAATGGCAAGCCGAGCGATAACGAAATCGCAGCGGCGAGGAGAAATTACCTTGCCTGAATTTTAAAAACTTCTTGCTGAGGTTGCCGTGGTAACTGAAAGGTGCATCACGTTGCTCTGACAACCCCCGAAACAGCCAGGTTTTTGCCTGGCGGGCTCTGAAGCAGCAGTTTTTGGGGAGGGGGAGTCTAGTGAGGTGGGGAGAAGGTGGCCCATGGGATGTTCAGCACCAAGCCCCCCCCCCGATGGAGATGTCCCCCTCCTCATAGCTGCCAGCTGCATCACCACCCCACTCCACCACCATTCCCAACCTCTCCTCATCCATTTCCCCTGGGAAGCACTGGAGGAAGGGGACCGAGGGCCTCCAAGTCTAACCATGCGGTCCCCTAAGAAGGGTGGCAGGGAGGTGGGACGGCATCCAGGTTGGTCCACCCAGCTGTGGGCATCCCTGGCATCACGTGGGAGTTGCTGGGAGCCCAAGCAGGCAGCCTGGGCACCCCCCCTGCACCCTGCTCCAGGTGGGGGTTTGTGCACCCAGCATGGCTTTGGGCCAGCATGGCTCCAAGCCCCCAGGGCGAGCGGCAGCAGCATTGTCCCAGTCCTCGTAAATCACTCTGCCACGGAAATAGCCCCAGCAGGGTTGAAAAATAGCAGGTGACTCACGCAGAGCAAAGGGTCCAAAATAGCCCCTCCGGAGCGCTCCTAAAATTAGTCTCCCTCCCGGGAGGTCCTGGCCACTGTGTCCTTGCCAGGGCACAGCCGCGGCGTTGAGCTTGCCTGGCTGCTGCCACCGTGGCCACTTCGCTCCTGGGGTTTGGGGTGCGGGGGCCCCCTTGGCTGCTCCCATCCCTCTGGGATCGCCCCCAAACCCACCCCTGGGTGCAGCTGAGACGTGCATCTCCGAGTCTCTGGGCAGATCCAGGTGGCTCCCACGGACGCAGGCTGCTCTTTGTGGGATACCCCACGCAACGCTCGCGGCCCTGAGCGAGACCCAGGCACCATAAAATGCAGCGTAGGAACCCGCGAGCTAGCGGGGTGCCGAGGGCTTGCCCCCCATCCCGCTCCCTTTGCCTGGATTTCAGCAGGCGGATGGCGAGGCGGCGGATCAGGTGTTTTCCAGCAATAGTGAGTCCCCTGGGGGATTTGGGTTTTCCGATACCAGCTCGCCCACCTCACCGTTTCCCCGCAGCAGGGCAGCACCAGCCTGCCTGCTCCCACCCACTGCCGGTACTGGGAGGCATGTGGGTCTGGTGGGGGACGCACACGGGGCGACACTGGGAACAGCATCCGCTCCGCCGGCATGGCCAGGAGCGCTCCCCGTGCCGGGCCATCCCCCCCGCAAGGGTGAGCGATACCCAGTTAATTAGAGGAAGGGATGAATAATTCCTTTTTATAATGCAACGTTGCACGGCAGATGCCGTCTGCCTTGTCTCGGCGCGCCGCGCGCGGGAGCCCGCGTTATTCTGCTCTCAGCAGAGTTATTTATACACTGGGACATTTTTCAAAGCGTCGCTTTGATGGTCTTCCACCAGCTTAGAAAAAAAAGTAGTCCATCCCAAAATAACCCGAGTGAAAGTCACAGCTCTTCATTACGCACATCTTCAACCGGGGGGCTTGGAGAACAAAAACCCGTCACATTCCTCCCATCAAATCCGCCCTTTTCAAGTGCATTTCAAATGGGTTCAAACCACCACCACGGCGGCTAGACGAGTGCTAATGATGCTGCAGGCGCTTCCAACCCCGATTCGGGCCTGAGAGAGGGATGGAGCTGGGGGCAGGGAGTTTTAAGCAGCTTCCAGAGCCCACAAATGTTTTGAGGTGCCCAGGACAAGGTTGACCCCACGAGGACTGCAATGGGGGATGCTGTGGGAAATGCCATCTCTCTCTTGCCTGGCTTTTCCTGCTGCAGGAAGCAGTTTCTCCCCCAAAACCAGGCTTTGGAGGAGGGAAATAAGCACCAAATATTTTTTTCCAAAGAATTGGAGCAAAAAAACCCCAGCCCCCGTTTCCCCATCGCACCCACGCGCATGCACCCCTTGGGTCTGGTTGCTGTTAAAGGGGAAAAAAAAGGTGGTGTGGGGGTAAGAGACGTTAGTAGGTGGTGACAAATTCCTGCGAAAATGTTTCTGACATGAAGCCGTCTCCCATCCAAGCTCCCTCCCAGCGGAGATGGCGAGCGGCTCCCCCCACTCCCACGCCTGGCAAAGGGCCCGAGCTGCTCACCCCCTTCTGCCTGCTGGGAGCTGTGGGGCCGGGAGCCAGCGGGTGCCCCAGAGAGCAGGACGGGGGGCTTGGGCTTCCCGCCTTGCCCAGGCTCCAGCGTGTGCTGTGTTGTCTCTGTGGCCAGCCTGGCCCTCCGAAACCCTCTCCCCCACGCTGGGTGAGGGGCCCCAGGTGTTTTGGTGGGGGTGCCCTGAGCCAGACCAGGCACCATCTGCACCCACACCACCCGTTGCCAGCGCCATGGGACCCCCAGCAATGCGCAGCATCCCATGGCAGCTAGCCACCCTGCTGTCAATCATGCTCTGCTTGTCAATCATGCTCTGTCAATCACACGCCCCGATTCCCTTCACCAGCCCCTGTAGGAAGAGTACTAAGGGGCATGGGGACCCCTCGGAGCACAAGGTGTGCACTGCGTCCTGGGAAAGAGGGAAACTGAGGCAGCCCGGGGCACACGCCAACCTCCCCAGGCATAAAATGCCCTTGGGGGCTCAGCTTGCCTTCCAGATCCCCAGGGCTGTGCCTGCATCAAGCTCGACACTAGCTTGCCCAGCTGCCTGCAGCCCCCCGGCCCCGGCAGCCAGCCCCCTCACCCTCTCCCCCAGAGGCTCGGCTCCACCGCCTGCGGCTCTGTGCGGCAGCCAGCGCCCAGCCAGCGCCAGCCCAGCGTGCCGCGGCTCCAGGGCTGCTGGCACTGCCTGGCAGGTGATCGACGGCTCGCTGCCGGCGGCGGCAGGGAAGACTCTCTGCCAGGGAAACCATTTCTTTACCCTCCAAATCCTCCTGTTTCAGCATTTCTGCAAGGCCGGAGCATCTCCCCTGGGAAAGCTTGGCGCTGGAAGATGCCCAAGTGCCCAGGAGAGGGTGAGTTGTCCATGCCCGGTGCTCAGCATGGCAGAGCCCCGGGGGCCAGTGTGCAGCCTGGCACCCAGCCGGCTGCCTGGCAGGGGGATAACCACGCTGGGTGCAGCCACAGGTCCCAGGCCGTGGGATTCCAGCCTCCATCTGCTTTTGGTTTCTTCCGACAGCACCAGGACCCCCCCCGCTTCACCCCCCGGGGCTGCAAATTGGGTCCACGTTGCTGCAGATGGCGAGTCAATTAAAACCATCTTTTTTTCCACCCCAGCAGGGAAACCTGGACCACGCTGTTCCCAAGCCTTGGTCAAAACAGCATCCGGGTGGAGCGGCCAAGGAATAAGGGACACACCTCCCCTTCCTCACCCACACTGGTCCCATGGGGCTGGCTGGGGAGAGTGGCCAGGGTGACACGGCCACCCGTCCAGGGCCACAGGGACTCCGTGCCACAGGGCAGGAAGGGGTGCTAGCACTGCCCAGCGCAGGATGCCATCACCCCCAGGGGAAGGGAGGGGGGGGCAGCCCTTTGTCTGTGCACCCCCCCACCTCAGCTGCCCTCCTCTTGCCCCTGGAATATCCCCCCAGCAAACAGGCAGGGTGCTGGGGGGGCCGCAGTGGTACCTGCTATGCACCAGCAGGATGCTGCACTGTGGCCCTGCCTGTCCTCCCCATGGCTGACGCTAGAGCCCTGGGCCACAGCTCTCCCCAGCACCCATCCTGCCAGGCATGGCAGGCTTTTTGGCAGGGGGGGATCACAGGAGGGCCAACCTAATCCACACCAAGCCCTGGAGCCGAGCCGAGCCGAGCTCCTGTGGGCACCCCAAGCACGTGTTGCTGCATCGAGCACTCCAGGCCAGTCCCCTCACACCTCAGGTCTCTGGCAGCCCTGACCAGCAGCGCAGGGATGTTTTCCTGCCTGCAGGCAGCGTTTTGGCAACCGCACGAGCTGCCAAGTGGGCAAGCAAGGCACGCCTGGGGCTGGCCGCGCAGAGTGCTGAGCTCCGTCATGGTTTGGCGAGTCCAGCGATTAACAAATACTCAGGAGAGAGGCTGTTCACACTAACGACTTGGCCAGTTTCCTTGCCTCAATTAGCACGCAGGAGCTTGCAATGCTCAGAGGGCCTCCTGGAAAGCCAGGGCATAGCAGGCCTGGGAGTTTTAATATTAATAATGCTGAAAGCTAGCCAGAAAAGTCCCAAACCTTAAAACCAGACCGACAGCAATCTTTAATTCTGCGTATTATAGGTGCTGGAAGGAGCTACAGCCTGGTTGGTGCCAAGGTCCTGGAGGTCACCCTGCAGCTGGTCCCACGCTGCAGCCCTGCCCTCATCCTGCTGCCTTCTAGGAAAGGGCACAGGGTCCCTTTGGGTGCTCCCCTCACGCCCCAGCCCAGGGTCTCCACGTGCGCTAGGGCTTGGAGACCTATCATCCACAGAGGACAGACCCTGTTGCTGCTTAGCAATAGGGAAATCGCAGCACAGGATCACAGTGCAGCTCTGCCTGTCCAGGGACTGCTCCGCATCTCCTCCTACCAGCGTTCTGCTCCAAAAACCTCTCTCCGGCACCCTGCTACCCTCTGCATCCCTGCTAGGGCCTGCACGAGGCATTTCGGCCATGGGCCAGCACACTCCTGGGACAACCTGCATCAGGATCAGGCCATCAGGAGAAGCAGCTCCCCTGGCCCCAAGGAAGCTTGGCTGCTCAGCCCCAGCGGGACAGGTGCCCAAGGGAGCTCCCCTCTGCTCAGGGGGGGTTGTGCCTTATCACCGTGCACTTCTGGGGCTGGCCCCATCCCACAGCTACTCCCCCCGCCGCCCCCAGAGGTCAGTCCCTGGGGAGGCAGGAACACCATGTCCTTCTGAAGGCAGTGGGCCACGGCGCATTCAGTCACGAACAGCCGCGTTGCGCTGCCTAAATTGGAGGCGCGGGTGCTGGCAGGCACTGGTGCCTCCATGTCCTGCTCCAGCGCCTGGCACGGGGGCTAGAGGGCATGCCTGGCAGTAGGGGGGCTGCATGCCCCCCACCCCACTGCTTCTCCCTTTCTCCAGGTGCCCAGCAGCAGTACCTTCTCCCAAGAAGGGTGGCTTTGACCCATCCACCATGTGGGGTGGGCTGCAACCCCAGGACCCCCATTAAAGCCTTTCCCCAGGAGGCAGCCCTGCTTTGGGCACCCCCTCCAGCAGTTGTCCCCACAAGCAGACAGCGGAGGAACCTGTGCTTCCACAGCATGCTCCTGGCTCTGCACCGCAGCCCTTCTGCTGGAGGTACCAGCTGGGGCTGGCTCAGCGCCCTGCACTGGGGCAGCGCTTTGCTGCAGCAAAGAGGTAGCGAGCCTGCAAGGAGCCGGCCGGAGCCAGGAGAAGGCTGTGCTATGCCCACCACAGACAAGCCCCCCCCCTCTTGCCTGGGGCATCACCCCTCATCAGGAGAATGCGCTACGAAGGGGATCGATGGACTGGGAAGAAGCTGAGCTGCAGAAATGCACTTTATCGACCCATTGAGCCCACCTGCTGGGAAACAAACCCCATCATTTACAGCCCAGAGCAGCAAAGCACTTTGCTGTGTCGCCAGCTTGGACATAGAGGGAGATGGGGGGGGCTGCCGCAGGGCACAGGGGTCCCCGCTGCAGTGCGCCAGCCCTGTCACTCCCTACCGTCACCCTGTGGGGAAACTGAGGCAGAGAGCTGGCACTCTCGGGTTGTTTTGACCCACCCAGCTTCCTCTGCAGACCCAAAGTAGGGATGCCGCATCCCGGGACCCAGCCCTGCGCCCACTCTTCCCCCGAACCTGGCACAGCGACTTCGGCTCCTGCTGCTCACAACGAGTCCAGGGGGGCTGCACCCGTTTCTGGGGCCGGACCCGCAGCGGTGCTGAGGAAGCCTCGCACGGCGGCAACTCGCATGTGAACGGTGCGTGACAGCCGGGCACGCCCGCCACCTGGTGGCACGGCCCGGGCGGCACAGCCGGCCCCGGGGACACGGGGAGGGACCCCATCCCCTCTCCGGTCCCCCAGCACCGGTCCTCCAGCACCGGTCCTCCACCCGCAGCAGTCCCGCACGCCAGGCTGCGGCGCCCAAGGCGGGAGTGCAGGGTTTGGGGATGGAGGGTTTCCCAGCCTCGGGCTCACTCTTGAGCCGGACATCCCCGCAAAATGAGGCGGCAGCCAGCCCGTGCCACAAGGCACAGAGGCGGATTCGGCAGCAAGCAAAGCGGGATTCACCCTACCCCCTGAAAGGCAGCCACAAGGAGCTGGCCTCAACCCAGGGAACGGCCTTCCATAAGAAGGGGTGGTAGAGCTGCTCTTGCTCCATCCTAAACCATGCCGGTGCCCACCTGGGCAGTGCTGGCCTGGCTACTCCACGGGGAAAGACTGCTCAGGGCTCGGCTTCCCTGGGGAGGCGGAGCAAGCCCCACAGCCACAGGCATCAGCAAAGGCAGAGAGGTCAGGGCTGAGCCCTTCTCTGCTCATCTTGGCTCTTGGGAAGAGGACACAAGGGTGACAGCCAAGACACAAGCACAGGCAGAAGAGAAACACAGACATTAACCGAACAGTGAGGAGGTGGTTCGCCAGCACCCAGCCTCCAGCAGCTCTGTGGGACGCCAGAGGCAAGGCTAGGCAGAGCACAGAAACCCTGTACCAGGCTCAGACCTCTCCCCAGGGGTGCCACACAGGCCGGCCACCCTTCCCTTCAGCCCACCACTCAACAGACGACCAGATGATAACACCCAGGGCTCCTGAGGAGGAGCTGCAAGCTGCAGAAGACATTTCTGCTGGTCCTCTCCGGCTACTGTAGCTACAGCACAAAGGGATACAAGGAGGTCTGGTCCTCCACCAGCCAGCGTCCACACTGAAGTTGTGAGAAAGACACTCGGACCAAGGCACAGCTCAGTGTACGGATGAAAGGAAGGGGGTGAGCGGAGCGCTGCGTCGAGGAGAGAGACTCCAGGATGAAGTCTCATCAAGGAAGAAGCAGAACCACAGAAAGGACAAGTAGCACTGGCAACTTATTCTTCATTCACCCACCGAGAAACAGAAATAGGATCATTTTTGGATGTATTTCTTTTGGAAATGAGCCAAACTGGCAACTAGAATCAAAGTCTTCAAAAAGTCTATACAAAGATGTATCATACAAAATGTACAGGAAAGTTCTCCAAAAAAAACCAGACAGACAATACAACAAAAGGAGAGCAGAGACGGTGTGAAACCACAGCTAACAGGTCCTGCCCCTGCTCTGGAGGGCAGGAGCGGCATCTGGACAACACGCTCCAAACACAAAATACATTACACTATATACAAGACCGTATAAAGATCAGCATCCCCTTTGGTCTAACCAGGAGCTCTCCAGCATGAAGTTGGGGCAGTTCGAACAATCTGCTCATGGAAGTGTTACATGCTGAGAGGGGAAAAAAAAGTCCAAGGGAATGAAATGGTCAACTCTAAACCATAACCAGAAAACAGCCAGGCCACCAAGGGTACAGAGTTTAACAGTCAATTCTGGCTAACAAGTGCTTTGTGGGCCAGAGCGCGTTACTCCATCTCCGTGAAGCGAGCGAACATGGCTTTCCGCACTGCGTCTTTGTACGAATCTGCAGTGGAGACACCGTAAGAGCTGCCCTTGGCTCCCAAGCCAGCTCCTCTCATTCGTACTTGGGCCTGCAAGGGAAGAGAGACACACTTCAGCTCTGCAGCGAGAGGCCACAGCACCACTCAAGACACCGTAGAAAAACTCATCAGTCCAGCCAGCTTCTCAACCTCCCCTGGGGATACCACACAGTCATAAACACTGACATCAAGAGATCAAGACTGCACACATCATTCCACGCTTGCTGGCTTCACACCGCTCTGACCCTACCCCAACAGTAGCCGAAATAAAAGTGCACAGAACACAGTTCCCAGCAGCATAACCCAGAGCACAGACAAACCCAGGAAAGCTAACAGCTGGGGGGAGGGGAGCCCACCCTAAGCAGCACTGGGGCATGCAGCTCGAGTCCAGGCCCACTGCCACACCACCTCAGAAGCGGACTTCTGAAGGAAGGAAGCACAGCCCTACTTGTCCGAGTCCCAGCTCTGCCCCAGCTCTAGCATCTGACACGACAAACAGGAGCAGCAGCTAATGTGAGCAGAGGCAGCTTTGCTGTAGACGGCAGTTTCTTCTACAAGAGATCTTCCCAGTGAGTGCTTCTGGATAAAAAACCAGAACGCACCAAACCTCACCAAGGAAGCATCCATCACTACGTACCTCAATGGGTGCTGTGATGCCCTGACATTTTCTTCCCAAGCCTGAACCTTCCCTCCAGCCCATGGCCTGCAGCATCTTGTTGCCTATATTACTGTTGTCAAGGCCATCTTTGGTGGGCTGCTCGTAATTACTGCAGGAAGAAGAGATGAGTTAACCTAATTGCTCATTGTGCATTGAAGCAATTGCTGAGGAGCTTTTGGATACTTACACTGTGCCAGCGTCATACACCTTCTTGCGCTTTGGCTCAGGGGGCTCTGGGATGCCGTACTTCTCCCGCCTCTCAGCTGCTCTGTCTCTGTATTTCATCTGCATGAGGTAACCAGATTTAGTACTGATTAAAGACACTTTTGTTCATTTTTGAGCTATGGAATTAAGCTAAACACCTGCTATTACAGAAAGCTGTCCACTACAGCCTGCTAAAACATGGCTTGACTACCACCACAGGAAGGAGAACCTCAAAACTCCAGTCCCTGGAGCACATCAGAACCTCCACTGGGGTTGGAAGCACCAAGCCCCAACACCTGCTGATTAGCTGTTTATTGCCACTCGAATGTTTCTGGTCCCAGTCTGGCAGCCCTGAGCTGGAGGTGGAAGGACCCTCCCCTGCTAAGCAGTAGCTGTGGGATATGGAACACTTCTCTCCATGTAACAGGACAGCTCTGAACCTTGACCCAAGAAGGCGTTGGCTTACAAGGATTATCTCGAGTGACGTGTGTCAGGATAAGGAGAGCTCAACATATCATCTGTGCAGGTTTTCCATTAGCTACTCATCTGCTCAGCTCAACACTGACCTCTCTCTCACGCAGCTCCAAGGCTTCAAGTTCCTGCTCTGAAAGCTTTGATCTCCTATAGATATCCATGTTTTGCTGAAACAAGAAGAGATTCACATTAACAACATGAAACGCACAACAGCTCTTTTTACCTAAGTAGCTTATTTTGGGGAGAGCAACAATCCACCTGCAACTATTTTTGCTTTAAGAGGAACAGTCTTCCTAAGAGCAACACGCATCACGGCTTTGGTTTACACACTGAATTATGGCAACCAAGTACCTTCCTGACAGCATAGTGCAACTACCTTGTGCAAGTCAGACAGCTGCTGGTGCCGAATCAGAGCATCTTTGTTTGGGAACTGCCTTCTACACAGCAGACAAGCCATCTTCTTCCAGTCAGTCAACTTCTCTTCCTCATTCTCCATTCTTTCCAGTAAGTCCTCATCGTTGTCGCTATCGCCACTGTAGGCAGCCACAAGGCCACGCTGGAAAGGAAGGACAGTGTTAAGGGAGTGCAAGTGTCACCACAGTTCAGAGGAGAGCCCAGGAAGGGAACACAGAGGCTGTAGATGGGTTTATGGCACAGGAAGGGCATCACACTCTCATTACTAAGGATGAAATGCAACTCAAAAGCACCACACATTACAGTGGCTGCAAGGACTTCGCTCCCACTAGCCAAACAAAAATTTGAGTACAGTGTTTTTAGAAACCTCAAAACCTCAGTTAAGCTGTTGAGGCTAGAAGCAATCACAGCTTTTCTCAGTGTATTTCAGTTACCCAGCCTACTGCACTTGCACCAGACCACTGTAACCACCAAAACCTTTTACAGAGGATGCCATGGGAATCCAGGTTGGAAAGCAAGTATCTGCTAGACCTCCTTCAAAGTGCTTTACCAGTAACTTTTGGGAATACCTCTGTAAGGTATCTCACACTCACCTTCAGTGGATTTTCATCGTCCCCATTTTTCATCACCTCTGGCAAGATCTGCTGTCTCTCAGACAAAGCTCCCTGGATGAGACAAGAAGGCCATGAGCACCGAGCTCTCTGCCATACCACACCCCGCTGCACACTATTGCCAGCACCTTCACCTTTTTCTCAAAGAGGGCAAAGCCTGCATCTGCAGCTGCTGACTCTTTCCGTTCCTCCTCCCTGGTGCTCAGCGGCTGGAAGCTGTTCTTGAAGTTCTCTTTCTGCTTGTTCAAACTCTTTGCCCAGCGCTCCATGTCTTTAGCAATCTGAAATGCAGAGTGGTTTGCTCAGACAGCTCCCCTCACAGTTATCAATCTCCTATGACACAGACTCAATCTTGCATACAGTTGCCAGAACAAGTCAACCCACTACCCTTTATTTTTAAATCATAGGACACTGGATGTAGTGCAGCTGTTTCCCTGTATACAGTGTTCAAAGATACCGCAGCTTGTTTGCTTTACTGTATGAACCCTTCTTATCAATCTAATCCTCTAAATGATGGCTCAGTTATACTCCCACTGGTCCTGGCATGATTCCATATGTGTTCCTCCTATGCAGAGCTTATTTCTGCACTGAAGCCTTGCCAACTCCACCTCTTCTCAGTGCTCTACAATGTCTGCAAATTGCAGGCATGCACCCCATTGAATAACCTAGGATTGCCTTTGTCATGAAAAAGGAGAACTATTATACCATTTCACAGAAGGCTTTAGCCCAGTTACAATCCCATTTTGCCTTTTACCTGTTGAGCTGTTTTACTCTTAGGCTTCTCTTTCTTCTCCTTCACTTCTTTGGTGGTGGTTGTGGTAGCTGTTTGCTGGTATGTGATACCTTCCGCAGCAGGCATGTAGGTCTCCTTTTCGCCATCCCAGTAAAGGTACTGCTGGGTTAAGGCATTGTAGTAATACTGCCAGAGAAAGAGAGTCAGACATTAAACACCTCATACAAGCTAAGCATCCAAGGGAGAACCCAAGCAAGCTTTCTGATTCAGACTACCACATCAAATGGGAAGGCATTTTGCAGAGTCCAAACAAGTTCTGCAGACTCCACAAAGGAGTCAAAACGCATGAAGTGGCTGAAGCCTCTGTCTCTAAACACAGGCATTCTGCCCAACAGCACTACGGAGAACCTTTTGCCTCTCCCCAGAGACAACCCACCAAAGCCCAGAGCAGAGTGCACTTTGCTGGGCACTCTGCAACAAAATAGCTCAATTACAGTGTCTGTGACAAGTGCTAATCCTATATGGGCCAAACTGTGAGAAAAATAAAGGAAAGGAGAGAAAAATGGAGGGCTACACCAGACCAAAGTCAAGTCCCAGCCCTAGGCAATCTGCTGAGAGTTATCTGCTACATTCGGTATTTTGTGCACTTCAGAAAGTTAATTTCACTCATATGATGAGAGATAGGGAACTAATGGACCTTAACAGTTAAGACAGGTAGGAAGAAAACTTGTTTACCTGGGAATTAGGATCATAGTAGAGCCCTGTTACAGGATCGTAGTAATATCCTGAAGATTCATCATATTGGTAGGTGGAAGTGTCAGGGACAGCTGTAAAAAAATTAGTGTGGGACATGGTCATTCCAGTCAAATTCAGACAGGTATCTTTCTACATTTCAGGTAAAATTCTGAAATTATTAGCAGCCATGACAGCAGACATGCCTGTAAAGGGCTCATAATCACCCGTGCATAATACACTCTCCAGGGACACCTTCACCACTGACATACAGTGATAGAGCACTCAGCCAAAGCCAAGTCTCTCCCTTGGTATACAGCGACAAGATATTTGTCCCCAAGAGCAACTCCCAATGGCTTACCGTACTTGGTTCCAGGGACTACGCCAGTCGGGGGAGCCGTTTGTGCCTGAGTGCTAGTGGTAGGTGGTGCTGATTGTGTCTGAAAAAAATCCCAAACCAGGAACATCAATTAGAAAATCTGTCACCAAGGCGTAAGAAAACAAGGACAGCAAGCCAAGCATGAACAGCCCACACCACGCATAAAACAGCTAGCTCCTCTTCACCAGTACACTTAGCACTCGCCTTTAACAAAGAACAAAACTATCACAGTAAAGAAATGGCAGATGACTTACAACCACAAGCACTGTGACTAACCCGTGGACACTCAGCAGCTTTGCTGTACCACCCACTTTAAAGAGCACAGGCCACAGCTAAGCCAGGTATCCCACATAACCCTGGCATTGAAATCAAGGGGTAATTAGCACTGTAATTACCGGAGAGTCAGGTGAGTTTGTCTGTTGATTATATAACTGAGGACTCTGGGACACAACTGCAGCTGTGGTGGTAGTGACCGGAGCTCCTGCCAACAAAGAGCAATAATGGATAAGCCAACTAATTTGTAACACAGTACTTCATCTTTGGGCTAAAATTACTTTGTTTACAGTTTCAGCTCCTAATTCCAGCTCCAGCAGCCAAACAAGGCAATAAACGTTCAGAAGTAGACAGATACACAGTGGGTATTTTCTACCCAGACAAGGAATAGTTTCCTTTTCAGGAGGAAATATTCTGCTCCCAAAGTCAGTGATTCCTGGCCTCTGAGAGGTGCTAGCACTATAGATTTGTCTAAAGCTGCTCACACAGTTCTCATGAGTTCTAGGCTTTTGTCAATAGTCTGAAACAGAGGCTGCTCTCTCATCTTGCAGACTAGAGGTCCCACTTGAATGGATTTGTTATGGTTCTCTAGTAACACGTACTCATTCAGACATCCCGAGAGCAAAATGAGCCAAGTCTCCTTTTACCCAGCAAACGAACATAAAGGCTAAGGTAAAATACCACTATTGCAAAATTATCATTACAAACAACAGCATCTCCCACATGTCAGAAGTACTACCTGATATGGTAGCTGTGTCTGTGTCCAACACTCCTCCTTGATTTTGGTAGTACTGCTGATAATCCTGGGAGTACTGTGAAGGGAAATGAATGACAATGCAAGATGAGCAGATGCCCACATTACAACCACCTACCAGTTAGAGCACAACCTCCAGTACTAACCTGAGCATACTGTGTGTAGCCATCCTGTCCTGACTGGAGGTAGCTGTAGTCAAGGGTGCTGCCTTCTCCAGTCTGTGGCTGAAATTCAAGCAGGTAATTTTTGTCAGGGACAGATAAGTTACTGCATTTAAGAATTTCAACACTGCTTAGGCTCCAGCCTAACTGTCAGAGCAGATCTGTCACAGCAGCTTTGGTCAGTTCAACCAAGCAAGTGGGCAGCAGTGAAATAATATGCGCTATGTTTTCATCTTCAGGAAAGCACGACTAAGAGCAACAGCCTCCAAATCATACCTGAGTGGATGACCACTGAGCTGCAGCAATGGCGGTACTTGCCACGGAAAAGGCGCTGACTCTGTTACCATCCGGGAGAAGCAAGTCTCTGTAACCACAAAAATCATGCATCTGAGTAAATATTGCTTTTTTTCTGAACTGTCTCCCTAGGCAAGGAAGTTGAGTCTGCCCTTACACGTGGATTTCTTGGCAGTTACAAAACATTCTGATTGTAATGAATGAGCCAAAGCACTGTTTGGCAAGTAAAGGAACTTTAGGTTCATTGTTATGCAGTCAATAACAAGTCACTAGGTCTCCAAGGAAACTAGCATACTGTGTACACAAGCAGTTACGATGTTATCTTCAGAGGACTGGAAATAGGGGTGGTAGGAAACACTGCTTTCACTCTCCTCATGCACAGTGAAGAGCAGGATGCATGCAACAACACCGAAGGGAAGCAAAACTTTGGAGTGACAGTAATCTTAATAAACGTCTGGGTGACAACAATAAATCTCTAATATAAATGCGGGGGCGGGGGAGATAAAAAATAATAATCAACTGCTATCGTAACTCACTTTCTGGCACTCTTTGCAAAGTCAACACCAATTGTTTTGCCATCAATTTTTAATGGTGGCTGAAGACTTTGTAAAATCTGCAGCAGTTGAGAAGCATCCTACAACAAGAAATACTCATTATTATGAAATGCAGGTTACTGAGGAGGATTCAGAAGTTCCCAGAGCTCCAGCTTTTCACATACAGCCACTGAAAGTAGCTAAAGCTGTAAGAACACCTACATCTCCTCATACTATATGCACGGAGAAGAGCACAATGCAACCAATCACAGCCCACGTGCAAATAGTGCAGGTTTCCCTGGGCCACTGAGTATCAAACATCTTCTAAAATCTTAGCTTTATCAAGCAAATATTTGCCCCAAATTACTCCAAAATGGCGGTCAGCAGAGACTGAGATCAGGCACCTGTTTTCATCCAACTGTTCCACTCTGCCTAAAGTAGGTCCAAACAGATCACGTTGCTGATTGAGTTCGGTATATGCAGGAACAGAGATTTCACCACCCTTCAAGGACCCTGTCCCAGTTTTAACCTCCCTCACAGTTAAGAGGTTTTCCTTGTACCTCACTGCAATTTCCCATGTTTCAATTTATGGCTGTTGCCTACTGTACTATCCCTGTGTAGCCTCGAGAACAGTATGTCTCTGCTGTCCCTACACCCTCCCACTGGATGCTGCAGAGAGCAGCAAGATCCCTCTCCTCCCCCTTCTCAAGGTGGAAGAAGCCAAATTCCGTGCACCTTCTCCCACATTATATGCCCCAGCCCTTAACTTTTGTGATCAAAATACAACCCCAGACCACTACTTTTGCAATTCAAGCACGAAGAACAGCACTCTGCTACAAAAATAGCTTTCCGATGTGCTCCAACATCCTACCACCTTCTTTCCAAACTGCAGCTGATAATGAAAGGCTTTGACACACTGAGTGTCAACTAACCCTTGGTGACCTGAGACGGTCCTTCAGACAGCTCAAAGGCTCTAAACGCTTCAGCTACAGAAGCACATTAAAAAGCTGTTTCTCTCCAGCACATCAGTAAGGCCCTCACCATGGCAGAAGACAGCTGCACAAACGCAAAGCCTCTATTTTGCTGAGTCTGCTTGTCTTTGATAAGACGAATATTATTGACTGCCAGTGATGCATACGGAGACAAGGCAGTCATGATGGATTCCACTACTGTGTGAGGAGCAATGTTTCGGAGAATGATGGCTGAGGAGAAAAGAAAGTATGACATTAGCTGTGCACATAACAGCTTTCCAGAGTACTTCAAGTTCTTCAGTGGGCAGTCTGAGGTACAGGAACGATTTTAGTACTTGTGTTTACATTTCACATTATACAATAAGTCAAAGATAACTTACTATCACAGTAATAATCCACAGACTGAACGGCTTCTGCTGCTCCAGGTGGTACCTCCTGTTCTGAATCTTCATAGGAACAGGAAAAATATCTGAGTTACAATACGGGTCATTCACTCAAACTCAGCATTTCACAAGCCAGCCTAGGACCCACAGTAAACTTTTCTACAAAAGACAGAAAGTTTCCCACAAAATCAAATGCAGCCAGAGATCAACGTAACGTACCGAATTTGTCCGCTCCACAGCGGAAGCATTTTAGCCTCCTTCTGAAGTTGTAAAGGCAGCACTATGAGGAACAAGAGAAGCCCAGTAAGAATTCGGGTAATTTTTTAACAATGCTGGCATTTGCAAAAACTAGACATTCAAAGTAACACAACAAAGCTAAATCCACCAGAATAATCAAGAACAGCAAAAGCCACCCTTGTCTGTACCACAGCTGCTTTTCAGAACATTCCAGCTACTTTTTCCCTAGTCCTCCTGAATTATTTAGTTATTTTAACTGTATGGTTTTCAGTTTACAATCCCAGGCATAGTAACTACTTTAAAAAGCACAATGCTAAAATGAAAACACAGGCTGGAAAACAAGTTATCTTTACAGGCAAAAAGCGTAGTTAAAGCCCAAGAAAACAGCCTGGTCTTCACCTTACTAAATCATCTCCACTTGGGGGGCGGTGTGTGTGTGTGTCAAACAAAGAGCACAGAGCAGTATGTAGCAGATCACCAGCAAGTCAACATTAGATTGCTCATCACTTAACGACTTCATATTCTAGTATAGCTCACTGCCCAATTTCTGTGTCTTCTGGGGCAACACCTCTGTCACTCTGTCTACTTTACCACCAGAGCTACAAAACCTCTTAATTCCTGCGTCTTACTTATTCCTATGATGTTATACAGGCCAGCAGTACAAGTGGATCTGAATCGTGTATCACTTTGTTCAAACCACTGAGCTGGTGAAGAGCGCTGAAGCAAAGACAAACTCCCTCTGGTAAAAACATGCACTATACCTTGTTGCAAAGCCAGTCCTCAAATTTAGGCCTGGGGTTGCTGTAGTGCATCGCAATCTGCTTCCCTTGAATCACCAGCTTTTTCTGCAAAAAAAGTGGTTTCAATTATTCCTGTATCGAGGCACATATGTCCATTTTCCCATGGCAGAGCACCCTTCGGAGGAATCAGTGCTCCTGAATTAAATGGACAACATATGGGGAGGATGTGGAGGACAACCACCGCCACCTACACCCTGCCCATCCAATCCTGCAGAGAGGAGGACGAGGGCAGTAAGAGAATGGGATGTGGAGCAAAGATAAACGGAATCAGGGAGTGTTGAAAAAGCTGGCAAACACTAAACGCTGACATGGAACCACAAAGTGTCTCGAAGGAGACAAAGTCCTAACCTGCTGTGTTCAGGACTAACACATTTTTTGGAGTCTCTTTGCCCCCACATTTCTATTCACTTCTGGTATAGCACTGAGCGACTTTTTAAACATGTCCTTAGGTGACTGCTTCGCTTCTTCCCCTACTCCAAATACCCCAGACCTCTTAACAACCACATTTGGATTACTTTTCCAAGTACTTTCTTCAGAAATGTCCCTTTGAAAATACAGTAATTCCTCCCAAAGGGACCCTGCTTAGACTTCTTGGAGGCTGGATTACAAGTGCCATCAACTGAAATGTAACTCAGAATAGTCTCCTTTGACTAATGCATCAGTTCAATTGGAAGCCTGCACGAGAGGGTTGTGTTCTTCATTCAGGCAGGAGCTCTCCAAAATGAGTAACTAGACTGCAAGTAAGCTTCTCCAGGGGTAGGAAAAGTTCATAATGCTTTCAGCATGTCCTCTCACTCTGAGTTTAGAGGAGTTAGGAATTTACATCTATTTAAGAAGCCTTGACTCTCAGCCTCACACTTTGCGAAGTGTGGGTATGCAGAATGCCCTTTCAAAATATGGCCATCACACACTTTAGTCAAACAGGTGGAAGTATGACTGTGGAAGCACGTATTAGAGGCCAAACCCCAGACATTTTAATAGAAGAGCTATTTTTTATAGCAGGTTGGCTTACTGCAGAGGTACCACAGAAGTGCCAGGACCGGTGGCTTTTCTGATAACAGGGTCTGACATAGATCTAGCACGTAGCATGAACAAGGCTCTCACATTCTGCACAACTAAATAGGGCAAAGCCATTTCTCCTACCGGCAGGAGGGAGGGTTGGAGGGCCCAGCACTCACTGGATATGCACACACAGAAACAAAGCTGCTGGCATAGTTGCAATACATCATTCTTTCATCTAACAGTCAGCAACCGGGCTGCTGGGGAGATTCTATGTTTTCCCTACTACTAGGGTGGCTGGTTACCGGAGTGAATTTGAGTATCTTTCAATAAATTATGCATCAGTACAGCTTTGTATATATTAAAATTATCTCATTTCTGAAAATATGCTCAGCACTAATTCGATATAAGTCTTCCCACTGTATCCACCAACCCTACTGAGCAGCATGTCAGGAAAACAAAATTTGAACGCTGCTCTCTGGCTGGGGAAATCACCCATTATATGGGACACGCGAAACCCTATTGCAGCATAAGGCACACAACAACTTCCATCTGCTGGAACTAACCACCTATGAATCCCATTACGGTGCCATTTCTTTACGCATAACACCAACAGAGCAGAATAGCATTCCTCATGCTGCCCAGGGACCTTCACATCAAATACTTGGTTGGAAAAAAAATAAATCCCTTGATACACTTTGCTCACTTTGAGAGTATTTTTAAGTTCTGTTGTTGAAACAGATTATGAATAGTCAAAAAGGAGCAAAAGCAAGTGAAACTGTTTGCAGTGCAACAGGAAAAATCTCATTGGAAAAGAAATTAGAGGACTCATCACATTTTGGCTCCTTATCAAGCCATACTCCAAAGCCAAAATACACAGCATAACATATGTGAGACCCCACTCTACCAAATGTAGTTGGAATAAAGATGCTTTTCCTCTAGAAGAGCCAGTTCTCCCTCTTTAACTGGGGGAACACACTATTGCCATGAACTGACACTTCTCTTTCAGGATTAATACCAATGTAATGCAGAGATTTGGTGCTTTCTCTGGCAACAGAGAAGGAAACACCAGGTGGAAATAAGTTAGGAATTTCTAAGGACTACCTGCTAAACCTTCATGAGCCAATTAAATCGAAACCAAGTCATTTACAACAATGGCAAGTTTTACCAGGGAGTGCTCAAAATAGCCAATTTTCTCTTCTAATTTTACCTGATATTTTGCCCTACTGTTACAAATTTTAATATATACAAAGCTTTTAGTCTTTTAAATCACTGTTATGGAACAAACCACTCCTTCCACCTTTTTTTTTTCCCTTTTTTTTTTTTAAACTGTACAGACTTGTTCCATTTTCAGGAATATCTAGACTTGGTGAGTGAAGCAACCTGATTGGCTTCCATCCAGCTGGTAGCATCTTGAAAGTGATAAAACTCCACGAAGGCGAAACCACGGCTTACACCTAGAGACAGCATTCAGATATAGACGGGATACTTGTGTTAGTCAGTTCCTTTAAAACAGGTGAATCTCTCTCCAACTGCTTCATTACTTCATGACAAAGCAGCTTTACAAATGCGACGTCAACTGCTGGGATCTGCTCGTTATTTTGCCATGGCAAGGAACCAAGCTCCCTTAACTGGCTACATTTCACTCGATTTGAATCCATGTTTAAAGGTAACCATGCAACAGACTACAAACTATTAAATGGGTTTATACTAGTATTACTTACCAATACCTGTTAACAAAAACCCCTGTAGACAGACTTCTTTTAACATGTTGACCAGCTATCTAAAAGTCTTCCAAAAAGCCACATTCCTTAGCCATGGCAAACCTTTTTTTTTTTTTTTTTTATTGCATGTGCTTGCAGTTTGGGGACAATTCTGGATACTCTTTTGGGCTGGGGAAGAGGAAGGTGATGTCAAAAACTGGATTAAGAGCTCTCACCTGTCTTTCTTTTCATCAGCCTCACGTCTGCAGGCTGAGGACCTTCAAAGGACTCAATAAGCTCGCGAATCTGCGTGAGATTTTAATCAGACAGTTAAATTTTCACATCTTGGCAGACAGCTAGTACAGTCACAAAAGCAACCTACCTTACAGTACATGGAAGAGGTACACAGAAATACAACGTTCTCAACACTATCTCAAGAGAAAAAGAAAACCTTTACAGAGAACCCAACAGGAGACTGACAAGCACCAGAGAACCCACACAGTCTTTTGCTATGCTAAACCAACTGTCACCTTCACTTGGGCCACAGAATCATCCAGAATCTGAATCCCTACGATCTTGTGTGCCAAGGTTATTTGTGCAAGATTTGGCAAATACTGTGCTTGCTCCCAAGTTTTTATAAAGAACACTGCTAGCATCCCTCTCCCTGCATATCTAAATAGCTCTGGCTCCTAACAAAGGAAAACAAGACGACTATACTATGAGGCTCCATGATGTATGTATTCTTAAGTCTCACGCTACAGTACTCATGCTCTAACAGTTCCCTTTCTGTTTTCAGGAGATTAGATTTGTGAAGAAAGTATCATCACAGAAAAAGCTGAAGAGACATCAGTTCTTCAGCCATAACTAAGCTGCTTAAGTTGTGGCACAGGCTATATAAATTACCGTGGAGAGGCATGTAGGAAAAAGAAACACTTTAACTAGTTTTTTAATGTCAGACCAGAAGACAAAAGGAGGTTCTTCAGCAGCTCTTACAGAATTCAAACTACATTACATACAACAGGGCTGCTCAGCAGACTCAAAACTGATCTAAAGCTGCCTGTTTACATGCTGACTGGAACAGACATCTCCAGTGCAAGTAGCTTTTTTTCAGTAAAAAGGTGGAAAAAGCTGGAAAAGTACATACACAGTCCTAAGTGTCACAGTAATGTTAATAAAACAACTTGTAGTTCCAAGATGCATCATCCATGCTCTAAAGATGAGTCCAGTATTAAACTTTCCCATAAATTATGCTGCAGTGATTTGCACAACTGTAGAGCTACAACATTAATAACTCAGCAAAAACTGTTCTGAAGTGTTCTGTGTAATGTCTGACTAGGTTGTCTCATTTGGATGCGGGAGCCTACACTTTATCAAGCACTTACGAAAATATTAGACCAGCACACGAAGACTAAAAAGAACACTCAGTATTAGGAGGGTAGTGAATAATCAAGAGAAGGCAAAAAAAAAAATTCCACTGCAGATATGGTGCAAAAAGGATTCTCCATGTTAGCAATAAATGCACAAAGATCTCAGAGGCAGAGTCTGCCTGAAAACAAACTGGAATAGCTCGGCTTTTACAGGGTTCCCCCTCACCCCTCAGATTAACACTTGTGGGCTTGTATCTTGGTAATCAAAATAATCCAGCAAGGAAGAAAAAAATTTAAAAATAATAAAAAAAAAGAAAGCTCAAGGCTGATCACCTTCAACATCTTTCTATTTAAGAAGTTAGATAACCATGTACCAAGCTCATTTGTACGTGCTCCGTCAGCTCCACAGCAGCCATTTTGTGACTTCCACAGCTGTACCCACACAAAGCAGCTTTGTGCAGAGCATACTCAGCTGAGGAGCTCGGTGTCTGTGTTTAACCCCACCAGTCAGAACTTCTGGCCCCAATAAAGACCTGGAAAAATTCAAGTAAGTACCTCCTCTCTGTCTCTCTCCCCCTCCCCTCTTGGGGTGCAGGGGGTGGGGCAGGTGGGGGAGAAGAAGAAAAAAATCTGCCCCTTCCTTCCAATACAGAAAGGAGCAGGTAGTTTAAAATCCACTCTTAGGGAAAACATCCAAACATGCATGAAAAAAGACCATTCACAGATTATTCCCTTTGAAAGAAACTGGTTAACATTCAACTGACCTCTGTTACTTAACAGTCGACAATTTAAAGCCTTTTAGGATTCAAAATGGCAGCGTGAGCAACACGGTGGAGAGGGGGCCACCATGATGCAGCTTTCAACAAAATGGCAGCAGCGACTACCACACAGACCTGCGAACACAAAGCCACAGACTTCCCAAAGTGCAAGAAAAGCAAACTCCCTCCCTGGCTACTTACATCGTTCTCTGTAACCGTGATGGGAAGGCCACGTAACATGATGGTTTTACTTTCTTTCTCATCGTTAATGTCGTTCCTGTAGTCATGCTCTCCATAGTCGCCATCGGAATGGTATCCATCTTCTGATTTGTCACTGTTCCTGCGCTCCCGTTCCCTCTGAGAAGCCAGTGCCCAGAATTAACCACCGCAATTTCTAGCGGTGTGCCCCCGCAATACCATAAAAACAAACCGTAACCAAAACACCAACTCCCCATACGACCATCTTAGGTTTGGTCCTGACGGCCGCAGGCAGAACACCAAGCTCAACCCCCCCCTCTTTGCCTTAGCGAACCGCCAGGATTCCAATCCTGGCACCGGGGACAGGGCTCTCCGGCCCTAGGAGGGCTCGTACCGGGACCCCAGGCTGGGGCGAGGCCACCAGCAGCTGCCCTGGCCCCATCCCTCCCCCCGGGACGGCAAGAGCTGCCCCGTGCTGTACCGTTCAAGGGTCTGGCCCGGCTCACCTCAGGGCTATCATAATCGCGGCTATCGTAGTCTCTGTCATAGTCTCGGCTGTCGTAGTCTCGGCTGTCGCGACTATCGTAGTCTCGGCAATCCCGGCTGTCGTAGTCCCGGCAATCGTAGTCTCGGCTGTCACGGCTGTCGTAGTCCCGGCAATCACGGCTGTCGTAGTCCCGGCAGTCCCGGCTGTCGCGACTGTCGTAGTCCCGGCAGTCCCGGCTGTCGCGACTGTCGTAGTCCCGGCTATCGTAGTCCCGGCAGTCTCGGCTATCACGGCTATCATAGTCTCGGCTGTCGTAGTCGCGGCTATCGTAGTCGCGGTAATCATCGTAGCGGTCACCGCGGCGCTCCTCACTGGACCTCTTATAGTCAGAGTCCCTGCGCCGGCTCCGTGACTCCCGCTCATCACGGTCCTCCCTCTCCACGATGGAGCCGTAGCGGCCGCTCCGCTCCGTCCTGCTCACGCTGCGGGGCACACGGGGCCGAGCTCAGGAAGAGAAGAGCTCGCAGCGACCCCCACCATCGCCCACCCCGCGGGGCCGACCGCCCCCTCCCCTCTCCCCCTCCCTCCTCTCCCTCCCACCCACCCACGCTCACCGCTTGTCCGAGCCCATGACGCTGTCCACGATCCGCAAGCACTCAGCGCAGCGCTAACCGCCACCCCGGGGCTCCGAACACACGCACGCAACCCCTCACTCCCTCGCCACAAAATGGCGCCGAGGTGACTGGCCGTCTTCTACCCAGGAGGCACCGCGCCCGCCGCCTGGAAGTTTCCAGGCGGTGCGCAAGCGCAGCGGCGGAAGCCAGCCGCGGGGCACGCTGGGAGTTGTAGTGCGGGGCGTGCGGCCCCTCAGCCGCCCTGGGTGGGAGTGGGTCTCCTGGCTGGGTTTCTCCCCACTTCCCCGTGCCTTCCTGTGGACCGCAGGATCACGGGAGGGTCTGGGTTGGAAGGGACCTGCAAAGATCATCCAGTCCACCCCCCCCGACATGGGCAGGGACACCTTCCACTAGACCAGGTTGCTCAAAGCCCCGTCCAACCTGGCCTGCAACACTGCCAGGGATGGGGCATCCACAGCCTCTCTGGGCAACCTGTTCCAGTGCCTCGCCACCCTCATCACAAGACATTTCTTCCCTATGTCCATTTTAAACGTACGCTCTTTCTGTTTAAAACCATTGCCCCTTGCCCTGTCACTACAGGCCCTGATAATAAACCATCTCTTACAAGCCCCTTTTATTTATTGAAAGGCCACAGCAAGGTCTCTCCGGAGCCTTCTCTTCTCCAGGCTGAACAACCTCAACTCCTCTAGCCTGTCAAGATATTAAATAGTACTAGTCCCAGTATGGACCCCTGAGGGACACTGCTCGTTACTGGCTTCCACTTGGGACGTTGAGCCATTGGCTATAGGAGTGGGAAGTGAGGAAGCTCTGGAGAGGGTGGTGGGCCCATAGAAGGACCCTTTTACCTACGGGTCCAGGCATGGACAAGTAAAGACAAATGTAAAGAAAAGGGAGTGCTTGGGAAGCACTTCTCCTTCCCCAGGCTCAACGCCAGCCACCACCTCTGTTTCCCCCTCATGGTCTCCACCCGTCGTGCTCTCGCCACCCTACACTCAGTCCTTCCCCATCCCTTTGGCGAGGCAGCGGGTGGCACGTGGGTTGGGACCTTCTGGTCTCCTCCTGCCACTTCTTCCTCATCTCGCCTGGCCCGGCGAGGGATTCTCAGTAGGATGCAGTCCCTTTTGGGGACTACCTGCCTTGGTAAAACTACATCACTTTTTCTGCCCCTGCAGGAGGACACAGGGCTGTCCCCTCGCCTGCGCTGCCTCGGGCTGACATGGCCGAGCCCAGGTGCTACAAAGCCACCGATGCTCTGGCTCCAGCAGCATCGTCCCCTCCATGTCCCCAGCAGGAAGGGCAGCTCTGCCTCCTGCCCATGCCACCAGCTGTGCAGCCGCTCCTGCCCGGGGTCGTTCGCCTCTTACAGCAAGGCAGTTTGGAGGCAGGAGAAGGCAGCGATTACTGCGAACCCTTCAAGCAACATTCGAATGCCAGGGTCTGTCCTCCTCCCTGCCTGATCCTCAGCCCTGCCTGTCTGGCGGAGACCCAAGAAAAGAGATTTAACATGCAAAATGATGCAGGCATTAACCCTTTCAAGACTGTTTTCTCTGTCCCAGAGCATGCCAAAGGGGAGCTGGCTGGAGGGGCAGCCGGTGGCAGGGTGGTTACCCCTTGTCCGGGGACTGCCTGGCAGGCAGGCAGGCAGGCAGGCAGGCAGGCCTGCCACAGGGTGCACGTGCTACCCAGGGGCGTGACAGCTGTTTCTGCCGTCATCCCTGGCCGCTGCCTGCTCTTGCCTATGGAAAAAGTTTCGCCTCCAGACAGGCTGCCTGACCTGCCCAAAGGCTTCCCGAGGCTCCTCGGTGGGGAGCGGCCGTGCCTGGCACTGGGCTCGCCGGCCGCGGGCAGCGGGAGCAGGTAGGACATGGCTGCTCCCTGCTCTTCTGCCTGCTTTGCTGCCCCTCGGCAACCCCTGCTTGGCTGGGACCAGGGGGACAAGAGATGAGGGGCTGCCCGAGCTCCCGCTGTGACCAAATCAAAGCACCCCTGCACTGGGCTTGGGAGAGATCGGAGGGGGGGCATTGCATGCTTGGAGGGGGGGGCAGTGCATGCTTTCCTCTCCTGCACCCCTCTGGGGGCACAGGGCTGGGGGAGCCTTGGGGACACACTCCTATGGGTTGGGACCCGTCCAGCAGATCCTCATCCTCTTCCAGCTCTTCTGACCAGAGTTTGCTGTGCAAGCAGCCGTTGCCCCCGCCTCATGCTCCGCCTCAGCTCCACGTCACTGGACTGTGTCCTGTGTCTCCCCTTTGGGGTCCCCCAGGGGCTGGAGGGTGCCAAGGGGCTCTGCCCCCCACCCCAAGCAGAGGGGCAAGGCTGAGACATTTCAGGGCAGAGGTCCCATCCCGTCCTCCATCCTGGCCGTGCACTGGAGGCATAGAGAAAGTGAGGCACAGCCCAGCCAGACTTTCCCGGAAGGGCAGCTTGGCATCTCTCACCTCCTGCTCCGCTCTCCCCAAGGATTTTGCTAGGGGATTAAGGCTGTGCTGGCCCCGCGGGGGTGGCTCAGTCATGGCTTCCAAGCGCCACACATCCCCCCCGAAGCAGCCGGATGGCAGGGGCAAGAAAGCAAAGCGGGGAGAGGAGGATGACACCTGGAGCTCCACCTTGGCGGCCCTGAAAACTGCCCCCAAGGAGAAGCCCCCTGCCACCATCGATGGGCTGTGCCCCCTGAGCACGGTGCCAGGTGCCCAGGTGAGGGTGAGGCTGGGGTACCCAGTGAGGTGGGGATGGAGGAATGTGGGCAGGAGGGATGGGGGGAGTCCCAAGGCAGTCCCTGCTCTGCTGACACAGAGGCAGCCCCAATTTTCCTTGCAGACCCCTCTGCGTCCCTGCTGGGACAGCTCTGCACGCCCCCCCCATCCCCAAACGCTGCCCAGGTGTCAGCCCGAGCTGTGCTGCTTGCTGTAGGTCTACGAGGATTACGACTGCACCCTGAACCAGACCAACATCAGCGCCAACAACAACAAGTTCTATATCATCCAGCTCCTTGAGCATGATGGTGCCTACAGTGTCTGGAGCCGCTGGGGTCGTGTGGTAAGTCCACCCTGGCACCACTTGTGTCGCCCTCCACGGCTGTCCCCACCCTGCCTTGGGACCTCCAAGGGTCAGGGATGAACCTGGTGGTCCCCATCCCTTGTTCCCGGTCCCAAAGTGAGTAACAAAGTGGCCCTGCTATAGCCCCTTGTTGGGGGGTCTTCAAGGACTTGCCCGCACACAATGGGGTCAGCCTGGCCAGGGGACATGGCACCTGTCACTGCAGTGACAGTAAACATGACAAGCCAGGAGTCCTGGGGTGCCTCCCTGAGCTGGAAGGACCCCCAGACCTGGTGCTAGTGGCTTGGCACTTTCCTGCTCGCTGCCCTGCAGCCCTGCCAGCCATTGCAGCCCCCTGCTCCCAGGTTGCTCCCCCCAGCATGGGGCTGGTGGAGCAGGGATGCAGCGGGGGTCCTGACCACTGCTGTCCACTGCCAGGGGGAGGTGGGTCAGTCCAAGCTCATGCCTTCCGCCTCCCTGGAGGCTGCCAAGAAGGACTTTGAGAAGAAGTTTCGGGAGAAGACCAAGAACAGCTGGGCGGCGAGGGAGAACTTTGTTGCCCAGCCGGGGAAGTACACACTCATCGAGGTGCAGCCAGGGGCCGGGCAGGAGACGGAGGTTGCCCTCAGGGTGAGTGTGCCGGGCAGCCAGGGTGTCACTGCGGTGGGGTGGTCCTCACATCCCATCCCTGGCCCACTGGGCACCAGGACATCCAAGCGGGTCAGCAGGATGGGGTGGGTTTTGGGCAGGGTCTGGGTGAGAGCCGAAATAGCCCACGGGCAGAGATTTGGGGCTAATTGGTTGAGATGGAGTGGGAGGACATCCCAAGCGAGAACCATGGGCATCCGGGTGGCATCGGTTGTGGAAAGCAGAGGCAGCACCTGCCTGTTGCTCTGCTGCCCGTGGTCCAGGCTCTCCCCACCGAGACGGGCAGCCCCGGGGCCATGCCCCCACAGCCTCCTGCGGGCTCGCAGGTGATGTGGTGACGTTGGGGGCCTGCAGGTGGATGGCGTGGATGGGGACAAGGTCTGCAAGCAGCGGGTGCTGCCCTGCACCTTGGACAAAGCAACACAGGACCTGGTGTCCCTCATCTTCAGCAGTGACATGTTCCGGGATGCCATGCAAACCATGAATATCGGTAGGAGGTGATGGGTGGCATGGGGTGGGTCTGGGGTCTGCGGCTGGGGGGTGCAGGTAGGGAGGTGAACAGGGCAGATGTCCCAGTGGATTTTAGAGCATCCCCACTGAACAGCCCAGCACCTGGTGGGACTGTGGACCCCCCCCATGACAGGTAACTGTGTGTCCCTCTGGTGATGCTGGAGGTTCTTGGAAGTAGCTGTGGGGCAAGTGGGGTGGATGGGTTCACCCGTGCCTTCCCCTGTCCCCCGGGCCAGATGTGAAGAAGATGCCACTGGGGAAGCTGAGCAAGCAGCAGATCGCAAGGGGCTTTGAGGCACTGGAGGAGCTGGAGGCAGCGCTGCAGGAGCAGCCCCCCAAGGCTGCCCGCCTGGAGGACCTCTCCTCCCGCTTCTACACCATTGTCCCCCATAACTTTGGGCGGGCACGGCCACCCCCCATCAACTCCCCCGACCTGCTGCGTGCCAAGAAGGACATGCTGTTGGTGAGATGCCAGGGCACTCAGCGGATGGCATCCCTCCCCAAGTAGGGCTTCTGCCTGTGGGGCAGGGAGATGCTGGCAGGAGGCTGGGCTTGCCCTGGTTTCCCCGGCATAGTGCCCAGCACCAGTGGTGAGGATGTCCCCGGTCTGTGCCTGCCAGGTGCTGGCTGACATCGAGGTGGCACAGAGCCTGCAGGCGCAGAAGGTGAAGGAGGAGGAGGAGGAGGAGAAGGAAGTTGCCCATCCGCTGGATCAGGATTACGCCCTGCTCTGCTGCCAGCTCTCCCTGCTGGACCCAGCTTCCCAGGAGTACCAGGTGCCGCTTGTGCCACGGTGCCCCATGATGGGGAGCAACCGTGCCAGGCCTGCGGGCATGCCAAAGGTGCCCACTGTCCCAGGGGGACCATGGGCATTGGTGGGATGGCTGCCTGCGGTGACACCACTTTCCTGCCTCCCTCCCTGGCAGCTGATCCAAAACTATGTGACACAGACCGGACACGAACTCCGCATCCTCAACATCTGGCAGGTGGCCCGAGATGGCGAGGTGAGAAGGAGGAGATGATTATCCCCATCCTGCAGTGGGGAAGCCCTGGTTGCATCCCAGGACTGCATTAGGGCTCTGGGCTTCTCCATCCAGGGCGGGGGTTCAGCCCATCTGGCCAGGGGCAAACAGGGACCTGCTCCCCTGCCCCTCCAGCCTGGCACTGGGGTTAGGCTGGGGGGGTTGGGTGGCAGGCACCCACCCCCAGGCACCCACATCTTCCTCCATGGACAGCCCTTAGCTCTGCATCTCTCCAGGATGAGCGCTTCAAAGCCCATGACCTCCTGGAGCACCGGCGCCTGCTTTGGCACGGCACCAATGTGGCGGTGATCGTGGCCATCCTGAAGAGCGGGCTGCGCATCATGCCCCACTCAGGCGGGCGCGTGGGCAAGGGCATCTACTTTGCCTCCGAGAACAGCAAGTCAGCCTGCTACGGTGAGGGTCCTGGGACGGGCAGGGCTGCTCGGGATACCCGCAGGATCTGTGCGAGACTAGCTGCCTTTGCATACCCACTGCCAGGCAGCTGTGGGCATGCCAAGCCCCTTCCCTGCCATGGCAGCCGGTCCCTGTGTGCCAGGGTGGCTTGGGGACAACCAGGTGGGAATGACAGGGCTGGTGTCATGATCCCCATTGCCTTCACCCATGGCAGTGGGCTGCACATCCAAGAAGGTTGGCATCATGTTCCTGACGGAGGTGGCCCTAGGCAAGCCCTACTGTATCACCTGTGACGACCCCACGCTGTGTCAGCCACCCGCCGGCTACGACAGCGTCCTGGCCTGTGGCCAGACGGAGCCAGGTGAGCCTGGGGCAGGAGGTGGCGTGGGGTCTGCGGGGCTTGGGTGGGCACGGGGCGGGCTGGGGAGAGAGGCCACATCTTGGGCTTGACGTGGTGGTGGTGGGCGTCTTCTCACCCAGATCCTGCACAGGATGAGGAGGTGCTGCTGGATGGCAAGAAGGTGCTGGTGTGCCAAGGCAAGCCCATCCCCATGCCCGCCTACAAGGACTCCTCCTTCAGCCAGAGCGAGTACCTCATCTACCAGGAAAGCCAGTGTCGGATCCGCTACCTTGTCCAGCTCCAGTTCTGAGGGTGTCCGGGCACCCCATGGTCCTGTCCCAGCACCAGGTGGTGATGCCCACCAGCCTGGAGCACAGTTGTCTGGACTCTCTGGCCACACCACCTGGGGCTTGGCAAGGGACAGGCTGGCATTGGGACAGAGCTTGCTTTGACCATGAATAAAAGCCCTGTGCCTTGTACCGACCGGTGCCAGCACTTTCCTCCCTGGTGAGGCTGGTGTGGAGTAGGGAAGGGTGGTGGTGGGTCCCTGCAGGGATAGCAGCAGGTGGCTCTGGAGGGGCCGCAGCCTGTTGTGGCGGTCCGGTGCCGGCAGCCTTCAGGTGAAAGCTGGTGGCTTTGTGAGCCAGGTGCCCTCGTCACCTTAGCAAGGCACGTGGCTCGTGCCTACCACTGTGGCATCAGAGCTACAGAGTATGAGCAACACGTGCTGCCCTGCCGGGGCATGGAGGAGCTCATCCATCTGTCCTGAGGGCGAGCGCCTGCCCTCCCTCTGGTGCCATGCTTGGTGCCATGCCTGCTGCCCTGCCCCAGCCTGGCCCCCGTGCCAAGCCTCTCTCTGTGCTCACGTGTGCCCCCCAAGCACACGTCCCGGTCCCCGGGGTGCCGGGGAAGGGCAACTCCTGGCTGCTTTACCCCGACGCCCCACGGATGCTCCAGAGCATCTTACTCCAGCGGGGAGGGGACGACTCAGACCTGCCTGTAGGTCTGTCCCCCGAGCCCCGGGGACCTCTGGGCTGAGCTGTCCTTGTAGAAGGACCAGGCCTGGTGCAGCGGGTGTCCATGCTTGGGGGGGGGCACAGGGCTCGGGGACCGTGTCCCCCCTTCCCGAGCCCCCGCCGGCTGCTAGGACCCAGCAGCTGTCCCCGTGGGACCGCCACGAGTGCAGGCAGTGCAGGCAGCGCCCGGGAGTGACAGCTGGTGCCATCCGCAGCTGGCAGGCTGCAGGCAAACAGGATGACGAGTGGGTGACGGGGCGCGGGGAAGGGGGAGCGTGGCCTTGCACACCGGCCGGCTGCCCCCGTTCTGCTGCGGGAGTGACGCCGGTGAGAAGGACCCCCGGCGAGGAGGGGAGCATCACCCACCTCCCCAGGAGCAAAGGTGCGCTGCGTCCCCCCCACCCACCCCGGGGTCCCCCATGGACAGAGCAAGGAGCAGGGATGGAGCAGGAGGGTTCGTGCTGTCCTTTCTCAGGGCGTGCTGGTGCGGTTGGGGCAGGGGGACGGGGTGTCAGCCCGGCACGGGTCCCCACAGGTCCCGGCAGTGCCATCCTTGGCCAGGTTGGGGACAGCTCAGACGCCAGCTCTGTGGCAGGCAGGGTGCCGTGACCTCGCTGGGTACCTCTCCCTGCTCCAGCATCTTGGAGGGGTTCAGGTCATCTCTGGGTTTCTCTGTGGCTCTTCTTCATTTTGGTTCTTCTCCCTCACACCCTGCTCCCCTCTCCAACAGGCAAGGAGAAGACAGCAGCCATGGTTGTGGTGGGGTTTCCCTCTGAGGGATGCAGGAGAAGAGTCCTTGCTGCCCAAGCACTGGAGCTGCTGGCTTAGCCCTCAGGGGTGATGGCGAGCCGAATGGGGCTGAACACCACGGACAGCCTAGAGCTGCTCTCCGTCCCTGAACGGTCCGTCGCCCAGGAGGTGGTGGGCCTCCTTTGCATGGTCCTGCTCACCCTCACCGCCCTGGTGGCCAACACTGTGGTGATGGTCGTCATTCTCAAAACCCCCCTTCTCAGGAAGTTCATCTTCGTCTGCCACCTCTGTGTGGTCGACCTCCTCTCTGCCATTTTCCTCATGCCCCTGGGGATCATCTCCAGCTCCTCCTGCTTCAACAGGGTGATCTACAGCATTGCCGAGTGCCAGGCCTTGATATTCCTGAATGTCTGCTTCATCAGTGCCTCCATCCTCACCATCTCCGTCATCAGCGTGGAGCGGTACTACTACATCGTCCACCCCATGAGGTATGAGGTCAAGATGACCATCAGGCTGGCAGTGGCCGGAGTGATCTTCATTTGGGTCAAGTCTGTTCTCATCACTGTCTTGGCACTGGTGGGCTGGCCTCAAGGCAACGGGGCCACCAGCGCCAGCCGCTGCACAGTCTACTGGAGCCCTGGGGCCCACAAGAAGGTTTTTGTGATCATCTTCAGCATCGTCTGCTTTGTTCTACCCACCATCATCATCTTTGCTGTTTACTGCAGTGTCTACCGCGTGGCCCGGATGGCATCCCTGCAGCAGGTGCCCGTGCCGGCACAGGCAGTTGCACCGAGACACCGATCTGACTCCATCGCCAGTCAAGTGACCATCATCACCACCAGGAACCTGCCACTGCCCAGGCTGACACCAGAGCGCTTTTTGGGAAGCAACAAGGCCATCCTCACCTTGGTCCTCATTGTGGGACAGTTCTTGTGCTGCTGGCTGCCCTTCTTCGCTTTCCACTTGCACTCCTCTGTCACCGCTGGCACAGTGGGTGGTGGGCATGGGGAGATGGTGGTCACCTGGATTGCCTACTCCTCCTTCGCCATCAATCCCTTCTTCTATGGGCTGCTGAACCGCCAGATTCGGGAGGAGCTGGCCCGGCTCCGGCGCAGCTGTCTCAACCAGCCGCTGGGCCAGGAGCTCTGTCTTTCCGTCTCAGAGGCTTCTGTCCAGGAAAACTTCTTGCAGTTCCTCCAGAGAGCAACTTGCACGCTGGAGACCCACGCCAGCTGCATCAGCCCCAGCCCCCGGAACAGGCTGGACCAGACCAAGATGGGCTTCCCCATCCCAGGTCAGGTTCCTGAAGAAAGCAGCTGAGAAGCAGGAGGCCCTGTCCCACCATGCTGGGCAGGAGGGTGGGCAGGGGACCTTCCAGGGACCCATCAGACCTGCTTGGACACAGCCTCTTGCATTTGGAGGGGTCCTTGTCCAGGTTTTGCCTTTTCTCTAAGCTTATGGTGGAAGATGGTTTCTCTGCTCGGGAGAAGGCAGCAGATCTGGGGAAGCCTCATCTCCCTTCTGCAGGCTGGGATTGTCTCTGGCTCCACCAGCACAGCCCAGTTGCGTGGACGGGCTCTTCTCGGGACACAGGATGCCAAGGGGCTCCTATGCAGGGGCAGAGGAGGGGGCATCTCCATCTCCGTCACCCTGCTGGGACTACTCGTGGTCGTTGGGGAAGAGCAGATGTCCCTTGCATCCTACCTGGGAGCAATGGCCCAGCTAACACCACTAACATCAGTAACACCAGGGCCCCAGGCACCCTGCTGAGCCTGGACAGCTGACATGGAGCCCTCCACCCTTGGCCGTTTAACCCAAAACTAACATCTGGATGGAGGAGCTCCTGTTGCCTGTGGTACTTATCAGGGGAACGGCACCCCTGGGGCTGGCTCTGGCCGTGTCTGTGTTTTTCCTGCTGGCATGGTGGCATGCGATGCCCATGGCCATGCCTGGCCATGCTCTCTGTCCCCCCCAGCTGGCAGGGGCTGCCCCTCCTGGGGGGGATGCTGGTCGGCCAGGGGTCCACGCTGGGCTGTTTATTGATACAGCTGCCCCGCTGAAGCCCAGCCAGTGGTGCCACATGCCAGCTGAACCGGGCTGCCGGCCAGGGGTGCGCTGGGGTGGACGCGGTGGCACAGGGTGGTGGGGGGTGGCTGTACGGGGTGCCCCTGGGCAGCGGCAGCTGGAGGCGACCGGGAGCTGCTGTCCCCCTTGGGTCTTGTTACTCCTGCAGGGCCTGGGGACCCTCCCATGAGTTCCCCAGTGCAAGAAAGGGGACTGGACCCTATTGGGGGATGCTGGAGGGGTACATCACTCCCAGCCCACCCACAAAGTTCCCAGGGATGGTGCTGGCACAGTGGGTTGGAGATGCCCTTTCCCCAGTAATAACTGGGGGGCTGGGGGAGAACTGCCCCACGGCCTCTCAAACTGCCCCATGGCAGGGAAGGGGCTCTGGGAAGACTCCCAGAGAGACTGGGGCTGAGGGCCAGCACCCCCCGGCCACAGGGTCGCCCCTCTGGCCACCACCCCACGTGCCCAAATACTGGGGCTGCCCCTGGTGTGTGTGGGTGTCTCCACCCAGGGTGGGGGATATTATTTTTTTTTTCTTGTAAATTTTATCTTTTTATTAAACCATTGATAAGTTACAAAGGAGGAAAAAATATAGACTTATATATACAGCATTTCCAAGCCAGCAGGGACCGGCTCTTGGAGGGGGTTGCTGGGAGGCGATTGCCCCAGCGTGGCCCGGGGAGGGCCCCCCACCAGAGCCAGGGGAAGGGGGACCCCCAGAGAGGCCAGGCAGCTCCTCATCCAGTGGGACCCGGCTTTTGGGTGCCAGCCGGAGAGTGAGCAGGAGTGGGATGGCAGGGTGGACAGGGTGAGGGGCAGGAGGTGGAGGTCCCACCCCTGCACAGGGCACTGGGAGAAGGGACCCCGGGCTGGCAGGGACAGCCCCCCCACCCAATACCAGGGCACATGGTCCCTGTGCAGGAAAATCAGGGAGGGGGGCACAGCGCTGCCAGACGGGCAGCAGGCAGCGGAGCAGCCCTTTCCTCCAGCAGGTATCGCCGCCGGGAAGACCCTTCCCCTCCCTGGGATGGGGGGCAAGGGGGTCCACCCCAGGCATGAGATGCCTGGCAGGGGCTGAGGGACAGGGTGGGTGGCGGGAAGGTGTCCTTGGCACCGGGTGGCACCCCAGACACCCTCGCCCAGCCGCCAGCGGGGCTCAGTAGGGTGAGAACTTCTGCCGGTCAGCTTTCTTGGTGCCGTTGGCCGCCGAGATCTTGGTCGTGTAGGTGGCGGTGCCGCCGTTGGGACCCGCCACAGAGGACGGGGACAGGGCCAGGAAGGACACCGGCTTCAGACCGATGAAGTTGGAGAGGGAGATGGTGTAGGGGGTGCCCAGCAGGGCTGGGGGGGCCGGGGCGACGGCGGGCAGCGCCGCACCAGAGCCCGGGGTGAGGGGCTGGGAGAAGCCTACGCCGAGGTCCATGGTGCCAGGGCCCGGCGGCGCCTGGGAGGTAGATTTGGCCGTCTCTAAGCTGGGGAAGTGAGCGAGAAGGATGGGGTGGTGAGTGAGGACCACAGTGACAGAGTGGGTCCCCCGCCCCAACCTGACCATCTTAGGGTTCAGAGACCATGCACCCCATTCCTTCTGGTACAGGTCTCCACGGCACATCCTGGGCATCCTGCTGGGGAGGGCTAAAAAGCTGGGGCTCAAACCCAGTGGGGTCTTGGGTCCTGCACCCACCATCTCAGGATGTCAAAGCACCACTCAGCTCATAATTCCTGAGGATGCTGGGGTGGGGGTGTCCCCCAAAAGCTGCTTTGGGGTGCTGGGGAGGTGCCCACCCCTCGCTAGCAGCTGGCATGTGTCCCCGCCAGGCTGGCACCTACCAGGCTGTGATGAGGTACTGAGCCAGGGTGATGCTGACAGGGGACCCTGTGATGGTAACGTGCCGCTCGCTAGAGCCCTCAGTCTGGTTCCCGATCTTGATGTGGGCACCTGACATCTGCCGGATCTCGCTGATCTTGCTGCCGTGCCGACCGATGATGCAGCCGATGAGCTGGAGGGGCAGGGACCAGGGTGAGCTGGGAGCAGCTGGAGGAGCCACACGGAGCAGGAAGATCCCAGGGGCTCACCCAGCCACCCTTTATGCCTGGGAGGATTGGGGAAACTGAGGCATGCACCAGGAGGGCAGGGCGCTGCTTTCCTTGGGCAGACCCTGCATTTTGGTTTCACTCAAGCCCCCCCTGGCTGGTATCACTGGACTGCCACATCCCAAGGCTCTTCCTCGGTGTTGGCCAAGCCCTTTCCCCCTCCTGTGCCTCAGTTTCCCTTTTTCTTCCAGATGCTTTTGCCCCAGCAGCCCTTCCTGCTCCTGAGCTCTGGTGGCCGAGGCAGAGCCTCCCCTGTGTGGGGTGGTGGATGCTGGCCCCTGCAAAGTGGCTGTGGGGTGGGACATGCGGGTGGGGGCAAGCTGTGGTCTCCCTCGCCATCCCTGGGACCCACAACGTACGTCATTGGGCACCAGGAACTCCTGGGAGCTGCTCTGGGAACTGGTGTCCAGGCCTGGAGGGAGAGACAGAGATGTTAGCAGTGGGGAGGTGGGTCTCCAGCAGCTCCATGCCCCCACCCCAGCCCTGTGCTGGGGCAGTCAGTGGCCCTGGGGACAAATCTGAAGGATCCCTGGGGAGAGGCAGGGAGGATCGAGCATAGGCACCAGTGGCAATTTGGTGCCGGTGCTTCCCCACTGCAGGGTTGGGGGGCTCTGGTGGGTGCAGGGACCCCAGGAAATCAAGGACAGGGTCGTTCAGGGAAGCAGGTAGCCATGCTAGGGTGGCTGGGACCGGAGAGGGTGCAGGGGATGGAGACCTCCTCATTGGGTCCAGGTGGCTGGGTGGGTCAGGAGGGGCACGCCACACCCCCAGCCCTGGGGGGGGGCACAGGAGATGCTCACCTGGCACCATGGAGGGCGCGTGGCCCAGGGAGGCGAAGGGGACCGTGTGCCCTGACAGCTGCTGCAGTTTCGTCACCTGCCCAGGCAGAGAGAAGAGGAGGAAGAAGGCATTAGGGGTGACAGCAGAGGGTCCTCTGTCCCCTCCTGGAGCCGGACACTGGCACCCAGTGCCTCCCAGGACAGGCATCCCCAGCAGCGCCCATCCCAGTGGGCACAGACCCAGTGCCCACAGGAGCCGGGGTGGGCTGCCAAGGGACAGACTCACCTCCGCGGGAGAGACCCCACTGTACTGGCCCTGCATGGAGAAGCCCTGAGGGGGGAAGGAAGGGGCATCAGTGGGGGGCTAGGTGGGGACCCCTGCCTCAGGCCACCGCGCTGGCGCAGGGAGGCCACCCTGAGCCCACCAGAGTCACCCCTCACCAGCAGAGGTTGGGACACCCGGCCACCCCATGCCCCCGAGGGGGCTGCGGCCCCTTACCTGGTTGGCAGAGAGCAGGATGGTGCCCAGGGAGAGGCCAGGGTGGTAGGGGATGGTGGCCCCCTTCGGAGGCGACTGGAGAGGGAGGGAAGTAGGTGGAGGGGATGAGAGATGAGGTTGAATGCCCCCGCAGCCCCCTGGACCCCCTCTGTCCCCCATGCCCCCAGCAAGCTGGGCATGGCCCCCAGCACCACTGAGACAGGGTGCTCTTATGGGCTTCAGCATGAGGGGACGGACCCCAGTGCCCAGATCCAGGTGGGTACAGGGAGCCCTAAGGAGGGGGGGGCAGGCAGCGCGTGCCTCCCCAGGCTGGGTGCGGGGCTCGGCAGGTACCTCCAGGATGACAGCGCAGATCTGCCTCACGCACTGGATGATGGTGTCCGGCACCCCCGAGACAGTGACGGCTCGTTCGGTGGAGTTGGGCAGCAGGTCGCCGGCCACCTGCACCTGCGCCCCCGTGCTCTGGGGGTGGCAAAGGGAGATGCTGGGGTCCCTCAGCCACTCCCCCGTGGGGTCTCAGCACCTCACACCTCGCCTGTCCCCTCCTGAGCCCCCAGGGACCTTTGCAAGACCCGCGAGTTGATGCGCTGCTCCTGCATCACTTCCCACAGCCCCTGCGGGATCGTGGCAGCCCCAGTGTCGAAGGCTCTGTACCCTCCAGGGGAAAAGGGGAGCCCGCACCCAGGGGACCCTCAGCCTCACCTCCCGGATCTCCCGGATCTTAGCTCCCGCCTTGCCGATGAGTGAGCCGCACTGGCTGGCCGGGATGACGAGGCGCAGCGTCACCGGTGCTCTGCCTACTGCTGCCCCATCGCTCCCCGCTCCCAGGTCCTGCGAGGGAGGGGGGACGCAGCGTTGGACCCCCAGAAGTCCACAGGCATAGGGGTACCTGGCAGGACTGGGGGGGGGGCTGCCTACCTCCTCCAACTTGAAGGCGATCATGGAGACGGCACGGAAGACGGCGTCCGTGGAGCCGGTGATGGTGGTGATGCGCTCGGGGCAGGACCCCTCTGAGATGGTGATGCGTGCGCTGCTCTGGGGACGGTGTCACACCCCATCAGGGACATCGAAGGCCCTGAGCTCGATGTCCCCCCCCCCAGGGAAGGGCTCACTGGGGGTGGCCTCGATGCCTGCAGACCTGGGCTTTCCCCCTCCCACCTGCCCCAGGCAGCCTTCCCCGGGGTGCAGCCGTGTCTCCCCTGGGTCCACCTGGGAATGGGGGTGGCCAGGGCTCCGCACGTGGGAGTCACCAGGCGCAGGCAGGACAGGCGGCAGGACCCCACAGCCCCCCCGCTCTTGTATCTTACCTGCTCTCGTATCCTCTTAACCGTCTCTCCTTTCTGCAGGGAGAGGAACAGGGCGGGTGGTCAGGTCCAGGGGAGCCCGGGGCTGGTGGTGCCCCAGACCCCAAATCTTACCTTGCCGATGATGCTGCCGATCTCCTGCAAAGGCAGAGATGAGGGTGTCCCTGTCAGCAGGCAGCTCCCTGCCCGCCACATCAGCTCCCTGCCTGCCTCCTCTGCCCACAGCCTGGCCAACAGGCAACAGGCAGGCCCTGCCCTGTGGCCACTGGGACACTGGGTGGCTTGCTGGTGACACTGGGGCATGGGAACGGGCCTCACCCTGGCTTAGGATGGGGAAAGAAATCTTTCTGGGAATGCTGTTCCCGGGGGGGATTGGGATTGCGGAGGAAAAACAGGGAGTGGCAAGGAGCTGGTGCTCCAGCATGGCCCCCGGCTCCAGGCATTGCTGACCCCCCCGAGCAGCACCAAGCCCCCCCCCGCCATTACCTTGCCATGCATAAGCATGCGGAGGGTCAGGGTGATGCTGAGCTCCGTCTCCTCGGGGCTGCTGCCCACACCGCTGGCTCCGTCCGGCGATGCCATGGCGGGAGGGCGAGCTGAGCCTGTGGGACGCAGCAGTCTCCAGAAAGGGGGGAGGCCCCAACTAACCCCCCCCTCCAAATCTGCAGCCTGAAAATCACCTATGACTGGGAAGTGGGGAAACCGAGGCAGGGGCTGCACTGTGCCCTCCTCTGGTGGGGGAGGCTTGCACAGCCCCGTGGTCCCCCACTGGCATCCTGCACACCTTCTGGGAGCTCCCCAGAAGGGACCCACTGCCGCGTGTCTGCCTGCGCCTGCAGGCAGCTGCCTTCAACCTGGCCCACACACAGCCCTGGGCTGGGGCTGGCACCGCACCTTCACAAAGCCGGGAGCTGGACGGATACTGGGGGGGAAGGGGAAAAACGTGGGAAGGGAGGGGGTCCGGTTTGCAGATGCTCGCTGGGGAATGGTGGCACACGGGGCAGGGGGAGCAGAGGTGGCCTGGGTGGTCTTGCAGGCTGTGCGAGCCTTCCTCTTCCTCCTCCTCCCTTCCCCCTGCCCATGCGCAAAGCCCCGGGGGAAACTGAGGCAACCCCCCTGGGGGGGACCGCCAGCCCGACGCAAACCACAGCGCGATGCCCGACGCGCGATGTCGCTGTGTCCTGTGGCCCACCCCGAGCACCCCAGGGCCCCCCCCCCGGACCCTGTGCCTTGGGGACGGGGGTGGCCGGGGCCCCGTGGTGCCAGCGCGGGGCTGGGAGGAGGACAATCGCCGTGTGTCCGGGCACGGGTGGGCGGCTGCAGCACCGCTGGCTCCCGGCAAGCCGGGTGATGCCAAGCGGCTTTGAAACAAAGCACCCGTGTTGGGGCTGGGGCCCGTGTCTGCGGGCATGGCGGGGGGGGGGGGGGCGGGGGGGTGGTTATTTTAGGTGCTGGCAGGACTCGCCACCGCTACGGCACATCTCCTGCATCAGGGTAATGGGGGCGGGGGGGGCAGGTTGGTCACCTCTGCATCTCCTAAGTGCTATGGCTTGGACCCCAGGGGTGGTTTGGATGCCCCTTCTTCACCCCCCTGTTACCGGGGGCTGGAGAAAGCGGGAAAGGCCAGGGAAGGGGAATATTCCTGTTCCTCATGGAGGGGAGCCTGAAATGGGGGGGGACCCCCCCGTAACCCCCCCTCCCTGCAGCGTCCGGAGCCGTGCACGGTGCCGGCAGGTGCAGGCAGCCCGCCCGGGTCCCCGTTCCCCCCGGGGATGACCGGCACCAGGGACCCACCGGGGACAAAAGATCCCACCGGGGAGAGAAGGATGAGGCTGGCGGTGGGGCAGGGGGGGGAGGCGGCAGGGCCACGGGTGTCCCCCCCACTGCCACAGGCAATGGCGGGGGGGGGGGGGGGAGGCGTCCGCGGTCAGGGGGGTGCTCCCCCCCCCCCCCCCCAGGTAAGCCAGGCTGGCAGGGTCACCAAAGGCCCCGGTGATGGGCACAGGCCACCTGCCCCTGCTGGCGTCGGGACAGCCGGGAAGCTGGGCACCGCCCGTCCTTCGGGGCACCTTCGGGTGGCAAAGGGAGGTGACCGGGGGCGGGGGGGGGGGGGAGGAACAGGAGGAAACCCCCACCCCGCCCCAGGGGAACCCTTTCTCCTCTCGCCCTCCCGGCCGCCCCAAGCCCCCCCCCCCGGCCCCCGCGGGAACGTGGCCCGGCGGGTACCTTTCGGTGCGCCTCGTCCCTCTGCCGCCGGCCACCCCGCTCAGTGCCACATTGTCCCCGGCGGCGCCCAGTGACACCCGGGGCAGGAACAATGAGCCGCTTGACAGGCCAGGGCCAGGCTGGCAGCCCCGGCCCCCACCCCGGTCCACGCCGGGGCCCCCCTCGCTCTTCCCCTCTCCCACATCCCTCCCTCCGGGATCCTATTACAGCGGATAAGAGACACTAAAAGGAACAATGCACCCTGGGTAAGGCCATCTGCCACCGCTGGGGACATTCCTGGCCCCCCCCCGCCCCCCCCCCCCTTTGGCTAGCACATCGCCCCTCTTTGTAATTGCGGTTGTTTTTTTTTTTTTTTTTTTTCCTGGAAGCCGATCAGCTGGCAGGGCTCGAGGGCTCAAGGACACCAGAGCGGGCAGGGACGGGGCGGCTGGCACCCCAGGGCCCGGTGGCACCCAGGGGTGCTGCTAGGGGGGAGTGCTTGGAGGGCTGGGGAGGCAGGAGGCACCCCAGTATGGGGGGGGGCCAGGGCTGCAACAGGGGGCCTGAACCAGGTGGGGGGCAAGGGATGCTGCAGACAGGCATCCTGCCTTACTGTCAGGGCAGGGACCAGGTCCTGCACCCCTAGCACTGCCCCATGGCCCCCCACATGGGCATCCTGCACCCACAGGCAAGTGACCCCCCCCCCCTGTTACCTCCCCCACTAAATCCTCCTGGGCCCTGGCGTAAGCAGCTAAAGCCCAGGCAGGCTTGGGGAAGGGGGGGCATTGGGGGGCACCCCGCTGCCGGCTCCATCTGTGCCCCCGAGTGCCCAGTGCAGCAGCTCCAAAGGAGGGGGGGAGGCAGGTGGCAGGCAGGGGGTTTGTCCCCCCGTCTGTCCAGCCAGACGTATGTCAGGCCTCCCTGCCCGCCCCCCCATCTGTTCACGGCAGCCACTCATTCGGTAAATCCCCCCCGCCTCCCTGGGGCGCTGGGCTGCTGCCGTCGCGGGCAGGAGCCTGACAGGGCTGTCGGTTCCCTTTTAAGCCCCTGTGGATTACCCTGGGCTTGGGTGCACACCAGGAGGGGTGGGAGGAGGAAGAGGAGGATGAAGAGGAGGCCGGCAGGCTGGGGTCATGGGTGCCACCACCCTGGGGGACCTACCTGCTCCTGAACATAGCCTCAGGGCTCCCCGGGCACCCTCCAAGGCTCCCAGGGCTCCTGCCAGAAGTGATGGGAGGGCTCCAGCAGCCTCGCAGCTGGCGCTCGCCCACCCACAGGGCAACGCTCCCCAAATGTCCCATCCCTCGGTGGCTGCACCTCCCCTGCTGTCACCCCTCAAAACGTATGTGGGTTGGCAGCCATGGAGGAGGTGGGGATCAGGGAAGGAGGCAGGAAGGGTGGAAAGAAGCAGGAGGAAGGTGGCAGGAAAGCGGTGGCAGAGCTTGGGGTTTTATTTGGTCCCAAGGGAGGCGGTGATGCCGGCATGAGCTCGGCATGGCACAGCAGGGCTGGGTGGGGATGCCAGGCGAGCAGCTGGGTTGGTGCAAGGGTGTGTGTACAGGCAGAGGGGTGGGTGGGCTGGCCATGTCCCCCTGCCCCGTGGGTCCCTCCACACAGCCCCTCCCGCTCACTCCAGCTGCTGCAGGAAGGCCAGGAGCCCGCAGTGCCACTCGTTGGGCTTGTCCAGGTAGCAGGCGTGTCCGGCGCCCTGCAGCACCAGCACCCGGTGCTCGGGGAGGTGCCGCAGGTTGTTCAGGCTGACTTGCCCCAGCTCTACATCCTGGTCCCCATACACAATCAGCGTGGGGGTCTGCAGAGGGGGAACACACCCTGAGCCCACCAATGGCAACCAGGTACCTGCTTCTCCTGGCCAGGGACACCCTGGGACCAGGATATGGAGGGGAGACACTTGCCCTTCTCCCCCACCCACCATGACAAGGGGAAAATGAGGCTCAGACTCCTGGGTCTCCTAACATCCCCACTTTCCCTCCTGCTACCCCACTGTCACGTTCCTTCACCATCATGTTCCCCTTTTCCAGTGGCAACGGGGTTTCTGGCCTGTTTGGTTTTTCCCTTGCCCAACCTCAGTGCCAGGGTTCCCTCCTCACCATCCCCTCCCAGTTCCCCAACCTCCCTTGATCTCCCTCCAGGCCATACTTTGATCTGGGCATACTGCTCCGCTGTGAATTTCTCGGTGCAGATGGGCGCCACGGGCACATACGCCTTGAGCAGGTGGTTGTGCTGGAAGAGGAAGGGCAGGGAGTACATGCCGCTGAGCGATGGGCTGATCACCACAGCCGGACCCAGGCACAGAGCCTCCGAAACTGCTTTCAGGAAAGCCCCCGGCGCTGGCTGGCCCACGGGTGCTGGGGCCACAGCATTCTTCGAGCGCCCCAGCCCTGAGCCATGGGAGACAGAAGTTGCCCTGTCACACTCTCTGCCGCCTCACAACCGGGAGAAGCCGGCACAGCACGATGCCAGAGTTGCCATCCCAGCACCATGAACGTGAGCAGCTGTATCGGCTCCCCCCGGCCCCCACCTTGCTCCCGGGCTGTGCTCACCACCACCCCTTACCCGGCAGATCGATAGCCACAGCCCGATAGCCATTTTCGGCCAGTGTGGCAAGCGTCTGCAGCTGAAGCCAGGTGTCGGAGGAGAAGCGAATGCCGTGCAGCAGCAGCACCGTCAGCTTTGGTGCCTGCTGAGCTGGCTGGGCTTGGCGGTAGAAGAGGGTTTGGCCTTCTACCGTGATGGTGCTCTCTGTGAGCTGTGGGGTGGCCATGCCTGGGCGGTCGGGAGAGCAGTTAGGAGGCGTTGAGAGGTGGAAACGGGCCCGCTGCAGCCTAGCAGAAAGGTCGGCCCCGGTGGGATGCCGGCGTCCCGGCGTCGAGGCCCGGCAGTGGCAGGAAGGCAGGCAGGCTGTGGTGTTGGGGTACTGGCATGGGGAAGGAGGGGGTTACACTGGCATCACCTTCTTTTTGGGGGGCACCGGCGGGGAGCCGGCCCCGGGCTGGGTGCGCGGGGCCGTTCGCTCGCGCCAGGCGTGCTCACGATCCGCCCCTGCCTCAGTTTCCCCACCCAGCACTGGGACGGCGGCCCTTACCTGCTCCTCCGCCCCCAGTGCCGGCCGCCGCTCGCCTCCCGCTCCCCGCCGCCCCACGGAGCTGGGGGTGCTGTGCCCCGGGTCCAAAGGCCGGCGGGGCGGGGCGCGGGGGAGCGGTGGCACCGCCGCCCGGAGCGCAGGGCCCGGGGCCGCCCTGGGAACCGCCGCCGCCCCGCCGAGCCGAGGTCTGCCGAGCCGGGCCGAGCGCAGCCGAGCTCCGCCGAACTCTAGCCGAGCCGAGCCGAGCGCAGCCGAGCTCCGCCGAGACCCACCGAGCTCTAGCGGAGCCGAGCCGAGCCTCACCGAGCTCTAGCCGAGTCGAGCCGAGCGCAGCCGAGCTCCGCCGAGACCCACCGAGCTCTAGCCGAGCGCAGCCGAGAGCTCTACCCGAGCTCTGCCGAGCGCCGCCGAGACCTTGCCGAACCGATCCGAGCCCCGCCAAGTCCCCGCTGAGCCCCGCCAAGCCGGGGCTCCTCTCCCGGCACCGGCCGTTCTCTCCCGAGACCTCGACCCCGGCCCGGTGGGGCCCTGCCGGGGTCTCGGTGCGGCGGGCAGACCCTCGGCTGACAGCCCTCGGCGCCTTGCAGCGCCGCGGCCTCCCGCCAGGCGGAGCCTGGGGCCGCGGGCGCGGCGCCGTGAGGGCCGGGGCCGGGGGGGCCGCATGTCCCGGCTGAAGCTGAGGGGCGGCGGGGCCGGCGGCCGGAGCCAGCGGCAGCTCGGAAGGCCGGGGCCGAGCGGGGCTGCCAGCGCCGGGCACGGGGGGCGCAGGCCGGGCCGGAGCTGAGGAGAGAGCACCGCGGTCTGGGCCCTACCCCGCCTCCCCCGCAGCGGTGGGGTTTGGGGCTTCCAGCCCCTCGCTGCCATTTTCCTTCTCCAGGGGGAGCGGAGATGCCGCTCGCCCGCAGCCGCCTGGGGCTGCTGCTCCTCGGGGCGCTCCTCACCTTCCTCCTCTACCTCCTGCACCCTGACGCAGGGAAGCGGGGCCGGCCGGCGGCCAACGCCACCGCACGGACGGGAATGGCTGCGGGAGAGCCCCCCGTCTTCTACAGGGAGGTTTCTGCAGGGCCCCAGGCCGGCGGCACTGCCAGCCCCGGGAGGTGGGTCAGCCCGCCGGCTCATGTAGCAGAGGAAGGTGGGGGGTGACAGGCCCTGGGGATCGGTCCCCCACCAGCCCTCATGGCCGCGGGTACGGCGTCTTCCCTGAACCCCCTTCCCACCTGTCTTCCCCACCGCAGGCCCGATGTCCTGTTGCTGCACGGCCAGGCGTTCACCTCCAAGACGTGGGAGGCCTTGGGCACGCTGGCGCTGCTCGCCGGAGAAGGCTACCGTGCGGTCGCAATAGATCTGCCCGGTAGGACTATGGCACTGCGCTTAAGTTGATCCCTCTGGGCAGCTCCAGTCTCTCACCTCAGCCACTGCTGGGCCTTGGACCTCTTTAGGCAGCTAGCAGCGGTCCTGGGGGCAGCGTGCCTGGGGTTTGGCTTTGCCCTGGGGCATCGACCTCCATGGCCACCCAGAACCTTTGGCTGGGGTTGGCTCGGTCCAGCTGGCATGTGGCTGTGGCTGTACAACTGCTGGGGCTTGATCGGGTGCCCAAGTTTTGCCAAGCCAGCTGAGCCTCGGGGTGAGAGACCATTGCAGGCTGCATAATCCCTCCTGCCCCGTGCCCACCCTGTGCCCTCTGCCCCATGCCAGGCTATGGGGATTCACCCCCAGCGGAGATGGTGGCCACAGCACAGGGCCGAGTGGCTTTCCTGGACCGTGTCCTCCAGGAGCTGGGCATGCGGAGGCCCGTTCTCATCAGCCCCTCCATGAGTGGCCGCTTTGCCTTGCCCTTCCTCCTGGCACAAGGGGACCGGCTGGCCGGCTTCGTGCCTATTGCGCCCGTGGGCACCAAGGACTACGCTGCTGAGCAGTACCACCGGGTCCAGGTGAGGTGGGTTGTGGGGCTCCTGGGGGGTCCCTGAGTGCTGGCGAGCCTTGTGGGCCAGCTGGATGGAGGGTGGCCCTGTTCTGGGGTGAGTGAGGGGGACCTGTGCCTCTCCCAGCTCATGGTGGGGGCTGGCACCTGCCTTCCCTCAGCTTTGCAGCCCCCGTGGTGATGGATGGAGGTGGGCACAGCCCAGGGAAGCGTGGTGGCCATTTCCCCCTCTGACAACTGCTCTGGTTTTCTCTCTCCCCTTACCCAGACGCCCACCCTGATCCTGTACGGTGACCGTGATGCAAGCCTGGGTCCCCAGGCCCTGCAGAGCCTCCGGCACCTCCCCAGGCACCGCGTGGCCGTGGTGCCCGATGCCAGCCATGCCTGCTACCTGGACAAGCCGGAGGACTTCCACCGGGCCCTGCTGGGCTTCCTGCGCCAGCTGAAGTGAGCGCTGCCTCGTCCCCTCTGCCGAGCAGAGGACAGGGGTCCAGGGCGTCCCGTGAGACTGGGAGGCACAGGTGGCTGGCGTGAGGGATGCTGTTCTCTTTTGGGGTGTCCCCAGGGTGGCAGGGGGGACAGGACAGGGTGTCATCTGTCACCAGGCCAATAAACTGATGCTGCTCTTGGTTTCTGCATGTGTCCCCAAGCGCCGCGGGGCTCTCCGGGGCTCCGGCCCCATCTCTCTGCCTCTAGCGTGGGGCAGGAGGGTGCCCGGCCCACCCCCTGCCTGCCGCCTGCCCACCTTCCCCTTGCCTTACCCCCCAGCCCCGGCTTTCAGCCCATCCGGTGCCCCCCGTTCCTCCCTTGCCCGCCCCCTGCCCGCTTCCTGCCCGCTGCCGGCTGCGGGGCGGGCCGGGGCGGAGCGGAGCGGGGTCGAGCGGGCGGAGCGGGGCCGGGCCGGGCCGGGCCGGGCAGGCGCCGGCGGCGGCGGCGGCAGCAGCGCGGAGGTAGGGCCGGGGCGGGCGGGGGTCCGGGGAGCGGGGTCGGGCCAGCAGCGCCCGGCAGCCTGCGGGGGGCTGCCCCGGTGGCTTCGTTCCCCCCCCCCCCAAGCCCGCCCCACTCGCCATGGTACCCTGCACCCCCCCCCCGTACCCCCTTGCATCCTTAACCACGGTACCCTGCACCCCCCGTGCCCCCTTGCACCCCTCCTCTACCCTCCTGCACCCCTAACCACGGTACTCTGCATCCCCCTGCACCCCTAACCACGGTACCCTGCACCCTGTGCTCCTAACCATGGCATCCTGCCCCTTGTTTCCCCACCCCCTAACCACAGTACCCCTGGACCCCTACCCACATACCCTGCACTCCCCACAACTCTAACCATGGTGCCCCTGCACCCCAGCTGCAGTACCCCTGCATCCCCCTGCACCCCTCTCATAGACTCTGCACCCCCTACTCCCATACCCCCCTAGTATTGCCCTTCGCCCGTCCTGCTGCACCCCCATGTGCCCCTAAGCACCCCACATCCTCCTGCTCCTCCGGCCACCCAGCACCCCTCAAACACCCAGTAGCCTGTCACCCTCCTGTAGCCCCCCTCAGCTCCTCTGTCCTCTGTAAGCACTTGATTCCCCTTCACCATCCCCATTTCCCTGCACCCCCCGCGCCTTTCCCTGCACCTCTCCTGCTCCCCCTAAGTAGGCAGTGTCCCCCTTTCCTTACCTGCACCCCCCTACAGCAGCATCCTGCCTTCCCTGCCTGCATTCCCCCAGCACCCCCGGGACCTCTAATCACTGGCTAACCCTGACTACTGTGTGCCACTCTCCCATACACCCTTCTTCCTGCCATAACACCCTTCCCCAGCTTGTTGCCTCCCTCTCTTCCCTGCTAGCCCTCTATGCCCCAGCTAGCCCTTCCCTGGATCTCACCCCATACCTGGGCATCACAGTGTGCCCTGGCACCATGTTTGGGGCAGGAACGTGCACTTTGGGGGGACGATGAAAGGATGGCATGGAGGGCACACCCCATCCTGCCCCCGTACCCAAGTGGGGGGAAATTCTCCCATGGTGGCGGCGACCCAGGACTCACACCAAGGAGACCTTTGCCCCGTCCCACTTCAGTTTCTGTGACGACCGAGCTTGCCGGCGGACTTTGGAGGGGCCGGTGGGTGATTAACCATCTCGCCACTCTTCCCCCAGAGCTTTGCAGCCCTGGTCCCCCGCCTGACATGGCACCTGGGAAGCCCGGGAAGAGCACGGGGGCCTCAGAGGACCCCTCGGTTACACTTTTCCGGGAGTACCTGAGGATCGACACTGTCCACCCCAAACCTGACTATGGTGAGGATGGGGGGGCCAGGTCGGGGAGCTGTGCAGGGATCTGGCAATGCGGCTTTGCAGCTCTGGTCTTTGGACCCAGGTGCCTGAGTCCTGTGCCAGGGCTGTTTGATTGTGGTGTTAAGGAGCGAACACCTTTGTGCCTTATCTCTGCTGGCGCCTTCGGTTGGGGCAGGGACGTCTCGAGTGCACCCAGAGCTGCTGTTTGCTTCCTCCAGCCCTGTGCCCCAGGGTCCCCCCTTTCCACGCTGCCCTGGCTCTGGGACGGATGCTTGTGATAATTGCCTGTAGATCTCCTTCCATTAACCTTTCCATCCTCCCACCAAAGTACATCAAGATTTTTTTATTGGTGAGGAACTCTGAAAACTCCTATGGAGGACTGCCCCCCCTGAACTTGCCCGCTTCAGTTTTTATTTTTTCACATTCCCCTAGTCCTCACCCCAAAGGGATGGTGATGAGCTGCTCCTGTCCCCGCTCCCGGCCACCTTGTGCCCAGGACCTCCATCACCTGCCCTCTCTGGTCACCCCTTTGCTTGGCCTGGGAGCCCCAGAGAGCCTTGGGGTCCCTGGGGGGTTGCAGTGAGAAGGGAGAGAGATCCCAGCGTAACTTTGGGCATCCCCGCTCCTCCCCAGATGCTGCTGTCCGGTTTCTGGAGCGTGTTGGCACCGACCTGGGCTTGGCCTGCCAGAAAGTGGAGGTGAGCAAGGCAAGGAGCAAACCCCAGTCCATCCATCCATCTGCGCCCGGGACCTTAGTGACTGGGCTGTTCCCCTGTCCGCCACACCGGAGCTGGGCAGGAGTGAATCACCTCTGCCTGTAATCCTCTGCTAACCTGAGCCCTTCCTTAAGCCTGTATTCCAGCTAGTCCCCGCTGACCTTTGCAGCCGCCTGTGCTATGATTAGCAGGGTCACGTTGGCTCGGGACGTCCTTCCTGCTGGGCACTGGCTGTCCCAGGGGACTCCTGGGTTCGTCTCCCCTCCTCTATCTGAATTGCAGCCAGGAGCTCGCACCCAGCTCTGTATGGCTCCTGGGGGTGTAGGCATACCTGCTCCCGCTGCCTGTCCTCTCCCAGCAGAGAAAGGGGTGACCGTCAGGTGGCATCAAGAAACTTTTCACAGGCTTTTTGGCTCCAGCCTGCGGGTTCCAGCTCCTCTGTCCCCAGCTGGGACCCTAGTGACATCCTGCCCTCGCCCCACAGGTGTGCCAGGGCCGTGTGGTGCTGATCCTGACCTGGCAGGGCACGAACCCCCGCCTGCGCTCCATCCTCCTCAACTCCCACACCGACGTCGTGCCTGTCTTTGAGGTGCTGGGACAGGGCGAGGGGTGGGATGGGCATGGTGGGGAGGACTGGGGGTGGCAGGCGAACGGAAGCTGGTGCCCACCGTGCCCCTCTGCCGTCACGGCCGCTGTTCCCCACAGGAGCACTGGACCTACCCACCTTTTGAGGCTGTTAAGGACTCACAAGGCAACATCTATGCCCGGGGTACCCAGGACATGAAGTGTGTCTCCATCCAGTGAGTGGAGGGCTCTGTGCCCACTGGGCAGGCACGGTATGGGGATGCCTCTGAGTGATGCAGGACAGGATGCCACCATCCCCTAGGGTCTCTGGGGTTGAGGATGCCACCGCCTGACCCACTCTGGGGTGGCTTGGAGCACACCAGCCCCTCTCCTCTGTGATGCCAAGGCACCACCTTCTCCCCACAGGTACCTTGAGGCCATCCGGAGGCTGAAGGCAGAGGGAAAGTGTTTTGCCCGCACCATCCACCTCACCTTTGTGCCTGGTGAGTCCCCAGGGTGTCCCCTCTCAGGGGGACAGGAGGGGCTGGCAGCTGGGTGATGCTCTGGAGTTCCCCGCGGCGTGGCAGCCGGGCACAACCCCGCCAGCCTCTCCAGAATTTGAGCTCCCCTAGCTTGAGGCTGGAGGGGTTTCCATGTCTGAGGACATCAGGTGTGCTGGTGTGGAAGGAGGACCTGGGGATGGTGGGCTGGGGGATGCCCCGGTTCCTTCCTCCATGCCAGGCTCTCCCCCACAGATGAGGAGGTGGGCGGACACAAGGGCATGGAGATGTTCGTGCAGCGCCCCGAGTTCAGAGCGCTCAACGTGGGCTTTGCCCTGGACGAGGGTGAGTTGGTGGCACGGCTGGCACAGGGACATGTCTCCTCTTGGCATGCACCCCTCTGCCTGTTGGCATCAACCCCCAGGCACTGGCACCTGGCATGGCTTCCAGGGACCCTCTTGGGGACTTGTTCCCCAGGGCAGTGACCCACACGGTGCCAGCCTGGAGGGGAAATGCTGCCAGGGCAGAGCAGAGGGGGGCACATCATGGCATCCCTGTGCCCTGCTGACCCCCATCTGTGCCCGCTGCAGGCCTGGCCAGCCCATCTGACACGTTCAGCGTCTTCTACGGCGAGAAGAGCCCATGGTGTGAGTAACCGTGTGCCCACCGCTCCGTCCCTGGCTCTGCCAGGTGTTGGGGCACCGGTGCTGCCCTGGGGCAGCCTCCCTCAACGCCACCCTCTCCCTCCACTGCCACAGGGATAAAGGTGAAGTGCATGGGTAGCCCTGGGCATGGGTCCCGCTTCATCAGCAACACGGCGGCCGAGAAGATGGTAAGAGAGGGGGTACATCCTGCACAGCCCCCCGCCTGTCCTGGAGCTGCCAGGCACCTGCCCGCAGGCCTGGTCCTCACCTGCTGCCCTTCCCTCCCCAGCACAAAGTCATCACCTCCTTCCTGGCCTTCAGGGAGAGCGAGAAGCAGAGGTAGGAGACGGGCAGCGGGATAGCTGTGGCTTCAGTTCGGTCCATGGAGGGGGTCCTTGGGATCCCAAGCCAGGCTCTGATCCGGCGCCGCCACCCCGTGCCTCAGTTTCCCCATTTGGGGGTGGTGGCAGGGTGGGGGAGCGCTTCCCCTCCTCCCTGGGTGGCAGAGGGTGACTCTCCCTTGCGTCCCCCGAGGCTCAAGTCCGACTCAAGCCTGACTCTAGGGGACGTCACCTCGCTCAACCTGACCATGCTGGAGGGGGGCGTCTCCTTCAACGTGGTGCCTTCCGAGATGGCGGCCAGCTTCGACATCCGCATCCCACCCACTGTGGACCTGAAGGTGGGCACCACGCCGGACCCACCTGGGAGGGGAGCGGGTTGGGGGTAGCCCGCTCACACCCCTCCTCTGGTCTCTGCCTCAGGCCTTTGAGGAGCAGGTGGCTGCGTGGTGCCGTGGTGCTGGGGACGGCGTCACCTATGAGTTTCACCAGGTGAGGGGTCTTGGCCACTCAGGCGCATCGTGCTGGTCCTTCCCCTGCCGCGTGTCCACCTCCCCACCCCTCACCTGCCCTCTCCCTCTCTCAGAAATGCATGGACCAACATGTCACCTCCACCGACGAGTCGGACCCGTGGTGGAAAGCCTTCAGCGGGGTCTGCAGGGACATGTGAGTAGTGTCCCCAGGAAGGGCAGGACCCTAGTGGGGACATCCTGTGGTGGGAGCTGGGGGATCCCCTGGGGTTTCTGGTGTCATGGCAGGGGTTGGGAGGAGATGCTTCATGCCATGCCGGGGCATCTCCCCGTGCACCCCCGAAAGGAATGGGACTGAGCATCCTGCAGGGCTGAGGGACCTTCCCAGTGCATTCTCTTTGCCTGCAGGGTGGCAGGGGGACAGGGGACCCGGCTGCCCCTGTGCCCATGCTGACACAGAGTCTCGCTTGTCAGGAAGCTGCAGCTCAAGCTTGAGATCTTCCCGGCTGCCACCGACAGTCGCTACATCCGAGCGGTGAGTGCGATGCCAGCCCACCCGTTGGTTCCCCGACCTGGGGTGAGACCTGCAGCCCCAAGCAGGAGCCGTGCTTGGGCAGAGGGGGGCACCCAGTGCCCATCCCAGTCCCGGCCTCACCCTGTATCCCCCATCTCCAGGCAGGACACCCCGCTATCGGCTTCTCGCCCATGAACCGTACCCCGGTGCTGCTCCACGACCACAACGAGTTCCTCAACGAGCAAGTCTTCCTGCGGGGCATCGACATCTACGCCCGCCTCCTGCCCGCCCTGGCATCGGTGCCCCCGCTGCCTGCTGAGGGCTGAGCGCCGCGGCGAGGGGCAGGACGGGGGGGTGCTAAGTAGCGGGACGCAAGGCTTTGAAAAGGGGGCAGAGGGTGGGTGCAGTAAATGCCTGCCAGCGTGCCGGGGACCCAGCTGACATCGTGCCAGGTTGGTTGTGCTCAGTGTCCTGTGTGTTGGCTGTGCCGAGTGTCCTGGCTGTGCCCTCGAAATCTGGGTCCTAGCCACCCCCCTGGGAGTTGCGTCCCCCTTGCCTGGGTGCCAGCAGAGCCTTTCCCAGTGCCAGTGGTGCTTCCCCTGTCCCTGTGCCACCTCTGGCTGTGCTGGCTGTGGGGTAACGGGCTGGCCGGTGCCCCGCTCTGCCTGCCTGTGCCCCGTCCTGCCTCCCTGCACAGCCCTCCCCGCCTGCCGGGGGAGCTGGGACCAGTGCCGCCTGTCCTCCCCATGCAAGTCAATAAATCTCCTTGGTAAGCATGGCCAGGAGCAGGGGGGTTTGTCTGTCTGTGGCGCTGCCCCTGGGGCTGCAGGGAGCCCAGGCACTGTGGATTTCCTCAGCTCCCCACTCCCCGGGGTTCATCAGGCTGGGGGATGGTGCTGTGGGCAGAATCCTGCTCGGGCAGGCTGTGGGGCTGCTCCTCGGGAGCCTCTGCTCCAGATCAGCCTTGGGGTGCTGGGCGAGCAGGAGCAGCCAGCGGTGCTCGGGTGTATCCTGCTCCCTCCCTCCCATCAGCTCCTGGCATGGTGCTGCTCCCCCAAACCCTCGGGTCCAGGCAGTCAGCGTGCGGGTCCAGGCAGGCAGCCTCCGCTTATCTGCCAGAGCTGCCTGTGGGCTGCATCTCCTCCTTGCTCTTACCTGCCCTGCACAGCTCCCCAGCACCCTGGGGTGCTGGATCTGTCCCAGAGCCCCGCTGTGCTGCCCGCCCCTGTGGTCTTCCCTGGGGAAACCAGGGCAAGGG